>NC_140776.1:188416000-189063474 GCF_044657685.1 Stegodyphus dumicola | reverse complement strand
TGCGAAAGACTTGTGTCTGGTGGAGTATAGCTGCTGACGTTCAGAATCAGTCTGACCGGATTGTGATCAGAAGAGAGTTCGTGGAGCACAGAAATATCCAGCGGAACGCTGGTATTTTTGAGCAGGAAGAAATCCAAGATTCCAGTAGAACGGGCAGTATACCGTGTTGGTGTTTTGGGAGCTGCTATGTGTAGATTCGCCGATTTGGCCAAATTGAAAACTACATGTCCTATGTCATTTGAATTATAGCAGTTCCATGCGCGATGTCTAGCGTTAAGGTCTCCACCAATAATAACATGTGTGCCAAGTGAGAGTAAAACCTGCAAGTCCATGTGGACAAGTTGAGGGTTACGTGTGGGTGGAATGTATGTGGAGACAAAAATGTATGTTATATTATTGCTTGTTATGAGTGAGGTGGCTGAGGCCTCAAAAGCTGAAAGCCGTGGAATTGGAACAGGGTTGTGAGGAATGCAGCGTTTAATAAGAAGTGCTGTGCCCCCGCCATGAGGGTTCTGATCTGTAGCTGGTCTGTTATATCTGTGTACAGCATAATTCTGCACAAAGATAGGTGATGAAGGGCCAAGGCGGTGTTCCTGTAGGAAGAAGACATCGGGGTCGTACTTATTTACAAAATCCCGAAGTACATGAATTTTACGGGATAGTCCATTCGCATTCCATGTAAAAATATGTACACAATCATTCATCAAGTTATTCATTATTTACATTATTAGAGCCAAATATGTCCTCACAAATGTTAAAGACAACAAATAGCTTGTCAATGGCATTATTAGCTGCTTGTAACTCTGGCAGCCTGGCACTAATTTTACTAATAACATTGCCTACTGAGAGGCCTTTAAAAACACAGCTTAATTCTTTCAATAACTTAAAAATTCCATAATGGCACTAAAGCCTCCCTCAGCAGAGGGGTTACAATTTTTAGCAATATCAACATGAGATTGTACATTTTCATTTTTACGAGGCTTAGTAGATGGCTTATTTACAACATTTTCAGAATTATCAAAAATAACATTTTTAACTGCCGCAGCAAAGGTACGACCATTAGACACATGAGAATTTTGAACATTGGTTTCGCTCTGCTTGGGAGCGCTTAGGGTATCAGAACCAACTTTGGCACCTGCATTTTTGTTTTTAATAGTGTTGTTGACGGGGAACTTAGAGCACCCCCTATAATTAGCAGTATGCCCTGTTTGTAAGCAGTTACAGCATTTAACAATATCAAGCCTTTTGGCAGAGCATTCGGCAGATTTGTGTGGCCCAGCACACTTTACACTTCTTGGTTTAAATTTGCAGTTATCTGAAGAATGATGGAAGTGTTGGCAGTTGTGACACTGCACAACACTTCTGTTTGATTGGTAAGCAGTCACTTTAACATAAAATCCCAGGAGCTTGACAATGTCATACACCTGCTCAACACCAGGTACATTGTTAATTTGGGCCTGATAGAGTGGCATAGGAATTCTGGTTTTTATTCTGTGCATTTGAGCGACTCGTCGAACCTTGAATCCTTGGTCTTGCAGCGCTTCGCTTATCTCTTCCACTGGGCAGTAGATTGGCAACCCTCTGATTACCACCTTGATCGGTCTGTCATGCTTTGTGAGTATAACATAGTGATCCACTTTTTTAGAGTCCAGGTAGCTCGTAACAATTCTGTGGTCATTTTCTGTAGCCGGGAAGATTTTCAGGAATTCTCCACTGACTTTGCCTACAAAGTCAGCTTTGCTGTCAGTTTTTAATATCTTAATGAAGTCGCTGAATTTTATATCAGGCTTAACCATGATAGGCCGAATTTTTGGCGATAGAGCTGGTGGTATGACACTGTCAGAACCCTGTTGCGTGTCCATTTCAATAATTTCAACTTCATTTTCATTACAATTATTTGGTACATTTTCATTAGCATCATTATTTGCACAAGACAGTTTTCAAATTTATTGGCCAAAGGGAGATCAATATTGTTTTTAACTAATTTAACAGGGCGGGAGGTATTCTTCGAGAGAATCCCTAGTATCATTTATTGATCTTTTAACTCGTTTGACCGAGTTTTTTCTAGCCTTGGGCTTAAGTTTGTTATCATTGTTAGTAGTATTATAAGCATCAATAACATTACACATATTCAAAACATCAGATAAATTACGATTCCTATTAATTACATTTTCCTTAAATCGATTAACAAAACCAGGATCCAGACTACTAAAGAACTGGCACTTACCTATGCATGCAGAAATAAGTCCTTCGGCAATCGCTCTGGTCTTTCTGTAGTTTTCTTCCACAATCTGTTTCTGGGTATCATCCGTCATAATCCTTAGGCTGTTTGCACAATATCGACCTTGTGAGTTAATATCCGCTTTGATTTTGTCACGAAATTGCACACAGGCGATGTAATCTCTAGGTCCGAAATCCTCTTTATGAAGAATGTCACACCAGTTTCCACCTAATACCGAGTTACCGTAATCGATGTAATCCTCAGAGAAATTAACAATTTGCCGAGCAGCCTTTTCCATAATTTTCACACAATTATCACCTTCACTCATGATGAGTGAACAGAATTTCACAAATCACACGTTGTAGATTCGCAAAACACACTGAAAAACTTGTAATCACATGGCGATCACAGTAATCCAGGCACGAAAAAAGCACGAGTAGCCAAGCCGCCAGACGCCGCCGCAGCCCGGGCGAATAAGTGTAATATATATTTTCTTTTTAATTCTCACATTTAACTTGGATTTTCTGCCAATCAAGGGTTGAAGAGCAATTTTTGCGACAGTCGCTTTTCTGAGTGCATATTCGGAATGTTCTTTAAAGAGCAATTGTGAATCAAAATAGATACCTAAATATTTAGTGCTGTTAACCACAGGAACTTCTTGATTATTAATTTTAATGTTCACTTCAACTGGGGTGAATTTTCGATGTCGGCGAAAAAGTAGAATGTTGCTTTTAGAGGGATTAATGCTGACTCTCCATGATTTAAGGTAATACACAACGTGATTCACTGCAATTTCAAGCTTATCAACAGCAAGTTGTGGTTTCATTGATCTGGTCAATATCGCTGTATCATCAGCAAACTTAACTATTTTTGAATTAAGTGGGACGGGCATGTCATTTGTATAAATGCAAAAAAGACTGGGTCCAAGAACACTTCCTTGTGGAATTCCGCTTTTGATATATTTATTCGTAGAATAAGTGTTGTTAATTTTTACTTGAAAGGTACGGTTTCTCAGATAACTTTTTAGAAGTTTAATGAAGTTAATTGGCAGATGAGCAAGGTGTAGCTTGTAAATTAAACCATCATGCCACACCTTGTCAAATGCTTTTTCTAAATCCAAAAAACAACTTGCAATTGTATTCTTTTTAACGAATGAATCAGCGATATACTCTGTTACATTAAGCAGTTGATGAACAGTACTGTGTCCAGTTCTGAAGCCGAATTGTTCACTATTTATGGTATTTTTATCTTGAAGGTGCTTTGTAAGTCTTGTTTGTATGACCCTTTCGAAAACTTTGCCCAGCCCAGGAAGCAGACTAATTGGACGATATGAGTTAAGCTCTCTTGGATTTTTCCCCGGTTTAAGGAAAGTAACAATATTTGCATGTCTCCACTGCTGTGGAAAATAGTTTAACCTGAGACACGCATTTATGATATTAGTAGTTAGAACAATGTAGCTTTTGGGCAGAATATTTAGGATTTTATTTGAAATCCCGTCGGAACCCGGAGCTTTTCTGACTTTTAGATTTTTGATGATGTTTCATTAGGTGAGGTGGGATTAATATGCTCATTAGCAATGCGGTCCGGGAGGTGAATATTAAAATTATAAACATCCTCTTCTATTTCCTCAATGTAATAATTGTTGTTAGTAAAAGTATTTTCCAGATGGGGAGCAAGAGCTTCTGCAATATCTTTTTCAGAGTAGGCGATGCCATAATTAGTGTTAATAGAACCAATATTATAGTCTTGATTTTTACGGAGTGTTTTTGCAATTTTCCAGACAGTTCCTGGGTTAAAGTCCATGGAATCGAGGAGATCATCCCAAGAATTTGACCTATATTCAGAAATAGCTTCTTTAATTTCACGGATTTTTCTATTTAATTGGTTTTTAATAGTAGGATCAGCCGTCCTTCTCCATTGCTAGGCAGTCCTATTTTTGTCTTTGATTTTATCAATTAAGTAGTCAGGTAATTTGGGCTTCTGATATTCTTTAAAAGTAGTAGAATTGATAATAGCAGTGTTAATTCTTCTGTTGATTTTAGTGATTTGTTCTTCGATGTGTGAAATATCAGCTAAAACCGGATGTGCAGGTAGTGTTTCAAGAATTTCCTTAAATTTAGTCCAGTTAGTGATGCTTTTGAGAGGAAGTGACCTTTCATATCCATAAAATGTGAAATTGACTGGAAGGTGATCTGAACTCAGTTCATTATTGACTTTAAGATATGGAATTTGAAGAATATTTTTCGTAATGACAATGTCAAGAACATCAGCTGTACCTGTATGGTGGTGTGGTGTGGTGTATTTAATTATGGCAAAGCACACTAGGGCTATCTGCCTAAGGGGAGGGATGCCTTTCGTGGAGGACTTTCTAAGGGAAACTGGCTCGTATACACGTTACACA
Source organism: Stegodyphus dumicola (assembly GCF_044657685.1). Lineage (NCBI taxonomy): Eukaryota > Metazoa > Arthropoda > Arachnida > Araneae > Eresidae > Stegodyphus > Stegodyphus dumicola. The sequence continues at coordinate 189,058,852 of NC_140776.1, read as the reverse complement.
TGGGGAAAACCACGAAAACGCCCATGCAGCCAGCCCGTTCGCGGGATTCGAACCTCGGACCGAACTACCAGTGTTCAGCGACTTTACCGCTCGGCCGCTGGTGGGCCCTGTATGGTGGTAACAGGTAGGGTGAGTAGGGCCATAAATTCTGAGATCGTTATTTAGTGCGAAACTATAGAGTATGTTACCATTAGTGTTCCTGATTCTTGAGTTCCATGAATTATGTTTGGCATTAAGGTCGCCGGCTATGACAACCGGAAAAGCGATGTTGCTAAAGCTGATGAGATCGTGACCACTGATGGTGTTCCTTGGTGGATTGTAGGCAGAGATAAAAACCACTGGTTCGTTGGTACGAGAGTGCACAATGATAGCTGTGTGTTCGATGCTGGTATTGCCGCTGAGGCTAAATGGAGTGGAGCGAAGATAATTTTTAACAAGAATCAAAGTCCCGCCTCCTCTATTATGAGAGCGGTCAGAACGATAAGTTCTAAATCCTTGTATTTTAAATTTGTCACATGCTCTGAGATGAGTTTCGTTAGCGAGAAAAATATCAATATCATGACGATAAATTTGTCACATGCTCTGAGATGAGTTTCGTTAGCGAGAAAAATATCAATATCTTGACGATTAATGTAATTAAGTATCTCGGTATTTTTATTTTTTATACCATTTGCGTTAAAATATGCGACATTTAAACTACTCGAGGCAGTGATATGATAACTAGTAACATTAATATAAGGATTAGAATTCATAGTTCATATTGCTTAAGAGTTCAAATGCTTCAAATCCGATTTGGATTTTGTCAATTAGTGATTTTGCTGTCATAAATTTCTAGAAAAGTAATTTGGCTTGGTTGAATAAGTTTTTTAGCCATAATATGAATCCGGGGGCGGAGTTTTGTGCTTCTCCTGAACTTTCTGGGTTCCGATTGGTTTGACTTGTATTATTTTCGTTGTTATTATTTTCAACATTTTGGGTTTGATTTTGAGTAGGAAGCGGCGGAAAATTTTCTAAGTCCCTTGGAGGTGGAGGTGGGTTATTTCTTCTGGTATTACGATTTTCTTCTCTTGATTTCTCTTTTATATTATCAGGGTGCATTTCACACCCACGATAAGAACTTATATGCGGACCTCCGCAAAGGGCACAGGTACCAGGTAGCTTTTTGTCTTTAGTACAAGTATACGTAGCATGATTTTGGCCGCATTTTAGGCAGCGCGTTTTATGCTTGCAGTGCGTTTTACTATGACCGTACCTTTGACAGTTGTGACACTGTGTCGGACCTGGCGTAGTTTGGAAGCTAACAACTTTAATTCCTAAATCTAGGATATGTGTAATTTTATAAATATTTTCCCCTTCAATGCTTCTTTTTACTTCCACTAAAAAGGTGGGCATTTTGACAGTTTCGCCATTAATTTTCTTGGTGAACTGCTTAACAGCTTTAACTGTGATTCCTTTTTCAGTTAACGCTTCAAAGATGTCTTCTGTTTTAGTGTGTGCTGGGAGTTTTTTAATCACAGCGCGTATGGGTTTTTCAGTTGGCAGAGGAAATGTGTGATACGGAATAGTTTTATCATCTAAGAATTTAGTGATTAATCTGTAATCATCTGAACTTTTAACTTTGATGTGTATATCAGTGCCTTTAAAGTTGCATTCCATTTGAGAAGTTAGTTTTTTAATTTCATCGCGGAGTTTTTTCCAATCGTTTACGTCCGAAATGATTATAGGAGGTATTCTATTAGCGGTTTTTCTGGGTTTAACGAATCCTTCGCTATCTTGAGAGTTCTGAGAACTGATGACTTGAACATCCATATCGTCTTCGTTAGGGAAAGCGGAATATTTATTTTTAACAGATGTGGTTGAATGATTGCTATCTTCGCTAAGATTGCGTTTGTGGTTTTTTTTTTGGGGGGGGGGATAGATCCATTCCTCTTTCTGTTTATCAGCAGTAGCCTTCTGAATATTATCGGGAGGTATTATGCTTTGCATATTTTGAGAATCAGTTGGTTTACTAACAGAAGATTCATTATCAATGGGAAAATTTTCATTAAGTTCATCAACATTTTTGAACATTTTCATGCCTAAGTTAAGGACTTCAGTGAGTTTACAAATTTCATCAAGAATATCAAGAGCAACAGTAACCTTTCCATTTAGAATTTGATTGCGATGCGTATTTAAGTTAATCCATAACTTATACTTATCCTCCGGAGTGCCATTATCAATAATATTGTTACGAATTTGGTATTTAAAAAGCTAATGTTAGTTCAATTATAAATTAAATGGTTTTATTTCTCGCGCAGTGCAGCGCGTGACGAATATTAAAAGAAAGCTAAGCCGGAAAAATTAAAAATACAAGAGCGCGTGCGTTAAATAAATAAATATCTCTTTTTGATTTCGAGAAAGTACTGGAAAATTCTAGCGCGTGATTTTAAAATCTTATAAAAGGAGGAAAACATCTCAGTTTGTAGTAGTTGCTTAGTTTGTTGTTGTTTAGAAAACTGCCGTTGTTGATTATAGCGAATTCGCGGATTAGCGTTCTTTAGCTGTTTTGAATTACGTTCTATTGTACATTTGAGTAGTTAAAAGATAACTACTGTGAGATATTGTAATACTGCATGATAATTTGAGAAAATTTAAGCATTTTTTTGTTGTGATAATAATAAATTTTTGTTCATTTTGCATCGGACTTGTGCATTCATTTCATAACGAACCCGTACGCACGCAACAATTTTTGGTGTCAGAAGTGGGATTTGAATGCCAATAACAAGAGCGATGGAAGAACAATTCTGGCAAATGATGACTGCATTTGCTGCTTTCCAAGAAAAGATGGAAGGAGCCGTCAACTCCGTTAAGGAAGATATAAAAGCTGTACAAGAGAAAATGGATGCTGGTCAAATATCCGTTAAGGAAGAAATGAAATTGGGCCAGGAATGCGTTAAGGAAGAGATGAAATCCCTTAAAGACGAGATGAAAGCAGGTCAGGACGAAATGAAAAGAGAAATTACCTGCGTAATAGAAAATAAATTTGAGGCTATGGAAGGCAGAATAGACGCGGTTGAAACTAAAGTTGGACAAATAGAAGAAAGAGTTTCTTCGGTAAAAGAACAAGTAGAAGAAAGAATTTCTTCTGTAAAAGAACATATAGAAGAGAGAGTTTCTGCCGTCGAACAACAAATTGATGATAGGGTTTCTGCTGCCGTCGCCAAAGAAGTTGACAGCCTAAAGAAGTGCATAGCGACGGTAGGAAACAATTCTGAAGGTTTTAGATTTTTATCGATGCCTGCTCGTTCCGTTCTGAAACTATCTACATATGATGGGAAGACCTCCTGGCAGGTGTATAGGACACAATTTTCTATCGTTGCGGATGCGAATGGATGGGATTCCCAAGCTAAGGCCTGTCATCTCGCCGCTTCTCTGAGAGCAGACGCAGCGGATATCCTGCAGACGCTTCCCGAAAATCAAAGGCTAGATTTCGAAGCTCTATCCGGCGCTTCGGCGAGAAATGTTTAAAAGACTACAGCAGGCTCCAATTAAAATCTCGTCAACAGAAGCTCACCGAAACGCTTCAGGAGCTCGCCACGGATGTTGAAAGGCTGTCACATCACGCCTTTTCGGAGTGCCCGACAGAAACAAGGGAAATCCTGTCCCTGCAATATTTCATCGATGGCATCCGGGACCCTGAAATACAGAAAGCACTGCGAATGGCGGATGTAAAAGATTTGAAAAGCGCTCTGTTGTACGCCATGAAGTTCGAGGCAGCCCAGGAAGCAACTAATAGAGATCGCTACCCAGTTAGAGCTGTGCGAGTCCATGAGCCAGTGGATCAACTGATGGCTCGTTTAGATGATTTAGCCAGACAAGTCGAAGATTTGATACGGAGTAGGAGCGAGAAGAAAGTGGCTCTAAAGTGTTGGAGATGTGGTAGTGAAGGTCACCTAAGACGGAATTGCAGAACACCCCAGGGTACGGAATATAAAGCAGATGATTTTACCAGACAAGTCAGTGGCTTGAGACGGAACAGAAGTGAAAAGAAACTAATTCTAAAGTGCTGGAACTGCGGAGTTGAAGGCCACATACGAAGAAACTGCAGAACACCCCGAGGTACGGAAAATAAGACCATTTCCCAGCAACAACGCAGTAAACAAATTAGTGACCATTTCGAGGAACGGAGGTTGCCAGATAGTGAAAAACCTTGTTTTAAAGCTCTTAAAATTTATACAGTGAGTGGCAACAATAATGGACTGTCCATCAATGGGAATATCGATGGAGTTCCTTGCAGTATGATCATTGACACAGGAGCTAACGTTACCATCATTAGGAAAGATTTAGCTGAACAGTTTAAAGATAAACTTATTTGGACGCCATCCTGTGTTACCCTTCAGACTGCGTCTGGTGATAAGATCGACATAGCTGGGAAGTTAAACGTGAAAATCACATTTGGAAGTGCCGCCTACCATCACACGGCATATGTGGCAGATATTACAGATCCATGCATACTCGGATTGGACTTTTTAAGAAAATACAATTTTTCCTTAGACTTGAAAAACAACAAACTGCTTTCAGGATCTGAAGACATGACTATCCATCCTAAGAAGGGATCCTCACCTGGAAATGCCGACGCTTTGTCCGAAAGAACGAGCTCGAGAGACAGCCGAAATCATGCTAGGGTCGAAAAGAAACACCAGACTGCCAGCTATTCTCCATCTCAGATGCTCTTCGGTCGAGACCTTCGTCTGCCTTGTGACCGCCTGTTTCATCGCCGTACGGATGCGCCTTCATCGCCTGAGGAACACATCCAAGATGTCAAGGCCCGTTTTGAAGTAATGCACCGTTCCGCACGAAAGCGAGTGAACTTGGCGACGGAGAAAGTGAAGACCAGATACAACGCGAGAGCTACTGGACATAGATTCAACAAAAGAGACAAGGTGTGGTTGTGGAACCCGATTCGGCGAAAAGGAGTCAGGCCTGAACTACAGTCACCTTCGGATGATCCATGTACAGTGCTGAACACGAATGACGTCGTGGTTCGGATCCGTGAGTCTTCGAACTCTTACGACAGGTTAGCTTATTACTATGGCCATAGTACATAATGTAAATAATTGTAAATAGTATCAGACCATGGTCCTTTTTGTTTATAAATGTGTATTTGATTTGATTTGTATTTAGTATTTGATTTGTATTTAGTATTTGTTTTGTATTTAGTATTTGATAGCATTTGATTTGTTTAAGCTAGTTATTTCATTTATTGTTTATATTGTTTGATATTGTAATGTAATGTTTATGCTTCAGTTGCATTTATGCCACAGTTGTAAGTTTAGCTTCCTGTCCAGGGATTGTACTGCCCGGGACGTGCAGTCCTTGGGAAGGGGGCAGTGTTACGAATTTGGTATTTAAAAAGCTAATGTTAGTTCAATTATAAATTAAATGGTTTTATTTCTCGCGCAGTGCAGCGCGTGACGAATATTAAAAGAAAGCTAAGCCGGAAAAATTAAAAATACAAGAGCGCGTGCGTTAAATAAATAAATATCTCTTTTTGATTTCGAGAAAGTACTGGAAAATTCTAGCGCGTGATTTTAAAATCTTATAAAAGGAGGAAAACATCTCAGTTTGTAGTAGTTGCTTAGTTTGTTGTTGTTTAGAAAACTGCCGTTGTTGATTATAGCGAATTCGCGGATTAGCGTTCTTTAGCTGTTTTGAATTACGTTCTATTGTACATTTGAGTAGTTAAAAGTTAACTACATTTGAGTAGTTCTATTGTACTACTGTGAGATATTGTAATACTGCATGATAATTTGAGAAAATTTAAGCATTTTTTTGTTGTGATAATAATAAATTTTTGTTCATTTTGCATCGGACTTGTGCATTCATTTCATAACGAACCCGTACGCACGCAACAATATCATGAATTAAATCTCTATTCCTAAGAAAATCTAAATCCATAACAAAAACCTAAACTTTACGAGATCCTTAACGTAACTCGAAGCAAGGCATTGTTCATCAAAAGAAAACAATCGTAAGAACAAAGCTTGAAAATGCTTACCAAGAATCCGGATGCGTGAAAGACAACCAGCTCGAAGCAAATCCAAACCAAAAGTGCGATAAAAATTATTTATCGGCGGTTTATGTTTATAAATTTTTTTTAAATAAAAGCCCTAATTATAAAGGAACAAAAACTGGAAAACCAAAGAAACCGAATATATATATTGACAATCACAGATATGCTCTGGTGAAAGATCGAAATTGGAGAATGTCGACTTTCACCGGAGAATGTCAACATTCACCAAATACGTCCGTGAAAGATCGAATATTGCACTACATTCTTGTATATTCGGACCCTCACCGGTGTATGTCGACAATCACAGATATGCTCTGGTGAAAGTTGAAAAGAGAGGTTATAAAGTGCCATAATAGTTTAAGTTGTTGCAATAAATAAGATTTGAATCACATAATTTAGTAACTTTTTTATTACTGTTATTTTATTTTCTCATTTAGAACGTACTGTATAATTAAGTAAGTTTATAACTTCTATTATTTTCCTTTCTCATTTTGAATGTATTGTGTGTTTTAGGTTCTCATGTTCTTAAGTTCTTATTTCAAGTCTCAAGTGCGTTTATTCGCGACTGAATGACGGAGAAGAAAATCTAATATTGTTATATGTTCAACATTCACCATTAGTACATGGTGAATGTAGATATTGACCGGTGTAAGTCAGAAATAAGAGTATTTGGAAAATATTTCGGACATACACCAAGAGACTGTGTGAATGTTGACATTCACCGGTGAAAGTCGACATTCTCCAGATTTCACCGTAACATATATATAAATTATTATAAATAAACGCATGTATATATAGTGTTACGGATTTGGCATTTAAATAGCTAATGTTGGTAGAATTATAAATTAAATTGTTTTATTCCCCGTGCAGTGCTGCGCGTGACAAATATTATGAGAAAGCTAAGCGGAAATAATTTTAAAAAAATACAAGAGCACGTGAATTTAACATTTAATAAACAAATATCTCTTTTTGATTTCGAGAAAATACAAGAAAATTCTCGCGCATTTAAAAAGCTTATATAAGCGGCATGGAAACCTCTCAATTGGTTAGTTATTTAGTTAGTAGTTGTTTTAAGAGTTTGTTTAGAAAACTGCTCTTGTGGACTGTAGCGAACTCGTGAGTTTTCTCTCTAGCTGTTTTGAATTAAGTTCTGTTGAACGTTTGAGTAGTTAAAAGATAACAATTTCTGGGGAAATTTAAGCTTTTTTTTATAATAATAATAAATTTTGTTCATTTTTCATCGGACTTGTGCATTCAATTCATAAAGAACCCGTACGCACGCAACAATATATATAAACTATATACTAAATATGAATTAAAAATATTAACTTACCTAAAACTGGTTAAAAGGAAACATTGAAGTTAATGGTGAGGAAAGTGGTGGGAAATAGCTTTTGAAATAGTCAATCAATTCGAAAGGAGTTTCGTGTTTTTCCCGCCAAATAAATTCAGCTAAATAGGTATCCAAATGATGGCGGCTTGTCCCACGTTGTCCCTTGTTCTTTCGTTTACCTCCTCTATGACCTATGTTAGGATTAACTTGTAAAACCTACAAGGGTCGCCAGTTTTGGCGAGATATCTAGGTAGTCGTCATAGTACGTAAGTACCATCAAATCTATTGATTCTTAAGGTGAAAAAATTATGGCAGTTAGCATTGTTCCGTCGATCATGCAAATTGGCTAGAATCGAACCATGAAAGCTGGCAGAAATCCCGTCAAACGTCAAAAATTTGTCTTAGCGCACTTTTTTCAGTTTGCGTCAAAGAATGGCGAAACAAACATTATCAACATATGAAAAGAAAACATACTTTAGCAATTTAAAATGCAAATTTAGCTATAAAATAAGGAATAAGGATTACGTGATGCATTAAAAAATAAAACACTTACATTCTTCTTCAAATGCGCTATTTTCTTTTCCCGAAGTATACAGCAATCTGTTTTCGTTTAAAAAACATTAGAGAATTGTAGAGACTCGGCTTAGCGCAAACCTTGGCAGCAGCGACCATCTGGAAAACGCATATCTTTCTTATTCCCTTCAGAAAATTTTCAGCAAAATTTTGCATTCCTGCAATAATTTTACTACAATTTCTTCTATTGCTGGTAAATTAATTCCCCAAGCTCATATTTTAAAACTAATGTAAAACATGTCACGATTTATTTATAAAGACCGTTGGAACTTGGAATAGGACAAAAAAACAAGACATACGAAAATGGCGGCTCTGCTTGACTGAAGGACTGTTATCGGCATATTTGCCAGTCGTTAGGCGCATGGTTGCCAGGGTGTGGCTGAAAATTTGGCGATTTCTATTAAAGTAGTTGCATTAATACATAAGTACCTATTATACATAATATTCGTAATGCTTAGAATACATACAATTTTAAAAGAATCATGCTGTGTATTTTAAGAAAAATTAATCTTTATTAAATACAATATTACTTTTGTAGTTCCTTCGTACAATGTAACTTATAAAATTTAAAGCAGGCGCGTCTAAAAATAACAACAAAGGTATTTTGAGTACTGTTTATGCTCGTGGCGAATAAGCATTCCTCTGAAACAACATTTTGCATTATATCGAGTATAACACAATTTCAGATCGACCAAGTAATTAGTATGTTTTGCTTGCGGACGAATGAAGACATTTTTTTGGTGGAGGTAAAGCGGGATTTTTTTTAACTTACTTGTATAATGAAAATTTTAGAGTAACTCTATTTAGTAAGTACTACAGCTTAATAAATGTAATGTTCCAACTTAAAAAACATGCTGTATAATTTCCTCAAGATTAAAATAAGGTTTTGCACAGTGTAATATCTTGTTATTTAATAAATAACTATATTTATTGTTGAAGTGGCAACGCCATATTTGTATTATGTAACCGTTGCTCAGCAAGGTGAGAAATTGTTTTAAAATTAGAATTCTGAAGTTTTTCCAGCTAGTAGTTGTATGAAATTTTTGCCACAAAATAATTTTCTTGAAATTATCTATCTACGTAAAAGAAAAAGAAAATTTATGTTCTACTAAGAAGATTATCTGTTTTGTCAATTACTGCAAAATACATTACAACGGGTAATCAAATTTGAATTGCTATGCCTTGCATTTAAACAGCTTAACTTTCGATCACAAATAACTGATACTAGACACGGCTGAATCTAAAAAGAAAGGCAGTATACAGTTCTTTGCTTAAAGTTTGGCTTCACTCCTTCATTGTAGGGCAACCACCTGCCCATGTGCCGTCTTAACAAAGTGTGCAAAGTCTTAAGCAATGGCTCTATGAAACCATCCAAGCTGGAGGATCATCTGAGAATGTAGTACCCTGACACTGTTGCCAGATCGTGCGATATTGCACAAATTTGCGACTTTTGACGAACCTGTGCTACTAATATTTTAGTATTTGCGAAATCTATCATTTTCTTATGCTACTTTTTGCGACTTCAAAGATTATTTTAATATATCGTAAAATGCTTTTATTTTAAAATAATTTATCAATTAAATATATATTAAAAATAGTTTATTTAGGCTTAAAATAGAAGTTGACATCTAGCAATCTTATTTAGATGTGGGCTTCCATTTTCAAGACTACACAGCCTGATGCTGGTATAACAAGAAAGGGGCTAAGGGAAGTGAAAAAAGTAAAAAGAAAGAAAAAAAATTCTTCGGGACATCTCACCACCCTCCCTAGTCCCCCGTGAATTTTGTTTTTCAGTCAGCCCCCCCCGAGCTCTGTGGTGATGATGAATCGAATCAAAGAACTTGCAGCTTGCGCGCCATATATTGGGTACCCAAAAGAGAAATAAATTCATACTCCTGATTATAATATTGCTAAGAACTAAGCAATGGAAATGACTTGAAAATGAAAGCAACGGCATTTTTCTAAATAACAAGAAAAATAAATTTAACAGTGAAAGAAAAATTCTTTAAGTAATCAGGATCTGAAACAGATCCACCACACAGAACGGAAAACTCACTAAAAAGCATGCCTCAAATAAACTGTTTACAATTAAGCAAAAAAAAATAAATTAAAAAATTAACTGCCAACTAAAAAAATTTAATACAAAAGAGCTAACAGTCTAAACGTGAGGAATCTCTTAAGAATGGATATCTGCAAATTAATTTAAAAATTGAAACTAAATTAAATGAGAATTAATTAAAAAAGAAATGGATATATAAACAACTGAAAATGAGCAATATAGTTTTAAAATTTTCGTTAAAGCTAAGTTATGTAATTAAAAAGACTAAGAATTGAATAGTCTGTAACTTACAGAACCAATAGACGGTAAATTTGTGATGACATCAGAGGTCATATGAGCCTGCGTAACTATGACGTCAAACTTCCGTGATCTCTGACGTCATTTGCCATTTTTGGAGACTTTTTGAGTCTTCTTTTGCTACTTTAGTTGAAAATTTTCTGACAACACTGTACCCCGATAAAATACTTTAAAAAAACTGAAAGAAAAACTTCAAAAGAGACCCACGGGAACAACATGCTGCCTTCGAGGTCAAAACGAAACGGTGATGTTTTGCAGGCTCATACAATATCTCACAATTTACAGCTACTGAATTTCCAACATCCGAAGAACTGTCGGCGAAAGATCGAATATTGCATTACATTCTTGTACATTCGGACCCTCACCGGTGTATGTCGACAATCACAGATATGCTCTGGTGTAGGTCGAAAACAGAGGAGTATATGTACACGCTGTCATTGCAAAAGGAAGTGTTCCGCAAATAAATGCAATTGCAAAAGCAAGGGACTCTTGTGCAATTCAAAGTGTCATAATAGTTTAAGTTGTTGCAATAAATAACATTTGAATCACATAATTTAATAAGTTTTAAACTTCTATCATTCTCCTTTCTCATTTTGAATGTACTGTGTGTTTTAAGTTCTAATATTCTGAAGTTCTTATTTTAAGTCAAAAAAGTGCGTTTTTTCGCGATTGAATTACGGAGAAGAAAATATAACTTTCTTATATGTTCAATATTCACCATTAGTACATGGTGAATGTCGACATTGACCGGTGTAAGTCAGAAATAAGAGTATTTGGAAAATATTTCGGACATACACCAAGTGACTATGTGAATGTTGACATTCACCGGTGAAAGTCGACATTCTCCAAATTTCGGTGTTTCACCGTAACATCTACATTTCGAACTTTAAGCCTAAAATGTCTCCCAAAACGCGGTTTTCGCACATGCAAAAACCATGTTTTAAACACACAATTTAAGCTAAAAATTTGAAATAAAAACAAAAAATTTATATAGCAAAAACGTAAAGTTTCTAACCAAAAATATCTGACAAGAATCCATGTACACAGCGATATGATTTAACTTTAAAAAAATCTACGAATTGCACAATCTGGACAACGAAACAAAATAGCGAACTACGCACACCACTTTTTAATAAATTAGCATAACAATATTAAATTTCAAAGAATATCATGTACACAGCATCCTGTTATCTAGGTAACGAACGAATAATCTACGAACACCTCGCTTTAATAAATTAACATAATAATAAGCTTCAAGAATACCGTGTACACAGCGTTCTGTTTAAACTTTAAAAAACATCTACGAATTGCACAATCTAGGCATTGCGCACTAATGAACAAAATAAACTAAAATAAATTTCGAACAATTAAAAAACCACAATAACGACAGAAATTCATACTAAAAAAACAATGAACATAACATTCTACTAGATTAAAAACAAGAATAAAACAAAACGCACTTACCATAAATAAATGCTTCTTCGAACAGCAGAAATACCAATTTCAAACATCATCAAAACAATTTCACCACAAGTTTGTTAAAAGCCTCTTCTCTCGTGTCAGAACAACGATGGAAAATATACCACCAAATAAAACTCCAAATTGCATTTCCTATTTTCTGTTGACAACGTCGCTTTAACCCGCCGCCACGTAATCTATTATGACATCGTAATTTTAATTTATTATTTATATGACAGCCAGACTCACTATCCACAAAGTTCATACTATGTTTCACAAATTAATGTTCAAAACCTTCTTCTAAATACTTGTCGAATTTCCAGCCAACCGAAAAAATAGTTGTACTAAAACTTTGCTAACACATCATAAATCACTTAATTACCATACGAACCAACTACACTTCGCGACAAGCTAACTTGAGAACACATACAAAGCTAGAACGACCTTTTCACAGCTTTTCACCCTGTTCTTCAAGTTATCAATGCGCAGTAAACTGCCCGCGGATATTCAATTCCTCCAATTTGCTACACATTTGGCGACTTCTTGCCAAATCCAGCGTATTTAGATAATAATCTTTTTATGCAGTGAAGCTGCAGTTGAAATTGATAGTTCATCATAGTATGAAATGTAGGGCGTGTTATTCGTTATCTTAATTTATGTGAAATATTTCACTATTATCTCAACGTGACGAATACTAATTTAATGATAATTAAAACTTGAAACCGGAAGAGCTAACAACGTATTCCTTGCAGTTTGGGTCAAATTCCGTCCCCCCCCCCAAGACCGTTCGCTTAGTTAAAAGTAAAATATATAAATTAAGAAAATCTGGTAGTAAGTTATTTTCTTTTAATTTTTAAGAGTTTATGCGGCTTTCTGCTACCAAAACAGTGAACGAGGGGAAATTTTTTATTTTTATTTTTTAAAGACGTTAATTTGATTTTAATTTGCGATTGTTTAAAAAACTCTGACAATATTTTATAGCAGACATTATGAAAATTATATCCTGTATTAATTGTCTCCTAAAATACACACGCATTTCCAGTCAGTCTCAGAAAATCACCTTTCTACAGTACGTTTTATCCTATCTTACCGATTACTGTTTAAAATCAAAAATAAAATGAATAAAAAGACTCGAAATTGAGATTTTCAGATTGCTGTCTACTAAAGAGCTTACCGTTAAAAATTTCAAGGCATTAAAAAATTTAATAATTAAATTTTATATGCTTGAAAAATGTTCTGCATTAGGTTTACGGAGAAAGCGCATATATCAATACTGAAGTTATTTCGAGTTTAGTTTCTTCAATGCTAAATCCTGTAAACATTCTTCTCCACGTCTTATAGTTAAAAAAGTTTAGAAGTAGAAAGAACATATTTTACTTCTAAAAATACGGTAGATGAGAATCCGCTGACATCTTTAGACATCCGAGGGCACAACTATTAAAGAAAAATCATATCCGGCCGTCACATATTCGTGGCAGTGTCTTGAAACATTTTAAGAACTACAAATTTTTGCCACAAAATGGCATTGCATGTGCATAGGATTTGAGATACAGTGGTGGCCAAAATTGTGGACACTTTTGGAAATTTTTATGTTTTTGAACTTTGTATGCTTATAGAAAACGTTACGTTTCACAAAATGCAAACTTGTATATATCATTTTAAAGAGAATTTATTACTGAATTCAATACAAAACACAAAATTCAATTATTTGCAATACAAAAGAAGTTAAACGATAATAGTTATCGATAGTGATGATTGCAGTGAGTTATCAGTACTTAGTAGGGTACCCTTTATTTTTGATTACAGCTTCACTTCGACGTTTCATTGAGCTGACAAGAGTTTTAAGCTCTTCTTTCGTTATTACATGATGCCAGGAAACAATTATAGCCTCAATTAGTTCCCTTTTATTTGATGGGCGCCTCATTCGGACAAGAGTTTTCAAACGGTGCCACAAATTTTCGATAGGATTGAGGTCAGAACTGTTTCCTGGCCATGACAGCAATTTAATGCTCTTTGTACGAAACCACTCCTTCGATATTTTGGCCGTGTGGCAAGGAGCAGAATCCTGTTGAAAAATAAACAAAGCATTGTTGGGAAAGAGATCTCTGATGGAAGGTAGAAGTTTTGGTTCTAGAATAGTGTCAATGTATTTTCTGGCATTTAGGGTCCCATCGATGACATGAAGGCGGCCAATACCATCTGCTGACATGCATGACCAAATCATAACACTAACTGGGTTGAATGTTTCACAGTTGCTTGAATGCAGTCAGGATGTAGCTCTTCTCCTATTCTACGTCTTATATATTTTCGCCCATCACTACCGAATAACGATATCTTAGTTTCATCACTCCATATAACTTGTGACCACTGATCATCTGTCCAATTAATTTGTTCCTTTGCCTACTGTAGTCTTTTCTTTCGTTGCTGAAAATTAAGATAAGGCTTTTTTCGTGGAATTCTACCTCTCAGTCCAACATCTGTTAATCTTCTCCTTATTGTTCTTGAACTGACAGAAACACCAGCATCATTCAGATCACTTCTGATTGCCGCCGATGACATTTTTCTATCTTGGAGACATAGTCTTTTTATTCTTCTGTCATCAATAGATGTGGTGCACCTTTTTCGGCCTTTTCCTTCTTTGTTTTTTATTGAATTTGTCTCCTGATATCGTAAACAAAACTTTCGGACTCCAGATGTAGTCACTGAACCCCCCACCTGTCTTGCAATTTCAGCATAGGAAAGACCACTCTCTCATAACACAATAATATTACATCTTTTAGATGTCAGATCTACTCTTTTATTTGATGTCATTGCTTCTTGACTAAATATTAAACATTTTTACAAAAATTCCTACTTGTAATTGCAGTGTATAAGAAACAGGTCCTCCTTCTACAGAACAAAGTAAAATAATGAATTGTTTCAAGTGTAAACATGATGTCAGCTTCTACTAGCAGTTACTAACATTTGATTGGTTATCAGAACAAGAACAGTGATTGACCAGGAAAGCTAGACATTACAAACCACTTCATAACTGTGTTTTTTATTTATATTAAAGTACATATAACTTTTTTTGTATTGCAAATAATTGAATTTTGTGTTTTGTATTGAATTCAGTAATAAATTCTCTTTAAAATGATATACACAAGTTTGCATTTTGCGAAACGTAACATTTTCTATAAGCATACAAAGTTCAAAAACATAAAAATTTCCAAAAGTGTCCACAATTTGAACACCACTGTACACGTAGATTTGACCTTCTACTAAAAATGAGAGAAACATGACTCAGGATTAGAAAAGAAAGCACAATCTAAACAAACACGGGGCAGCCTGTCACGTGTCGTCAGAGGTTGAGCTCTCTGTGTTATCGCCCTGTATTATATTTAAAGAAATTAAATAATGATGAATCTGCATGAATGTATGTATGTTTATCGCATTGTGATAAAACAACGATACCTAGAGCCATCCAATTTCGAATAACGTAATCCTCCTCTCAATATGGGCATCTGAAAACCAAAATTCGGAATTTGTTTTACTATCGCTTTCATATTTTGTAACAATTTAACGAATTTTTAATTAACAAACTCAACGATTTCAAAGAGAACAATGGCAACACTGTACAAAAAAAATTTTTTTTTTTTTTTTTTAATCCCCAGCGTGCGACACTATGTTTTAGAGATTCTAAAAGATATGCCCATTTTAAAATTATTTTGCGATATTGCTTTTGAATTTAATTTTATGGCTTAAGTGCAAACAATGTGATATTTAATTAATAAAAGTAAGGTACAACCCCTCCTTTGGGCGTAATATAAAATCTGGAAACTTTCAGGTCTTTTTTTTTTTTTTTTTTTTTTTTTTCTAGTCCAAAGGCATTTGTTTCTGAAGGACTATTGTTTTCGTTTTGCGATTTTGCGTCGGACTCATAAACGTCGGTTCACTTTTCAAACTGTTGCCACAAAATGTTAGAGTCCTGCATTATATTTGAAGAAATTAAATAATGAAAAATCTGCATAAATGTATGTATATTTCTCGTATTGTGATAAAACAACGGTACATAGAGTCATCGAATTTTGAATAACGTAATCCT
Source organism: Stegodyphus dumicola (assembly GCF_044657685.1). Lineage (NCBI taxonomy): Eukaryota > Metazoa > Arthropoda > Arachnida > Araneae > Eresidae > Stegodyphus > Stegodyphus dumicola. The sequence continues at coordinate 189,042,996 of NC_140776.1, read as the reverse complement.
CCAACGAATATGAGCATGTGGAAGACCAAATTTGAAATTTGAAATTTGTTTTATGATCGATTTCCTATTTTTTAAAACTTTGACGAATTTTTGATTAACAAACTCAAGGATTTCAAAACGAGCAATGGCAACGTTGTGCAGAAAAAACATTTTTATCTCCAGCGCGTGAGTCTCTGTATCGGAAATTCTAAAGATATGCTCGTTTGAAAACTATTTTGCGATATTGCTGTTGCACTGGATCTTATGGTTTAAGTGCGAGGAACATGATATTTAATAAAGAAAGGTAACACACAAAATGTTAAAAAACGCCCCCTTTGGACGTAATTTAAAATCTGAAAGATTTCAGATTTTATTATTATTATTATTATTATTATTATTATTATTATTATTATTATTATTTTCTCTCTTGAGCATCTGAAAAGTATAATTTCATTTACATCATCCATCTCAGAACGTGTTTAATTTGTTGATCCAATGGATTTTCTTTATCCAACAAAGCGCATATGCATCTGTTGCATTTTCAAATTCGTGTAGATTTCATTTTTATGTTACATTGCCATGATTTAGATTTCTTGGTCTGACGGTTTGCTTCATTCAGAACGGAACGTGCTTTGCTTCTAAATTAACGGAAACATAAATGTATGCTTCCTAATACTACTTGGTAAGCTGTTCTCGACAAAATACTCGTTATCAAATGGATTTCGATTCTAATCGTCTGCTTGTTGCCCCACCGTCACATATTCGTGTCATATTCGTCACATATTCGTGTCATATTCGTCACATATTCGTGTCATATTCGTCACATGTTCGTCACATATTCGTGCCAGTGTCTTAGAACATTTCAAAAACTACAATTTTTGACACAAAATGGCTTTGCACGTCCGTAGGATTTGAGATACATATAGATTTGACCTTCTAAAAATGAGATAAACATGACTCAGGATGGGAAAGGAAAGCAAACAGGGCGTGTCACGTGTTGTCAGAGGTTGAGCTCTCTGAGTGCCTGCCTTCCACTTTCCGTGAAAGATTTTGTCATTTCTGGTAAATAATATTTCTTATACTATCTTTTAATTACATTTTAAGTTTATCAATGTGTTTTGCCAATTAAAACTTTATTTAAATTTAAAATTTCTAAAGTAAGAATCGTTTAAGATTTTTCATGTAAATTAAAGAAAAAACTATTAAATTTTAAAGTACATGATAGCTTAAGTAACAATCTAAAATGGTAAAAATTATGATTTGAACTTTTTTTAATTATTTCTTTTTCCTAAAGTTAGGCTTAGCGCTGTAAAATCTCCTGTCCTGTGGAAGCGTTCCTTTAGACTCTCGTCCGTCCGGAGAGAACGTCTTAAACACAGGCGCGCCGTCTCGAAAGGGTTAAGAAGTTTGGAGCCGAAATATTTGTGTGTGTGTTATCTCAAAATTATCATGGAGCTTAGACATTGCTCGCACACTTTTAATAAATTATATAAGAAAATTCACTACCTAATAAGCTGTAAGGGAGCTACCTAATAAGCTGTATTCACTACCTAATAAGCACAATGGTTGATCTGCATATTGATTGACAAATACGCAGGAGCGGTATTGCAAAAGACTAGTAGTGTTCTTCTAAAAGATTATTTCTCGCTCTGTTCGATAGAACACCGAACGGTGTTGTGGTGTGGTGTATTTAATTATGGCAAAGCACACTAGGGCTATCTGTCTAAGAGGAGGGATGCCTTCGTGGAGGACTTTCTAAGGGAAACTGGCTCGTATACACGTTACACATGGGGAAAACCACGAAAACACCGATGCAGCCAGCCCGTTCGCGGGATTCGAACCTCGAACCGAACTACCAGTGTTCAGCGACTTTACCGCTCGGCCGCTGGTGGGCAGAACACCGAACGAAATTCTGCTAAACTGATGATTTTCAAAACGGATTATAAAATGGATTCAAAAGAGATTCAGAAGACTTTTTCGTGACATCGGTACGTACAGAGGCTTTTCGTACATTTTTTACCCTAATTACAGAAATAGTTTACCTAAAATTGTTATGTTTTAAATGACCTATTTGATATTTCTTTACTGTTTTTCTACACCGTCATTTCCACAACAATAAAGCGCTTACCATTATCGGAAGAACTCGAACATCTTTTCCAAAGTTTAATTAGGTTGTATGTCGACGTTAAGAAAGACCGCTTTTTAACCCCTTGGACTACACGATATCTGCCAATTGCGCGAGCTATAGTAAACAAGAAAATCGGTCGCGTGCCGTGCCATTCAATTGTTCAGCCGTGTACCCGAACTGGCGCAAAATGTATATTTTTCATGACATATACATTTCAGTGTAACGAAAGGAATGGTGAAATAATAAACAATATTTAGGTACAAATAGTAATTTTAAAACATAATCAATTGTGTGTAATCGTAATCAATTGTACAGTTGAAAAACATAATTGCACGATGGATGTGATGGGTATAAGAGTTTTTTAATTCTTTATACGAAATTGTATATGAAATGTGTGAACGTAACGAAGCTTTACGGGGAACTAAAGTAACAGATCATCCAATTTCGTCAGAAATAACTGAAAAAAAAATACTGACGTTACAATCAAAGGAAAAATATTCGATGTAGAATAACTCCAATCGCTTGTTGGGCCCACCAGCGGCCGAGCGGTAAAATCGCTGAACACTGGTAGTTCGGTTCGAGGTTCGAATCTCGCGAACGGGCTGGCTGCATGGGCGTTTTCGTGGTTTTCCCCATGTGTAACGTGTATACGAGCCAGTTTCACTTAGAAAGTCCTCCACGAAGGCATCCCCCTTAGGCAGATAGCCTTCGTGTGTTTTGCCATAATTAAATACATCAGCACCAACCGCTTGTTCTAATAATACGCGGCATTTTATGCACAAATTAATCACCACGAGTCAGACACGTGGCTTTTGTTTATGACACAAATTCCTGACGACGAGTCAGACTCATGGCTTTTGTTTATGACACAAATTCCTGACGACGAGTCAGACTCATGGCTTTTGTTTATGACACAAATTCTTTACCACAAGTCAGGATCGTGGTTATAGGCCAAAGGGTTAAAAGTCCAAAAGCTCAAAAACACATTGGTGATAGAACAGGAAATTTAGTAGGGATATGTCCTAGATACTCGTTTTTTGTTCCATTTTTTCCAGGGAAGTAACACTTGATTGCATGGAAAAACGCATACGAAGCTGTTATTCACTTACACGATTTTGTTCCAAAATTCTTGTTAAATTAGAACACATTCGCATGCTTTCTGCAGAAGAACACAGTATATTTCCGTATATACGGTAAGAATTTTAGAAACTTTTTTTTATAAAGCTAAATTAAGCTGGTCGGCTTATATACCGATACGCTTGTATCAGGAAGATATAGATACTATTCTGTTAGCCGGTCACAATTGGTAAATTCTTAAATATAGCCTTTTTTTATTTATCTAGTATATATTTATTAAGTTTGTTAAAAACTATTAACTCTAAATGAAATATATCATTAGATTTGTGAAAATGAATTATTTAATTTTCGAAACGGTTTACATTTCTGGTTTGTGTAACTCCATTGTCAAAACCACAAAATCTGACGTTGGCAAAATTTGTAACTGCTTGACTGAAAACTATCCACGTGCTTCCACCTTTCTGGATTTTGGCATCCCCGCCATTTCGAAACATTTTTTCTACACTCTTGAACTTGTTTTTTAGTTAAAGAAACCACAGATCACATATAAGACAACATAAGAACGGTAAGAATGCGTTAGCTTCATATAAGGTCACCACAATTAAAATTATCGTTTGGCGTTTTAATTTACAGCAAATGAAATCGATAATATTTCAGCCCTCTTTTCCTGGGTAGCAACATTTCTGCCGTCATTCCAGCATGATTGAATATTAAATAAATTTTTTTCTTTTGAAAAAATTTCGTCAAGTTACCACCGGTTCTGTAGATTGAATAATCTATTATAAACCCATATGCACGTAATAATACTTTTTTCAAAACGATTTTCCGAGGCGTCTCTCAAGGTTCAGTTTTAGGACCGAAATATTTTAATATTTTCATAAATGACATGCCTGTCCCACTACACTCAAGTATTTATAAATATGCTGACGATACAGTTATCTTAACCAGTTCTAGAAATCCACAAAATGCTCTTGACAAACTCCAAATGCAAGCTAATCTAATCAACAAATACTGTGAAGATTGGAAAATTAAACTTAACGCAGCTAAATGTTGTGTTGTTTTATACCGCAGATATAAGAAAAATTATCCTATTAACTACTATAAAAATAGATAATTCACCAGTTCCTGTATCAAGCTCATATAAATACTTAGGAGTGTACGTCGACAAAGCTTTAAATTTCAAGGATCATATCCAGTATACCATCAATAATGCTAATGCAGCATTCATGTCTCTTTACTTCCTGCTTGGAAGGAAATCTAAATTAAATCTAAACATCAAGAGAAAACTTTATATCACATTCATCAGACCAATTCTGCTTTATGCAGTTCCTGCATGGGCGACTGCTGGAAAAACTGAACGCCAGAAAATAAACGTCTTACAGAATAAGATTCTTCGAAGCATTACCAAAGCACCTTGGTTTGTGCGTAACGCGCAAATTCATAAGGATTTAAAGATTCTGCCGATTCATGATCAAATACTAACTACTGCACACAACTTCTTTGAAAAAAATGAAAAACTCGCAATACCCGGCTATTAAAGAACTCACAAACTATGATCCCACTGAAGAACATGTAGTAAAAAGACCGCGAACTATCCATCCTAATGCATTATGGTGGTAGTGTACAGTATATATATATATATTATTCTACTTATTTCACATATTTTAATACTCTTCATTGAATCAAGTTTTGCTTATGTTTTGGACAATGCTCTGACAAAGCTTATGGACTTTGATTGCAACTTAGATTACTTACTTATTTTACTTATTATTTCTATTTAACCAAGAATTTATTTAGTACTGTAAAGTGCTTTATAGCAAAGACTTTGCTTACAGGGAAAAATTTTAGTTCGCGGTCTTACGACTCCTTCACTCGCTACGGCCATCTCGCATCACGTGGTGTTACTTCTACAGTCTTATTTTACGTTTTATTCAGCAATTTTATGAAACTTAGGACTTATTTTGCACCGACCACTGCTAATGACATGCCATTTAATTGCATTTAAAAAATTATATTTACTGAGTTCATCTCATGACTTCGATCTTGCCTTCGGGTGTGGTGTATTTTTCAATACACCTCTTATTTTATTATGATTACTAAGGGCCTTTGGTAAAATGTTTAACTACTGGTTAGAACTCATAGAAGTTGATGCCAGAAGAAAAGATACGATCCTAGATCCTTAGTCCACATAACGTCGAGTTTGCGGGACTGTGCTGTATGTATAAACAGCAACGCGGTAAAATGTAACGATCAACTTCCATTAAATTCCATCCAACAAGAGTGAGCTTGTGACCATTAAAACGGTCTCCAAGAATCATTATTTATGATATCCCAAAGGATATCACAAAAGAAGAGTTATTAACATCATTAAAGGCTCAAAATGAAGAACTTGACGGGGAAGGTTTAGTAGTTAAATTCCCCATTAAACAAAAGCATAAAAACCACTGGGTATGCGAGGCCACTCCAGAATTATTCAAACAACTCCTAAAAATTAAAAAAGTATGTATTAACTGGGAACGATTTAGCATCAAAGAATATTTAAGACCTACACAATGCTTTAAATGCTGCCAATTTAGGCACATCTCAAAGCAATGTCAGACGGAAGAAGCATGTGGTCATTGTGGTGAGGTGGGCCACTCTCACAAAGACTGCGATAGCTCAACTCTCAAATGTATTAATTGTGCGGAACGAAACGCCAACAACGAGCAACAATATGACGAAGGACATTCAAGCTTCGATAAAAATTGTCCATGCCGCATCTTAGAGATAGACGAACTTAAGAAACGCATAAATCATGGATAATTTACCTCAAAAGAACTATTTAAGAGCACTACAAATTAATTTAGCACGCTCTCATGTTGCAACCGCACAACTTAAAGTGCACATTTTTGACTATGATCTGGTCTTCGTGCAAGAACCATACTGTATTGACAACAAACCAGTTGGTTTCCCATTACAAACTAAAGTCATTTCAACAACCGACGGACTACCAAAGACGGCCACTGTGGTCGTAAATCCTAACCTCACGGTTCTTAACACGCTGACCACTCCAACTTTGAATATTATAAAACTGAAATTTGAACAAAGATCATTAACGATCTTTAACTGTTATAGCCCACCAATCACGGACCTTACAGACTTAACTTCTCTCCTAGACTTAGTCGATAGAAATCTATCGGATAATACAGACAATATTATCCTGGGTGATCTTAACGCTAAAAGTGAAATATGGGGTTCTCCATTTGAAGACCCTAGAGGCAGAATGGTCAGAGAATTTCTGATTTCTAGACAATTTATTATTGAAAATGACCCAAATTGTCCCCCAACATATAACTGTTCCAGAGGAAAGAGCTGGATAGACTTAACAGCAAGCCAAGGAAATATTATTCATGATTGGCGAGTTTTGGATGATTCATCGCTCAGCGATCATTGCTATGTATCTTTTGAAATTTCTCGTGACAAAAGCACAGATCAGATTATACGAAGGAAGTATAAACTGAACAAGATGGACTGGCTTACACTTAAGGAAAAGCTCAGTAGTTATTTTTCTACCTTTAATCCTCAATATGTGAAAGATACTGTTGACTTAAAAGCCTTAATAAAAACTTGGACCCAAAAGATCCAAGATATCTTCGACCAAGCAATAAAAGCAAAGGGAAAATTCCTCAACGTACAGCACAAAGAGGTCCCTTGGTGGACTCAATCGCTTAATATCATGAAGAAAAGAATTCTAGCAGAAAGAAAACGCTATCAGCGTTGTACTCAAGACGACAACTTAAGAGCTTATTATAAGACTATCTATAAGAAAGACTTAGCCAAATATAAACGAGAAATCCTCCGTTCCAAAAGAACGTGTTGGAAAAATCACTTAGAAAGCATAGATCCAAAATCTCCATTTGGCATTCATTATGATCTGGCAAAAGGAAATATTTCCTTGCCTTTTCAAATCAAAGCGCTTCTTAAACCTGATAATTCTATGACTGAAACCATTGATGAGACTCTAAAATTGCTGTTGGAGCACCACTTCCCAGCTGATGACCGGAGCACAGATTCAATAGAACATAGTCAAATTAGAACTCAAATTAAGACCCGATTTGGTGCTAAACAATATCTTCCGTTCACCAGACAGGAAGTTGAATTCACGATTAAATCACTTAATTCTGGTAAAGCTCCTGGCTTGGATAACCTTCCTAAAGAAATAATTCTAGAAGCATTTTACGCCAACCCAACAGTACACACGGCATTATTCAATGAACTTCTTAGACGCGGTATCTTTCCTGAATGCTGGAAAACCGCTAAACTAGTTCTCTTTTCTAAAGAAGGCAAAAGCTTGGAACTTCCACAGGCATACAGACCAATATGTCTATTAAATACATGGAGTAAAGTTTATGACAAATTAATAACTAACAGGCTCAACTATTATCTATTTTCAAACAGCAAACTCAGTAACAGACAATATGGCTTTACGGCTGGAGTTTGTTCCACGGACGCCATTAAAGATATAATCGACACAGTTGAAAATAACCGGAAAAACAACTGCTATACGAACATTATATCTCTCGATATTAAAAGTGCCTTTAATAACGTTTGGTGGCCTTTTCTTTTACAAGAACTGAGAAATATCTCCTATGTCCAATCAACCTATATAAAGTAATAGAATCAATGCTGGAAAATAGAAAAATCATCTATGAAGCAAACAACACTTCTCTTACCCACTCTCAAGAAAAAGGCTGTGTCCAGGGATCAAACTCCGGACCACTTTTTTGGAATATTGTCATGAACACTGCACTTCAAATGGAGAGGGAGTTCAAATACAAGCTTATGCAGATGATGTACTATTTATAGTATCAGGAGCTACCCACCAACAAATCCATAATAGAGCCAACAATGCCCTGATTCAAATAACTGAATGGGCGAAGAAGAGCAAACTTAGCTTCTCCCCGGAGAAATCTAGCTCAATGTTTATTGCCGTCAAAAAGAGGGGCGCAGCATATTCAGCCCCCACAATAAAGTTGAATGGCACTACTATTAAAAGGCGCAAACAAATCAAATACCTAGGTATAATAATAGATGAATGCCTTACCTGGCTTCCACATTTGGATTACATAAAAACAAAAGTCTGCAAGATTATAAATCGGCTTATGAAATTTCCTGGCCTCTCCAAAGCAGTTATGAAGGAACTTTACAAACGAGCCATAGAAAGGACAGCTGTATACGCCTGTGCAGCTTGGTGGTTTCCACCAACTGTTAAAATGCGAAATAAAGAAAATACTATTCAAAGAGTAGCCCTACTAGCTATGACAAAATGCTACAAAACAGTTCCGACCTCAGCTCTATAGATCTTAGCCGGCCTGATTCCATTAGATATTAAATTGGATCAAGAAAGTGCAATCCAAAGAACTAAAAGAGGCTGGTCAGACTTTTCATTTGAAAATTTTCACTTCTTAAAAGAAGCCCTCGACTTTCCCAAACATAAATGGTTTACCCATCCTGCCACAATAAAGACTTGTGAATGGAACGATCATCTCCCATTAAATAGAAATTATGAATTATTTACGGATGGCTCCAAAATTGAAGATGGCACAGGAGCGGGATTTTGTGTCTATTGGAACGGCACATTAAAAGCTGAATTTTCTTTTCAACTGAACCCCAATTGTTCAGTATTCCAAGCTGAAACTCAAGCGTTGAAATCAGCTCTAAACTGGCTATTAATACACACGCATACAGCCCACATTTATACGGATAGTCAAGCCGTACTGAAATCATTGGAAAGATTTGACATTCTGAATCAAGAAATCATAGAAGTTAAAAAGCTCGTCTATCAAACTAAAGCTAAATTACATTGGATATGAGGCCATCAAGGTTACAGAGGTAACGAAAAAGCGGACGAACTCGCCAAAAAAGGCACATCTTCTGAAGTGCATCTAGACTGCAAACTTCCTCTGAGCTTCATAGTAAGAACAGCTAAAGAAAAAGCTCTCACTCTGTGGCAACATCGATGGCAAGAAGAAGATACGGGCAGATTCTTCCTAGAATACAAGATCCTTCCTAGAATCTCTGAAAAAAAACACTTCAATGATTTCTTTCTTAATCAACTGCTCTCAAATCACGGAGCCTTTCCTAGTTACTTTAATAGATTCAAACTCAAGACTCCGCCCAGTCGCTGTACATGTGGACAAGAAACAGCGGACGCACTGCATTCTTCACTGTCCGAGTTTGGACAGAAAAAGAAATGAACTTTTTCCGCAAACCTTGACTTTCGACCTTCTATGCAAATTAATTCTATGAGACAAAGGTCGCCAACTGCTTTCCAAATTTATGGAATTCCTGTATTCCAATGAGAACACAATCTATGTATAACATAAAATATTTGTGGCTTGAAAATGTATTTCTAATATTTTGATTTTCTATTATATGCTTAACTTTGTATTTTATTTTCTGTTCGAACCGTAACAAAACTTATGATATCTTTCAATTTTGGGTACTTTTCCGTTTTGCCGGCGCAAACGATAAAGTCGCCAACAATGGTACAACTGATGCCAAACGGAATACCTTCGCTAGTAACCTTTTACGCCTCATTTCCAAAACAAGTCGCAGCCATTTCTTATCAGATTGATTGTTTCTTTCAATACTGGCATACAATTACATAGAATTTTTACAAGATAGTTAAATTTATGCCCTAAGACCATTCGCGGTAATTAAATCAATTAGAATGCAATCACACCGCTCACCCGAAAATAAAGAAAAGGCAAAATCAAGGGTTAAATTCATCAATTCTTAATGAGAATGGACTAGCGAAGTAAAGCACTGCGATTTTACATGATTTCTGAGTAAGCTATTCGTACGAATTGAAATAATTCTTGCATTTAAACGTGTATTCCAAATTAAGATTTAACTTAAAATTAATGTGGATAATTACTGAATTAGATTTTTATAGCGCAGTTTACGTGATATGAGATTACTTGGGGTCATGTGATATGAATCGGCGAATCAGGATGTTGAACCATGAAAGCGTATTAATGCCTTTTTACAAATTATTGGCTTTTTACAAAATTTTAAACCATATTAAAATGTTTATGCCTTCAAAATAAAAAATTCTTAGAACTAATGTTTGTTAACAGCTTTTATGTGTATACTGTATGTTGTCGCCAACAAAATCTACTTGGCGAGATTTGCGCCGGCGAAACGGAAAAGTACCCAATTTTGGTCTTTGACACTGTTTTTGTATTATCTATAATTTTGATGTCAAAAAATTGATTGATCACTTTATTTATAATTTTTTGCAAATAAAGACTTTGGCGTGGTCAATACATCTTTCAGTTAGCGGACCTCAAAATTTGCTAGGACTCAAATTAAAAAATAACTGATTATTAAATTTATTTTCTTTAGCTTAGCTTTGGCTGACTAGTTAATATTCTTAGCCTATGGCTCCGGTGATACCTCAACACTGAGGTGCGGACTGGATATTCCATTTTTATGTTGTTACTTACGCTCACTTGTCTGACAGTAACATCAGTCCACGCCCACAAAATTCCTCTTGGCAAGAAGCGCAAGATACACCTAGCGTTGGCAACCAGTCTTGTACACCTTACAGGTAACAGTGCGACTGAGCTCAGTTCCGCCCCCCATTTTGATGGAGAGCACCCCGGGGGGTCTCCATTCCTCTTCCCTTCCACCAAACCGCTTGTCGCATATTTAAAAAGCAGCCATGCGTTTACAAACATCTATACATTTACAAACACTATACATTTGCAAATATCCATGTCTTCTCCGGCATTCAAACCCGGGCCCTTCGGCACGGCAGTCAGCAACGCTAACCACTATACCGGTTAGGCGGCTCATAATAAATGTTGCTTTAGTATATTGCTATAGTTCTTTGTTCATAAATGTTGCCAGCTAAGCCAAAAAACTGCGGCTCGTTGTTGTGCAATGAATTAAGTTGTTGCCACACAACAATCAGCTGACATAACATTTTCTTAGTAACCATTGCGAAATCAATGCTGTCTGTATGCCCTCGTTATCTTCCAATCTGAAGAGAAGAATGCGAATTTTGCTTGCATTTAGAAGTCCAAATTAATTAAATAACATATGAACAGGATGTAATCTATGTAAAGCGTAGTGCATCTGGTTGTTGGGGGGGATTATAATTTTAAAATTTTGCCCTTTTACCAAAATTCAATAATACCGTTTCTTTTTAAAATAAAGTGCACTATAAAAGTTAATTTGAGGAAGACTAAAGAAAATTACATAGATCCCACTTTTGGCGAAACTCGTGTAATTTCTTTTATGCTTGTAATGAAGGCAAAGTTTTATTCGATTGACGAAATTCTGGCTTCGTCACGAAACCGCTTCCATTTGTTTAGTTTAGCCTTTTCAATCGCTCGAAATACTCGAGAAACGTAATCCTAAAATCAAATCGTATTCCGTATATCTCGTAGCCCTACAAAATCTTGTGACTTCAGCGGTATCTGAATGAAATACATTTAAATTAACAGCACACATCTACTATTAGTAACAATTTTAGTAACGTGAAACTTTAGTTAGAAATCAAGGTATATGATGAATTTCATTTTGTTCTTTTAAAAAAGTTAGAATTTCCTTTGCTGAAACGTACGACATATAGAATAGGGGAATTTATTTAATTTTTAATCTAAATTAACACTTTTCTCAAACTCGAGGGCTAAGGGGACGGATACCTTCGTTGAGGACTTTCTAAGGTAACAAGGAGGGTCTCATGTACAAGGGGATCGTGTACAAGTTACACATCGGGAAAACCACGAAAACGCCCATGCATCCAGTCCGTTCGCGGGATTCGAACGTCGGTTTGGTTTATTTAATTACGGCAAAGCACATTAGGGCTATCTGAATAAGAAGGGGAAGCCTTTCGTGGAGGACTTTCTAAGGGAAACTGGCTCGTATACATGTTACACACGGGGAAAACCACGAAAACGCCCAAGCCGCCAGCCCGTTCGCGGGATTCGAACCTCGGACCGAACTACCAGTGTTCAGCGACTTTACTGCTCGGCCACTGGTGGGCTCGAACGTCGAACCAAACTACCAGGGTTCGGCGATTTTACCGCTCGGTCGCTGGTGAGCCTCGTCTATATAAATACAACGGACAGCGGTTTGATACAAGCCGACAGAAATTACAGCGCTTCTAATTATCATCGATAGAGGGAGTACCTATTTATCTTCTCATGAATACCTATATAGCAAGGCAGGTGACAGGTCAGAGCAGGTCCGGACATCCGGACGGCTTACATAGACAAATCGGGTGTAGGGTTTATATTTATTTTAACTAACATTTATTTTAAGTTTAAACTATCTTTCCTGTCAAGCCTTACTTTCCCCTGGAACTGCCAATGCCAGAATATGTAAATTTGAGTAGAACGCGCAAGGATTCAAATTATCAGCGGAAGTATTCTGATTTAAATAGAAGGAAATGAGTTCGGTGTGATATTCTTACTTAGCGAGTGCGGAGGTAGTTAGCGAGAATTGAAGAACCCCGCGTTGCGGCCTATGTGCTTGGCGGGAAGTAGTGGTAATTGTTCCAGTGAGCTTCAAGCCTGCTGAATTAGCAGCGGTATTGTAACACGCGGTGAGTTAGTTATTTTAGAGAGCCTCGTAGTTAGAATCTTGTCTTTACTTTCTTTTCAGGTTATTATTTTTATTTGACTGCCAAGTTGGCACAGTCTGTAAGCGTCAAGAGGACGCAATTGTAATTTATTACGTTGAATAAAAAGGGACTTAAACCCTTCACAAGGCTCTATCTTTTATACAAGTTTTCACAGTCACCTCTTGGTTGCGTGCAAGTTGGAGGCGCGCAACGTTATATTGGCGCCCGAACACTTATCGAACTGAAATGGCCGAAAACTGGATGGAAGCCGCTGGACAACACCAAGAAATGACAACTCAGTTAGAAGGATTTGGATACCTGGTCCAGACTTTGAGAGCATCAATCAATCCAAACGTCCATTTCGACGGAAAAAATTCGGTGGCGGTATTTTTAGAAGGTCTAGAAAACCACTTTCAGCTCTACCCTGTGCCTGAGAGACAAAAAGTTGCCATCGCCACATCAGCACTAAGAGGACAGGCCGCGCTATGGTGGAAAAATATAGGCAAATTTCTTCTAGGTGAATTTGGAAGCCCGACGTATACATTTGAAAATTTCAAAAAATCGTTAGTAAAGGCCTTCCCCATAGTGAAAGACCGCGCACGGCTGGAAGCCGAACTATATAGTTTCTAGGATACAGCAGAATTGACGGACTTTATTTTACGAAAAATCAAGCTAACGGATATGCTGTATGGAAAAAAACCCGATGCGGAGATAATTGAAATAATATTACCAAGATTGTTACCCGCTGTCCAAGACTACTTTGAAATTAGAAACCCAAGCACGTTGCAGGAACTTTTCGAATTGGCGGTGAAGTTTCAAAATCGCAGAATAGCGGAAAGAGCGAGAGGGGAAACATATTCTCAAAGTACCCGAAGGAAGGAGGAAACCAGAAATGGAAATCGCTCGTATGGGGGAAAGAACTATCAAGCTAACGCATCGAAACTCGAAGGTCAAGGCCCAAAAAGAAAATTTGAAAATAAACATCCGCGTACCCAGAAGACACAGATTGAAAGGAAAGCTTTAAACGACTAGAGGGGCCTGTGAAAGGGAGGGTCCAGACCCCGGAAGTTTTAAAAAAACCCTCAAATAGACATTTAAACACGGTCATCGTAAAAAACTCACAGCTACCAATTATACAAGTCCTGGTTGGCGATGTACCAGTAGAAGCCCTCATCGATACAGGAGCAGAAGGAAATTTTATGAGTGAAAAGTTCTTCAAAAAGAATTTTTATAGGATACGACTATTTAAAACCAGAAATACGGAAGTTATAGCAGCGCAAGGAAAAACATGTCACTGCATCGGGAAATTATCATTAAACTTACAGGTAAAAGAGGAAAATCTCAAAGTATTAATTTTTGTGGTGAAACACCTGCAACACTCTCTTATTTTAGGTATGGACTTTCTAAGGGCCGCGAGGGCCAAATTAAATTTTCAAGATAGTTCCGTGGTGTTGGAGATGGACCAGAGTGTGGTGGAACCTGTGGAGACACCTGAATTGGACCTTAGCCATCTGAATGACCAGGAAAGTAAAGCAATACAGCAAGTGGTGAGTAATTTTTCTCATTTATTTTCAGAAAAACCAGGAAACTGTCAAATCGTGACTCACAAGATTCAATTAAATGCCGAAAAACCTTGTAGGACTAAACCGTATCGTTATGATAAACAAAAAGACCTAATCATCGAAGAACATATTCAGGAGATGTTAACGAATAAAATAATAACGCCCATAAATAGTGAGTACGCGAGTCCAGTCGTACTATGTAGGAAAAAGAACGAGTTTCCTCCTTCGGATAAAAGGGCTTGAAGGTTTGCTATCGATTACAGAAAACTAAATAGTATTACTAAATTTCCAGTTTACCCTTTGCCGGTTATAGACGAGATCATTAGACAGATCAAATCGACAAGATATATGTTTACTTTGGACTTAACGTCTGGCTACTATCAAATAGCTATGAGACCCGAAGATATACATAAAACCGCGTTTATAACAAAATCGGGCACTTATGCATTTTTACGCATGGCCTTTGGGTTGTGTGGGGCCCCATCAACATTCCAGAGAGCTATGGATATTGTTCTAAAGCTTGTCCTAGGAAAATCGACTTTAATCTATCTAGATGATATAATTATAAAGAGTAGTATCTTGGAACAACATATTAAAGATCTAGAAGAAGTTTTTAAATTATTAAAAGAGGCCGGTATTACAATTAACGCCTCAAAATGCAAGTTCGCAACTAAAGAACTTAAATATCTGGGTTATAAAATTTCGCAAAAGGGTATAGAAACGCAAGATTCAAAAATAAAAGCTATTAAGAATTTTCCACCGCCCAACACCGCCAAGAAACTTTCATCTTTCCTTGGATTATGTTCTTACTATCGATCTTTCATAAAAGATTTCGCTAATATTGTTGAACCACTCTTAGTAATCAAAAGAAAAAAGAGTAAGTTTACGTGGACAGCGGAAGCTAACACAGCTTTTGAAAGATTAAAAGAAGCGCTTATTAATGCCCCTGTTTTAAAATTCCCTGAGGGGGACGAAAACCTGGAAATTGCAGCAGATGCGTCAGACTATGCGGTGGGTGCGGTTCTTATGCAAAATAACCATCCGCTGGCATTTTTTAGTAAAACATTGAATCAGATACAAAGGAATTATACAGCTACAGAAAGAGAAACATTAGCCGTATTAATGGCTGTACACAAATTTCGAGTTTATTTCGGCAAATCGCCAGTAACAGTCTTTTCGGATCATGCGGCTGTTGGTAGACTTTACTCGGGGAAAAATCTAACGCCCAGGTTAATAAGATGGACTTTAAAACTCCAAGAATATAATATCACAATAAAATATAAACCGGGTAAGGAAAACAATGTAGCTGACGCACTTTCTCGTATAAAACTGGACGATGAAGGAAATGAACTTAAATGCGCTGTGTTAACTTCAAAAATTTTAGATTCTAGAGATACGGTTATTACTGAACTGAAAGCTGATCCTGAATTTGGAAATATCTATGCTTATTTGAAAGACCCCGAAAGCTTTGAGCATACAGATATCGATGCGATAAGAAATAAAGCGAAAAACTATGAAATAATAGATAATTTATTATTCTATACGAAAACAACAAACGAAAATCTTGAGTATAAGCCAGTCATCCCAGCCTCGCTTCGATTAAGCATTTTGAAGGAGTTGCACGAAAAAAAAACAGCGGGCCACCTAGGGGTCAGAAAGACTTTAAAAAGGGTACGCGAGGCGGTATATTTCCCGCAATTATACAAAATAGTAACGGCGTATGTCAGGTCCTGCAATCAATGTCTGTTAATAAATGATATTAATTACAGCCCGGCCGGGTACTTAAATAGCATTCGCGCTACATTTCCGAATGAAATTTTAGGGATAGATCTCCTTGGTCCCTTCCCCCAGAGCGAGTTAAATAAAAATCGTTTTCTTTTAGTAATAGTAGATCATTTTTCAAAATGGATAGAAATTGTTCCACTTAAACGCGCGTCAGCCAAAACAGTCGCAGATGCATTCTTACACAGATACATTTTAAAATACGGTGCACCGATAAAAGTCATTAGCGATAACGGAAAACAATTCATTAGTCAAATATTTGAAAACATATGCAATGGACTTGGCATACGCCATATCAAAATAGTTCCGTATAGACCACAGGCTAACATAGCAGAAAGAGTTAATAAAAACATTGTAAAAATAATTCGCAGTTACGTTAGCACACATCACAAGCGCTGGGATGGCTACATAAATGAATTAGCTTATGCTTTAAGAACGGCACATCATGATACTACGGGAAAAACTCCAGCAGAATTATTTTTAGGCAGAAAGTTAATTACGCCTTTAGATAAATTATTCTTTGTGCAACAAAGAGAGCAGGAGTTTAAACAACAAGATGTGCAAAAGTTGATTGATCAGGCGCTTAAAACCTCGGATACGGCAAGAAATAGGCAGAAACATTATTATGATAGAAAACGCCGTGAAGCAGATTTTAAAGTTGGGGATAAAGTATTGAAGCGGAAATTTTCTTTATCAAGTGCCCCAGACACTTTTATGGCAAAGCTAGCTCCAAAGTTTGAAGGCCCCTATGTAATTCAGGAAATCAAAGGGGTAGTATTATATCTTAAGAACGACAGAGGGGAAATCTGTAAAGCAAGTCCCGACCAGGTGAAAAAATACTATAATCCAAATGATTTTGAAATCCTTAAAAGTTTCTTGCAGGACTCAAGTCTAAACGAAATAGAAGGGCCAGAGACTACAACAACTATTCCACCACCCAAGAAACAGAGAACTGAAGAGAGACCTAGCACTTCTACAACCCGGACGTCGGTATCAAAAAGAAAAAATGATTTTCAAACTCCGGCGTTTAAGAAAAACAAAAATACAGATGAACCGGGTAAAGAAACCGTGGTAAAGAGAAAAACACCACCTACAAAGGATAGCAGGAGAAATTATACATCAAGGAGAACGCGCACACGGCCACAGAGTCAGGTGCCAGCAAGGCCGCCGTTCCGGAAACTGAAACGCCAACAGGAGGCACAAAAATACGAGGAACAGAAGAAATTCAAGAAGGACTCCAGACCGGAGGACGTCAGGACCGGCCGTCCCAGGGAGAAGCGGAAGGGCCAACAACCAGACGATTACTCCGTCAAGAGGCCAGCATGTAGAGGACGCAAAAGAAAAAGCAACGTGGACGACACTCGGAGATCAATAAGGAGAAGATTGACATCCATGAAACCTCTAACTTGGGATCAATTTTGCCAAAAACGGATGACGGAGTTTCAAGCATCGAAAACTCAAAGATAAGTTAAAACCTATAATTTTTTTTCTCTTTCGTTCCGAAATGTTATGCGTAAGTACGAAGTTCTATGTTTTGACGAAAGTCAATATGTCTCGGTTGAGACTTAGTTTTGTTTTACTTTATTTAGCTAAGGCAAATGTATTATTTTCTTTAAGTGTAAAAGCTAAAAACAAGCATTTTCTGTTGGTCGAAAGACTAATTCTGTTACGTTAAAGCCAAAATTTGGCCGAAGATAAAAATAACTTCGTATTCTTGTATTAATAAGAATTTTACTTTCAGTGCCGCCAGCTTGGCGAAGAATGAGTAAAGTAAAAATTTATTTTCTCTTATTCATTTTATGGTAAATTGTAAAAAGCATATGTATTAAAAATTTGTAAATGTATGTAAATACTTGAAGGTTATGTAAAAGTAGAATTTAATCTAGAAGCATAAAATTGTAGATGCTAAAAGTGAATGCTTAAAAGCAATGAAGTCAAAATTTAAGTATTAAACTGTAAAGTCATGCTTTAGAGCGAAAGCCTGCATGTTTAAAGATGAATGAGGGGGAATTTAGAATGAATGTGTTTTGTAGGGTTCTCCACCTACATTTGAATTTTTAAGAATATTAAAGTAGCTCATTGAGTTGTAGAATGTCGAGTAAGGTGTGTCTATTTGGTTGTTGAATTCTAACAAATCATGGTGGTTAGGGGAAGTGTTGTAAGACTAAAACACGAATATTCCCGTTTGACACCACACACGGTGGAGAGCCAGGGTAAAGTTAAATTAATGCTTGAAAAATTGAATGAATGTGAAGTAAGCAATAACTAAGAAAAACGAATCGTTTAAAAACAAAAATTTATTGTGTCAAGAAAGTGTAAATTATAATGTATGTAGAAAGATACTGATACTTATTCCTTCCAGATGCTGGAAGGAAAGACCAAGATTGATTGATGAAGTCCAGGAAAAGTTGCTGTAAGAAGAGAGCTTTGTAACGATCAACAGAATTTTAGTATAATTGTTACATAAGATTTTTTTTTTTTTTTTTTTTTTTTTTTTTTTTGTGTGTGTAAACGAGGTTCTCGCCAATTAGTTCAGAATTAGATAAACTTACAACAGGTCGTTTGTAGGACCTGCTTCCAAGTTTTCCAAATTCTGGCAGCGGCAAATGTAGGGTTTATATTTATTTTAACTAACATTTATTTTAAGTTTAAACTATCTTTCCTGTCAAGCCTTACTTTCCCCTGGAACTGCCAATGCCAGAATATGTAAATTTGAGTAGAACGCGCAAGGATTCAAATTATCAGCTGAAGTATTCTGATTTAAATAGAAGGAAATGAGTTCGGTGTGATATTCTTACTTAGCGAGCGCGGAGGTAGTTAGCGAGAATTGAAGAACCCCGCGTTGCGGCCTATGTGCTTGGCGGGAAGTAGTGGTAATTGTTCCAGTGAGCTTCAAGCCTGCTGAATTAGCAGCGGTATTGTAACACGCGGTGAGTTAGTTATTTTAGAGAGCCTCGTAGTTAGAATCTTGTCTTTACTTTCTTTTCAGGTTATTATTTTTATTTGACTGCCAAGTTGGCACAGTCTGTAAGCGTCAAGAGGACGCAATTGTAATTTATTACGTTGAATAAAAAGGGACTTAAACCCTTCACAAGGCTCTATCTTTTATACAAGTTTTCACAGTCACCTCTTGGTTGCGTGCAAGTTGGAGGCGCGCAACGTTATACGGGTATCGTTCGGATCCCGCAACTATCTGAAGCTACACTCAGAAAACAATACAAGGGCAAAGTACATGGGCAAAATATAGATTTTTCTGTCATGCTGAAGTAAACATTTTCCTGGCTACATCGCATGTAACACATTGCTACACAATACATTTCATAATATGCATTGCGTTGATCATTGCACTGTACTTAAGGAACATTTACAACTCAATGCTACAATTAATACGCTGTATATTCTTTTCAACATATTACGCTGAACATTATTCTTGAATATTCAACATAGATTTTGAACAACGTATAATTGATTAAGTAAGACATAACTTGATTATATAGTACATAACTTAATTATATAAGACAGAAATAAATAACTTGATACAACAGATAAATAAATTAAGAGCTCTTACATTTGCACACAGAAACATACGTTGTTTACTTTGTGCTGTACTTATAATATACAAAATGCAGATTTAAGGACACGGTACAGCCCATATTGCTTTTGATTAAATAACATGTTAAAAGTTAACTGTGGCATAGCTCTCGAGTATTTGGTTACATCCAGTAATTTTGAAGCTACTCTACCTCTAGTCAGTAGAAAGTTGCCCACCAGCGGCCGAGGGGTTAAATCGCTGAACACTGGTAGTTCGGTCCGAATCCCGCGAACGGATGCATGGTTGTTTTCGCGGTTATACCTATGTGTAACGTGTATACAAGCGAGTTGCCTTAGAAAGTCCTCTCCGAAGGCGTACCTCTTCTTAGGCAGATAGCTCTCGAGACTTTGTCCTAATCATACAAACCAAATCGTAGAAAGTTATTAAAAAAAATTAATTTCAAATGCTTACTCTACTTGGAGATGAAACAAAACCATTCGAACCATATCGCTATATATCCTGCAATACAATTTTCTATAGGAGACCAGCTATTTCTTGTTCATACTTCCACTTTCTGAAAGCAAACGCACATACATCTTATTTATTTATTCACAAATAACTGAAAACTTTCACAAAACAAATATTAAACAAATATTAATTACCTCATATTCGGAATGTGAAATGAATTGCTGCGAATGACGACCCAATTCATGCAATTGATATAGAAGAAACTGGTTTTTGTCAATTAATATTTGCTTAAACGCATATTGAGCCTATAAATAAAAGGCACTTAAACCTTAAAATTCGTTCAAGAGCAATATCGCAAAATAATTTTAAATTCACCCTATCCTTTACAAGGAGGTTAGAATAG
Source organism: Stegodyphus dumicola (assembly GCF_044657685.1). Lineage (NCBI taxonomy): Eukaryota > Metazoa > Arthropoda > Arachnida > Araneae > Eresidae > Stegodyphus > Stegodyphus dumicola. Next base: position 189,022,449 of record NC_140776.1, on the reverse strand, counting down.
AAGGAGGGAAGGTTCAACTTAAACGGTGAAGCTTGACGGCCATGTTACTGTTATCGCTGTGACTTGCGCAAGGAAGTCTGTAATTGTAACATTTTTTTTTTTCCTTTTCTTTTTGAAGCTTGTCAGCTTATATTGCATATGGATGCCCAAATAGATTTTCGAAAAATATTCCTGGGATTACTGTTCTCTCGTAAGTATTGATTTTCTTTTTTTTATGTAATTTTATAAGTATGTTAAAAATATCACAATGTCATGTTGTTTTCTTTCCAGATGTGACAAAAATGACTTAATAATAATCGAAACATGTTAAATACATTTTAATGTTTTGCTTACAGCTGGTATCTTCGTTCCTTAACATACAATGATATATGCTAGGATTTAAACTGTATAATGTGAACGCTTAGATAATTCGTTTTATAATTTTCATGAAAAGTAAGAAATCAATTGTTACTATTTTTATGAATTGTGAAGGTGTTAAATAAAGCAACGCTTTTCTTTATTTATTAATTACTATTCATTCTTAAGTTTTGTGAACTGTTACGGATATAATTTGTGCATTTGATCAAGATAAACTGTTCTGTTGTTAACATGTTTTTGCATAAATTTACACATTTCTGGGCAGTATAGCGATAAATGTAAGTAAAATATTTACACAATTGAACATGTGAAAAGATATATCCAAAAATTTATATAGGTATATTTCTGTAATTCAGCTTAATTCAAGGTAATTTCTTTGAGATTCATAAATATGAAACGCGCATAAACTGAAATCATTGAATTCACATAAATCTGTTTTATTTTATTAATATTTATTTTCTTGTTGATATAAGTTCATTATTGGTTGTGAAAAGAATCGATTTAAAACTTTCATTTAAAAAAAAAAGCAACATGTTACCATTTTTTTAGATAATTATCTGTTATTAATTTCAGGTAAAAATGATTCTTTAATAAATTATAATAATATTGCGAATAAATCAGAAATATCACTTCTTAAAGAAACAATTGGAAAGTATAATACCCGAGAAGTTGCTAATAAAACCTAAGCAAATTCTTGAAATTATGCAGAATCATAATTTTTAAAGGCTTTAATGTTATGCACATGCATTTAGATTTCGAACTATTTCTTAATGATTTTCTGTACTTAGTAAATTACAGACATCATCTTTATAACTTTAAAACAAAAAACTAACAATAGCGAAGCATTTCATTATAAATTTAACATATTTTTACTGGAAAATGCATGCATAGAACAGCTTACAAATACGTACGTTTCACTGCCGTATTGCAATGTTTTGAAGTAACAAACATGGACGTTGCTTGTTCCGTGGAGTTTCATTCCCCGATAGTGGAGGAAACTGCGAACCCTCCCTCCTTCTATTCTAACCTCCTTGATCCTTTAAATAAAATGTTTTTACTGTACAACGTTGCCATGCTCGCTTTGAAATTCTTGAGTTTGTTAATCAAAAATTCGCTAAAGTTTACAAAATATGAAATCGATAATAAAATAAATTCTAAATTTAAAATTTTGTCCATATTCGCAGTAGGATTACATCTTTCAAAACTGGATGACTCTAGGTACCGTTGTTTTATCACAATGTGAGAAACATACATACATTTAAGCAGATTCTTCATTATTTAATTTTTTTTCAAATATAATACAGGGCGATAATATTTGGTGGCAACAGTTTGAAAAGTGAAACGAACGTTGAGAGTGATTCAAATTCGAAAGGTTTCAGGCTTTTTAATCTGAAAGGCTTTTTTTAATTATTTTTAGGATTAATTAATAAATCAGTTGTTTATTATTTTAATTGAAAAGTTTAAAACTGCTATCGCAGTTCTGCAGTTCTTTCCCTTTGGACTAAAAATTAATGCTAAAATTAAATTAGTTATGCAACTCTCATTAATTTCAAATTTTATTATAAAAAATTTTTTGTAATTACGTTCTCGATGAAATTTTACAATCAACCGTTTGGAAGCAGTTAAGCGGTTTAGCGTTTGGAGGCGGTTAAGAAGAAACCAAAACGTTTCGTTTGCGTTATTTGAATTTAGAGGAGGTTAAGAAGAAACCAAACGGTTTCGTTTGCGTTATTTGAATTTGCTTGATTATTGTTCAACAACCCATTTTCAAACGCATAAACTACTGTTTTGAACAGCGCAAATTAATTCAAAAATTTTGCTTAGAATTTGCAGTGCTTTTCTAGATTCGATGGATGGTTGGATTGCATCACTTTTGCTGTCAATTTCTGCAGTTCTTTAAACACATTCATAATTAGTTTTTATACAGGTTGTCTGAATAACTTTGCGAATTGACACAGATTCTAAAAATGAAAGCACACAACTTCTTTGACTGATATTTGAAACATTAGATTATAGCCTGCAGTTTCGCCGAAGCTTCTTCTACATAAATGCCATATTTTCGGGAACAGTTTTTAAAGGATTTAGAGAGCTTTGCCTTCGCATTTATGTTATATGTACGGCCTTCTAACAGAGATATCGTCTTACTTATCTCTTTCCCAGTGTTTGCATTTTCCCAAAATTCAATTATTTATTGAATATTTCCTGTGATGTCATTTGAAAGCTTTTCTAATACGCTAAAATTAAAATCTGAATGTTGGAATTTGTGGCTTAAATCTTTTCGCTTGGCATTTCGACAGGGCACATGTTAAGCATACAGGCAAATTTAAAAAAAAAAAAAAAAAAAAAAAAAATGCTCCTACCAATGGTTCATTCAAATTTCAAAATTTACGTTTCTAACCTGCAGAAAGTTTGGCTTCTGTCTGTTTATTAACATAAAAATTGCTTATTAGCATGAAAATTATGCTTGTAGCATGCATGAAGGTTATTAACATGACAATTACTTTTCTTGCTTTCTCTTCAGTCTGGAAAAATTTTTCAATTCTTTTCCATTCGAAGACTTTTAAGATATGATAATAGTAAAATGCACTTCATGAACTCCTTTTATAACTCGCTGGTAACATTATCTATCCCAAAATGGAAGGTTTTGAATGTGGAGACCTTAAAAGATGGCACATCAGTTGTACTTCCACTTCTGATCATTTAGAATTCGGGAAGGAATTCTCGTTCATTTACACTGTCTCTACAGGATTTTTTTTTCCAAACTGCGTTAGCCCAGAAGGACTGTTAACCCTTTGTTGCATACAAATAATCTAGAGAAGTTAAACGAAAATGTTTGTATTTTTTCTATTTAAAATAACCTTAGTAATAATAATAATAATAATAATAATAAAAAATTATTCAAATTTCGTTTTAAATAATTGCTACAGTTTGTTCACTACAGTGGACAGCATGCATATACGTACATGCATACAAATCTCTTCCCAACGATTTACGGTCATTGAAATTGAAATCATTTCCTGCCTTGTTTGCAGTGATCATTACCATCTTCTAAAGGTAAATCTACAACTGACATGTACATACAGATCTCCCAAAATACCTTCATTTCGTCGATTGTGATTGAATTCATTTTGCTACGATTTTGTAACCTGTACCTGTTGAATTCAAATGTCAAATGTTCTAGAAATTCCTTGCCAAACATAAACATTTCCTTGTTTCCTTGTGATAAGTAGTACTTGGGTTTCAATTCACTCTTTTCGGTAGATCTTTATCTACCCACTCCACAATTTTCTCAAACTGACATTTAAAATAAAATGTCTAAAATGACTAATTATGAATAAAAAATGGCAGTATAAGAAAATGTAAGCAATATTATAGAATGTTTACTATGAGAAATAGTACTAACTTGGAAACAGAAGTAGCAGCCATTTTCCAAATATCAATGCTTTACTTAGTGATGTTATACAGCCATCTATGATCCACAGTTGAAAGTTCTAATAATATAGAATGAATAAACACAGGAATGGAATCTGTTAAGGCATTTACAAAAGAATAAACAAATTTAAACTTGCGTCTACTAAAGTGGATATGATGCAACAAAGGGTTAATTTCGTTTTGGTATTTTGAGCCGATTCACGATAAGCATTGTTTCACTTTTCAAATTGTTGCCACCACATATTATCGCCCTGTGTTAAAAAAAAAAAAAAAAAAAAAAAAAAAAAAAAAAAAAAAAAATTGTCTCCAGCGCGTGAGACTCTGTATCTGAAATTGTAAATATGCTCATTTTAAAATTATTTTGAGATATTGCTGTTGAACTGAATTTTATAGTTTGAGTACGTAGAACATGATATTTAATAAATAAAAGTAACATTCAAAACGTTAAAAAAACGCCCCTTTGGGCTTAATGTAAAATCATCTCTATGTCTATGTCATAACACTATTAAGAGGCAATCGGCCTAGTGCGGCCTTTACCAATATATTATAAGTAGAGTGTCTTTAAAGATGAGTTGAATCCAGTAAGATAGAACGTACTTTTTGCACCTAGTGCAGAGTCTCTAGAAAAGAAGTAAACGTGGCTCCACGATGTGAGGATCTGTTACTTGAGAATTTCTGCCGCTCGGCTATGCTTGTCTTGAGAGAAGCTGCGAATTAATCTTTATCTGCACAGTTCAGAATCATCTCAACGGCTTGAAAAGCTAGGCAAAGTTTCTGCATATTTGATTTAGCTGATTTAATTCTCTGAATTATTGTGGTTATTGATTTAATGAGAAAAAGGGTTTTCTGATCTTTGAAAATGTTAATGATTTCTGCTAAATTTTCCTGCGGGTTTTTCTGCTTAACTTTGTCACTGTAAAGGTTTTTAGGCATTTCTTGATTAGTTTGGCCTGAAACTTGAATAAATTCGGGGAAGTCATTAGTAGGAATTTCTTGTGGTTTTTCTATCTTCTCTAAATGATTGAATCTTTTTCTGTATACCTTACAACCACGATAAGAAACGTGATTTTCTTAACAGTAAATGCAAGTTGTTTTTTCATCTGGTTTTAATTTACAGGTATTGGATCTGTGGTTTTGTCCGCACTTACAGCACCTGACCTTTAAATGTAAAATCAAAAAGCATTAAGAATTTTTATTTATTTATTTATTGGTTAACATTATATGGATGAACTAGGGAAAGCTTTGATGTGGAGAAGTAGCATATTCTGTCACTGAAGAATTAGTATTTTAGGCAGTCGGATTTAATACTCAGCGCAGATGAATTTACTAAACGGTTTTTCAATTGGTTGGCATGTATTCATTTTGGTTCCAGGAAAATAGACCGTAATAAGCGGCTGAGTATACTAGCCTATGAATTTAAACAGCGGCGGATAGATACTGTTGCTGCTAAAAATGACGGATACACGTAGTCGGAGCGGGGAATGAGAAAACTAAGTTGAATTAATAACGAAGCTATAATACTACCAAATGTAGTCATTCAAATAAGTAACAATTATGCGCAAACTTATTGCTGAGTTATTAATAGTAAATTATTTATTAGTCTTTCGTCCGTTAAAAATTTTAAGTTTCTAAAGTTAAAAAAAAAAGCACAAGTTACAAAGTAAAAGCAATGGCAAATGATCTGCAAAAAAGTAAAAAATAGAAAATATATATAAAAATTAAATCAAATGGGAAACAGTCGGTAACCGAAAACAACAAAAGTTAATAAACCAAAATATTCGAACAGTAGTTTTTAGCCTAATTTTGTTTTTTATGAAAAAGTTGGAGAAAATTAGATTAATTTACATCGTTTCAGTGTCGGTGAAATTCAAGACAACGGTATTGAAAGCCATGATATCTCCAAATTTAAAACTGGAATTTTTTAACTTAAAATAATAAACATTTCATAGCTCAAATCCCAGGCGTTCCTTTCATTTCAAAGAAAATAAACTGTTAAATCTAAATTAAATCATTTTTCTATAATTTTAGAGTAAGTTAATTGAACACTTTCCAGATTCCATTCGTCTTGGTAGATTTGGGCTTAGAGAAAACTCACTTTGGGAGACCATTTTTTTTTCGCTGTACTTCTCAGTTTTAATTTCCCCAGGGTTCGTAGCCACATTTTAGTTAAAAAAATAAGCACCTATAAGCACTTTTCAAGCACATTTTAAGAAAAAAATAAGCACATTATACACAACTGCATAACCTTAAAAGAAAAATTAGACTTGTATTTTAAAATATGAGCACTGCAATATTTATTAAGAAAATGAGCATTACCTCAACCATGGAAAACAACTTTTTTTCTTCTTTTTTTTTAAATTTTAAATGACAGTTCAATTTACAGAATTAGTTTATAATGAGAGGGAAAAAAAAACTATGCAGAACTAAACTATATTACAAGATTTAATGATGAAATTTCAGTTCAAAATATAGAAAATAAATAATAATAAGCCATTTTAATTGTATTCGTTTGGCATCTAATAATAATTATTTTTCCACTCACATTAATATTTAAATAATTTAACTTAAATCAAAATTCTGAACATTTTCTAAATTTTCATTGCATAACAGTTTTCCCTTAACATTTATTCCAAGCAAAGTAATTTAAGTAAAAAAGAGGCACATTTCTGAAATCAGAAGACGTGAAATTGCTTCATGCAGTCTCCTTCAACAGTAAAAGCTTAACTAACCTGCATACTCTGAAATTGCCGAATATTCCGGATAGTAACTGGAAAAAGAGGAGTAGGGGAGATTGTAGCCGTTCTTTAGATTTCTCGGCTAAATAAATGATTTTGACATTTCGATATGTGCATCATATAAAAATAGACCACTATCAAACAAACTGAGAAATAATCTGCTTAGAAAGCACAGTAAAATTCTTTTAAGTGTTCATAAACAAATCTTGAAACGCTTGGGTTGGGTAGACCACAGAACTTTTAGTCCTATTCAATGCAGATTGGACAGTGACACACACACACACACACACACACACACACACAAAAAAAAAAAAAAAAAAAAAAAAATACATATTCTCATAATATAAGCATAACGATCATAATAAACACGAATATGAACTGACCACGCGGAACGAGAATGCAAATTATTAAAATCTTGATAGAAAGAAATTCAAACGTGTGTAGTATTTGGGTGGGAGGAAAAGAATACCGAATGTACCGGAATTTTCTACGGTTTTCGCAATTCTTAGACCAATAGAACGATGTGCACCTGTTTGTACTCTCGCGCGCACCGTAGATTACGTTAATGCAGAGAAAGGGGGAAAAGCTATTTCCGGGAGTAGGATTCACCATCTGACGTTCCATATAAGGAAGAAAAGTTGTTTATTTAGTTTCGGCTTTGGTATCATCCGTGAACCTTTAGGTTCCTTTCGAAGGGCTCCCGGACTGAAGAGTCCTATCCCTGTCGATGCTGAATCACTTTTCGAACGTTGGGAGCATAAGTGAATTCTGGCAGAGTGTCAATAAGCAGAAAATATGTCAGTAAGCAAAAAAATATGGCATAGAGTCCAGTCGATGGTGAGGTGGCGATACTTGCACTTGGGGAGAAGTAACCGGAGGCTATTTCCCAGGAATCAGGTCGATGCGATGAGAAACAAAGTTGAAGGCGGCGTCGGTGGGCGGAGAGAAGGCTGGAGGTGGTGGAGAATCATCAGGTCAGGTGGTATAGAGTAGCCAATGGCTGAGAAAGTGATTTTTTTTTTGTAAGAGAGCTGAGGGGTCTCATGCACGGGGCGCATTCATTAAAAAAAGCACTAAAAGCAAAAAATAAGCACTAAAAACAAAAAAATAAGGGCTAACAAAAAGTAAGCACCTATAATGGCCTTTATATTTTATTTTCAAATATAAGGCCTTATAAGCACTTGCAAGGACCGCTACGAACCCTGTTAGAGTCTGCTGCCATTCGGAAAAGCGTAATATATTATTCTCTCATATTTGATCTGCCTGTTAATTAATTATCTAGATTAAGATTATTAAAAACAATAGATGCAGTTATTAAAATTAAATAAAAATGCATAAAATTAATGATATATTTAATTTAAAATATTAAATATACGCTGCTGGCCATTAAAATTGCAACACCAGGAAGGAATAATCTGACGAACATCAAAATCCCAAGAGAGGAAGAAGACATTGGGATATGTAAATGTTTAGTATTATGATTTCATCGCATTTAGACAACGCAGGACGGAGAAACAACATCTGAAACACTTCATAAAAGAAAAGTTGTGCAGTGGATTTCTCATTTGGAAAGCGCTTTGTAAGATCGGGGTTTCCTCAGAATCTCCTGTTATGCCTCGAATAATAAGAATAAATGCTTACCAGCAAGTGTCGGAATTTGAGTTTTTGACAATGCAGAATAAAGAGGCACGATCGTTGCCTATCAAGAGTGTGGATTATCGTTCCATGATATCGCCCGTCGCATTGGTCGACATCCAACCACAGTCACGCGAATATGGATTCAATGAGTTGCTGAGGGTCATACTAAACGGCACGCAGAATCTCAACGCGCTTCCATGACTAACGACCAAGAAGACAGACATGTTGTGAAGTCAGCCCCGCAAAACCGTACGACCACAGACGGTCAGGGAAACGGGCATGTTTGCAGCACGCCCAGTATTCGTTCGTACGGTGCGTCGACGTTTGCAGCAGCGCGGACTATCAACACGGCGACCGTTACTTCGTCTTCCCTTGACAATGTAGACAAGACACGGCCACTCTGGTGCGCGGAACGACAAAGCTGGATACAGGAATAGTACAATGTCATCTTTTCAGACGAGTTCCAGTTCAGCGTGCAGTATTCTGTTGGCCGTATGCGTATCTCGAGGCTGCGAGAAGACCGCACGTCGCCTGCTTGCATTCGATATCGGCATAGGGGCCCTGCACCTGGTGTGATGATTTGAGCAGCCATTGGTTACACGACACGCACATCTCTGGTTCGGATCGACTTTAATTTGAACGCAAATCGATACATTTCTCGTGTCTTATACGTCCAGTGGATGTGCCCTATCTTCGAGGCCTGCCAAACGCCATCTTCCAAGAAGATAATGCAAGATCATATGTTGCAGATCGTATTCTGATCTTCCTCGATACACAGGGTCATCACATTTGATTGCTGCTCTGGTCTCCAGATTTGTCACCCATTGAAAACATTGGTCATGGGTTCCTGAGAGAATGGCACACCACCCCTCTCCAGGTAAAACGGTTGATGAAATGTGGCATAGACTTGAAGCATTATGGAATGTATGTAGATACTACAGATATTAAATCAGAAACAGGTAGTTTTAAAAAATGCGTTATTTTAATAAATATGACGCTGCTAAATTATTATCACATCTTTTAAAGATAATATAGGAATACACTTTAATTGAACTCCGAGTTAAAAAAATTGCGTTATGATTATTTTAAACATAGTCAGAATATAATTATAGAAATATTGCTTTTTATATTTGGAAAATCTTGCGTCACAAGTTGATCAATTTTCAACAGTTTGAAATTAACTCGAATCACATTCTTCTTGAATGTGTTCATTACGTCCAGAAACTTAACACACTTCCGGCCACTCTAAAGTACCTGTGTTACCACACAGGCCAAAATGTTTTCTGAATTTTTACGAACTAAAGAGAAAATTGCTGCTTTTAGGAATTCAGTTATCAATTTATATAATAAAGATGCATTTACAGTATTATTAGTATTTTATTTCAGTTTTCTCTTTTATTAAATTACTATAAGTGCTACTGTACTTTTGTTTATTTAGTTTGTTTGTGATACAACTTACTTCTTACATGGTATATTTTGTGGAACATGAAGAAATTAAAGTTAACCAAAAAAAAAAAAAAAAAAAAAAAAACTTTCAGATTTTATATTAAGGCGAAAAGGGCTTCTTTTAACGTTTTGTGTGCTGCCTTTACGTATTAATTATCACGTTCCTTGCACTTAAAACACATAAAATTCAATTCGACAGCAACATCGCAAAATATTTAAACACATCGAAACAGCATACCTTTAGCATTTCCATCACACAGTCTCGAGCGCTGGGGATAAAAATGGTGTTTTCTTTTGTACAGTGTTGCCATTGCTCGCTTTGAAATCGTAGAGTTCTGTTAATCATAAATTTGTTAAAGTTTTACAATATTTTAAATAGATAATAAAACAAATTCAAAATTCGGGCCTCTAAATGCCCATGTTCGATTGGAGGACTACGTTATTCAGAACTGGATGGTTCTAGGTACCGTTGTTTCATCACAGCGCGAGAAACATTCATGCAGATTCTTCATTACTTAGTTTCTCTAAATATAATTGATAGCGATAATTTTTGGCGGCAACAATTTGAAAAGTGAATCGACGCAAAGTGGCGTTTCGGAATTACTAGCCCTTTGGGCTAAGCAAAATATAGTCCGAAGTCAATACTTTATAAAGTTGATACTGTCCATTCATTTCGAGCATACATGATTTTTTATAAAAATGACAATTCCAATGCAAACCAGATTACATGAGACAAAGATTTTCATATATTTTCTTTATTGACATAAAAACAGAGAAACATATCGAAAGGTCTTGTTAATCATATAATAATGAAACATTTTTTTTTTTTTTTTTTTTGGATATTAACCAGTCAATTGAACTGGGCTTGTAAATGATGAAGCTATGTAAAATCTCTTTCTTTGTGTGAATTTTGAGTGGTATGCATCGCAACCTGAATACGGAGCTCGACGATATGCATTTTATTCACAGGCGAAAGGAACGCAGCAGTTATTCATAGGAAGTACAGGGGAAGAATTCTTTGCGCTTCCTTCGAATAACTGCTCCATTTATCCGCAGCCCCAGGGATAAAATGTAGGTCGGTGGTTTTTTGCGTTCATGGAACGATAGATAAGACTTACATTTCGCACGGGGAATGCAGATTTTTGCCTGCGGGTCGCCATGTACGTCCTCAACGTGCCATTCTACGCACACATTCTATTACAAACTTGGCTTATTTCGATCCCCTTTACATTTGTGCTATATATTTTTGATTCACTCTGTATAAATGAAATTTCTGGATTCGTATAATGTTATGTTTTGCTTAATTTTTGGAAGAGCGGGAAAACGAAATGAAATGGAAATATTTTAGCTAAAGCTTTTCAGTTGTCGAAAGACGAACAATTTTTCCAGCCCTTATTTTAAATCAATTCCTCACAATATTATAAAATCCGTTCGAAACAAATAAAAGATAAAAGTTTACTTGTTTGTTCTTAACCCCTTGAGTACATTTGATGTCTGAGACGCGTCATTCACTTTTTCCCCCTAGGAGCGGTTGACGTGTCTAAGACGTCAAACCAAAAATTAAACTCTTGGGTACATTTGACGTCTGAGAGACGGCATTCACTGGTTTTCCCTAGGAGCGGATGACATGTCTAAAATGATATTTGAGGTTATGCACAATTCTGTTCATTTCATTGGAGCTTGTATCAGTCATAATAGAAGAGGCAATTACAGTATTTCGGTGAACATTATTTGCGATACACTGCCCCATTATGTCAAAAACAAGGAATATATTTTATGATAGTGAAAGTGACTGAGAAATCTAAAGAAGAATTGTTTAGTGATCCTGAAATTGACAATTGCAATGAAATACAAAGCGAAGGTGATGAAGACGATATCAAACTAGAAAATGATGACAATTGTAATATAATATCAAGGTTTCGAAGACGCACAAGACGTCTATCGAGCAGTGATAGTGAATCTTCTCGTGACCAGTATCAGAGGAATGAATCTGGGAAGAAGAAGGAGCCTGCATAGACTAGGTAGTAATCCTACACCTTTGGATGTTTTGAAAGAAGTCTTGAATGAAGATTTTTGGGACACTATAGTAGAAGAGACGAATAGATATGCCAGACAAGGGATAGAAAAAGAAGGTTGTGTAAAAAAAAAGGTGGTTTAGACAAATAGATATGCCAGACAAGGGATAGAAAAAGAAGGTTGTGGGAAAAAAAAAAGTGGTTTCCTGTAAGTTCTGATGAAATGAAAGCTTATATTGCATCTTGATGTTGCACATAAAGAAGCCAAAAATGCATATGTATTGGTCAAAACGATATGCAATAAGTACTCCAATTTTTGCCAGCACTATATGGCATGCGATAGGCTTTTGATATTTCAAGCTTTCTACATTTTACGGATAATGAAGATGACAGAATAAGGAAGATTAGAAATATAGTGGATTATCTAAATATTAAATTTTGTTACATTTATACTCCTAAAGTGAAGTAGCTATTGATGAATCGCAACCAAAAATTATATCCATTCCACAAGCAAAAATTTTCTCAAATAAATCCGTACACAAGGGGTTAAGTTAGTGTAAATCCTAAGGAATTATGTTTACAAATTTTATTGTTCCAGTTAATTATTATAACCTAATACTACCAGGAATAATTTTCTACCCGGATTTTAAATTTATTTCTTTTATCAAAAAACATTACAATAATTTGTTTTAGTGCTATTACAGTGTAACACTTCCCTTTACGTATATAAAAAGGATCTGATTTGTTCATTTATTATTCTAGAAGTTTCAATGAAACTTTTCAGCCTGTATTCGTTTTATTTGGAAAAGAAATTGAACTTAATATTTAGAGCTAGAAATGAATTTCGTAATGGGAAGATGCTACAAACCGGATGTCCTCATTCAGTTTTTACTCGACTTGTCGCTACACCAAATTTATGCACATTTTGTATTTTCAACATTTCATTAATTACGTAGAATTCGAATGCTAACTGGGGGAGGCTTAAAAAAAAAGCTAAAATCTAAGGTGAAAAAAAAAATAAAAAGGAAAAATTAATAGTACATCACTGCAACGGAAATTTGACACCTGCCCCCTAGTGAGGAGCTCTCTCCGTCAGTCATTTTTCAGTCGAACCCCAATTATTATGCCAATATATGAGGCTTATGTTTTATAATTTTCAAAGGACCTATACCTGAAAAGCGCCTTCTGTTGGTTATATCACAATTATTTTCTTTCAGTTTATCTCCAGCGTTATGCAAAGAGTGGACTATTCCGGCTAATACATATAAGCGTTAGGTATCAATAATATATTTAAGGCCAGCTCATTTATTTCGTAAGGTTCTTTCTACAACCTTCATTCCTTAAAATCATGTTATAATTGAGGGCATAATACATTTCTATGGCACTGATTTTTCCAAAGTTAGCGTGACTTTTTATTAAGCTAATTTTTGGATTGATTGGATCGCATTTTGGGCACAAGAAAGAAAACTTTTCGCTTAAGCGAATATATTAATATACTTAGTGATTACTTGAAGAATTACTACAATATACTGAAATAACGAAATAAAAAATTACTACAGTATACTGAAATAACAAGATAAGCAGTTACTATAATATACTGAAATAACATGATAAAAAATTACTACAGTATACTGAAATAATTTCTATGTTGTTTTGCAATCAATCAGCACTCAATGTAAAAGAACGGTGAGTTGTACGCAATAAACTTACTTAATATTTCGTGCTAAATTTGCAGGCATGAAGATAACTAAAAAAAATTCATTTCTTGTCAGGTATTAAAAGGGATTATGATATTAAAAATATTAATATTAAGGCATTAAAAATAAAAATAAAAGGCTTAATATAATATAGCAATAGTAAAAAAAGGCTTAATAAAAATGAATTATTATAAAGCTAAATATAAATTAAGAAAAAATGCCTAATATAAATTATTAATAAAAAAATGCTTAATATTGACAAATTAAATCAAACGGGGAACATATTTTTGAGTCAATTTAGACTAAAAAATATACGCTTACCGTTTGAACATTTTGATCAATGTTGTGTTAGTTAAATATAAATGTATTTTCCAAAGCTGTCACTAATATTGATCCCTGAACCAACTGATAGAACATTAAGAACTCTTTCATAATTTGAATCAAAACAGATAAATTCAAAGTGTGCAATTTTGCCATAAAAGTTCAAGTTTAAAATACTAAAATTCAAACAAAAAATACTCATAATTATTAAACTGTAAAGAGTTTTTTAATTTCATGTGCTTTTTACTTCCTTGTACGAAGTAAAAAGGAAGTATTGTAATCGCGAAAAGTTTCAGGAAACATATTTCAACAAAAATATCTATTTTGGCCACTATCGAATGCAATTTAACGGTTTTTGCATGATATCTGTATGTAAGGAGAGAATAAGACTCATTTCCTCCAAAAAAATTATAAAACTGCTTTAAAATTAATTCTGAAGAGAATTTTTCGTGGCGTCTGCACGAATGTATGTACGTACGTGCGTACCTATCTCGCATAACTCAAAAACGAGTAGCCTCAGAACGTTCAAATTTTGTATATAGGACTGCTATAACATGTACATGTGCACCTCGTATTTGGGTTGCAATCGGCCGCACCAAACGTATATAAATATATTTATATATATATTCACTCTGTTACCCGGCTCAGTGATCTCAGTTTCTTTACTCTTATATGTTTGTAAATTGCACATTTTTTGCTTTAAAAATGATTGAATTATGTTGTTTTTATATTCCGGTTAAGGTTTTTATGCCTTTAGTAAATCTGTATGCAATATGTTTAGAATTATCAACAATTCTAAAGTTGTTTAATTGCCGCTAAGCCTGTTTTTAATGGCGGCCATTGATGTTTACATTTGAAACAGGAGACTAGTGGATTTGTTGCCAATCTAGAGAAACTTAGCTTCGCAACAACAAAGACAACGCATTCATTTATTATTGCCAATTAAATCATGCTTAATTCTTTCTGGAATTTTTTCGAGGAAATAAGCGTTTGAGATTTACTTTGTAATTTTTAATATAGATATTTTGAGTTTTTATGTATTTTTGCCTTCTTGCAAAGTGAGAACTGAATTAATTAAATGAGAAATACTCAATCGTCTGTGAAAAACTGTTTCTTTTTTGTTTTGTTTGCTTAATTTCTTTTATACATAGTTCTAGCTTTAATATAGTATTTGAATAGAACATGTGGCAACGATTAGATAATTCTTTAAATGATATATACATTTTGTGCATTCTGAGTTATAATATGAATGAAATATAATACTGTTAAGTAAACCTAGCACCAGAGTGTCGCTGTGGTAAACAAAGTGAATTTTAAAGAATGCATTTATTCTATTGTGGTTTATGCGCTGTCGGCGAAGTAGGTTTAATTCAATCTAATAAGTTTAAATAAAATGCAAGAAAAAATGCATATAATTTAATATTCCCTACAAGGAATTTATGTGGTGTACACATCAGATTTTTTTGTAGGTGTTTGTTTATTCATTAATGTGTTTGTTTATATTTTTATGTGTTTTTATTTTTGTTTAACTTAAAAAGGGAAAATTCAAGCGAGTAAATTTACACAATTTAAAAATTAGAGTATGCATATATAATATTTTATCTTAAAATTCTAAAAGTTAAATGCTTAAAGTTACATAATTTGGACTTTAACTCTTTCTAGTAACGTCTTTTGCCATTTTTGTTTTTAAATATTCATTTCACTTTTTATTTATTTATTTTTGTTTGAAAAAAATCTCAATTTCAGCTTTAAAAAACTACTTAAAAATTACTAATTTATATAAGTTTTGCAATTTAAAAACCTTAGAAGTTTTGCAATTAGATAGAAAAGAATCATATACGAGGGCTATCCAGAAAGTAGATTACGTTTTGGAATAAAAAAATAAACAAAGTATAGGAAACAAATTTTATTATATACAGATGAAAGCCACACTCAAATACTACTTTTCTACATAGTCACCATACAAATTAAGGCATTTATCGTAGCGATGTACGAGCTTGGAAATTCCTTCGTCGAAAAATTCGGCCGCCTGCGCCTTCAACCACTTCGTTACCTCTTCTTGCCTTCCATCTTGCACAAAACTTGTGGTAACCAAGCTTTTCGCTGATGATTTCGTGCAACAAACTTCGCGAAATTTGTGGAAAACTCAAAGAAAGTTCCGTTATTGTGAAATTTCGATTTTCACGGACTTTAGCATCGACTTTTTCGAGAAGTTCGGCGGTCACTATGCTGGGTCTCCCACTTCGATCTTCGTCGTGAACATTGGTTCGGCCATTTTGAAATCTTATGACCCACTGACGCACTCCACCTTCAGTGATAATGTTGTCCCCATACACTTCACGAAGCTGCCGATAGATTTCTATCGGTTTACAGTTTTTTGCAGTCAGAAACCTTATTACTGAGCGCACCTCGCAGCTCGCGGGATTTTCAATTAACGCAGACATTTCAAACCGTCACAGTATCTGAACGGAGCACAGCACGAACCTCTCACTAGCACGGCTAGATGCAGACTGAGCTGCGCAACGCTCTGACCCCAAGATGGCCGCGCTAGCCCCGCCCCTAGCGGACACAGACGGAAACGTAATCTACTTCCTGGATGGCCCTCGTATTTATTACATAACAGTGAATAGTTTAAAAACAAGTAATTTAAATCAGAATCTCTCTAAATCATTTAATAGAAAAAAAGTCATATCAATCATAAAATTTGCAACTATAATACAAGTTCAAAAAATTAAGGAAAAGTCTTTTTCCAAATAATTCCTTCTCTAAAATACCGGATTTACAATCTTATTAATTCACAGTAAGGGAGGGGGGACGAGGACCATAACGAACAAAGTTTCGTTCACATCTAATACCTACAGCAAATGGTTCATTGTGTGCTGCTGCGATAATATTCACGAACAATTTTTGTAATTAAATAGTAATCATAACAATACGATATACTACGAAATCATAGTGCCACCTATTCCAACTGCGCACAGAAATACGAAAAACTAAAGCAAGTCACTATTTTTCCTTGCTGTAGTATTTCGTGAACCGAAGTGGTCCTTTCATTTATATCCATTTACAGTAAAATTTACAACATTTCCATAAATTGGTCAAACATAAACATTCAAGCATATATTACTGCAAACTGACAAAACAGCAGAGTGTGCTATGAAGGATTTCAGCAAGGGTGTGTTTCTTCGTTACATGTATACAAAAAAAAATATCTCGCTACACAAGTAATAATAACATTATTGCAAATAATATGATTTAGTATCACAAGAATAGCAGTCATTTTGGGGGGAACAATTTACTACAATATGCAAGTAAGAAACTACATTAAACAACATGGTCTCACATAACAGATCTAATTCATTAATTTTAATTAGTTTCACTAGCAAAGCTTTTGAAAATAGAACTCAAGAAGTAATAATCTCGTGTACTTTTAACTCAATTAACATCCGAGTTATAATTTATAAGTATAACATGGGCATACTATAATATATACAATCCCTTTGTTTTTAAATCATTTTCAATCTACAGCTAATGATAATTTTTGAAGCAGCTGCATGATGCCATTTTTAATAAGCAAACTATGACTCTAATGATTGCATTCTACAAAACATAGAATTTGTCATTAATAAAATAAATGTACTTTAAATAGTTTTCGACACACTTCAATCTGCTTTGCCATGAATAATTGCTTAACATTTCTTAAACAAACAATTTTTGTGTTAATATACAATAATAACAAATTTAAAATTTTGTAAAGTACTGAAGAATCGTAGTAGAGGATTCATAGAATATTCCTACAAAATTCCAAGTATTCTGGAATGGTAACTTTCTCCTCTTATAGATAATACTAACAAAAGCTGTACATTGACAGCAAATTTTTCAATCAGAACTGTAATTAAAAAATGAGTTTGGACATTGTAATAAATTTTACTCTTCTCCATTTAACGCGTTTTGATTAATTCTACCCAAAAGGGCTCAAAAATTTTTCCATGGTGTCACTTCACTGGCTTTCTATGAAATATAAGCAAATTTCTGAATTATTCATACTCTATTACAAAACATACATTTTTTTACACTTCAGTTCGTGAATTTGTAATACATTTTCTGGCATTGGTCTGAAGATGTTTAACGTTTGTACACAATAAAAGAACACAAGATTGCACAGAAATAGCCTCTTCTTCTAAAATGCACATTTCACAGTTTTTTACAAAAATCTTTCTTTTTTTACTTAAACACAGTAAGTGTTTGACAGCAGTTTTTATTGCCTTATTATGTGTTCCTTTATTCTTTCTACTATGTGTTGGTCTTCAGAAAAATATGGCGACCGAAAAAAGGCTGGAATGATGGATAAGAAGCCATTGCTAAATGAACCAATGGGAGCACCCGATTTGGTAAGATCACGCCTTATCATCATTACACGATGGATCACATGTATGGCGCCATTGACAGTTTGCTCATCTGGGTGGATGATACGAGCTTGACGACCTTCCTATTCTAACAAAAGTTCACCTAAATTCAAAAGATATTTAAATACATATTTAGTCAATATTTAAATAAATATTTATTCATTCATTTAAACACATAAAACATAATATTATTGAAAGAACACTGTTAACGGAATATTGTTATTTAAATATTAGCTATCCCGAAAGCTAAACAAACATTAACAAAATTTAAATATTAGCTGTAAATTAAGATATTAGCTGAGAAGCTAAATACAGAGATATTGACTAAGTCAATATTTAAATAAGCATTTATTCATTTAAACACAAAGATCAAAATGCTATTAACAGAACACAGTTAGCGTAACATTGTTACATAACAGAACATTGTTATTTAAATATTAGTTTTCCTTATGAAAATTAAGATATTAGCTAAATTGACAGAAAACTTGGAATATCATTAGGCTTACCAGACATCCTCTTTTGACCGGAATTGACCCCATCTGATGATGTGGTACCTACGTCCCAGCCAGTCATTCAGATTTTCCCGCTTATGTGTTCAAATTTTAAAAGTCCAGAATACACATAAATGATATTAATACGAGCCCACAAGAGCTGACAACATTTTACGACACATTCTTTCTGACACTGAGGCATGGGAAAGAAGTTTTGATGAAACAGAAACTTTTATTTGGATATACAGCAGTGAATGAACAGGGTCTGAAATTGAAGCTTCGGGTGAAATTATTAATGAAGTTCTTGCAAATAATGCAGTAAGCATAGATCATCCTTTTGATGAAGTTGATGATTGTAAAGGCTTTTTGGGCTAGCTAGTTTGAAAATTTGGAACGGGATTATTTGGAAAAATAAACACTGAGAAGATGGATGGATATTTTATGGGCATTTCAAAGGAAACATTTGATGTGCACACCACATGGCTTCCTTGTAAATATTAAATTATGCACATTTTTCCTGCATTCCATTTATACTTAACCTAAAATTAAATTAAATCTACTTCATTGATAGTGCATAAAGCAAAATATAATAAATGCATTCTTTAAAATTCACTGTATTTATTTACCATAGCAAAACTCTGGCTCTAGGTTTGCTTAACAGCGTTACGTCTCATTCATTTTATAACTCAGAATGCACAAAAATTATAGCATCTGAAGAACTGCATAATTTCCCTAGTGTTCATTACGCGTAACATTTTTGTATTTGGTGGAAAGTTCTTTCAACATTCTGTCGCCTCGTCCGTGTCCAGTACTCAAATGTGTTTTTATGAAGAATGGGAAATAACTCGGCGTCTGTGACATAGTACTGATGCTTTCTTTAACAGGATAAATGAATGTACTTTTGCTTTCCACAAACAACCCATTCTAGCGATTCAGGGGCCAGTAGTCCGGTGGTTCCTTCCGAGTGGTCGTATTGGCTAGTTCACATCATTTATTAACTTCTGGTAAGTAGTTTCGATTCTTTGAAACGAAAACGAAAATGTATTTCCTACTTTGCCGTTTTGTCATTTAGCATTCCATAGAATGCCTAGGAAGTGTATGAAATATGAATAGTTTCATAGTATAATATGAATAGTTCATTGCCGGCTAGCCTGGAAATATGAATAGTTCATTGCCGGCTAGCCTGGAAATAAAATATGAATAGTTCATTGCCGGCTAGACAGGAAATACAAATAGTTCATTGCCGGCTAGTCAGGAAATACAAATAGTTCATTGCCAGCTAGCCAGGAAATATGAATAGTTCATTGCTGGCTAGCCAGGAAATACGAATAGGTCATTGCCGGCTAGCCAGGAAATATGAATAGGTCACTGCTGGCTAGCCAGGAAATATGAATAGTTCATTGCCGGCTAGTCAGGAAATATGAATAGTTCATTGCTGGCTAGCCAGGAAATACGAATATAGTTCATTGCCGGCATTGCCAGCTAGCCAGAAAATATGAACAGTTCATTGCTGGCTAGTCAGGAAATATGAATAGTTCATTGCCGGCTAGTCAGGAAATATGAATAGTTCATTGCCGGCTAGCCAGGAAATATGAATAGTTCATTGCCGGCTAGTTATAGGTATTGTATACAACTGCCTAGGCATTTTACAGAATGCTGGATTTTATACTTTGCCGGTAACATGAAAATGTAAGATACGAGTTTCATTTTTGTAGAACTACGGATTGATATTTCATGAATCAGCTTCAAGAATTAGATATAAAATATGCAAACTAAAAAATATATATATTTGTAACTCAATGCACATGCATCATATTATGTGAAAAGACGTTTATTTATAAGGCAAAAATTTTATGTAAGAGGATACTAAATAATTTTTCGAACCATTTTGAAAGACGACTAATAGAAAACAAAAAAAGGGAGCTACAGAATTCATCTGACTGCTCTACATTCAAACAAGCACTATTCTGCTGCAAATAACAAGAAATATTAAACATTCAAAAATACAATTGAAATAACCATAGTGAGCAGAGTTCATGCACATTGCTTATTCAACTAATGGAATACATTGCTCACTCCTGAATGCAGCACAAAAAGATGTGAAGTGAAGGCAGGCAAATAGGCAGCCATATTACAATTAACAAAGTGAATGCAAATTACATTGCTTAGCACAATCGAAAAATATGCACGAAGTAAACTGCTCAAAAAAGAGGGGGCACAGTTCTACATCTCCCGTTCTATGGGCCGATTGAGGAAATTCAACTTGCGTTTTTCATGTATCACAAGCTCCACTAAGGATACGCATTAGATTTATATTAAACATTGTTCTTATATAGCTATCCTGAAACAAAATCGGACTTTCTCTCAAATGACATGCCAATTTGTTTCCATATTTCGATTCAACGACTCAAATTATGCCAAACTGGCAAGTTTTCAACAATTCGAAATTTTGTTTCATTCCAAATAAAATTCGCTCATTTTTTATGATTTATTTTTAAATATTTTTTATAAATTTTTCAAAAACATTTTTAATTATAACCTATAAAATTTTTAATACCTTCATAAAGAAGATGTATTTTTAAGCATACATGCAAAAAATTAGAGTTTTTTATTCAAAATTTCCTAAAACATACGCGAATTTATATATTGGCGCGTTTTGAAATTTGGCATATTTGTTATAAGCGATAATAACGCCAAATTTGGGTTAAGACTTTGTTACAATTATTATAAAGTATGAATGATGACTTTTTTCCCCGCTCGTGTACAATGAAAAAAGGGAAAAAATAGATTACTATAAATTAAGAAGTTTGCCAAGTGAGTTACTGTTGGAGCAAACTGAAAAAAATGTGCCAAGATAAATTTTTAAATTTCTCACCAAAAATTGCAAAATTTAATATTTAGGCATAATTTGAGTCCCAGAACCGAAATATGGAAAACAATTGGCTTGTCATTTCAGAAAAAATCTGATTTTGTGTCAAAATACCTGCATTAGAACAATGCTATATATAAATATAAGAGAACCTGCATACAATCCAAGACTTTGTTGCAAAAATTCAGTCAAAATCGAAGACACATATGTGCAAATTGCATCAAATCCAGCAAAGTTCCTCTCCCGGCCTTCACTTATATAACTGTTTGTCTGTTTACTTATGTCACAGATATACAGTCTTCCACTTAAAAAAGTATTTTAAATGAAACCAAATATTCATGTGTTGTCATTTTTAAACGTGAAATATTCTAAATTTCAAAATAAATCATTTTATATATTTCTTTGCATTTTTATTTAGGAAAATTTAGCATTCCTTATTAAAAAAAAATCTGATGTGAACAAAATATGACTTTCTTGTATGGGGTACATAATACACATTTTTTGCTGCATTTCCATTTATACTTATTTCCTCGAATTTGGGATATATTTCTCATTCATTCAGTTCTCACTTCATGGCAAGGCAAAAATACATAAAAACTCATAATATCTTCATTAAAAATTTAAATATATGAAAAAACATAAAGTTAAACTAAATTTGTTTTACTGAAACGTCCCCGTCCCAGGACCCTGCGATTTAGATAATGACCTTGTTATTGGCCGGCGCTGGAATAAAAATTTATAAATTAGAAATAAGCCTACTATCCTATATTATGAAGAACTTAAGACCCCAAAATTATATATTAAATAGAATCGACTATCTTTTTATTACTTTTGAAATTTATCTGCTAAAATTTCAGATTCCACATATGTCTAAAATTTCATGTATATAAAAATTATGCTAGTATATAAAATTTATGCTAAAATTTCAGATTCCACATACCAAAGGGACTTGGCCCCTGTCACTCTTCCAGCCCTACTGTCTTCAATGGATTTAAATAAATTTGCTGGTTTTCCCATCTAGCTGAGGATTTGCAGTATAATGTTAATACGAAAAAAAAAATTAAAATCTTTCTTTGGGGAATTCCTAACAGATTCTGACTCAGACACTCATAATAAGAAATATGACTAGTATGTAGTTTAGAACTAAATAAAAAATGAAAACATTTTTCAAATGGTTAATCTGAAATATACCTTTCGTACTCAAATTATTTGCAAATCATATTGAATTTGTGTACAGAATAGAATCAACATCAGTAACAGACAGTATATTAAAAATTCTTGGCTTGCACAGAAATGTTCTGTATTTGAAAAACGTTTTTAAATTTGTTCTTATCTGAAGTTCTTAAACAGACAACTGAAATTTCAAAATTAATTTATTTTTGGTAAGTATACGACACATGAAGAAACATTAAATTTCCTGATATTTAATTATTACAAATAAAAATTGCAAGTAAATGATTACAAATTATTTATAATTACATTATTTAAACATGTACACAACAAAACCATGCTCTAAGAAACAAGAGTTAACTTCAACTTGGAAATTAAGACAAAGAACTGATGTCTAATAAAAGCTCCAAAAATAAAGTCTAATAAAAATTCTAATAACCAAGTTAATTGAAATATTAAAAGAATAGTTAAATTATGAATTAAAAAACATTCAAAATCTTAACTGAAAATGATTAACAGTTCTCTTTATAATATACACGATGATGTACAAAACTTACAGGCTTCGGACGTCGTGGACGGAGCCGGCGGCGCTGCCTTCGGCTTCTCGTCGTTGATGAGGAGTCCTTTAAAAATAGTATATAGTATATAAATATACAAATAGTATATAAATAGAAACTTTCAATAGTTACAACACATATTGCAAATATTTTATATTTGCAATTACATATAAAAAATCTTAAATAGCTGTATGCATTTTGCAGCTGAGGATGGTGGTTCGGTAAAACCATCGAAACTAGTCCTGTGAAAATTTTGTAAATATAACGCTGATTTTTGTTGTTTGACTTCTGAATTAGCTATATGCCGGTTTATATAAAATATTAACATCAAGTTAAACTAAAAACAAAATGAATTACAAAAACATTATCAGCTGCTACAAATGTATCCGAGTTTTTTAATAAACTTTGTGCGCATTTTTCATGAGCTATGTCTCTTCGATTTTGAAAGGAAAATGAAAACTGGAGCTTTAATGAATGGAACATGACTCTTGATATTATTTTGTTATTCTGTATTAATTAAGCATTCAAATAGTTTTACAGATCTGTAATTCTATATGCTTAAAATTGAAAGACATTGTGTTAAAGAAGTACCAGATATATATATATCTACGAGATCAGTGCAGCAATAATGTGCCGCTAAGATATTACATAAAAAAAACCTACAAAGATCTTCTTAGTAACAATAAATAATCAAGAAAATACCTTTCATGTCTTTTGTGTTTAATCTTTCTACTCTTTAGATGTTATAGCTGTAGAGGATGAGAAAGGCAGTTGCACAAACGATGCATTATGTCAGTGTTCGTGTTTAATCTTTCTACTCTTTAGATGTTATAGCTGTAGAGGATGAGAAAGGCAGTTGCACAAACGATGCATTATGTCGGTCATTACTTAAAGTCTCAGATGAGGCTTAAACTCCGTTAGGATACAGAATAAAGTAAATCATTTTCCAAGCTGCTCACAGCTTTACAACAGCGTAAGATATTTTAAGATCTTTGAACTGACTTTCTCACACAGCTTTATAGGAAAATCTTCGGCTATTATTTTATGTTTCTTTACTGCTTCATTTCGATATACTATGAAGAACTTATCCATACACACCTCAAAATTATCTTCTATTAAAAAAAAGAAAAAGAAGATTTCTTGCAATAACCATAAAGGACATTATTTTACATTATTTAAACATTAACATAAATAATGCTCTCAAAAAGCAAGACTTAACTTCAACTGGCAAGTTAAAACTGAGGACCGATGTCTAATAAAAGCTCCTACACTAAGTTGACTACTGATAAAAAAGCTAATAACCAAGTTACATAAAATTTTACATTCATACTCTTAATTGAGAGATACTTATTCTCATTATAATATATATGAAGTATAATATACAAAACTTACTTTGGGTGGTGGGGGTGGAGGTGATTTCACACTCTGTAAAAGTAACAAATATATTTAAACTTTCAATAGTTAACGCACATATTCAAATAGTTCTTAAATTTACAATCAGATGTCAAACATTTACAGCAGTGGTTCTCAACCTTTTACCTAATTGTGCCATCTAAACAAAAATTGAAAACCTTTAGTATCACCACTACAAAGTATTACTAAATTTGTTTGGAATGCCTTCATTTATTATCGTGTCTGCACCCATGTTATGACTGGATACCAGAAAGCCAGGAAAGTCTCTGCTTTCCATCCTGGCATCAACCAAAGACAAAACAAATGCATATTCTTTCTCTAAAGATGTTTATCAACAAATGATATTGACTGAAGGGAAAAAGGGAATGTTAAAAAATATATATTTTAAAGTAAGAAATGCTTTAGTTTTTGGGGAGCAGACATTGTGTGGGTCACTTTTTTTAACATAAATTATATCTGTAAAGTTGGGGTGCGAGTATTACACGAGCGTATACGGTAAATTTTCTTTAAAATTTGAAAAGAGAAACTGCTTAGATAGTATTATGATGTTCAAAGAACCACTGATGATATTCCTGTTTTATAAAAATAGAAACTTTTGCGAGTTTTAAATCTCCATACTAAAAAGAATAATAAATCTGCTAGGAATTTCCTAAACACAATACTCAAGAAAAATACTAAATTCCACTGTTAAAAATACTGCTGTAACAATGAAAATATATTTTGAATGTTTAAAATAAAAATAAATCAAAATTCATGAATTTTTTTTAAAGACATGCTTTAGAGAAATGTTGAGGGGGGAAATTGTTCTTACCTCTTCTGGCCCCCAGAGACTTGCCCTAACTTTAAAAAAAAAAAAAAAAAAAAAAAAAAAAAAAAAGAGAGAGAGAGAGAGAATTGAATTGTATGTATACAGTGCATGAATAACAAAAATGCATATTCAATAAAAAATTAACATTAACATAGAATCTAACAATGAAATGGATTTGGGGGAAAAACACTTCATTTAAAAAGTAAATAAATAAATAAAAACCAAAATTGTAAACAAATCAAAGGGTAAATTTATTTTAAATTAACAGTACTTCCTCTGTATCATCAGTTCACTCTTACTTTGACACAGATTTTTCTCCTAATTCCATTCATTTCCATTTCAAACAGAAATGGTATTGAGAGACCTTCCCTTTAATAATATCTGTTGTTACTGCATTTTTAGAATATTTATAACAAAACAATACGAAAAGCATAATATAAAGGAGAAAATCAGCATTTAGTCCTTATTTCTTAAAATGCATCTAATTAATAGTTGACTATTTGGCAATGAAATCTATCGACCTTTTAATTTCTTCCAATATTGTCATCAAAATATTGTGGGGTACTTACGAGTTCGTAGATTTGGATTTCGAATAACAACATTTGATGAAGAATGGAAACACAATTTATTAGACAGTATTACTTAGGACAGCTCCAAAAACACGTTTACAGTCACTGAAAAACTACGACAAATAACGCTAAAACAATCAGCAACACAGACTTCAGGCTATAAAGGTGAAGAAAGCCTCACGGTGAAACACCGGAGAATGGCTCCCGACTCGGTTTGTTCTCGGAACTCTACGTACTATCGAGACTATCCGAGCTATGAATCGTGATGCACTCGATGCATCAACTCACAATACTCGGACTAGACACCTCGACGTTAGAATACATCAACTCGATAGACTACGAGACACTCCTACTTCGCATACCAGCAGGGTTATATAGCTTTTGGGTTGCCTTCAAGAACATTCATGTCAAACCGGTAAGAATTTGTTCTAGAATGTTCTCCGTCAGTCCACGGCATATTGCCAACATTGTCGGCATGTGGAAGATTTTGTGCCAAGGCAACTAACCTGCTTTCCCTTGCCACTTTCTGGCAACCCTAAATCCGCCTTGCCCTATCTTACTGCAGCTGAACATTTTGTAAGAATATTAAATATATTTTCAAACATTCATTTCAACAGTTATACCAAAGTTTTAACTGAAAGCAAGTTTTCTGCTTCAAATTAACCAAAAATTTAAAGAGCACAACAAAGTATTTTTATAACATTAATCCCAAAATGAAGTTTTACAACTTTCTTAATAGTATTCACAACTCACAGCACTGCTTCTTTATTACCATTCAAAAATCAGTTAAACGTGTTCATGCGTTATACCCAAAACCTATTATAAATAGGAATGTTTGAACTTATGTTATTTATTATTAAGTTTTCATGGCTTTATTTTTTCATATTTGGGATACCAACGTTAAATGAAAAAACAAAGCTTCATTATGCTACTGAATGAATAGCAGTTTTTGAAAGATTTTCTCCATGTTTAGATAATGCATATTTAAGTAACGGAAAATGCAAATGTTCGTGTGCCTGGTTTTTCGGGCGAAGGACTATGATATTCAAAATTGGATGACTCTAGGTTACTGAGAAACATGCATACATTCATGCATATTATTCATTATTTAATGTCTTTAACGCTTTGCGGCACAGTGTGTCCGGTGTGGACACACCTAAAAACTTCCTTCTGTATGCACAGAAAAATTGAATGAAAAAGGATTTATAGGTTACTCTGAACCTTCTTTATTTATAGTAGATGGCAGCTCAACACAAACCAGCCCATATATCTTAGCCATGTTTAGTTTTAAGACCCTCATTTTTCAAAGAGATCTTCCAATTTTTTTTTTTTTAGGGTATAAAAGGAATTGTTTGAAAATAAATTTCTGTTATTCTTTTGGCTGTATGGTAATCTCCTTATTCTACATTAGTTTTAATGTTTAACCTTGAAATCTGAAATAAAATCAAACGGTAAACCCTAGGTGTGCCTAGACCGAGCTCACCGATAATCTAGGACAACTGAGAGTCTGTATTCTTTGTTTCTCTGCATCTCATCGGTCAGTTCATAGACAACAATGTTCGTTTCAGAATTCTTTTTGAAACTCTATTCAATCAGTGTGCCTACTTTGGGCACACCCACAGAATTAAACGATAAGTGCTATCTTCACAACTCTCTAGGCCTAGACTGCCGATCTTTTATTTTTTTTAATCAAAACTCCAACTTTAAAAGGTAGCGTGCTGGAAAGGGTTAATGAATATGCCAAACTTCAAAACGCGCCAAAATTTCAAAAAAGTCACGTATATATTAGGAAATTTTGAATAAAAACTTTCATTTTTTGCAGGTATTCCAATTTTGTCTCAAAATATATTTATGCTAGAAGAATGCTATATATAAATCTAATACATGTCAAGTCGCACTTTTGAGACATGGAAAACATAAGTTAAATTTCGACCATCGGTCCAATAGAGCAGAAGATATAGAACTGTCCCCCCTCCCTTTTCGGGGGGGGGGGCAAGGTGTACATTAGTTAATATATAATAAAAAGCGATATTAAGAAAACCGAATAAAAATTCATGATTTCATTATATTTGAGTGCAATGAAATTCATAATGCAGTACAAAGTCCGAAATCCGGAATGGTCGGGACTTCAGCGATTCCGGATTTTTCTGGACAACAGATCATCAATTTAAATCTGGTAAGATGGCATGCAAAAATTATACAATTAAAAATATGAAATCATAATTTATGAAATAAAGAATAATTATGATCTAAAGAGTATCAAAATTTACAAAAAAAGCTCAATATTTATTTGTTTGCTTTATTAAACATTTCTTTCAATGTAAATTGTTTAAATTTATGTTTAATGGACATCAAAACATGCTTTGCTTTGTAGATCCTTTGGCAAATCCAGAATTGGAAACTCTTTTCGACATAATCGAAAGTTCAAGCTTAGTTTTTATAAAATTCCCGTAATAATAACAGTCTGCAAAAAATAATAAGCTGGATCAAATTAGAAGATCAGGGAGCAGTGCAGTCTGCTACATTAATTGAATGATTATCTTTATTAATTAGAATCAATAAAGATAATTTTAGCCTAGCTTAATAGCGTCCATTATAGATTATTGGCTATGTATCACAAGATTGGCAACGAAAGCCAAGTTGTTTCGCTAAATTTTGTCTAGCTCCTATTGCATATTGAATTAAGCCTGAATTGTATTAGTTTAGCTATTTACTACACCTATGTTTATTTCTTGCACATGTTTCAAACTAATCCGAGTCCTGAATAAATGTTAAGGCTTTATCTAGGGCTGGGGCTCGATACCACCTGGTACAGTCTCTATGGGTTCTAAATTCTGCTACAAAGCACTTTCCTAAGTTCTAAATTTTCACCATGCGTAAACTTTGGATCCCAGTGCCTTCCCTAAATCATAAAAACTTCTCATCCCTTAATTTTGCCCCTTGGTGCTTCCCCAAATTCCAAAAATTTAGTCTTCCCTAAATTCTGTCGATGCTTCTGGGCTTATGGTGAATAACACATCAGTTATTCTTAATTAAAATAGCACTAAATGTAATCTTTTGGCCTATGAGTTTCATTAATAAAATCTATTTTTAGCATATGAAAAGAAATTTTCATTGAATTTTTTCTCGTCAACATTTCTTAGAGCATTTAAAAATCTATAATCACTGCCAAGCATAATGTTAGCATAAACGTTTGCCGTACTCTTGTTATTATTCAATTATTAATACAAAAAAAAGTTTACACATCACAGCATGAGTTATTACTGAAACTGTCATTTATTGATAAACATGCAGTGATGAAAGCAAAATATAATAAATAATGACTCGCCAGGTCGGCATCAGGGATATAAAATAGGTGAATGTTTCAGTTTGAGATGTATGCCAAGCAGATACTCAGCTACGGAGCCAATTAATCAATCTCACAAATTTATGCTTACATGATTGTTTTTCCATAACGAGGTATTTTATTTATTGCCTAAGTGAAATTAAGAATCGGAATTTTTAAGTGAAAATCTCCACACCTTTTATTATGGAAGGAAAAATCAAATGCACATGTGTAAAGCATTAATAAATAATAATAATAATAATAATAAAATGTTTGTGGCTTTGAAATCTGGCTTTTAGATCATTCCGGATAACGGACGTCCAGATTTCGGACTTTGTACTGTAAATGATAAAAAAAGTTTCATTGTGCAACAATGAACATTAACAAGTGCAGGTTTTAATGTACAAAACTTAGTACCACGTATTGGTTTCAAAAACCATATGAAATAATCACAGTAATCTACCATTAAACTAAAATGTAGACTACATATTGTGGGGTTCTGTTTATTTTTACTAATACTTATTTTACATTGTGAACCTTTCCTGAATTCCCTTAGCTTTCCCCCACATTGCAAACAAAGTAGGGTGAACGAGAGTATTTAGGATAAAAGGTTAGACGGTGTTTTTGCTATTGTGAATGCATGTTTAACCTTCCAGCATGCGCACTATGCACAAAGTTTACAACAAATTCGGTTTTTAATGCATACTTCTCGCATATGGCGGCTGAGACGTCTGAATGTCATTCTTATTTCTCCTTTCAACCCTTCCCCACATCATGGAATACGCCAACAGGAAGTCATATGACATTTTTGTTTTATTACTGGGCTTTTGCGCTATGTGGCAGCTTCTTCTTAAAAGTTACGACATGCGCATGGTTGTGGCTGAAAATTAGGAAAGTATTTTTTTCTCAAATATTTTGTAATTTTGTTATTAATTGACGTGTATTATTTTAATTTGTATAAATTTGACTCTATAATTTTTATATCGGTTTTCACAGGGAAAAAAAAAAAAAAAAAAAGTGCAACCAGCTGATTTTGCTTGCATTCTTCAAGAATTATCTGATGAAGAAAAAGAAGACAAAGAAACCTTTGGATGCGAGAATAATAGCGATAGGTGTAAGGAAAATATAGAGATAAATAATATCAGCTGTAAATCTGAACATTATATTTCAGATGATGATAGTAATAATGATATAGAAAAATGGAAGGATGATGATATATTCCACGGGTGGCCAAAGTGCGGCTCGCGAGCCTGATATGGCACTTGCAGACAATTTGTGTGGCTCATGCATATAAAACATATGTATGAAATATGGTAAACAAACTTTTAGAAAATCTAGATGTGTCCAAAAAGAAGTAATTAATTAGTTTAGACTCTTTTTACAAAGTTATCAGGGATCTCTTTCTATTTAGAACCTCCTCCACTAATTCTATAATGATGTAAATATGAATTTGTGGCTTTTAGAAAATCTAGATGCGGCTCTCGAACATTCCTGAAATCAAACGTGCGGCTCTTACTGACATAAAGCTTGGCCAACCCTGATATATTCTATGTTAGGGAGGATAAATCTTCTAAGTGGCAAAATCAGAAGTAGACAAACTGCTCAAAGACAAACAAGATGAATATTGTGAGCGTTATCTGGTCTAAAACACTATGCCAAGGAGGTTGTAATATCTTGTTATTTAATAAATAAGTATAATTATTGTTGAAGTGGCAACGACATATTTGTATCAAACCATTACTCAGCAACGAGAGATATTGTTAAAAAAAGATTAGTATTCTGAAGATTTTACAGCTAGGAGTAGGATGAAAATTTTGCCACTTAAGAATTGTATAAAATTTGTCTAGCACCGTGAACTAGAAATAAAATTTATGTTCTACTAAGAAGATTGTCTGTTTTGTAAATTACTGCAAAATACATTACAGTCTTAATAAATTGGAGGTTCCACTGAGATACTGGAAATTAGGAGTGCAATTATCAATTTCGATGGTGCTGGTCTCCTAATCCCAGAAATTTACTGAATTTTTTAGAACAAGTTTGCTAATACCAATTGCCAAGTTTTTTTTTTATTTCAAGGAGAAATGGATGTAAGAAGTCTGCCGTTATAAAGCCAGATTTTAAGCGGATCATTCAAAGGTTATCTTCTGTGCTTCTGTAACTTACGTCTGAGCAAAAACTGTCAAAAATAGGATACTGCTGATCTCTGAAGATAAGATTAACTTTTGGTTTTCTTAAAAAAAGCTTTTATTGAATTTTAATACTTTATTTCAGAATTATAGTTTATCGTGTAAGATTTTGTTTAAAATAACTGACCCACAAATTATTCAGCTTAAATTTATAATTGATATTCGTGGTAAAGAAGTATTTTGAAATTATTATTTATGCTTTACTTTTATTTGTATTGAAATTTTATGTTGATAATTGATATGTGTAAGCCATCCCGGCATTTATATATATATATATATATATATATATAAACTGCTGAGTTTTTGAATTTGTTGCCAAGCAGGCGCGTGAAAATAGGTAGTAACGTCAAACTGACGTAGAGTGAATTGATTATACTGCAGAATTGGCAAAGTCTAAGTTCTCGCCATCCAGGCGTGTGGTAGATAGTAACGTCATCCCGACGTATTACAGATTGTATATTCTAAAAGTTGTATTGCCAAACTGGCAAAAATTGTTTTTGTTATTGCCAACCAGGCGTGGAGATAGATAGTAAAATCGTCAAACTGACGTTGGTAAAATTCCATTGTATTGCCGAACTGGCAAAGGTGTTTATATAGTTATAGCTAATGAGGCTTGTGAATAGTGAGTTAAAACGTCAACCCGACATAGTATTAAATTATTTTGTGCCAACCTGGCAAAGTTGTTTAAATAATTCTCTCCAATTGGTTAGTGTGAATTTCGTATTCGAGAAATTAAATCTCGCCAGAAATTATATATTTTTAATACAAGTACGAGCTTTTAGATTGAATTTCAAAAGGAAGCCTATTAAAAGTAACTTGTGTCAACATGTCATTCTTAGCTAGGAGTAAAAAACAGGATTTAAAAGCACTAGCAGAAGAGTTAGGTTTAACCGTGAAACCTGAATTTAAGATTGCTCAGTTGCATAAACTGATTACTGAAAGTCCCGATTATGATGAGGAGTTTACTTGAGAACTACTGGCTGCAATTAGAGGAGAAAGGGAACGAAAAGAAGAATGCGAAAGAGAAGAAAGAGAAAGAAGAGAAGAACACGAAAGAGAAGAAAGAGAAAAGGAACGCAAAAGGGAAGAAAGAGAAGAAAGAGAAAGAAGAGAAGAACGCGAAAGAGAAGAAAGAGAAAAGGAATGCAAAAGAGAAGAAAGAGAAAGGGAACGCGAAAGAGAAAAAAGAAAAGAAGAGCGAATTAGAGCCTTTGAGCTACAGAAACTTCAGCTGGAAGCAATGGCTGCCACAGCACAGCCGGCAGAAACTACGCAGTTACCTGAGCAGCCTTTAAAAATCAGAATTCACGATGTCATGCCACGTTTCAACCCTAAAGAAGATGAAATAAGTTTATTCCTGGTGTTATTTGAGCATCAAGCTAAAATAATGAATATACCTGCTGAAAATCAAGTGACTCAACTTATTTCATTACTGCCTCCTGACATTGTTCAGCTTATTGCTAGAGAACCAGAAGAGGAAGAGAAAAAGTATGAATATGTAAAAACTTTACTGTTACAACGATTTAAATTGACTGCAAAAAAATTTCGACAACTATTTAATAAACACCAAAAATCTACTGAAAGTACTTGGTATGATTTCTACTATGAATTAAAAAATTATTTAGAAGGATGGCTTAACAGATTAAACATTAAAACTTTTGAACAGCTAAAAGATCTCATGCTGGTTGATCAAATAAAAAAGCGTACTTCTCCTGATTTCAAAGAACATTTTATGGATCAATGGACAACCATCATTTCACCTACTGAAATGGTTAAGAAAATTTTGAAGATGTGAGAAAAACAATAAAACCGAAATTTTCTACCAATCAGACTGAGAAATTTAACAAAGGATCATTTAAACCGCGTTATGATAATTTTGTGAAAAAAATAAGAGCATCCACCTCATTTTAAGCATTCTGATAGATGGGATGATTCAAAATACAAGAAAGATCATCAGCAAAGGAATCAGTTCAAAAAAAAAAAAAAAAAAAAAAAAAACAAGAAAATTTATATGACAAAAGATATTGACCACGATGTTTCGAGTGTGGATCATATGAACATTTTAAGCCTCAGTGTCCTCGCTTAAAACCAAATGAAAAGGTAAATTGCGTATCTTCAAATGATGATTTGTTAGAGACATATACAATTAACGGTTTAGTGAATGAGTATGAAATGCCTATTCTTCGAGACACAGGAGCCACTGTTGATGTTATTTCTCGGAACTACATAGATAACGCAAAAATGACTGGAGAACATGTCTGGGTACAATATCTTTTAAATGACCATTTAGTGTGTCTACCGTTAGCGGAAGTTGAAATTAATTGCGAACTTGGTCATATAAAGACAAAGGCAGCTGTTGTTACAAATGATCCAGGCAGATATGTATTGGGTAACAAAATTGCCCAATTGTTCAAAAGTAAATCATTCTTAAATTTAGGAAAAATAAATGCGGTTTTGACACGATCTCAAGTAAAAGGATCTCCTGAAGATGATCGAAGCAGAGAAATTGAAATGGAGAAACTAGAAGAATTGACGTTTATTGACACTGACGAAGATATTTTACCGCAAGCTGATGAGGAAGACAAGGAAATTAAGAAAGTGATTAATGTTAATTCAAAGGAATTAATTGAATCTCAGCATCAAAGCAGAGATCTAGCGTCATTGCTTAACGAAGCTAAAAATGAAAATTCCAGCAAGACAAATGATTTCAAAGTAAAAGAAAACGGATTGTTGGTGAAAAGGAAAATAGATAAAAATGGAAATGAAAGGGAATTAATTGTTATTCCTGAAAAATATAGGGATCAAATAAAGTCATTATGTCATGATAGCACATCTGGACATTTAGGCGTTGTGAAAACTAAAGATAGATTAACAAGATACTTTTACTGGGCTAATTGCTATAAAGAAATAGAAGAGTATGTTAAAACTTGCGATACACGTCAAAGAGTGGGAAAATCTAATGATAAAGCCAAAGCACCTTTGACTTTAGTACCAATTATTGCAGAAGTATTTTCAAAAATTAACTTTGACGCATGCGGTCCTTTACCAATAACACCGAATGGCAATAGATATTTAATTACAGCTATTTGTTTAGCTTCAAAATATCCGGATGCTGTACCTGTTCCTAATATTGGCACAACGTCAGTAATTGAAGCCGTGTTACAAATATTTAGTAGAATGGGTTTCCTGAAAGAAATACAAACTGATCAAGGTACCTCCTTTATGAGCAATCTAGCCATAAAATTTGTAGAAAAATTTGGAATAAAAGAAACTAGAAGCTCAGTACACCATCCGCAGAGCAACCCTGTTGAAAGATTTCACCGAACAATCAAACAAATTTAAAAAGTTTTATGTATCAAAGCAGCCCCTGAGTGGGAGAAGCAAGTTCCCGCAGCTCTATTTGCTTTAAGAACAATAACGCACGAGAGTACGGGATTTACACCTGCAGAATTAGTATATGATCGAAATCTTAGAACACCTGTAACATTATTATATGAACAATGGATGAATCCTAAAGACAAAGGAAATAATGTTGTTGAAAACGTTTTTCAATTGATAAATTGGTTAAAAAGATGCAAAGAGCTGGCTACAGATAAAATGCTGGAAATGCAAACCAAAAGAAAGGTGTGGTACGATCGTAAAGCTATAAAAAGAGAATTCTCTGAAGGGGATTTAGTATTAGTTGTATCAACGAATAAACCAAACAGACTAGCAGTTGAATGGAAAGGTCCTGGGAAGGTTGAGAAGAAATTATCCGAAACTAATTATGTTGTGAGTTTCGAAGAAAAAAATGACTTTAACCAAGTCTACCATGTTAACATGCTAAAACCCTATCATAGATGAGCAGAATCGGTTAACCTTATGATTACAGAAGATCAGTCTGAAATTGATGATATGGAGGAAAATTTCCCAACAATTGACTCTGAACCAACATTGTTCGATTTTGAGGACATCAAAGAAAACAGCTCCTTAAGTGATAAGCTAAATGAACAACAGATTCAAGAATTGCATGATATGCTGCTGAAGTTTTAAAAAATCTTTTCTAATAAACCTGGAAAAACTCATTTAATAACGCATGATATTCAATTGACAGAAAACACCCCAATCCACTGTAAACCATACAGAATGTCTCCTAGACAAACGGATATATTAAAAACAGAAATTGATAAAATGCTTCAGCATAAAATAATTGAAATAGGAGATTCAGATTACACTTTTCCTATGATTTTAGTAGAAGTAGCAAGGAGGGATCCAAGACCTTGTATCGACTATAGAAAATTGAATAAATTGACTAAAACACAATTCTTCCCCTTGCCTTACATCGAACAACGAGTAGAAACGGTAGCAGGCGCAAAATATATAACTCTTTTGGATTTAACAAAGGGATACTGGCAAATACCTTTAACACCCAATGTTCAAAGATTAGCCACTTTTGTTACAAGTTTTGGCACATTTAGACCTCTACAGATGCCTTTCGGACTTAAAAATGCACCATTTTCATTTAGTAAAATGATGCCGAAATCCTTCACGGTTGTGAAAACTTTGCTGTTCCACATTTAGATGACGTGGCAATCTTTTCAAACACCTGGGAAGAACATCTAAGTCACCTGAAAGCCGTTTTGTCCAAAATAAAGGACGCTGGTTTAACTATTAAACCAATAAAATGTAAATTTGCTCAAGATAGAGTAAAATATCTAGGACATATTGTAGGTCGTGGTATAAGAATGCCAAGTGAAGTGAAAGTAAAAGCTATTCTTGATTTTCCAGTGCCATCCACAAAAAGTCAAGTCAGAGCATTTTTAGGATTAGCGGGATATTCTAATCATTACATTCCCATGTTCTCATCTATCGCAGCACCTTTAACAGAAACTTTGAAAGGAAACTTAAAGAAAGGGAAAATAAATTGGACAGAAGAGTGCACAAAAGCATTTGAAGAGCTAAAGCTCAAAGGCCTGTACTACATGCACCTGATTTCAATAAGGAGTTTATTTTGCAAACTGATGCGTCAAACTCTGGTATGGGTGTCATTTTAGCTCAAAAAGATGAACGAGACAATCAACATCCAGTATTATACCTCAGTAAGAAGTTTACAGAAACTGAAAAAAAAGTACTGCACCACAGAAAAGGAATGCGCCACCATAATATTTGCTGTAAAGAAACTTCAATGTTATTTAGACGGGCATACTAAATTCCTCATCATGACCGATCATAATCCCTTAGTTTGGCTCAAAAATAATGCGAGTCTAAATCCACGACTTATGAGATGGGCACTGGTACTACAACCCTACAATTACACGATCGTTCATCGAAGTGGTAAAAACCATAAAAATGTAGACGCATTAAGTCGTACTCCCTGGCCTGATTAAATAATTTGTTTCTCTATGTAGATAAAAAAAATATTTTGTTCCTTCCTCTCTTCCTTAGTGTATCTTATTATGTTACATCTTGTATTTCAATTCTGTATTGTGCTGATATTGTTGTTTTGAAAAAAAAAAAAAAAAAAAAAGTAAGGAGGGGGGAGAGGTTGTAATATCTTGTTATTTAATAAATAAGTATAATTATTGTTGAAGTGGCAACGACATATTTGTATCAAACCGTTACTCAACAACGAGAGATATTGTTAAAAAAAGATTAGTATTCTGAAGAAGGAGTAGGATGAAAATTTTGCCACTTAAGAATTGTATAAAATTTGTCTATCACTGTGAACTAGAAATAAAATTTATGTTCTATTAAGAAGATTGTCTGTTTTGTAAATTACTGCAAAATACATTACAATGTAAAGGATGAAATAGAAACATTTTTTAAAATAGTTGATATAAATATGCTTGATGAAATTTTAGAATGTACAAATAAATATATAAGT
The DNA here is from genome assembly GCF_044657685.1 of Stegodyphus dumicola. Classification (NCBI taxonomy): domain Eukaryota; kingdom Metazoa; phylum Arthropoda; class Arachnida; order Araneae; family Eresidae; genus Stegodyphus; species Stegodyphus dumicola. The sequence goes on along the minus strand of NC_140776.1, from coordinate 188,985,151 downwards.
TTGCTAAAAGATAAAATACTCGAAAGACAGAGATTGTTACATATGATGGAAATAAAAAAAGGATACCATGTAAATGCGAAAGAATTGTTCTCAAGTGATGGCACTGGAATTGAAATAGCTAACTGAGATGTACTACAAGAGATTTATTCTTTCTGAGAAGTTATCTTCGATCCGACGATAAATCAACAGGACAGACGAATATTAAAACTAGCTTGGATTTTAAAATACAGTTATTAAATAATACCTTTTAAAATTTCTATAGTAAAATACATCATTGCTTTTCCACCTGACTAATATAAGTGTTTAAAAAGAATTTACTATCATTTAAATGTGACATCATTTGTATTCTGCAATAATAAGGTTAATATTTTATGTTTTAACAAACTTATTACCAATATTCACTCATTTCTGTCCTTTTTCGTGTCAAAAATGGTATAATAACAGATGTCATAAAAAATATGGCACACACGTGCTCATGTAAAATTGCCAAGTGCATGTGCTGGAAGGTTAATGGTTTCTACCTGTAGTTAAACTTAAAAGTGGCTACGCATTCTTGCGGTTGAGTTAGTATTCTGCCTGTGTAGATTTCTGAGTCTACCTGTTAGCTTAAATTGAATCGTGTAATCTGGCACTTCTCTTTACTTTAAATTTATTGTTACTTCCTGTTTTAAGTTCTCACTGCAAGTGGCCAATATTTCTTGTAATCACGCAATTCCGAGCCAAATGTTAAATATTTTGTGAACAATAAATGGGTCTTTTATACCCTTCCCTGGTTGTGTTCATCTTCAATCACGTGAGAGAATTCGCAGGTAACAACATTTGGGTAGATCTAGTCACATTTTAAGACTTCAGCACTACTACTAAATATCCGTAATCCACAATAATTGCATTTTGATTGTTTAATATTTAAAAAAAAAAAAAAAAAAAAAGATAGATTTTTATTAATTGCCAACTACAGTTCTATTGCTTTTCTTTTGGTATTTATACTTCCAAACACTACATAATTCAAGTTTTATAAATATTACAGTCATATATGTTATTTGTTAGATCATTATCTCATTTTAAATAAGAATGTTGGAACTTAGGTTTTTCCACTATGAAATGCAAATAAATTAAGCACTTAGTTAAATACTGATTATAATCATTGCTATCTTTAGAACCAGTTATAGCAGTTTCGTGCTATGTCTTCTAAGTGTCGAGGTACACGAAGGTCACGAGAGAGCCCAAGGACCACTCTCATCTCGTGTCTGTCTCCGATGCAAGCACTGTGATAAGCCAACATTACGAAAATGGGCCTTTTAACCTTATATGAAATTTTCCCGTGGAGGTATTGAGAGGATTTTATTTTTATTGCTGACAATGAAGACACATCAAATGAACCATGATTTCCTAGAGGAAGAAAATGCTTGGTGTATTGAGAATACGAAAAAGCACACTAGGGCTATCTGCCTAAGGCGAGGGATAACTTCATTGAGGACTTTCTAAGGGAAACTGGCTCTTATACATGCTAAACATCGGGGAAAACCCCGAAAACGCCCATGCAGCCAGACCGTTTGCGGGATTTGAACCTCGGACCGAACTACCAAAGTTCAGCGATTTTTAACGCTCGGCTGCCGGTGGGCCTAGAAAATATTTGCTATGGCTAGTGATGGCACTGTAATACAGAACATGTTAGAGATATTCAGAATATACGTTTAGTAAGACTCGCTTCATGACATCAACATTCTCTCAAGACCCTTAAGGTATCAAAATCGTCACTTTCAGAACAATGGAATTTGATTGGAAATATGAAATGTCATTGTTTCAGTCATTTTTAGTTTTATTTTCACGGAATAAAGCATTTACTGCCATTGTTTATTTTCTTATATTATGATTAACTTTTTCATACTATCTGTGGGATTTGACATTACATGTAATTTGTATTTTATAAGTAATTTCACTTACTTTTATTAACTCCATGTTTCTTGGCCATTAATAATTATTAATTTGGAAGTGGAAACAAGAGAGCTTATTTTACACAAACTTTTATAACCATTACAATATTAACAAAAGTCGAACAGAAAATACTGCACTAACCATTGAGTTAAAAACAGATGGAAATGACACTAAATATATATGTGGGTTCTTTAGTTTCGAAATCACAATTCATATTCAAACAAAACACATTTAATAAAACATTAATACATCTATAATATAGTTCATCTATTAATACAAAATATATAACATCGTTTATCTATTACCACGATATCTATAACATCTTATATCTATTAACATGGCAGCTATAACGTCTTACATCTCTTAATACCCCATCTATATCATCTTGCATATCCTCTCATAAAACAAAGGGGCGAGAGTTCTATCAATTTCACTCGTGCAGTCAACAGCTAAAATTTAGACAGCGCACGAGGAAAAATAATAAGCTATGGATTTAAAATCCCACATATATAAAACATTAAACTACTGTATATGCTAAAAAAAAAAAAAAAAAAATGCTATCAATTACCTGAGTTAAGAACAACTTCCGCAGAAGCCTTCACTGCTGTCACACTTTTTAGTGCCTGTCACAATTAGAATGCTGTATAAATTATTTTTGCATTGAAATAAAAACAGTTTAAGAGCAGTTTATTGCACTTCGTATAATCTCTAACATAAATATTCTTCTCTTTATCACAGTTCACACCAGTGTGCTTTTATGAGAAATCTGCACTTGTATTGATGTTTGCTTACCGGAAAAAATTCTCTCTTACACCAGAGCTTCTGTACAGCTTTACACAATGCAAGTAACAGCCTATGGGCCACAAAAGTGGAAACATGTATAGTATAGATGCTGGTCAAGAGAAGAGAGTCTTTAAGTGCTTGATGTTCTGAGCAGAGCAAGCTACTCTATGCTGTTTTCAAGCTCTTTTTATGGCTGTGCTATCTCAGTGTTCTCAGTCTCCCGTGGATTAAACCGAATGAGTGTGCAGTTAATTTTGTGCTGTGTGTGCTAATTTTCAGCTGTGACTTTGGTTATTAACATATGTGATGGAGGAGAATGAATTCCCTCCGCTCAACAAAATGGATGCTGCTGCTGCTGTTCGTAATCACGTGGTAGGGCTACCTGATGAAATACATAAATATGCAAATGCATTGCTTGATGATAACTGGATTGAATTACTAAATGAAATACTCAATCTTTAAATGATTATGTCACTGTTGCTCAACAAATTAGCATACTACAAAATGCCATTAGTCAGAGGAATTGGGATATTGATGAGATACTGGCTAGTGCTAAGACTGAAGATGAAAAACAAACGAAACTTAGTTGTTTTCATAAGAAAAAGGAATCCCCAAGGACTCGTACAACTGTTCAAAGGTAAGCATGAATCTTTTGGTGTGCTCAATTCTGAGGAATTTTTTTTTTACTAATATTGCTAATAATGTTATTTCTCTATGTGCTAAAAGTGCTAAATCAGATAAATGCAATGTTAAAACTGATGTAAATTGTGTATCTAATACTCATTGTGTTGGGAATGTTGAGAACCCTGAGCCAAAAAGGCCTTCCAAAAAATCTAAGCGCAGTGGTAATGACATACAAGAAGCTGATTTGTCAAAGATGCTGATTTGTCAATCTGCCCAGGTCTCTTGAAATGATCTTGCACTATCAATGTTGAATTTTTCCTTTTATGCTAGATTCATTTGCGAGGGTTTCAAGACATGGAGTAGAGAAAAGCACAAAATTTTAAAATGATGCATTAAATATAAATTGATCATATACTAAAATGAGGCAACATTATTAACCAATAGCAAGGAATTGGATTTTCACGAATCAACAATCTATGGCTACCAAATGGGAACAGAGGATAGCAGTAACCATTAACCCAGACATCTCTTTGCTAAACTTCTAACTTTAGACCTCATGTGCTCCTTTTCGGCTTTATCGGGCTTATTCTGGCTCATCGCATGTGAATAAGCTTGGCTTCTCTACTAAGCTTTCGTGTTTTGTTATATTATCAGATCGCATGTTTTTCCGTTATATTTGTGTATTCTGTTTATATATTACACTAGAATTATTCATAACAGGATGCTGAGATGTGAAAAGTGGAATCTATTTAACAATGAAAGTATTAAAACTCACTGGCAGTCTGCAATAAATTTGAATTCATTTAGCAAACATTAGCTGCTTCAACTTTGGCATATTCTTTGCTGTGTAACGAGTAATATGACTGGCCCAAACAATTGAAATGTCATAAATTGGGTCAATAGATATGTATATCATTTCTGTGGCGATAAATGAAAAGCTTATATATAGGCTTCGGCCCTGTGTCAGTGGCATTATGCGATCAGTTAGTAAGTGAAACGTTCAAGACTAAATACTTATTTAAACTAACTAAACAAACTAAAATACTCATTTAAATTACATAGTATCATTTTATTGTGGTTATTGATTAAGGAAGTAATATTTTAGTCGCATGCCGGCTGATGAGGTTCTGCATGCTGACTGTGGCACGCATGCTACAGGTTCGCCATCACTGGTCTATAGACATAGCCCAGGTAGAAAAGCAAAACTTTTTATAGGAAATTAGATGAATATTCATTTAGACTGACATGAGAAATATTATGTATTTTCTGTACATTTAAAAAGTGAAAAAATATGTTATATAATTGTACAAAAATATTTAATGTTCCAATCTGATTAATTTTAATAAAATTCAAAATGAAGTATATTGACAAAAAAGAAAACTTTTCTACAGCAGTTGTCTCAAACTGGTGACCTGCAGGCTGCATGTAGAAGCAGTTTCACACGGCTTGCAGAAGTATTTCCAGCAATTTAATTACCATTACTTTGAAGACAAAGTTCAATATTTAAATTTTTCAGCGTGCAGTTTTACATTATTTTACTTATCATTAAAAATAAGTACAAGAATCGGAAAAAAATTCACAATGGAACTAATTTATTTTTAGCTTATGTAAGTTAATCACTGATTCAACATACTACAATTATTTGGAATAAGAAAGATGTTTGTGTTTGTTTGATGCTATGTTTGAGGCCACTGCTCTCAGATGACAACATCAACAAAAAATCAAATGGATAATATTTAGAAAAGTTTCATGAAAATTATACATACTCCTTTTATCTGTTTTTGGAGGGCTTGGTCCCAGTAAGCTTAAAAAAAAAAAAAAAAAAAAAAAAAAAAAATTATTATTTGACGTTTTAAAGGAAGATGTACTGATTTTGAGCGAAAAAAAAGCTCTTTTTGCTACTGAAATTATTTGTTTATTTGTATACATATATTTTCAGGCAAGAGCAATTGGTGACATAATAAAATTCAAAGCTGCAGAAACAACAATAAACACTCTTTTCTTTAAAGGAATGACAACTGCTGCGTTAAAGAATTAGTTATCAATATGATTTTAAGTTTTATTTTTGGGAGACTAACTGAAAAATATATCATTATATTAATATTACTGCGACTTAAAACCAATTACAAACATCTTAAATTTTTTTTTTTTGGGGGGGGGGGGTAGAGAAACAAGCCTAATATTGTGGAAAGCCAGATAACAGCTGTTTTCTATGTTAGAAGTATATACCTTACATTATGTAAAATTCTGATAAATAGAAACACAATTTTGATAGCAAATTCTAATCTCTAAAGCAGTGGTTCCCAATCTATGTTATGTACTTCCCAGAGGCTCCTTAATCAATCCAGGAAAATAATGCTCGGCTGTTCCTCGGAATCACACCATACCAGAAATTTCTCGCTCCGATACTCAGGCCTTCCGGAATTCCCAAAATCTGCTTGAAGCTTCTCAAAACTTAGTCTCAAATAAATAGATTTTTGCTGTGAGTTTTGCTGCCTGTGCTTAAATAAATACTGTATATTCTTGTGAATGTTATAAATATGGTGTATCCACCACTATCTGTTAAAAAATTTACTTTTTATTATTGCAGCCTATGGAGTATAAAATCAGGAGGGGTACAAAATAAGAATGCATGTGAAGAACACCTCTGACATAGAACATCTTTATTAATAGGAGGATGGATCCCTCTTTTTGACACACTGTATGCAACATAGAGCAGAAGCATTTGATGGAATATCAAGCCCTCTTGTGAAGCAGTACCTAATTTCGAAAGCATAACTGTAGGCAAATTTCAAGCACAAAGCTTGAACACCCAATAGCCTCTCAAATCTTTATTAAATGCTCATGCCAGAGGATGAAGGAGGGCAGATACAATATTCTATTTCATAATTATATACTTCAAAGGCCTGCTTGAAAAACCAAACCTAAAAAAGGGGACAGTGATCTTGCTACGTAGTTGATCTTCAGAGAATAACGTATAAAGGAAAGCATGGATGTGATCGGTCTGGATATTTTGAATTTCCCGTGTAAAATGACAGGTGGGCAAAACTGCAGTGGAAATCATACATAGAAGCCATCACTTTCATAACTCATAGTCAGCAAGACATAAATGATTTTCTGGGCATTCTCAAAACATAAATGCTAAATGGAATAGAAAATAGAAGATTTGGAAGGTAAAGAAGCTGCATGATTTTAACTGCACCACCCCCCCCCCAAAAAAAAAAAATCTGCTTATTCTTTACAAATTGGTGTTTAATAATAATCTAGAAATGATTAATTTGAAGAAAATGAATTAATGAAGCTGTTAATTTTAAATCTCAAAAACAACTGACAGCTGATGCTGCATCAGATGGTGAGATATCTCCAGATATTGCAACCAAAATTACAGTTTTATAAAATTTACATGTATTTATATACTTACTTAAAATAGGATTCTCTCTTTGAGGATGTTTTAAAACAGGTTTTGGATACGGATATCCATGAAATACACACGTAATCAAAACTAAAGATTCTCCAGTAGCTGCTAAGTTTAGAAGCCTTAGTGCCTTATAAATTCGCTGCTCCAAAACCAGATTTCACTTTAGTACAAAAAGGCATTTTAGTCCTTCTAAAAGCTGCTGGAGTAGCTCTCAGCATATGGTAAAACAAATCGGATGGGTCTTTGGTGACCTTGCGACAACTACCATTAAATTAAATTCTGTCACTATTCCAGACAACTATCCAATTAGGCATCAATATGATTTTACGCTCAAATTTAAACAATAAAGAAAATTTTCTGGCTTTATGCCTCAAGCGTATGACCAGATGCCAATGAATAAAGACGGCATACCCAAACTGGCAATAGTTATTTTAACTCCATGGCATTTGCTTTAGGTAATGCTGCGCAAACTATGCAAATTTTGTCAGATTTCAGTTACTATTTTCTATATATATGTATAGGATATTTTGACTGCTTCCTCATCTCTCAACGAATATGTCATTCATAAAGAGTTTTTCAAGAGATTAAAAAAGCCTAATTTGACTAGCAACCTTCCTAAATGCGCATTTGCTTCAGAACGTGCTGGCTGTATGGTCGATTTCGTGGTTTTCCCCATGTGTAATGGTATACGAGCCAGTTTCCCTTAGAAAGTCTTCCATGAAGGCATTCCTCCCTTTTGGCAGATAGCCCCTGTGTGATTTGCCATAATTAAATAATTCAATCCAATCCAAAAAATTTTTAAATATGTACAAAGTTTTTAAAGAATTTCATTCTAATCCTTAATACTGATTCAATTCAGAATCTGCCAATAAATCCAGAAATTCTTTTTCAGTCATTAGTGAATCATCATAAATTTCATCTCACGATTTATCACAGCATTATCTTTACTTTGATAGACTACATCATATCTTCTCATATGGGTAACGTTTTTTGGTTGAAAATAATCAGGGGGGGAAGGCAACTTATTGCTGAAATGCCTTTATAATATACTTCAAACTTCTCTTTTTAAATAGTAGATGGCAGCATATCACAAGGAGACCCAGAATTTTCATTTATGATGTGTTATTAAAATCCACTTATTTTCTATATTTTTTGGCAACACAAAAAAAAAAAAAAAAAAAAAAAAAAAAAAAAAAAAATTGTTTGAAAAAAAATTCTGTATAATTTTGATGGCTGTACTCTATATCACTTGTTATATATTTTTTTACATTTTTCATACAAAAAGCATGTGCAGAATCATTAAATATAATGGGGTGTTCCATTAGTGGCAACACTGCGCCTTTAGCGATCTCATGCTATTACGCATCAGAACATCCATCTTAGGAGAAAACATCTGTTGTATATGTTTTCTATTTACATTGTTTTGGGGGGAAATTTTGTGAGTAGTTTTCAGGTGGGAATTTTATCAGCAGCTTGAGTCATCTTTACTTAGGGAAGCTGCACGAATTATTTTGCTATCGCTTTTTAGTCTCATTCCCGTTTATTTATAATAATTGTGTAGATATTTTTTGTGTGTGTATAATTTTTAGCTTATTTTTTTATTGTTAATATTAATTGCAGTTAATTTTTTTTTATTATTAATTTTCCATAAATGGCAGGAAAACTCTTTCCGAAGAGGAAAGAATTTCTTTTTCTCTTTCTTTTTACTTGGAATTCTAAACATATTGTTGCACGGAACAGAAGCCACACAAAACAAGTTTATTGTTCAAAACCTGCAAAGTTGGTTTTGTACTTTTATCAAAAAGATGCGACATGTTTTGAAAATTTCATGAAGCTACGAAATCGAAAAATGTGTAAATATTTTTGCATATACATATATTTATGTATATGCAAAAATATTTACACATTTTTCGTGAATATACATATATTTATCTCATTTATCCATATATATTCAAGAAAGTTGTGTATATCCAGAAAACCATGTATACAGCTATAATACAGTGTTTTTTTTTTTTTATTACTATACATAAGCTTCTACTAATTTCCGTGCTTCACTGCAATTCTCGCTTAGTCGCTCTTTTAAGAGCTCTGGTGGCGCAGTGTTCCACCTCATGGAACACCCACAGAATTGAAACGGTAAGTACAATTTTTACAAAATTTTATCTGTATACTCCTTTAGGCGTAGATAGACTGCATACAAATTTTCTTGTTGAAATACCGATTTTAAAGTGTAGTGCACCACAAAGAACTATGAATTTATTTTGCTAGCCTAATTTATTTCACATTGCTAGTCTTCAGTATTACATGAACTTAAATCAAAAGATAAAATTTCTGCTGATAGCCAAGAAGCCACAGAATTTTAAAACACGAACACCAGACATGCCTTTTGTTCACAGAAATTAGAATTTTTTAGAAAAATAAGTTTGCTTAAATTTTCTTGAACCTCAGTTCTTATTTCATAAATGAGGCAATAACTTGCTTGTCTCTAGGACAAATACATCCTCAGAAGAGGGAAATAATCAAAAATTGTATAAATTCATTAACAGATGGTTTCAGTGCATTTCAAACATCATTATATTCAAACATTTATAATCATTACAAGATTAACAAAAGCCAAACAGAAAATAATGCACCTTGATTGTGATAAAAAAGAAGAAAATCAAACTAAATATATATAAAACATTAAATTACTACATATGCCAAAAAAATTACTATTAATTACCTAGGGAGGCTGCACATTGGAGCATGCCCTCCGCCTCTTTACAGAGAGTTTTAATCTTTTCAAGATTCTGAAAAGGATTAAAATCAGAATTAGAGCACTGCATATACATACTATATATTTACATTTAAATAAACATATACATTTAAATAAATTTTTTTTTACATTTAAATAAAAACTTCAGTGAATTTGAAAGCATTTTATTATACTTCATATGATTTCTAACACATATATTCTTTGCTTTGTAATAGTTTACACCACTGCACTTTTATGGAAAACCTGTACATGTATTTGTGTTTGCTTACCAAAAAGCAATCCTAAAAAGAGTTTTGCTCATACCAGGGCTTCTGTACAGCATTAGACAATGCTAGTAATAGCTTGCAGGCCAAAGAAACTGGAAACTTATATAGTACAGATTCTGATCAACAGAAGATAATTTTTCAAAACAAACTGCATTTCAAACCAATTCATTAAAGCGCTGTTTCCTGAGCAGTTCTGAAATAAAATTCATTACTCCAGATAATGGAAAGACAGGCATAGGAAGCTGATTAAAATACAAATTATCTCATAAAATGAATGATTCTTACAAAAACCTGCACACTTCTATTATTTATTGTAGTAACAGCAGATTTTTTAGTCTTTCATCGCAGAATCCAGGGTCAAAAGTATTTTGCATTAAAACCTCATATGATGAGCCATACCAAGATGGAAGGCTCACCAGCAGCCGAGCGGTAAAATCGCTGAACACTGGTAGTTCGATCCGAGGTCCGAATCCCGCGAACGAGCTGGCTGCATGGGCATTTTCGTGGTTTTCCCCATGTGTAACGTGTATATGAGCCAGTTCCCCTTAGAAAGTCCTCCACGAAGGCATCCCTCCCCTTAGGCAGATAACCCTAGTGTGCTTTGCCGTATTCTCAACACACCACACCACCAAGATGGAAAGCCAGTATCAACTGATAATACCATCCAACATTCAAGTAAACTAAAGAGGTAGCCTCCGAATTTGGCTGAATTGGTTCCAAGAGATAGAACGCATTTATAGACATATTGATCAACATCATTAACAAGTTCAAACTTCAAAAGAATGACCCTTATTTGCTAATAATGGTACCTCTGAACAGGTAATAAACTGCCACATTGCAAAGAAAGCTTCCAATGGCTATAACAAGAAGCTTATGCAAAGAATTTACATAGGTCTTTTCCATGTGTGGAGTAGGATTGAAGATACTGGACTTAAAAACTCTGAGACTGGACAAATGCACAGTCAAGCTTTCTTCCCCAAGAAATCCAGATTTAGCCCAGAGACAGCTAATCCATGACTGCTGACATGGAGAGAAGGCAACACTCAAACACAATCTAAAAAACAACTTGTTTAGCTGAAAGTAGCATGTTTGTTTCAGGATATACGGATGTACTGATTTCTACTTCATTCAGAATGAATCTCCTCCCTGATGGTCCAAATGTGCAAAACAGAAATTCTTAAAACTTTGATAATGCCCTGCACTGCTGCCAACAGTGATTCCATCTTTTTTATACATGAAACTGGCCAAGTTCATGAACTTCAATACATACGGAGCAAATAACAGGACATATGTAATGGTGCTCAGATCAGAATCCATCAGAAAATTAAAGAATAATATTCTTACGAACTGCATCTACTGCTTTTATATAGCTTATTTTGTTAACCCTTTGCACTCACCAGCAACTCGAGCATGATTTCAGCTTTGCCAAATTGAATTTGCAGATAGCGTCTTCCCTTCCAATTTTCTTTTTGCATATGTATTGGTTTCACAATTTCACAAGTTTCACAATTCATTAGTGAAAAACAGTTTAAAAAAATCTATTGGTTGTTTTATGTTAGAAACTATTCATGTTTCTGTGGCCATGAATTTGGTATAAATAAGCATAAATTGTACGCTTTGGCCAGGTATAAATTGTACGCTTGGAGGCACTTCGTCGTAGTCTCCACAAAGTACTCATGTTGAACTACTTGCACCTTCCACAGGTTCACTTTCAACTTCTCTTTTACATCACTCTCAACTTCCCTGTCACTCTCTATAATTCTAATTTTCCGTCCTCTCACACCTCTTACTGCATCACTGTCTTCTCCACTGGATTCGTTCGTTTCGCGGCGGACTCTGTCGGAAATCGCTGCAAGTTGGTCATCCAAAGCAGCAAAATCGAATTTGTCCGAACTCGAGCTGATCTGATCTTCCTCCATATTTTTAGGGTAAAACACTATTTAATTACTATATTTACTACCAAGACTGTTTCAAGCGAATGCTATGCTGAGACTAACTAAACTGAGCTAAGATTTGGCAACAATGTCAGTGGAGCCTAGTCCATGAAAAGACTTCCAAGAAAAATATCTTATCTCACATCGTAAGTAAGGAGATTGCGTTACAAAAGACCATAGTGTCGTAGCAGCGTCGTTCGATTTATGACTTCAAATCACTTGGGTGCCGCAGCAGCGCCGCTCGAGCTACTAACCAAGTTAAATTAAATTTTAAGAAAATCTTTAGTTGAATTATGAATTTAAAAATCAGGAAAACTCAGATAAGCGGCACTTGGCGCAATTTTTTCCGCCATCTTGAATCGTTATATCCTTGGGAGGAATTTTTTGACGCCTAGAGGGAAATGGCATCAAAAGGCACCTTTCTGAAAATTTCCTCTCAACCCAGAATAAATATTGTGGAAAAATACTTTCTTCTTAAGGATCTGCATATACTTGCAGAACCTTACTACATATTAACATACTGTAGAAATGCACTTATTTTGGATAAAATAAGATGCTGTATGGATTCTATAGAAAAAAATTTTCATTTAGCATTTTAGACTCAAAACACACAAATTTGTAGAAATCCCCATTAGTGATGCTGAAGGTTTATAAACAATTTACAGTTACAATTCTACTTTTGCGGTCACCCAGAGAGATATTTATACAAAAAATGGAATAGTGTTGAAGATTAATGCAGTTTTAGTGTTAAAAATTCCAATTCACACTGGTGTGTTTAATATATTTTGTCAAACAATTTTTGGCATTAAGAGTGTGTTGTGAAATATGTAAAAAAATATTGTTATCATTAAATACAAGGTGTCTAAAATGCTATCAGATTAGAACCATCATTTACTTCCAATTCTGTTGCAAAAAATAACTTACTTGGAGCACTGAGGCAGGAGACTCTGCCCTTTTTCTCTTTTTCCTGTTGCCCTATAAAAGTAACAAATATATTTAGAAACAACTATTACAATAGTTAGTGCATAAATTACAAATAATTCTTATATTTACAATCACATATCAAAACCTTGAGATTACAACATGACATTTATGTTTATGCTGCTATATTGAGATCACACATTCATAAAATCACACAATTGTATTGCCATTTCAAAAACTGAGTTTCTCTTACTAATAGAATGGCATGCAAAACACATCTCTAAATCACAAAACTAAATAAAACAAAGGAATTCATAATTTTAAATAAATATCAGTAAACTATTTAAATATATAAAAGCAACATTTTAAAAACTCTCACCACATAGAATCCTGCAGTTTTTCATTGCAGTTACAGAAAACCTAACTGCAGTTAAAAACATCATTGCATAATCTTCGAGATATGTATAAACAAGATATGATGGAAATTCTGAAGATTTAGTTTCATATAATCAACATTAGTCTTCAAAATATGTTGTGTCCCATATATAGAACCTTTTACAATGTAAGAAATACGAGGGCCATCCAGGAAGTAGATTACGTTTCCGTCTGTGTCCGCTAGGGGCGGGGCTAGCGCGGCCATCTTGGGGTCAGAGCGTTGCGCAGCTCAGTCTGCATCTAGCCATGCTAGTGAGAGGTTCGTGCTGTGCTCCGTTCAGATACTGTGACGGTTTGAAATGTCTGCGTTAATTGAAAATCCCGCGAGCTGCGAGGTGCGCTCAGTAATAAGGTTTCTGACTGCAAAAAACTGTAAACCGATAGAAATCTATCGGCAGCTTCGTGAAGTGTATGGGGACAACATTATCACTGAAGATGGAGTGCGTCAGTGGGTCATAAGATTTCAAAATGGCCGAACCAATGTTCACGACGAAGATCGAAGTGGGAGACCCAGCATAGTGACCGCCGAACTTCTCGAAAAAGTCGATGCTAAAGTCCGTGAAAATCGAAATTTCACAATAACGGAACTTTCTTTGAGTTTTCCACAAATTTCGCGAAGTTTGTTGCACGAAATCATCAGCGAAAAGCTTGGTTACCACAAGTTTTGTGCAAGATGGATTCCAAAAATCTTGACAGAGGACCACAAAAATCAGCGAATGGCTGCAGCGTTGAACTTTTTGGACGCTTACCATAAGGATGGTGACTCTTTACTCGATTGCATCGTTACTGGTGACGAAACATGGGTGAAACATGTGAACTGTGAAACGAAATTGCAATCAATGCAGTGGGGGCACACAAGTTCTCCCCAAAAACCCAAGAAATGCATGCAAACAATGTCGGCAAGGAAGATGATGGCGACTGTTTTTTGGGACAGAAAAGGTGTAATTTTGGTGGACTTCCTGGAAAGAGGCACTACAATAAACTCTCAAAGGTATTGCCAAACTCTCCAAAAACTCAGAAGAGCAATTCAAAACAAGCGCAGAGGAATGTTGAGCTCTAAGATCTTGTTGATTCACGACAACGCCCGGCCCCACACGGCAAATGTCACTCGTAAAGTTCTTGAATCTTTTAAGTGGGAGTTGTTTCCTCATCCGCCGTACAGTCCCGACCTGGCACCGAGCGACTTCCACCTATTCCCAGCAATGAAGAAGTGGCTGGCTATGCAGCGTTTTGATGACGACGCACAGCTGCAAGAAGAGGTAACGAAGTGGTTGAAGGCGCAGGCGTCCGAATTTTTCGACGAAGGAATTTCCAAGCTCGTACATCGCTACGATAAATGCCTTAATTTGTATGGTGACTATGTAGAAAAGTAGTATTTGAGTGTGGCTTTCATCTGTATATAATAAAATTTGTTTCCTATACTTTGTTTATTTTTTTATTCCAAAACGTAATCTACTTTCTGGATAGCCCTCGTATGAGCAGAATAAATACTGTGGAAACATATTTTGGATAAAATGAGATGCTGTATGGATTCTATAGAAAAAATTTATCATTTAGCATTTTAGAGTCAAAGCACACAGATTTGTAGAAATTCCCATTAATGATGCTTCAAGTTTATAAATAACATTTACAGTTACAACTCTACTTTTGTGGTCACCCAGAGAGATATTTATACAAAAAATGGAATAGTATTGAAGATTAATGTAGTTTTAGTGTTATAAATTCCAATTCACATTGGTGTGTTTAATGTATTTTGTCAAACAATTTTTGGCATTAATAGTGTGTTGTGAAATATGTAAAAAAAATATCGTTATCATTAAATACAAGATGTCTAAAATGCTACCAGATTAGAACCATTATTTACTTCTAGTTCTGTTGCAAAAAAATAACTTACTTGAGGCAATGGAGCAGCAGCTTCTGTTCTCTTCCTTTTCATGCTGCCATATAAAAGTAACAAACGTATTTAGAAACAACTAACAGAATAGTTAGTGTGCATATTACAAACATTTCCTATATTTACAATCACATATCAAAACCTAGAGAATGCTGCATGCAAGTTTTAAGAGTGCACTGACATCAAGTAAAACTAATATACTATGAAAAAATTATGAGTTGCTGGAAATGAATTTTTCGAGTTCAACAGTTTCGTGCACATTTATGGTGAGCCATGTATGTCAGATTTTGTTATACTATCCTACATTACGAAGAACTTAAGACCCCAGAATTATGAATTAAAGAGAATTTACTATAAATACATTTAATATTTCCAAAATTTATCCCCTAAAATTTCAAATTTCATACGAAATTGATACCCTATGTATCATTCATTTGCATATTCCAATATTGAGATTCTATTCAAAAGAACATGAAATTCTTATACATTATTATACTAGATATGTGCAATATATTGCACTTCATATAACTTCTTATACACATATTGTTTGCTTTGAAATAGTTTACACCAGTTTGCTTTTACCAAAAGCTTCACTTTTATTTGACTTTGCTTACTAGAAGAAATCCGAAAAAGAGCTTCACTTACACCAGGGCTTCTGCACAGCATCACACGATGCAAGTAGAGCCTATGGGCCACAAAAACTGGACACTTACATACTGGAGATGTTGGTCAACAGAAGAGAATTTTTCAAATTATATTTTATTTCAAACCAGTTCACTAAAGCGTTGTTTACTAAACTGCCTTGAAATAAAATTAATTATTCTGGATAACAAAAAGGCAGGCACAGAAGGCTGTTTCAAATGCAGATTAACAATGAAGACACTTTTTTTAATGTGAGATGAAAGTCTCCTAAAATGAGTGTTTCTTTTAAACCTGTATACATGTACCATTTATTGTAGTGACAGCAGACTTTACTAAAAGACTCTCTTACTAAAAGAATGGCATGCAAAATACATCTCTAAATCCCAAAACTAAATAAAATAAAGAAATTCACAATTTTAAATAAATATCAGTAATTAATCCGTACTCGTCGGGACTTGAGCGATTCTGGATTATCGATTTTTCCGGATTATAGATCATCAGTTTAAATCTGGTAAGATGGCATGCAGAAATTATAAAATTAAAAATACGAAACCGTAATTTATGAAATAAAGAACAATTATGATCTAAAAGGTATCAAAATTTACAAAAAAAAAAAAAAAAATAATAATAATAATAAAAAAAAAAAGCTTATTATTTATTTGTTTACTTTATTAAACATTTCTTTCAATGTAAGTCGTTTAAGTTGCTTCTTTTTTTATGTGATAATACATTCTCTTTAATTCTATAAACAGACATAATTTCTTGTTCACTTACAAAGTTCTGCTGTATAAGTCCTATAATTGCTGTGTCGAGAATACCGACTAATTTGTCAATCGAAATTTTTTTGTTTTCAATTTTTTCGGCGTTAAAGATAAACAAAGGATATGCATTTATCCATTTTTTGCAGCAATTCCACTTTTTGTTTAATGGACTTCGAAACATACTTTCGCTTTGTAGATCCTTTACATATTAGTAAATATATATCAGAAATTCTATTTGACATAATCGAAAATTCAAGCTTACTTTTATAAAATTGCTCTAATAGTCTGCAAAAAATAATAAGCCGAATCCAATTCAAAGATTAAGGAACAACGTAATCTGCAACATTAACTGAATTAGATAATTTTAGCTTAGCTTATACCGTCCGTTATACATTAAACGCGCATTCGTAAACGTATTTTGTGCACTCGCGTATTCGCCGCCGTAAAGGTCTTACACGCATGCGTCACTAAGACGCATGCGCAAAAAGTTTGTAGCTTTGAGGTCCGGATTATAGATCATTCCGGATTATGGGTGTCCGAATTAACGACTTTTGACTGTACTTTCTTTTTAATTCTGTAGACAGACATAATCTCTTGTTCAGTTACATTGTTGAAGTCCTGTAACTGCTGTTTTGAGACTTCCAACTAACTTGTCAATCGAAATTTTCTCGTTTTCAGTAACTTATCTGTCCCTTTCTTCACTATCGGTAGCGGTAATTTCTGGATCTAGAACCATACTACAGATTTCGCTATTCATTAATTGATTGATGATTGAGAAGCATTGTTATCACAATAAGAAACTTCTTTTATATCATCTTCATTTATTACCGCTTCTCCACATTTCTTTACAAAATCTGTTAATTCGAAAATTTCACCTTTGCTTTGCTATATCTGAAAACCTTTAAAATTCGCGGCTATTATCATTAAATTTAGCTATCCTTCACTATACATATTTGGCTATGCATCATGAGCTTGGCGACTAATGACACGTCGTTCCATTAAATTTTATCTTGCTTCTATCATGCACTGAGACAATTAAGCCTGCATTGTATTAGTTTAGTTATCTATTATACTTATGTCTATTTCTTGCACATGCACATTATCAGAGTTCTGAATAAATATGTCCTAAATTCTGCAACCCAGTGTGACCATACGAGTCCTGCGCTGGTTCCGGGTTTATGTGAATACCAAATCAGTTATTCTTAATTCAAAGAGCCCTAAATGTAATCTTTGGGTTAACAAAATCTATTTTTAGCATATGGAAAGAAATTTTTGGTAAATTTTTCCTCATCAACAATTTTTAGCACAACTGAAATCAAGCGTAATGTCAACATATAAGGTCACCACACTCTTTTATTATTCAAATACTAACAAAAATATTTTTTTTAGGTATTGCTATGAGTCATTACTCAAGTAGATAACGAGTACTGCGAGTCATTAGTCAAGTAGATGTTTAGATAAACATGTGGTAATGAAAGGAAAGTATAATAAATAATGATTTGCCAGGTGTGCATCAGATCTATGATGTACCTATGCAGAATGTTTCGGTTTGAGATGCGTGCCAAGCAAATACGCAGCAACGGAGCCAAATTACTGATCATACAAATTTATGCTAAATTGATTGTTTCTTCAGTAACAAGGTATTTTATTTGGTGTGGAAGTGAAATTAAGAATTGGGACTCTCCAGATGTTTTATTATACACGGAGGGGGAAATCAAATGCGCATGCGTAAAGCCTACGAGAAAAATTTTATTGATGGTTGATGGTTTTGATTTTCTTGATGGTTTGTGGCTTTGAGGTCCGGATTTTAGCTCATTCCAGATAATGGACGTCCAGATTTTGAACTTTGTACGATACCACTCAGGTGTGGCAGAAACTCCATTAGGATTTACTTATTTGCACATCTTCAGGGAAAAGGGGGCCCATTGTTATACTAAGCTAAGAGGGATGCGGTTTCCCTTGCATGTACTACTGGACCCAAAACACCCAGTTCAGTTTGGGGGAAAAAATACAGTTTATGCTTTTGCATGATAATTTAATACTTGCATACAAATATTTTAATAAAAATGTGTAAAGTTAGCCATAATTAAATACATTAGTGTGATGGTTGAGACTGAATTTTATATGAAAATTTTTGATATATTTGGTTAAAGTTAGTTGTTGATATTCATAACACAGATTGCAAGTGTTGATCTGTCACTTTATTTCTTAATTTTGACTTCATTAGATTCATAAGAGAAAATGTTTGTTCACACATATATATATGCTACCAAACATGATAGCACATCTGCTTGCATTATTTTTTAAGTGCAAAAATTCGGCAGGTGGAGTTCTACAAAAGTCCAGAATATCTAAATCATGGAATCTGGATTTGCATAAGTCAGAAGTTTGTACATCGATAAGTTCTGATTGAACATCTTCTGGAGCTTCTTCGACTACAATGGAGCCCTGAACAGTTTAAATTTAATCTTATGCAATTCAAAGTCTGTAAATCACTTTACAAAAAAAATAAGCAGCCTTTCCAGTTGTTTATCAGGAAAATTTTCTTTTAGCTTCTTCAGGTACAGAAAATTGACAAAATTTTGACAGCCAAGCTGCTTTGAGAACAGCTGGAGTTTTAGTTTGAAAGCAGATACTGCTTGTTAGGTGATTGATGAACTAGTTTTTTTCCCATCAATTTTGTGTTTAGGTCATTCAGATGGGCTCTCGCATCAACTAAAAATGCTAAGTCGCACTTGAAAGATGGTTCCTTTACAGTGGCGTAGCTAGGGTGGTGCAAGGGGAGACATCTGTCCCCGGGCGCAACATCCAAAGGGCGCCAAATTGATGCTATGAAATTTTCTAATGAAATGTTTTCCATTCTTGGCACACAGAAAGGGGCGCAAATTCTTCAATTTTCCCCAGGCGCTGGAAACCCTAGCTACGCCCCTGTTCCTTTAAAAACCTAGTTTGTTTCCCATTTTCATCAAGGGATAGTATTATTTCATCAATCAAATCAGCAACCCTTTTCAAAGCCTCTCTACGGCTCAACCATCATACTTTAGAGTTCCCCGGGCGCTGGAAACCCTAGCTACGCCCTTTTCCTTTAAAAACCTAGTTTGTTTCCCATTTTCATCAAGGGATAGTATTATTTCATCAATCAAATCAGCAATCCTTTTCAAAGCTCTCTACGGCTCAACCATCATACTTCAGAGTAATATATGAGATCACTATGTGGTGCATCTGTATGTTCTAGGATTTCCTTAAATTGCTTGTGGTTTAAAGCATGCCAGTGAATAAAATTTATTGTATCGCTCACTACTTTCATTAGGCGGTCAAATCCTAGTTCTTTCGCGCATAGCTCTTCTTGGTGTATGATAGAATAACATGAAAGCAAATCTTTTCCTCTATCATCCTCTCAGTAGACTCCCCTAACTTTATTCCCTAGTTTATCCCCTAAGATTTCAGATTCAAAACAAAAATGATACCTTATGTGCCATTTACGTGCATATTGCTATATTGAGCTTCTATTCAAAAGTAAATAAAATTTATTTCAAAGTCTTTATTATTTTCTCTCAAATTAAAAAAAAGCATTTTGATGTCATAATGGTAACTATCCACCGATCATCAAATCACACATCTGTATTGTTATTTCCCAAAACTGAGTTTCTTTTTCTAAAAGAATGGCATGGAAAACATGTCTCTAAATCGCAAAACTAATTAAACAAATGAACTCATAATTTTAAATACATATAGGTAAAATATTAGAGTCTACAATAATACAAGAAATGAACTTGCGAAATACTGTATGAAATAAAGATTAACCGATGTATGAAATATTTACTAGATTAAAAACCATTCTACATCTATTTTCTTGCTTGGACAATGTTCTTTCTTTATTACTTGTTCCGCATACCTGTCAGTTTCTATTGATAGTATTTCCCAAAAGTTCACATTCAATACTTCTTCAAAAACCTCTAATGGTTTGGATTAGCACCTAGTTTTGCATAATCAGAGGGTTTACACCAGGTATTCCTGTAAATTTTTTTATTTCAGGCACATTATCTATTTCCTTCCAACACCATTCTTCCGATGATTTGTCTGCGATTCCAGAAGGTTCACAATCATCATCACTTATTAGTCGCCTAACACGTTTTCGCTTTCTTGGTAATATTTCACTATTATTATCTTCATTATCAGTATCAGGTAAGTGTACACTTATTTCTTCTGATTCTTCATAATCGCTCCAATCACCTTTACCTTCATAGTCTGCAAAACTCTTATCTATTATGGTATTTACTATACAACACATTTTTGCGTTATTTTTCCGTTTCACCGGCGCAAACCTCGCCAAGCAGACTTTATTGCTTTATTAGCAACAACACACAGTATACACATAAAAAATGTCAGCAAATGTTAGTTCTAAGATGTTTTTTTTATCTTGAATGCATAAATAAAAAATATTTAAATATTGAATTTTGGAACAATATTGAAAGAACTTTTCATACCATTTAACTGAAGTTAATTCTTCACACCAACCATAAATAAATCTTACACACTTCATGAAACTCAACACTCCGCGACTTTATCGCTTGTGCCAGCGAAATGGAAATTTGCGCCAGCCAAACGGAAAAGTACCATTTTTCCTTTACAGAAATATATATTGACCGATGCTCACACTAAATTTTTACAAGAATGAAATCTTACAGACTAACAACAATTTGGGCGTGACTTGTACCAAGAAATTCTATGTAACAACATGTGATAGGATCTGTGATATTTCCACAAGTAAAAAAGGTGTTGCCAAATTCAGTACACTAGAAATTTTAAACTAAATTAATTATCATATTCAACAGTATGCATGACGAGTGTAGCTCGTCATTGTGCGATATGGCATGAAAAACCAATGACGAGCTTGACTCGTCATTTTACCGGAAGGGGTTAAGCTTTTCATGTAGGCACAAAGGCTCAACAGCGGCCAAGTGGTAAAAAGGCTAAACACCGTTAGCTCGGTCCGGGGTTCACATTCCGATGGAAAGGCTGACAGCATGGGCACTTTCGTGGTTTTCCCCTTGCTTTCTAAATGCTGTTTAAATTTGCTTCATTCAAAGTTTTTGTATATAAATAATTACGGTAAATTAAAATGAACTGTTTTTTAAGTGTTTACAGTTGCTTTTGTAACAGACAGCACCACTACTTTTTCCAGTCACACAGTTGGACGTGCCGTCCGCCAACGTAACAGCTAATTAAAAATATTCAGAACTACCTTTCAAATCTGCATGATCTGATTTATTCTTATTTAATGTTAATATTTTATTTATTTATTTATTTTTAATTTTTAATTTTTTTTTTTTTTTTACGTTTTGCAAAATATTTATTTCTTGTGCTGTGTTTTATATTACGGATAAGAAAATTTTCAGTGTGTGGATATACAAGTGTGAATTTCTTTTATTAAATTAGCTGGTTTAAGTATTTCACTGAATTACTTGGTATTAATATAACTGAAAGTGAGCTCCTAAATGTCATGGATATAGATTATATCAAGAACTTCGTGCATATAGTGAATGAAACACACCCGATTTTGTCCTGCTATATTTAGTTGTCAAAATCTATTTTAAACAATTGTTGTAGGCACAGCATTAAAAAGTCTGATGTGTAGACCACATGACTTCCCTTGCACGGAATATTAAATTATGAGCACTTTTTTGGCTGCATTTCATTGAAACTTATTTCCTCGAATCTTTTTAAATTAAATAGATTTCTCTTTAAATTAATTCAGTTCTCACTTCACAACAAGACAAAAATACAGAAAACCTCAAAATAGCTTTATTAAAAATTGCAAAATATAGAGAAACTTAAAACACCAAATACAATTAAAACAAAAAAAACAATTTTTACAATTAAAATTATTGTTTCTATGCAAAAACAAGTAGTTACACCAGCAAGCAAGAAGGCAGATTTTTCGGTGCACAAAACTGAGTTTACTTTGGGTCCCACTCGGCAAAAAGACACTAAAGGTGCAGAAACGGACTTAACTCACTATTTTGCTAAGTTTCAAATGCAAACAAATATGGCAGCTATAGTAAAAAAAAATTAGGTTTAACCGCACTTAAAAAACTTTTATATAGCTAATAATTCTACAACTATTGCATGCAGATTAACTAAAGGCATAAGAACTTTAACTGGAAGATAAGAACAACATAATTCAACCATTTTTAAAGCAAAATATGCACAATTTACCAACATATAAAAATAATTTTTTAAAAAATGAGCTCACGCAGCTGAGTAACAAAGTGGGTATATTTGCATATTTATATATGTTTGGTGCAGCCGAATTCAACCAAAAAGGTAGGTGCACAACTACATGTTATATCATATACAAAATTTCAACGTTTTGAGTCTACTCATTTTTGATTTATGCGAGTTACATACATACATACGTACGTACGTCCAGACATCGCAAAAAAATCTGTCCTGAATCCATTTTAAATCCTTTTTGCAACCCGTTTTGGAAAAAAGAGTCCTTTATTCTGTTCTTACCTACAGATGTCACGCAAAAACATCCTTCATTGTATCCGATAGCAGTTAATATTTGGGTATTTTCATTGAAATATCATACTCGAAAATTTTTATGATTGCGACACTTCTTACAAAAGTGCAACTTACTTCGTACAACAACTTCGTTCATTGACCGTCTCATTATTTACAACTTACTTCGTACAAGGAAGTAAAAAAGTGAGTTCCCAAATATCCTAATTTTCTCAAATAATCAGCAAATAATTAATTTTAGTCCTTTTGTTCTTTCATATTATAATAGTTTATCATTTATCAGTACAAAAACTGAGGTAATTAAAAATTTAACTTTTTAGATATTTTTAGTATTTTTTCATTAATGTTATAAGGTATTTTCTCCCTCCTTTCTGCATGCCTTCATAATGTAACCATAGCTCACTCGGCGCGTATTCGAGAGGTGTAGGTTCGAGTCCCGGCGACGCCTTTGCACATTCTTCACACCTCCTGCCTTAAAATAACCTAATGACTCTACAGTGGTGCCCGAACTAAAACGTGGTGAGCGTTGATTCTTCACAACCAGGATTTAACGATCGGGTTCCCTAATCTCCATTCGCCCTTTATAAGGGATAATGTATTTTCTCTTTCCTTCCAGCATGTCTTTGTGGTGTGATGGTCAGCATACTCGGCGCGTATTCGAAAGGTTCAGGTTCGAGTCCTGGCAAAAGACATCGCTCATTTTCAAAAATATCTCTCGGCGTATTATAAAAAAGTAACCTAATAGGTTCTAAAATGTAATTAATGAAAATCATTTCAACCCAAAATAGAATTTGCATTAGTGAATTTTAGTTAATAATAGTGCCCCCCTCTATTCTGAATATTATTGGAAAAATTTAAAGATCAAATTTGATAGTATCTTAAGATGGTTTTGCAGTCGGAAAACAAACTCATATTGATTCATCCTTTTTTTTCTTTACAAATGCCGAATATCTGTTTGCAAGTTCAATCTGTTTTCAAATCAAATGCCGAATATCTGTTTTCTATTTGAACTTGATCAAATAGTGTGTTAGTGTTTAATTCAAAAGATAATATTATGCACTGATTAACATTTCCTCTAACTTTTAATTAAGGTTGCCTATGAGCAACCCCTTTAATTCTGACTCGCAGCTTTTATTTTTAGGCCAGAATATGAATGTCGGAGGGTTAAGGATATTAAATTTAAACAACGGGATTTCTTTTGAAGCACTGCGACATGACAATGTTTAATAATCTTAGCATCGTTAAGAATAATTTTCTGGGTTCTCATATTGAAATTTTCCCAGAGTATTAAAAGTTGTAAATGAAAACGTAAGCATATTATTATAAAGGAAAATGTAGCCGAAAACTGCTGCGACTGCTATTTAACTCTAAGGAGGGGTTATCAGAGAGAAAATGAGAATTAATATAGATTAAAATTGCATTTTAGGTAGTTATTACTGATTATAATAGATTGCAATATTTGAATATGAATTCTTTGAATATTTAAGAAAAAAATTATGACTGCGAAAATAGAAAAATATTTTCTTGGATTGTTTCCTTTCTCATAGAATGCGGATGAATTCTGTTTTACTTAATGAAAACTAAAATTTATTTGCTAATTAATCTGTCCTCTGTGAAGACTTTACTTCAGTGATCTCTATTAATTTGCCATTTGTTTTTCTTAATTTAAATGCTTCAAGAATAATTAGAAAAGGACCTAATTCTCTTCTTGCCCTTAAATTCTTCATTTGTAAAACTGCATTTTCAGCTATAATCATGTGAAATAATTCTCTAAATATAATTCAGTGCAGACAAAATAAGACATATAAACAGCTTGGAAATGGGATCACCACTGAGATTCTGTTTTAGAAATATGATGAAGCTTACGAAAAATCTAGGAAGCGAAGTAATTCCATACCATATTTTATAATTTTTTATCAATGATCAACCTGTAAATATAATTTAATAATTTAACGTGTATGTATATGTTACCGTGAAAGACCGAAATTGGAGAATATCGACTTTCACCGGAGAATGACAACATTTACCAAATACATCGGTGAAAGATCGAATATTGCATTACATTCTTGTACATTCGGACCCTCATCGGTGTATGTCGACAATCACAGATATGCTCTGGTGTAGGTCGAAAAGAGAGTTAAAAAAAAAGTCATAAAAGTTTAAGTTGTTGCAATAAATAAGATTTGAGTCACATAATTTAGTAAGTTTTTTATTACTATTATTTTATTTTCTCATTCAGAACGCACTGTATAATCAAGTAAGTTTTTGACTTCTATTATTTTCCTTTCTCATTTTGAATGTATTGTGTGTTTTAAATTCTTATGTTCTTATTTTAAGTCTCAAGTGCGTTTTTTCGCGACTGAATTACGGTAAAGAAAATATCATATTCTTATATGTTCAACATTCACCGGTGAAAGTCGACATTCTCCAGATTTCAGTGTTTCACCGTAACGTATGTTCTACATGTAAATATTATAATATATATATGCATGTATATGTGAGGAGAAGGTTCATTAGCGGCTGAGCGGTAAAGCTGCTGAACATTGATAGTTTGGTCCGGAGTTCACATTCCGGTGAACAGATTAGCTGTATGGGCGTTTACATGGTTTTCCCCATGTGTGACGCATATACGATCCAGTTTTGCTTAGAAAGTGCTCCACAGAGGCATCCTTACCCTTAGGCAGATAGCCGTCGAGTGCTTTGCTATATTTAAATAAACCACAACAAACCATATAAGTAATTTAAAAATCGCTATATTTTATATATGCTTACAAAATGGTATATATATGTAATTAAAAATTTTCTAATTGCTTCAGAACCTAACATTTATATAGATATTATATACATATATATACATTAATGAACATTGTATATTTAAAATTTTTTTCTTTGATATTTTATACCTTGTAGAGACATTAGGTATTTTTTTCTGGAAGCAGGCAAGATGAAAAATTAACAACGCCTTTGCCGGGAATCGAACCACGGACCTCTGACAATACCGGCTCAGCGTGCAGAACCACTACACTACGAAGGCAGGAGAAATACCTTATAACCTTGTTCCATATTTTGTTGCATTTATTTATGCCTATATACATACATATAAAAAAATAACAATAGGCTAAAAATTAAAAACAAAATTTTTAAACCCGTCCCGTGCTATAGCTGCAGGATTGAAGTAAAATAAACTTAAAGCATCTAAAGTTAGAATTAAATTGGAATCAAAGCAAGGCAATTCCTCGCCAATATTAATAATTGCAACTGCATATAAGAGGTTTAACTTAATATCTAAACATTTGAAAATTAAAATAAGAATTTATTAGTAGAACAAACTCAAAAAATAAAAATGCGAAAAGGAAAAATATAAAAATTAATTAGATGCTATAAGTTCATATATATATAATTAAGAATTCCACATTAACTAACACGAATATAACCAAAAACTGCATCAATAATGCACAGTTCAGTAAGATTAACTGCACTCTTAAGAATTTTCTGCAGTCTAGTTTGCGTTACTTTATTCATAAGTCCCTAATCAAAATCAATTAAGTGTTTACGCAGCGTTAGAAAATTAACTAAAAGTGCAGTGACCGCAATGTATTTGCAATTTGGTAAACGATCCTTAGACGTGAAAAGGTCGAAAGCCACTTGTGTTTAGACTTTTCAGATACTTCGTACACATGTAACATAGCATTCGAAATGCAAATCTGGGTATTTACACTATAGATTTATTGATGTAACAAATATGCACCTTTCTACTCCCATGCCTTTAAAAAAAAAAGAAAAAAAAAAAAAAAAGATGCTATTTGCCTTACAGTTTATCATTGAATAATCCATTCCTATTGTACAAAATTGCATTCATACATAGAATTAAACTTGTTTTCCTCTCCATAAAATTGAATGCGGAGAAGTTAGATGTTTTAAACGACACCTACATTTTCCCATGCCTCCAAAGCGAGCTGTGTCACGTCCTTTTTCGGCACTTTCCATCTTTAAGTTTGTTTGTAATTTATGACTATGTTTGTAATTAAGACCCCTGCGATATAAATGGCCAGTTCAACCCCCTATCAGATATTCTCAAACTGCCTCTTCGGAACAGAAAAAGCAAATAAACGAGAGTCCACTTTCAAAACTACTTGAGGAAAGAAATATTATATCTTATGATGGGCCCCAGACCCAGGATGCTACATTGCCCCCCCTTTTCACTTCTCTGGAGATCCACTCACTGCGCCCACTGCAAGAAGATATGCTAGCTGCTGGCCTTATCCATTAGTAAAAATAGAGGGCTGAATCATGACAGGTAATGATTTTTGAAATCGAGGCCTGACCCCAAGGAAAAAGATTTCGATTCACCATTGTAGATGCAATTTAAAGTCAGGGTTTGCGATTATTATTCAATTAGAATATTACTCAATTTTTAGCTAATTACATGTCGCATAATTTTTTTTCCTCATTTGATTTCAATTAAAGGTATCGGTATTTGCACAGGAAACAATTGTTTAATTTTGTATTTAACTCTGAATAGGAAAACACAAAAATTATAACTAGTAAAAATTAAGAGGTTTACTTAAAAATTATATTAAATTAAAAAAATCTAATGGATCCTATAGCCACGTGATTTGGATTTAAACATTTAATATACAATGAACCTTCTTGCGGCAGCTTCTTTCAAAAATCAGCAGCATTTCCCAGAAATAAACACTTGTCATGTAGTCACTTAACTCAAACTTGGAATTTTCTGTAGCAATTTTAGTCACATCTTAAGAAGCATAAAATTAACTTTAGACCCAAACTCAGTCACATCATCATAATAGTGGATTTGAGTTCTGAATTATTCATGGGGAACAGGACAACCATTTAAATCTCAAGAACCCTCAAAAAAATATTAAAAAGTTCAAGTCAAGAATTTGTATGCTAAATTAAATACTGTTAAATAAAACAAGTTCAAAAACATCATTAACCAACATATAGACGGAAAAGAATTATATCAGACTTATTGTGTTAACATGTGGTAGTTCTAATTTACGGTTAAGACAAGATAAGCATCATCATTTACATACTTAACACACTCTTACGATTACTGATTCTGACTCTGCCAGTCAATTATGAAAAATGAAGATACAAATATTTCAAACTAAATGATCCTGCTTACATTTACAATTACAGAAGTGATCTTAATGGATAAAGCTTGTACAGCCATTATGTCCTACATTATATAAAGTGCAGAACCAAAACATTTTAAAGAGTACCCTATCACCTAAAGGGGAATAAAATGTTATGGTTTTGAACGTGACGTGTCTACACAAGCCTGATTTCATCATCTACTACAACGTTTTAAAAAGGTGAGTAATGTTCTGTATGCTAAGCTTGTACTGTGTGCATTAAATGATGCCTAAACAATATATTTTATAACCTTTAAAACATAAACCAACTGCAGTAACACATTATTAAATAATATGACAAAGGTAGGTTAGGTTATTTTAAGTTATTAAAATCTTAAAAAAAACCCACAATTTTCCCAAAGGCTAGTTTCGCCAACATTAGGGCTTTTAGATTTCAGAAACAACCAATACTACTTGCCGATTTTTTTCAAGCAGAAACCAAGAGTTACCCTACAGTTAAGATCAGCCTGATGTCTGATTATACTTACATAATGTAATGATCAGTGTAATGTTAAAATTTACAGTTTTTCTGAATTAAGATATCTTTTGTCATCCACAGAAAAAATAATGAAAGTTTTATAAAATGTGTTCAACTGTAGCTTACTCATTAAACAACATATCGATATAGAGTACGAACTGATGGTAAAAATAGAATCGAAATAGAGTATGAATTGAGAAATTTTTAAGTAGTGAATAAAAGCTTTTACTGATCAAAGTACTTTAAATCCGGATAAACTCGGTAATGTACCGTAGATCGAAATAAAATTAAATTAGACGTAAATATTAATTGATTAAACACAGCTTGAACCCTGATGTAAACATCTACAAATATCTCCATTAGATTAAGATAATTCAGATCAGATGGTGTTTAATAAAATTAATAAAAAATACAATTCAGGTGTAATAAAACTTAATAAGAAAAATTATTCTGAAAATCACTAAAGGTGAAAAGATGGAATTAGCACAATTTAAGTTTAATTCACTCAATGAAATTTATTTATTTCTGGGAAACATTTTCCTTAATAAAGGCTAAAAATTGAAAACTGGAAGATTTGATCTACCAAGAGACAAGAAGAAAAACCAGAGTTGGCAGCTGTGGTTTATGAATATAAAAAACTATTTTTATTCGAATCCTGGTATATACCAACATTTCTGTACTCTTTTTTTTTTTTTTTTTTTTTTTTTTTTTTTTTTTTTTTTGTTTAATTTATAAAGTAAGTTAAAAAGCAATCTAAATAAAAATATATATGCATTTTTCCAAGTACCAAGGAAGGGCATGATTGGAATGATCTTCTAGCAATGGTGAAAGGCGTGGAATAGGGCAAAATAGGTTGAGAACCACAATGTTAGATCTTTTAAGTACTAGTAAAAAAAAAAAAAAAAGAAGTTTGAAGCTTTCCAGGGCATTCAATTATTATTAAATTAAATTTGTTTACATCTAATTAGAATTTCGATACACTTCCGCAAAGAACCCGGCAAATGCAAACATCCCCAACTTTGCCGATAATAGTTCAAACCTGGTAATCCGGCAGATTCAACCTATTCGCTTGTACGAAGGTTGCAATCATTACTCTAACGTTCATTTTGTTGAATTATCCCCATCGTTGTTCGCATTTGCCGATTTAAATTATTCTTCACTTATTTATTATTTTTTTTTGTATTTTCCCGTTATTATTTATGAACTTTTAATAAATACATAGAAATATTTTCATATAATTAAGGAAGTTTTCGGTGACAGATGCTAGTTCGTGGAAGAAAATATGGTGGAAGGGGGTTAATGGTAATTGGTAACATGGCTGTTAACGTAGCGTTAAGCACGCAGAATCATGAGGTTTCCAAACGATAAAATATTTTGACTTCATGGGCCACCAAAATATGCATTTAAAATAATTAATTAAGTAATGTTTTTATTATTGGTTATGGTCATAATGAGAAAAACAATATTTATGGCTTAAAACTTCAACCAGATAATATATTGTTAATGCACAATTAGATGATTCAACTGAAATAAAAAAGTATTATTTATTCTCTAAAATGACGGAATAGTTTTATGGATACCCAAAGTCATCAAAATTAGCAAACCACTACTTGTGTAATGAATCCTAGTGCAAATGACTCTTCAAAAGTAATAAAATGTACAATTTTCTAGTTTTATTAACAATGCTACTGAACAGAATTTCAGTACTGAAAATTATTGGTACTGTCAAATATACTATGAAAGACAGGCAGTTGTTTCAACATAAAATGCTTTAAACTGTTTACAAGTACATTAAAAAAATAACACTGAAAAACTGTTTATGTAAAATGGATGTATTAAAAGTCAAGCATTCATTAATTTATTACAGGCACATGGCTCTTACTGAACTAAGACTGTCACTGAATGAGTGTTTGGAATCGACATTTCTTGCTGTCTGAAACCTACTTCACCTATTTTAGAATGATGTAAACATGCAGTTGTGGCTCTCACTGACCTAAAGTTTGGCCACTCCCGATCGATTATATACGTCTACTGTATTTATACCTATTATATTAAAAAATGAAAAAAAAAAAAAAAAAAAGACATTTGTAGTAGAAATATTAGTATTCTATATGAATTATGGAAAGTACATGTAATGAATAATACCGTGACCAAACACTTAAAAAAAAGAATAGATTAAGTGTTTCCTACCTCGATACTTGAGAAAGCAATCCTGCCACACAACACATAGTTAACTTTTGATTACATGATAGTCAAAAGTCGTTAATCCGGACACCCATAATCCGGACCTCAAAGCTACAAAATTTCTGCGCAGGCGTCAATGCGTAATGGGTTCACACATGCGCATAGGTGTTTACGCATGCGCGTAATACCTTTACGCGTACGCACATGCATGTGCGCATGCGCGTTTAATGTATAATGGAGGGTATAAGCTAAAATTATCTATTTCAGTTAATGTTGCAGATTGCGTTGTTCCTTAATCATCTAATTGGATCCGGCTTACTATTTTTTGCAGACTGTTAAAACAATTTTATAAAAGTAAGCTTGAACTTTCGATTATGTCAAAAGGAATTTCCGATTCTGGAGCTGGTGAAGGATCTACAAAGCGAAAGCATGTTTTGTTTTGGCAATGTATCATAAGACTGCGAAAGTATTTTCAAACAAAAAGTGGAATCGCCGCAAAAAAAAAAAAAAAAAAAAAAAAAAAAAAAATGGATAAAAACATATCCTTTGTTTCCCTAACCATTCTGAAATCTGTTTATCAATTTCACGCTGCCCTGCGCACGTGGGGGGGGGGGGACGACGCGGCGTGCAATGAACTGGAAGTTGATCTGTCAGCACTATACTTATCTTCAGAGCAGATGTTTTTATTTTATTCGGCTTATAATTCCTTACTAAATGTAGTATTTCATCTCGATGTACTCCGTCTTTGATATGATATAAATCAAATTCCTCGTCATTATAAATATCACGAATACACATCAAATAGTTTTCTGGTTGCAATTTTCTAATTTCGACTATGTGTAATGTATGCTTTACGCATGCGCGAGTTTAAAGAAATGTTTAATAAAGTAAACAAATAAGTATAAAGCTATTTTTGTTTATATTTTGATACCCATTAGATCATAATTGCTCTTTATTTCATAAATTACGGTTTCATATTTTTAATTTTATAATTTCTGCATGCCCTCTTACCAGATTTAAGTTGATGATCTATAATCCGGAAAAACCGATAATCCGGAATCGCCGAAGTCCCGACGAGTCCGGATTAGACTTTTGACTGTATTACATATTTAGTCCTACCAGTGGTTAAGAGGGCTGAATAGTGGTAGTTCAATCTCGTCTCAAATCCTGAAAAACGAGCTGGCTGGGCAGGTTATTTTTTTTTTTTTGCACGTATTTTGTGACATTTTCGTGGTTTTCCTCAAGTGGTGTAAATATGAGCCTATTTACCCTAGAAAAAATTCACAAAAGCATGCCTTTTTCAGCTAGCCCTCGCATGCTTTGCACATTGAATTAAATAAACACACAAACCCTTCTTATTTTTAAAATGATAAAGTTATTAAGTTCACATTACATGCAACGAAGCTTTTTAAAAGCTAGGATACTTTCTTTAACAATTACAGTGCTAATTAGTGCTGTACTTCTCAGTTATATGTGAAATAACATCTCAGTGTCACTGCTTGTGACACATTTATTTCACGTAAGTCTTCTTATGCAATCATATGCATGAAATAAACAAAACAGATGGCATGAAAAACCTAATCCATACATCCTTGGTGACTGATATTTAACATAGTTTTTATGCTGCATCTGTGAATTACACAGTTAAATTTGACTGAGTGAAATTGTGACTAAATTTCAGAAGACTTTGATAAAATTATGGTGTGAAAATTTAAAAGTGAAATTAAAATCAGATACATTGAACAGAACAATCAGAAAAGAAATGTTGTCCATAAATATATTAATAATAATTAATGATAAAATAGACATTCAAAATATTCATATAATAAATATATACAATTAGTGTAATTAATATGCATTTACAAATGATCTTAACTTGGACCATATTTGCAAGTTTTATAATGTTGTTAAATGTGGACTTTAAATAAAATTTTTAGCAGCATACATCATTTGGGTTTGTTTAAATTATGGAAAAACATGGGAGAGATATCTGCCTAAGAGGAAAGATGCCTTCAAGGAGGTCTTTCTGAAGGGAACTGGTTTGAATCCACGTTACATATTGAGAATACCATGAAAACAATCATACAACTTGCCCATTAGTTGGTTAACCAAACTACCAGACACTTTACTGTTTGGCTGCTGATGAGGTGTATATCAGTTGCAAAGCAGCGAACAAAAAATAATATATTCTTTGGTTCCTGTTACGAGTTACATGCAAAAAAGCAAGTCTTAATAAAAATGAATATGCCAAATTTAAAGTGAATATGTTGGGTGTTTTTTTTTTTTTTTTTTTTTTTTTTTTTGTGCAATACATGAGCATATGCATAAAATTTAAAAAATGAGTCAGAGCAGAATATAATTTATTACTAAAAAACCTTTTATGTAATCAGTTGCAATTAAGTTTCTATTTAAATGAGAATACATATTGATTTCATTTATGTGATAATAATGGAATTTCAATCATAGTTTTGGAAGTACTTTAAAATTATGCAATGAAGATATTAATCGTAAATTCACAATTTCTTTAGAAACTGCACTGTTAAAAACATAAATATTTTGGAATTTTATAATACTGAAAGATATTCAAAGACAGGTATCAAGTTTCCCAAGAAATTGCCAAGAAAAAGGGTCATTATTACAAAGCTCAATATTACATGATTATTCTACTTCCGTTAGGCTTTATATATTGTTTTCTGTGCTAACTTGAATTCAATACAAATTTATTTTCGTATATTGTGTTTAACCGGTTAATTTTGAATTTTCACTTCCATATGCTTAATATATTGTTTTCTCGGCTAACGTGAATTTATGTTACTTATTCTTTAATTAGTTTGATTATATTCATTAAATATCACATTTACGCGGCTTACTTCCATGTGTTTTAATATCTCATAACTGACGCCGATCAACCATAGGTGAACTTGGCGAGTAAAACAGCAAACGGCGCCAACGGGTTCTCTGCGGATGAAAACCCAAAATTTCTAAATAAATCAAACACATTCATGAAAACAAGCAATTTCAAAAGTCATTATAATAACAGTAGTCAAGAAAGCATAAAGTTACGAGTAAGAAATCTCTAACAAAGTTAAAGATCATCCATATAATCCAATTGCTATATTAATCAAAATAAATAAGAAATTCAGTACAAAGTCAGAAATCTGGACGTCCATTATCCGAAATTATCTAAAATCCGGACCTCAAAACCACCAATAGCCTTTTTCTCCTAGGTTTTACGCATGCACATTTGATTCCACCCCCCTTCCGCACATAATAAAATATCTGGAGAGTGTCAATTCTTAACTTCACTTTGACACTAAATGAAATACCTTGTTATTGAAGAAACAAACCTTTTAGCATAAATATGTACGATCAGGATCAGTAATTTGGTTTCATTGCTGCGTATCTGCTTTTTGGTACACATCTCAAACCAAAACATTCCACATAGATACATCGTTGATCTGACGCCAACCTGAGGAATCATTATTTATTATACTTTCCTCTCATCACCGCATGTTTATCAAAACATGACAACTTCAGTAATGACTCATGTAGGGATGCCTAAACAATTTTTTTTGTTAGTAATTGAATAATAAAGGAGTATGGTAACCTTATATGTTGACATTACGCTTGACGATGATTACAGATTTAAGTTAAATGTGCTAAAAAACGTTTACGAGGAAACATTTACCAAACATTTCTTTCCATTAGATTTCGTTGATGATACTCATAGACCCAAAGATTAAATTTATGGCTATTTGAATTAAGAATAACTGATTTGGGTACTTTTCCGTTTTGCCGGCGCAAGCGATAAAGTCGCCAATAATGGTACAACCGATGCCAAACGGAACATTCTCGCTGGTAACCTTTTAAGCCTCATTTTCAAAACAAGTCGCAGCTTTTTCTTATCAGATTGATTGTTTCTTTCAATACTGGCATATAATTACATAGAATTTTTATCAGATAGTTCAGTTTTATGTCTAAGGCCATTTTCGGTAATAAAGTTAATTAGGATGCAATCACAGTGCTTACCCGAAGCCGAAAATATAGAAAAGGTAAAGTCAAGGGTTAAATTCATCAATTCTAACGAGAATGCATTAGCAAAGTAAAGCACTGCAGTTTTACATAATTTCTGAGTAAGCTATTCGCACGAATTGAAATATTTCTTGCATTTAAACTTGTGTTCCAAATTAAGATTTAACTTGAAATTAATGTAGATAATTACTGAGAGCATTAGATTTTTGTAGAGTAGTTTACGTGAGATGAGATCGCTTGGGGTCACGTGATATAAACCGGCGAATCAGAATGTTGAACCGTGAAAGCATAGTAAATTCTTAAATTAATGTGTTTTTACAAATTTATTGTCTTTATTTATTGGCTTTTTATAAAATTTTAAGCGATATTAAAATGTTTATGTCTTCAAAAAAAGAATTCTTAGAACTAACATTTTTTTAACATTTTTTATGTGTATACTGTATGTTGTCGCCAATAAAGACTACTTGGCGAGATTTGCGCCGGCGAAACGGAAAAGTACCCTGATTTGTTATTCACATAAACCCAAAACCAGTGCCAGGGGTCGGATGGCCACACAGACTTGGAGAATTTAGGACCCACAGAGACTGCATCAAGGCAGTAAGATATCCGGCGCCGGCCCTCAGTAAGGCTTAAATGCATGTGGGAATTTATTTATTCAGAACTATAATAAGCCTTAAGGACGTGCAAGAAATAGACATAAGTATAATATATAACAAAACTAATATAATTCAGGCATAATTGTCTCAGCGCGCAATAGAAGAAAGATAAAATTTAACGGAACAATTTGTCGTTAGTCGCCAAGCTCATGATGCATAGCCAAATATGTACAGTGAAGGATAGCTAAATTTGATGATGATAGCCACTAATTTTCAAGGTTTTCAGATATAGCAAAACGGTAAAAGTTTACAATTGGGTTCCCCTTGTTTATTGGCGATTCTTTCTTGACGCCAAGATCAACGCCAGGAAGACACAATTTCAAGATGGCCGCTACAAAAACCATGATAAGGTTAGGTTTGGTTAAGTAATTTAATTATGGCAAAGTCTCGAGGGCTATCTGCCTAAGGGGAGGGATGCCTTCATGGAGGACTTTCTAAGGAAAACTGGCTCGTATACACGTTACACATGGGGAAAACGACGAAAACACACATGCAGCCAGCCCGTTCGTGGGATTTGAACCTCGGATCGAACTACCAGTGTTCAGCGACTCTACCGCTCGGCCGCTGGTTGGCCAAAACCAAAATAAGAAGTCAAAGAGCTGCACAAGATCTGTGTCCATGTACACATCGATCTGTTTTTACTTGAAAAAACATCCTAAAATTGCACAAACTAAACATTGCGCACTGCCTTAAATATGTCCATGTACACATCAATCTATTTTCATTTAAATAAAATCGGGAAGTTAAAACAAAGTTTAAACTATCGTGGTAACCAGAAGTGAGGTTTCACGGCCAAAATTTTAAAAAAATTGTCGCCAATCGAAGGGGCACCCAATTCTACACTAGAGCCAGGAAAACAAAGGTAAAATTTTCCAATTAACGGATTTTATAAAGAAATGTGGATAAGGTGTAAAAAATGAGGATGATATAAAAGAAGTTTTTCAGGTTGATCTTTGGATTATGGTAACTTGGCGAAAATTTGGTGACCAACTCTGCTACAGCAACCCTCTATTTTTTTTTTTCCCGCCGCCATTTTGTCTTCACGAAGTAAAGACATGTTTCTTTTCTTATTATTTACTCAACACTTTTTCCAACAATCTACTAGCCGAATTACACTTATGCTAGAAATTTTATGTAACAAAACTGCTTAATCATGACAAATATTAACTGCAAAATTGGGAAAACGTGCACAATCGCAAACTCCTTGCGCGTTTTTCAGAATAGCACATACATATAAACCATTTACACGTCGACTTATTTTTACTTAAAAAAACATCCCAGAATTGCACAAAAATGGCATTGCGCACACTCTTCACTATATCCATGTACACTGCTTTTTTGTCATAAATTAGAAAATTTCACGAAAATGCATTAAAATTTTGTGAATCTTTAAATCCGGTAAAAAGCACATATATGAAATTACCTGATCGTGAAAAAGTATATACCCTTTCCAAGAATGAACATTTCCACGTATAAAATAAATAAAATATCCAAAAGCTTTTACCTCTAAATTATCTATTATATTATGAACGTCACCAACGAATTTATACGCAAACATTAAAAATAGTTACAAATACTTAGTGTCAAATATTTAAATTATTTTCATACACGTTTACTTCAACTGAAACGTATACCAAATTCCTACAAACATAAAAGTCACAAAATAACTATCATTTAATTAAAATATAACTAAACCATGTACACGTCGACTTATTTTTACTTAAAAAAAATCCCAGAATTGCACAAAAATGGCATTGCGCACACCCTTCACTATATACACGTACACTGCTTTTTTCTCATAAATTAGAAAAATTTCACGAAAATGCATGAAAATTTTGTGAATCTTTAAATTTGGTAAAAAGGACATATATGAAATTACCTGATCGCGAAAAAGTATATACCAAGGATAGACATTTGCACGTATAAAATAAATAAAATATCCAAAAACTTTTACCTCTAAATTATCTATTATAAACATCACCAATGAATTTATAACAAAACATTAAAAATGATTACAAATAGTTAGTGTCAAATACTTAAATTCTTTCCATGCACATTTACTTCTACTCAAACATATTCCAAAATACTACAAACATATAACTCTCAAAATCACGATCATTAAATTAAAATATAATTAAATTAAAAAACACTACTTGAAATATAAATAAGCACATACATTAAATTAATAAAAATTAGCTTACAATCCTAATTACTTTAAACTAAATCAGTGCTAATAACAATTTTCCAATAATACCATATTAATTTATTTACTCCTTACAGTTAGAACAATGCATAAAAATAATAACTTCAAATAATTAAAAATACTAACTTACCTAATCTTCTACAGAATCTTGAGTGCATGGCGGATCACAAAATGTCCATTTTCACCAGGTTTCTTGCACCGCCATTCAAACTATCTGTAATATCCTTCCTTTCACACAATCTCATTTCATTCCCACATATTGGACATTCATACTTATCCGCAATTAAGCAATTCTTTTCAATTACACATAAACGTAATAAAAATTTCGGATTTACTTTATATACGGCCATGGAATCCAAATATTAAACAACACTGTTTCACAGAACATAGAATGAAACTACTCCTATAAAGTACAGCAGATATTTTTACAATATACCCCCTTCTCCGATTAAAGACACAGTCATTCGTCCATTAATGTCACATGACATATCTCATGATCTCTCATTTCTCTCACACAAAATAATGCGTAATCGGAACTGAAAACTTTTCACATTATTCCCAAAGTCCTAGGTAGTAACCTTTATCGCCTCCAAAATGTCGCCAAACTACCTGTTACCATATTTCAAAGATCAGCTGTTTTTCATTGTGATGACAATGCAGTAAAAGTATAGTTTAGGGTACCCCTTGGCGAAACTTGGTGGTACATGGATACCCATGTTTCTTTTCTTTTTATCTACTGAACAGTTCTTCCAACAATCTAATAGCCAAATTACACTTATGCTAGAAATTTTATCTAACAAAACTGCTTAATCATGACAAATATTCACTGCAAAATTGGGAAAAAGTGCACAATACCATACTCCTTACGCGTTTTTCAAAATAACACATACACATAAACCATGTACACGTCGACTTATTTTTACTTAAAAAAACATCCCAGAATTACACAAAAATGGCATTGTGCACACTCTTAACTATATCCATGTACACTACTTTTTTCTCATAAATTAGAAAAATTTCACAAAAATACATGACAATTTTCTGAATCTTTAAACCCGGTAAAAAGAACATATATGAAATTACCTGATAGCGAAAAAGTATATACCCTTTCCAAACATGAACATTTCCACGTATAAAATAAATAAAATATCCAAAAACTTTTACCTCTAAATTAAGGAACACTGTTTAACACAACACAGAATAAAGCCAAATACAAAATTTCCAGATTTTTTCCCCCCTTTTCCGATTAAAGAACCGTAATTCGTCCATTAATATCACATGACATATCCCACGATCTCTCATTTCCCTCAGACAAAATAATGCGTAATCGGAACTGAGTACTGCTCACATTATTACCAAAGTCCCAGGTAGTAACCTTTATCACCTGCAAAATGTCGCTAAACTACCAGTTACCATATTCTAAAGATCAGCCGAATAATGGTCAACTTAACTGTGATATGAAGAAAATACGATCAGCCTATTTTTGAACTTATACTTTACATCTGGATTTATTATAAAATGAAGACTAAGAAAACGCATAATTCAAGGAAACTAACATTTTATACTTTTAGTTTCGCACATTTAAATATTCTGGCACTTTTTTAGGAAACTACACATATTAGATTACATTTGGATATCAAACATTTTACTTTACTTGTATACTGAATTTCTATGTACAAATGGATCACGAATATAAATATTTTCGCTCTAGTGTAGAATTGAGTGCCCCTTCGCTTCGCGACAATTTTTTAAAAATTTTGGCGATGAAACCTCACTTCTGGTTACCATGATAGTTTTAACTTTGTTTTAGCTTCCTGATTTTATTTAAATGTATGAAAAAAATATATATAAGTGAATACATACAAAGCAAGCCTTTTGAAGCGTTCTTCTTCATCAACCGCTTCCATATCCATTCAAGTCTCGGAACTTTTAAAAACCAAAGCACACAGTAAACTACGCATTTGTTCTTTGGCGCTACCAGAACCAGCGAATCAGCTTTACGTTGCAACGCAGTGTTGCCAAATCGCGCAATTTTTGACAAAACTATGCTGCCAAAATTCATGTTCTTGGGTTTTTGGGAAATTTTCGCTGCTCTTTCTTAAACCCACATATGTTAAAATAACTTTTCTATTAAAATTAATTTATAATAAAAAGATTTTGCCCCCCCAGATGGTATAGTGTTTAGGAGCCACTCGAATTTTTCATTATTTAATTTCTTCAAATATAATGCAAGACTCTAACATTTGGTGGCAACAGTTTGAAAAGTGAAACGGACATTTATAGTGATTCAACGCAAAATCGCAAAACGAAAACAATTGTCCTTAAGCCCCTTTGGATTAATAATTTAATAAGTTCATTATAAGGTAGAATTTTTATGGCAACAGTGATGTTTTGTTTACATATGCTTTTCTGTCTCAGCGTGATAACGCACGGGCTATTCCTTTATATATATATATATATATATATATATATGTTTAGAATTCTAAATAAAGAGGTTTGTTGTTAATTAAAAAGGTTTTCTTTGCGAAATATATTTCCATTCGTCCGAAGTTATTAAAATAAGTTCAGAAATTGATTAATTTGAAACAGGAACAAAGGCGGGAGCCCACTTATTTGTTGCCTCCATAATAAATTAACCACCGCTTCTGGTTTTAGCAGTGGTCAACGTCTAATGACGGATTGGACCCGACATTGGAGTAACATAACAACTATTTTAGCAACTTAACAACTTAAACCCTACATACAGCAGGTCCTAAGGTCATACAGTAGCTACGACGGAAATGAGCACCTCTATTTGGTGTTGTTCTGTTATCAGGACCGAATTCAGATATAGCTGAAAGCTGACGATATAATGAAAAACTGAGAGCGTAGACAGACAGACGTGTTGTTTGGCACCCACTATAAGTCTTTCTGGCCACAGGAGGAAAAATCAAGTTTAGGTGCGAACACGGAGGTTAGATAGATGGAGTAAGGCAAAAAGAGCATATATTCAGAATTTCCAATATACAATCTTGTACGCTGGAGATCAAAATGTCCCCCCCCCGTATAGAGTATTGCCATTGCTTTCTTTGAAATCATTGAGTTTGTGAATCAAAAATCCGTTAAAGTTTTACAAAATATGAAGTAGATAATAAAAAAATTCCAAATTTGGGCCTCCAGATGTCCATATTCGAGTGGAGGACTACGCTATTCAAAATTTGATGTCTGTAGGTACCATTCTTTTTTCACAGTACGAGAAACATGCAG
This sequence comes from Stegodyphus dumicola, assembly GCF_044657685.1. Lineage (NCBI taxonomy): Eukaryota > Metazoa > Arthropoda > Arachnida > Araneae > Eresidae > Stegodyphus > Stegodyphus dumicola. The sequence continues at coordinate 188,944,297 of NC_140776.1, read as the reverse complement.
ATTCCTCATTATTTAATTTCTTTGAATGTAATACAAGGCCTTGGGCAAATTTTGGGGCAAAAATTCGAAAAGTGAAACACCGTTTATAGTGAACCAACGCAAAATGCCAAAATGAAATTAATAGCCCTTCTGGGCAAATTGCCCCTTTGGTCTAAAAAATATATATATGTGTAAGAATATTTGGCAGTTTTCGGATATTTGGAATATTTGGCAGTTTTCGCTCTTGGCGACCTGGCTACGGCGGCCGGTGGGGGAGATCACCGCCAAACCCGGCTACCGACCCCGACAACTTTCTGCTGACGTTTAGGTTACTGTAAGGCTCTATAGGAGCCTTAGGTTACTGTAGAATCCGGAGTAACGGGAGGGATTTAGGGAAAACTTCTGAGGGCTCATATTGAAGGTCACGTGACCATTTTACTTCGCTTCTGCTGCGTGGATAACGTGACCATTTTACCATATGCGCAATAGGCATATTTTCAGCATGGTAACCTTCGTCGCTTGGCCGAACGAAGAACATCTATGTATGTTTGGCTTGGCGATGATTTGAGATTTCTATGATTCGTAAGTCAAGTCAAAGAATTGAGTGAAGTGTTGTGGAATGCGTGAAATTCCGTCACTTTGTGCCCAATTATGCGAGCATTTCTTTGCTAGGTGCTTAAAAAAACATACGGGGTGCGCATTGTGCACAAATATATGAGAATTTATTTACTGGGGACTTAAAAACCGTATAGGGAAATAGACGTTATCTTTTTTTTCGCTTGTGTTGATGATGTTTTCGAGTTGCCTAAATTAATGTTGTAGCAATTACATGTGTTTTTGTATCATGCAATAATCAGTTAACCGTATTTTACATTTATTTCCAAATGTATTTTTGTTTTATATTTCATCTTATATTATTTGTTTTATATTTCATCTTATATTATACCGTTATCAACATTTTTTTTTTTAAATTCATGCTTTCCTTAAAGGCATGTCTCATCCTAAGCAAATAACTCTCCAGTCCTTTGACATAATCAATTAATTTAACCTCATTTTACAATTTTTTTATTTCATATTTACAGGTATCATAAAAGATCTTGGCAAATAATTCTTGAGAGCTTAACATAATTAATTTAATCTCATTTATCATAAAAGTTCATCTTTTAACAGGCATTCAGCAAAATAACATACTGTGGTCCTTTCTTTTCATATTGATTACATTATCTTACCTTAGTAGTAATTCAAAAAGTATAGGTATTACTTTCAGGTAAAGAAGTTGTTAACAAAAAATTAGCAATGAGTTAAAATAAATTTCTGGTGATTCAACATACCTCATTCAGTCGTGTTTTTCACTAGTGTGAAATTTCTTTAAAAATTCTTTGTTATTTTTAATGGCATCGAAAAATTCACTGCAGTTTTTGTTCACTATTAATGTTGCAGCTTACTACAACCTTTGGTTCAGCCATTTTACTTCTTTCTGCAAACCATATCACGTTCATTAATGAGAATACTCTTTGGACTGGTGTGGATGTGTTTGGCATCCTTGGAAATGTATTCTATTATTTGAATGGAACTGAGCAATGAAGTGTATTTTTCAATGAAACGACTGAAAACATGTATCCATAAATATGCACTTTATAATTGGCTCACCAAAAAGCTTTTGAAATCATTAATTCTTCGAAAAATAGATCCGTGTTAATTGTATAATGTGCGACATTTTCATTAATTTTTTTTAATCTGAAGCTTCAGTTTGATATCGTGTTAATTCACTGTTGTTTATATAAATAAAAGAGTCAGCTCCGCCAAAACTGTTGTCTCATAGCTCAGTGTAAGCAAAACATCTATCATAAAATGTAAACTTTTGTACGATTAATAATTCATCATTTTGTAGTATTCTAAAATTCTACATTTCAATTTCATTGGCAATATCAGTTGCAGTTGCTTTTGTACTTTCCTTAATAGATAATTTTGTTAAATAATTTAAGTTGCCTTTGCACAAACCACAAATAGTACATTTCACTACAATCATTGTCATCTCTGCAAGGTGTTCTTGTGAAATAAAATAAGATTTCAGTCCTTTGTAGATTTCAAGAATTTTGCAATAGTTGGAAGTAGTAAAAGAAAACGGTTGTTGTTATGTTGAAGATCCTTTTTCACATTCTACATCTACAAATTCGCAGAACTCTTTAGTTATAGTGACTCAAACCATACAAATGTGGAAATACATTTGTTTACTTTATTAAACATTTCTATCAATGTAAGTTGTTTAAGTTGCTTCGTTTCATGTGACTATACTTTCTCTTTAATTCTATTAAACAGACATAATTTCTTGTTTAGTTACAAAGTTCCGCTGTTCAAGTCCTATAATTGCTGTCTATAATTTTCGTTTTCAATAAACTCTGCGTCACTTTCTTCACTATCGGAAACGAATTATAATGACGTCGAACTTTATTTAAATCATATCAAAGACGGAGTACATCGAGATGAAATACTACATTTAGTAGGGAATTATAAGCCAAATAAAATGAAAACATCTGCCCTGAAGATAAGGATAGTGCTGACAGATCAACTTCCAATTCATTGCGCGCCGCGTCGTTTCCCTCCCACAGCAGAGTAGAGTGAAATTGATAAACATATTTCGGAATGATTAGATAATCAAAGGATATGCCTTTATCCATTTTTTGCAGCAATTCCACTTTCTGTTCCACTTCTGTTAATGGATTTCGAAACGTACTTTCGCTTTGTAGATTCTTTACTTATTAGTAAATATATATCGGAAATTCTATTTGACATAATCGAAAGTTCAAGCTTACTTTTATAAAATTGCTCTAACAGTCTGCAAAAAATAATAAGCCGGATCCAATTCGAAGATTAAGGAACAACGCAATCTGCAACATTAACTGAATTAGATAATTTATACCGTCCGTTATACATTAAACGCGCATGCGCACACTCATATTCGTAGCCGTAAAGGTCTTACGCGCACGCGTAAACGCAATTCTGCCTTTGTAGATGTTACCTTCCATACTAATGACGCTAAATATAAAAAAATCAGTAACACCATAACTAACTTCAAACTTCTTATTCAGGCTTAACTTCTGCAACGTGGAATTTAGTGGAATAACATGTCTTCAGCTGATCTGATGATGCATCGCCAATCCTGTATAACGGACAGCAGCCAATAACGCCACCGAAGCTTGTCACTGCGCATGCGTGAAGCAAGTTCACTGCTAGGGCGAGACGCTACTAATAAATAATAATGTTAAATGCGAATTAAAACGGATAATTAAATAAATGCTAAATTATTAATGCAAATAGACGAATTCTAATACATACATTGTTCGGAATTGGAGTTTCAATAAAAGAAGATAAAAACGGATAATTAAATATAATAACAAGATTAATTATTCTTACATATATTGTTCGGAATTGGAGTTTCAATAAAAGAAGATTAAAACGGATAGTTAAATATAATAATAAGATTATTTTTATATGTTTTTCTCTTTTGCTTTTCAATTTTATTTTTAGAATTAAAACGGATAATTAAATAAATGATAAATAAATTATTAATGTAAATGTAAAAAAATTACCCCAACTGAGTGCAAAAAAATTGCTCCAACTAGAGTGCAAAAAAAATTGCTGGGGTGGGAAAAAATTGCCCAAACTAGGGTGCAAAAAAGGGTGCAAAAAATTGCCCCAAGTAAGGTGGAAAAAATTGCCCGAACTGGGGTGGAAAAAATTGCCCCAACTGGGGTGGAAAAAAATTGTCCAACTGGGGGTGGGAAAAAAATTGCCCCAACTAGGGTGGGAAAAAGTTTCCCCAACTGGGGGTGGGAAAAATTGCCCCAACTGGGGTGGGAAAAAATTGCCCCAACTGGGGTGGGAAAAAATTGCCCCAACTAGGGTGGGAAAAAATTGCCCCAACTGGGGTGGGAAAAAATTGCCCCAACTAGTTACCTAGACCCGAAGACATACATAAAACCGCGTTTATAACAAAATCGGGCACTTATGCATTTTTACGCATGTCCTTTGGGTTGTGTAGGGCCCCATCAACATTCCAGAGAGCTATGGACATTGTTCTAAAGCTTGTCCTAGGAAAATCGACTTTAATCTATCTAGATGATATAATTATAAAGAGTAGTATCTTGGAACAACATATTAAAGATCTAGAAGAAGTTTTTAAATTATTAAAAGAGGCCGGTCTTACAATTAACGCCTTAAAATGCAAGTTCGCAACTAAAGACTTAAATATCTGTGTTAAAAATTTCGCAAAAGAGTATAGAAACTCAAGATTCAAAAATAAAAGCAATCAAGAATTTCCCACCTCCCAACACCGCCAAGAAAATTTCTTCTTTCCTTGGGTTATGTTCTTATTATCGGCCATTCATAAAAGATTTTGCTAATATTGTTGAACCCTTGTTAGTAATTAAAAGAAAGAAAAGTAAATTCATGTGGACAGCAGAAGCAAATACCGCATTCGAAAGGTTAAAAGAAGCGCTTATCAATGCCCCTGTTTTGAAATTCCCGGAGGGGGACGAAAACCTGGAAATTGCAGCAGATGCGTCGGACTATGGTGTGGGTGTGGTTCTTATGCAAAATGACCATCCTTTGGCAATTTTTAGTAAAACGTTGAATCATACACAAAGGAATTATACAGCTACAGAGAGAGAAACATTAGCCGTATTAATGGCTGTACACAAATTTCGAGTGTATTTCGGCAAAGCGCCTGTAACAGTCTTTTCGAATCATGCGGCTGTTGGTAGACTTTACTCGGGGAAAAACCTAACGCCCAGGTTAATAAGATGGGCTTTAAAACTCCAAGAATATAATCTCATAATCAAATATAAACCGGGTAAGGAAAACAATGTAGCTGACGCACTTTCTCGTATAAAACTGGACGATGAAGGCAATGAACTTAAATGCGCTGTGTTGACTTCAAAAAATTTTAGATTCTAGAGATACAATTATTGCTGAATTGAAAGCTGATCCTGAATTTGGAAGTATCTATGCGTATTTGAAAGACCCCCGAAAGCTTTGAACACACAGATATCGATGAGATAAGAAATAGAGCAGAAAACTATGAAATAATAGATAATTTATTATTTTATACGAAAACAACAAACGAAAATCTGGAATACAAACCAGTCATCCCAGCCTCGCTTCGTATAAGCATTTTGATGGAATTACACGACGCGAAAACAGCGGGTCATTTAGGGGTCAGAAAGGCTTTAAAAAGGGTACGCGAAGCGGTATATTTCCCGCAAATATACAAAATAGTAACTGCGTATGTCAGGTCCTGCAATAAATGTCAGTTAATAAATGATATTAATTACAGCCCGGCCGGTACATTCGCGCTACATTTCCGAATGAAATTTTAGGCAAAGATCTTCTTGGTCCTTTCCTCCAGTGAGTTAAATAAAAATCGTTTTCTTTTAGTAATTGTAGATCATTTTTCAAAATGGCCAGAAATTCTTCCACTTAAACGCGCGTCAGCCAAAACAGTCGCAGATGCATTCTTACACAGATACATTACACAGATACATAAATACGGTGCACCGAAAAAAGTACATAGCGATAACGGTAAACAATTCGTTAGCCAAATATTTGAAAACATATGCACTGGACTTGGCATACGCCATATCAAAATGGTTCCGTATAGACCACAGGCAAACATAGCTGAAGGAGTTAATAAAAACATTGTAAAAATAAATCCAAGTTATGTTAGCACACATCACAAGCGCTGGGATGGCTACATAAATATGTTAGCTTATGCTTTAAGAACGGCAAATCACGATACTACGGGAAAACCCCAGCAGAATTATTTTTAGGACGAAAGTTAATTACGCCATTAGATAAATTATTCTTTGTGCAACAAAGAGACCAAGAATTTAAACAGAAAGATGTGCAAACACTTATTGACCAGGCGGTTAAAAGATCGGATACGGCAAGAAATAGGCAAAAGTTATACTATGATAGAAAACGCCGTGAAGCAGATTTTAAAGTTGGAGATAAAGTGTTGAAGCGGAAATTTTCTTTATCAAGTGCCCCAGACAATTTTACTGCAAAGTTAGCTCCAAAATTTGAAGGCCCTATGTAATTCAGGAAATCAAGGGAGTCGTATTGTACCTTAACAACGAGAGAGGGGAAATCTGTAAAGCAAGTCCCGACCAGGTGAAAAATATTATAATCAAAATGATTTTGAAATCCTTGAAAGTTTCTTGCAGGACTCAAGCGTAAAAGAAGTAGAAGGTCCAGAAATAACGTCACCCGTTCCACAACCCAAGAAGCAGAGAACAAGAAGAGAAACCTAGCCGTTCTATAAGTCATGCGACGGTACCGAAAAGAAGAAATGAAAACGTCAGACTCCAGCATTTAAGAAATACAAGAAAGCAAAGCCGCCGCGTAAAGACACTTTGGTAAAGAGGAAAACACCACTTACAACTTATCGCAGTAGAAATTCTGCATCGAGGAGAATGCTTCCAGGGCCAGAGAGTCAGGTGCAAACAAGGCCGCCGTTCCCGAGGACGAAAAGACGGCAGGAGGAACGAAAAGACCACCACCAACAGAAGAAATCCAAGCACGATTCCAGACCGGAGGACGCCAAGACCAGCCGTCCAGGGGCAAAACGGAAAAGACAGCAACCCGACGACTACCACTCCAAGAGGCCAGCATGCAGAGGGCGAAAAAGAAGAAGCAACGTGCACGACACTCGAAGGACCCTAAGGAGACGACTGACGTCGATGAAATCTATAACATGGGAGCAGTTCTGCCAGAAGAGGATGTCGGAGTTACAATCATCGAAAACTCAAAGATAAGTTAAAATCTTCTATAACATTTTTTTTCTTTTGTTCCGAAATGTTATGCGTAAATACAAAGTTCTATGTTTTGACGGAAGTCAATGTGTCTCGGTTGAGATTTAGTTTTATTTTACTTTATTTAGCTAAGGCAAAAGTATTATTTTCTTTAAGTATAAAATCTAGGAAGAAGCAGTTTCTGTTGGTCGAAAGACTAATTTTTTTATGTTAAAGCCAAAATTTGGCCGAAGATAAAAATAACTTCGTATTCTTGTATTAATAACAACTTTAGTTTCAGTGCCTCCAGCTTGGCGAAGAATGAGTAAAGTAAAAATTTATTTTTCTCTTATTCATTTTATGGTAAATTGTAAAAATCATATGTATTAGAATTTTGTAAATATACGTAACTGCTTGAAAGTTATGTAAAAGTAGAATTTAGTCTAGAAGCATAAAATTTTAGATGCTAAAAGTAAATGCACAAAAGCAATGAATTCAAATTTAAGTATTAAACTGTAGATAAAATCATGCTTTAGAGCGAAAGCCTGCATGTCTAAAGATAAATGAGGGGGAATTTAGAATGAATGTGTTTTGTAGGGTTCTCCACCTACACTTGAATTTTAAGAATGTTAAAGTAGCTCATCGAGTTGTATAATGTCGAGTAAGGTGTGTCTATTTGGTCGTTGAATTCTAACAAATCATTGTGGTTAGGAGAAGTGTTGCAATACTAAAACACGAATATTCCCGTTTGACACCACACATGGTGGAGAGCCAGGGTAAAGTTAAATTCATGTTTGAATACTTGAATGAATGTGAATTAAGCAGTAACTAAGGAAAATAAATCGTTCAAAAACAAAAACTTATTCAGTGTCAAGAAAGTGTAAATTATAATGTATTTAGAAAGATACTGATACTTATTCCTTCCAGATACTGGAAGGAAGAGAACAGATTGATTGCTGAAGTCCGGGAAAGGTTGCTGTAAGAAGAGAGAATTAAATAAGTATCTACAGAAATTTGTTCTACCTTTTGTGAGATAACAGATTTTTTTTATGTCAACGAGGCTCTTAAAATTTAGATCAGAATTGTGGAAACTTTCCAATAGGTCGTTTCTAGGACCTGCTTCCAAGTTTTCCAAATTCTGGCAGCGGCAAATGTAGGGTTTATATTTATTTTAACTAATATTTATTTTAAGTTTAAACTATCTTTCCTGTTAAGCCTTACTTTCCCCTGGAATTGCCAATGCCAGAGTATGTAAATTTTAGTAGAACGCGCAAAGGATTCAAATTGTCAGCGGAAGTAATCTGAGTTAAATAGAAGGGAAACGAGTTCGAAAGTGTGTTTCTTGCTGCACGAGCGTGGAGGTGGCTAGTTAGAAATTGAAGAACCACGCGTTTAGGTTCTTGTTGTTAATTTTTCAACGTAATATTCAGAAGTTTGCTGAATTATCAGCGGTATCTTAGAACGCGGTGAGGTTAGTTACGTATAGAGAGCCTCGTAGTTAGTCACTTGTTATTATTCTTTTTTTAGTTTTTTATTTTTATTTTACCGCCGGGTCGGCGTAGTTTGCGAGCGTCAAGAGCACGCATTTGTAATTTCTAAAGTTGAATAAAAAGGGATTTAAACCCTTCTCAAGAATTTGTCTACTTTCCAGTTGTTAGCAGTCACCACTATTGTTGCGTGCAGGTTGGAAGCGCGCAACATTACAAGGGATATCATTAATTATACTTTGCATTATCATTAATTATACTTTGCTTTCCAGAATTTTTTTGTTTTTTGTTTTCTTTTGTGTTCTTTGTTGCTCATTTCACTGATTTTAAGATACTGAAAAGTTTTGAGTGATTTTTTTAGGAAACAAAGTTCTTAACCTCCTTTATACCATTTGAGTTCTTAAGATTTTGCAAAGGGAAGTTGGTTAATTTATTTATTAAGATCATTAATATTTGTATTAAGGGATATTGCTTATTTCATGGTAATTTTGTTATACGTAATAACTTTTTTTTTATGAAGTTGTTCTGCAGAGTAAAATTCTACGCTGTTTTAAAGTTTCAAGTTTGGTGTTTCTTTCAGCCATTTTCCCGGTACATTTAAAAGCCAGACGAAGGCTGGCAGCTAAGCTGCTAGTATTCTGTACAAGCTTGATATAAAACTTGTTTTATTAGATTTCCCTCCTTTTCCAACAGCACAAAGTTTCGAGATCTGGACTCATCCATTGGGCTAATAACTGATTTAGCCACTACAATATTATTACTACTTTCTAATGAACCTTTTTCTAGATTTCTTCATTTCTTCTATAACCCGTTCTCCCTTTTTGTCCTCCTCACTTAAAAACTAACTTCTAAATCTCTCTTTAAAGAACTACCAGTAGGATTCTTATTCTTCTGGCCTTCCCTCCGTGCTGTATTCGGTTAGTTATTGGGATGTATACCTGTGCAATCTTTAATGAAGCTCCAACACTTTTACCTGTACATGTCTGTACCTAAATGAAACTGGTTCGTTTTGATGTTATACTAGCGAAACACCAAAAAAAAAAACAATCTTGATTTAAATGATGATGATTTAAATAATTTAGCTGGTATTTTAAGGATGAGGATTTATACTAACTGCTGATGATTTTTTATTTACGTTATCGTGATTATATGTTATAGTGATGAAGAATGTGATTAAATGAGTATGATGGTAATAAAACTTTAGGTGATAGTACTTTGTATTCAGGTGATTTTATTATTTGACGACTTCAATGATGATGGTGTATATGATATATAGTTTCGATTGATTAGTATGGAATGATGATGTGATTTGTGTGATGGTGGTTTATTTTATTCTGACGATGGTGATAGAGATACGATGGTTTAAAATCATGATGTGTTTTGTGTGGTGAGGAATATTTAGATGATTTTGATGATGATATAGATTTGGCTAATGACGATTTTATAGCGGATATGATAGTGATTTATACTAACAGAACTGCAAGTGCCTCTCTCTCGGTCGCGGAATAGTTTCTTTGTGTTTGATTTAAAATTCGGCTAAAAATGCCACGGGCTGCTGATTTCGCAAAAGTAGCGCTCCTACCGCATAATCCGAAGCATCCGCTGAAATTTCTAAATTCTCATCCTTTTCAGGAAATTTCAACACAGGAGCTTGCGTTAATGCTTGTTTTAATTTTTCGAAAGCACTATTGACTTCGGCCGTCCATTAGAATCTCGCCTTTTTCCTTTTTAATTTTAACAATGGTTCAGCAATAGCTGCAAAATCTTTTATAAAGGACCTATAATATGAACAATGTCCTAGAAAAGAAGAGAGCTTCTTCGCCGTGTTTGGAGTCGGATACTTTTGTACAGCGATTATTTTTGATTCGTCTGTCTCTATTCCTTTCTGAGATATTTTGTAACCTAAATATTTTAATTCAGGGGCTGCAAATTTGCACTTTTTGACATTAACTTTTAGACCGGCTTCATTTAATAAAGAAAACACCTGTCTTAAATCCTGTACATGTTGGTCGAGATTATCACTAGTAATAATGATATCCTCTAAATAGATAAATGTGGACTTTCCATGAACAGGCCTTAACACAATACATCGCTGAAATGTTGCCGGTGCCCCTGAAAGGCCAAACGGCATACGCAGAAATGCATAAGTGCCAGACTTGGTTATAAAAGCAGTCTTAGGCACGTCCTCAGGCCTAACCCCTATTTGAAAATAACCAGTCGTTAAGTCTAAAGTCGTCATATATTTGGTGGATGTTATGTTCCTTAGAATTTCTTCAATAATAGGTAACGGATATACCGGATATTTAGTTATGGAGTTTAATTTACGGTAGTCAATTGCGAATCTCCACCTTTTTGGATGTGTCAATGGATAGTCATTATTTTTCTTACATAAAACCACCGGGCTAGCAAAACTACTTGAGATGGGCGTTATGATCTTTTTACGTAGCATATCCGTGATATGCCATTCTATAATTTTTTCCTTATTCTTATCATACCGGTATGCTTTGTGGCGAACTGGCATTGAATCTCCGGTGTCAACACTATGGTTAGTAACCTGAGTAAATCCTGGAATATCACTAAATAACGAAGCAAATTCACTTACCACTTGTCGGATTCTTCGTTGCTCTTCATTAGGCAGGTGGTCAAGGTTTAACATCGGCGGTTCAGCCTTTTCTTCACGAACTAGTTTCATTGTCAGCTTAAGGGACGCTTCATTAAAATCTAGCGTTGCTTGTGCCTCTGAAAGAAAATCTATTCCTAAGATAATATGTGCTTGCAGATTCTTTACTATGAAAAACATAACCTTTACTTGTTCGTCCTTGATACGGACATACAGCGGTAATTTACCTATACACTTACATCTTTCTCCTTGTGCAGCTAACACTGTCGTATTATCCGAATTATATATACGATATTTACGAAAATACTTCCTAAAAAAATCTTCTGCCACACAGGAACACTGCGCGCCTGTATCCAGGAGTGCGGTGGCTGGGATATTATTCACCAACACTTCAATCTTCGGAAGAGTCAAATTTTTCACCATTACTGTATTTAACTTGAAGGAAGAGGGGTTTTCGTGGCCTTCGGATTTCCGCACCCTCCCGTCAGCAGAAATCCGTTTTAGTTTAAATTATTTTTCATTTCCGTGCTTTCCTTCTTCTTTTTCCGCCCACCAGCGGCCGAGCGGTAAAGTCGCTGAACACTGGTAGTTCGGTCCGAGGTTCGAATCCCGCGAACGGGCTGGCTGCATGGGTGTTTTCGTGGTTTTCCCCATGTGTAACGTGTATACGAGCCAGTTTCCCTTAGAAAGTCCTCCACGAAGGCATCCCTCCCCTTAGGCAGATAGCCCTAGTGTGCTTTGCCATAATTAAATACACCACACCACCACCTTCTTTTTCCACTGGCCTTGAGACTTTTTTCCTGGATTGCTATTGAACTGTCGACGTTCGCCGGCTGTTTTTGAATGCTCGGGTTTCCTTGCCCACTGATTCGCTTTGCTTCCGTAGCCGTGTGCTTGAGTTTGCTGTAGTCTTGGCGCACCAAATTGGTTTCGCTGTTGATAATGGCGTCTTCTTTCAATGTCCGCCGTTCTTCTACTTTCAAACTGGATTGCTAGCTCAAATAACTTTTCCAGTGTAGTCGGATTTCTTAATTCAATAAAGTCTTGCACTTGGGGCAGTAACCTCGGCAAAATCACTTGAATTATCTCAGGATACGGACGGTTTCCATACAAGATTTTGAAGACGTGAATTTTTCTTAAAATACAGCTTGAGAGATTTTCGATTCTTTGCTGATATATGCTGAAAAGTTCCGTTTCTAATTTCGCACGATCCCTTACGACAGGGAAGGCTTTTACTAGGGCAGTCTTGAAATTCTCGTAAGTACAGGTGGGACTTCCTGCTTGACCCAAGAGACTTCTGCCTATACATATCAACCAATTAAGCGCTTGGCCCCTCAAAGCGCTGGTAGCTAAGGTATCTTTTTGAAATTCGTGCACGGGGTAGAGCATGAAGTGGTCATCCAATTTTTCCAAAAAACTGGTTACCGGTGAGTTTCCATTAAATGTTGCTTCTGGTTTCATCGAAGCGCGCATGGTCTGGACGATGTAACCAAATCTTTCCAGGGCGGCAGCTGGCATTTCTGGATTTTGAGCCGCTTCTGCAGGCAGCACAGGTTCTTCTTGAAACTCGGCCATGGTTATTCTTCTTCGTTGGGCGCCACTCTCAGGTTCAATGTTCCGTCTTACTTTCTTCGGGAATATGCAAGGACCTGACTCGGAACAGAGAGCTTACTAAAGCTATGTTCAATAACTGTGGGAAGTAGACAGGATACACAAGAAAGGTATACAAAACCCTTTATTTTTCTCTCTTTACAATAATTTCCGTACTTCGGAATACAAAGACCCACTACTTGTGGTCTAAACGTAAGAATATAAAAATATTTAACTAAACTCTAACTTAACTTTGGAATAATAAACGTGGAAGATTGGCCTTATATTAACAGGAAGCCGTATGTAGTACAGATAACTGTTAACACTACAATACGTTTAAAAATTATCACGAGGATTAAACCTCTGGCCTGGAAGGCAACCAGCAACTGAGTAAAACTTCTAAGGTAAGCGGCCTGCTTCGACTAACTCCATCCTCTCTCTCGCTTGGCAAAAAGCCACATCTTAAGTACTTGGCGTTCGCCACACAAATTTTGCATAAATAAGTTAACGCTTTTAATTCTGGCCGGAAGTAGAAAATAAGAAGTGATAGTAAAGATTTAAAATAAAATAAACGTTAGTAAAACTTAAGATCCTTACATAGGTGATGCAAAACCATTTGCAGATATAACTGACGCCAAACCATATGGTTCATTAAATATAGAAAAAATTGAGTGTGTTGGACATATTCAAAAACGAATGGGAATATGGCTACGCAAATTAAAACTTGAAAGAAAAAAAGTAAAATTAAATGACGGTAAAATCTGTCTGGGAAAGGGAGACTAACAGATAAGTTAATAAATGAAATAACTTCGTATTATGGTAATGCGATTAGAGAATATAATGAGTCTGTTAGTGATATCAGAAATGCCATTTGGGCAATTTACTACCACAAAATATCGAGTGATGAAAAGCCGATTCATGACGTTTGCCCTGCAAATGAAACCACATGGTGCAAATACAATATAGCTAAGCAAAATAAAGCTGATTATAAGCATATAAATTCTGAACCAGTCGCTGTAATGGAGGCAATAAAGCCAGTTTTTATAGATTTGTGACAACCTTCGTTATTGAGACGTTGCCTTGGCGGCAAAACACAAAATACTAATGAATCATTTAATTCCTTAATTTGGAAATTTTGTACAAAGACATGTCGTGCTGGTAGTAGGATAGTTCAAATTGCTGGAAATGAAGCAGTAATTGCTTTTAACGAAAGGTCTGTTGGTAGACATTCTGTAATGAATGAGCTACAGCTTTTTAGAAGTAAGTTTTCTATTGAAGGATTTTTACAAATTGATAACAAGAGAATAGATAACGCAGAAAAGAAAGTGGTTATGTAAAAATAAATTTTTGTGCAAATATGCTACATGTATTTTAATATACGGCTATCATTCTGTCATGGTAATGTATATAGCAAGGTAAATTTAACGTGTTTCATACTAACAAAAGCTTCTGCAATTTATTAGGATTTATACTTTTTAAATGTATTTTCAAAATAAATATACTATGCACTTTATTATTAGAAAGTTATATACTGAAGTATTGGCATTAAAACTCAAATTTCTTAAAATACGGTTTTTCGCAGTTGTATACATAGCATTTAAAGTATGCTAAAGTTACATTGTGGAAGAACTATTAAATGTTTTATAAGTTTGATATACAGTAATATATTACAGAGAACTTGAGCTAAGACATTTGGCTATAAGTAAATTCTTATTTGTAAGGAAGTTTTAGTTTTATCATTCTTAGTCGATATGTTATACTTCGATGAATGTAGCAGTTTAGCATACAATTTCAAATAAGTCGTAAAGGATTTTTTCCCACCTATGTTTAAATAATATTGCATAATATGATACATATCATATGCTTAAATGCTTGAAAGTACTTAACTGATGTGGTTATGTAAAAATAAATTATTTGTTCAAATATGCTACACGTATTTTAATACACGGCTATCATTCTGTCATGGTATTTTATATAGTATGGTAATTTTAATGTGTTTCATATTGACAAAAGCTTATGCAATTTATTAGGATTTATACATTTTAAATATATCATTTCGAAAATAAATATACTATGCACTTTATTATTAGAAAGTTGTATACTGAAATATTTGCATCAAAACTCGATTTTCTTAAAATGCATTTTTTCCCAGTTGTATACATATCATTTAGAGTATGCTAAAGTTACTCTGTGGAAGAACTATTAAATGATTTATATGTTTGATATACAATAATACATTACAGAGAACTTTACCTGAAACATTTGCCTATAAGTAAGTTCCAATTTGTAAGAAAAATTTTAGTTGTATCATTGATAGCGTAGAAGTTTCAAATCATTTTTAGTTGATATGTTATACTTTGATGATGGCAGCTTATTTTATATTAATTATGCTTATACCAACTATTCGAAATTGTATAATATTAAAATATCTCTCAGAAAATAAGCATTTTATATATTTTATAACAAGAGAAGTATTTAAAAAAATATTTACATTAAAACTTGATTATCTCAAAACATAAATTTTCACTGCTGCGCGCATGATATTTTAAAAACGGTTCTTGGTACACACTTTAAATTTAATGGACTTCTTTATATGAGTATTATCATCTAACTGAACCAAAAAATATATTGAATATTTTAATAGTCAGAAGTTTTACGCATGGAAATATTAAAAATTCTTTATTAAAATGCATTGTATAAATTTAGTTCTAAATAAAATGAGAATTTAACATGAAATTCTTAAGATTTTTGGTTCACAGTAGTCTTTAGATGCTATACAAGCTGTATATTAGCTATGAAGTTAAAATATATAACAGAATGTTTTAAATTGTGCACGCAAAGTGGGAGTATTGCGTGAACATATAAAAAATTACCTCACAAAGAAGATTAAATTATAAAAACATTTGTGGCAACACAAAATATTTGCTTACTAATTCAGCTGTGCTATGTAGTCAGCTGTAAAAAACTGGAAGTAATAGCTTTAAAAATAAACATGCTATCCCAATTCTTACAACAGGATCATATTCAGAGATTTTGAGGGTTTTAAGGTGTACGAGACCCCTTAACGTAGTTCAATGGAGAACGTGATGCAACCACTTCTCATTCCCCAATGACTTTAGCTTTGGCACTTACGTTTCAACCGTCACCGGAATGACGACCTTGATAATTCAACGAAAGAACATATTATTAGTACTCATTTCGTGCTCTTAACGTTCTTAGCATATTTCATAATGCCTTACCGGAAATTTCTGTTTTCAGCTATAATCCTGGAAGGAAAAGTTCTGTTCATGCTGGTTCTATCATCTCGACTTGAGGTTTTGGATGATGGTAAATTACTCATGTATCGATTGTTATACAAAAGGAACTCTATTTGTATGCCTCATGATTGAAAAGTCCATTATTGCCACCAACCATAACCGAAATCTGAAAGGATTTTATGTGGGACTTCTCAATATCTGGCAATCTCTGGCAAATTCCGCTCAACATCCACGATTTGTTTTCGTGACTTCTTGCTGATTAGCAGCATTATCTTCTGTGTCCTAATGTGTTCTGCAGTTCTTTCGTAAGTGTTCATCACCACTGCAGTTCTAGCATACTAAGGTCGCTTTCGTCTGACGTCTGTTCCGCTTTAAGGCACTTACTTAAGTGGGTAGACTGCCTGGACGAGCTGTCACTTGTCCACTAGCTTCTGGGTTGGAGTAGTTCCGATTGGGCAATGGTGTGTGCAAGTTTCTGAAAGGACTGCTACGTGTTTCATGGCGTACACTCTAGGCATTTTTTAAATCCTTGAGATCCACTATTCGCAGTTGTTTCTATACCTCAGGTTCCCGTATGCCACCGAGGAAGTATTTCATGGATTGTACTTCACGTATTTCTGTTGAGCAGTCAAAAAAGGAGAGATGGGAGAGCATTTCGATATCAGTGGCGAGCTTCTGGATTATTTTGGTGAGCTTCTGCTATCGAGATATTAACTGCAGCCTTCTGTAGCCTTTTAAACACTTCTTAGTAGAGCTTTCGCGTACCGGGTACAGCATCAAAATCTAGCCTCTGGGTTTCTAGAAGAGTGGGACCGATATCGTCTTCTTCTATTCTCAGAGAAGCTGCGAAATTACAGGTTTGTCTTCGGAATCCTACCCATTTCCATTTGGAGCTATACAGAACTGAGCCTTGTACATATGCCAAATGTTTTTTCCATCACACGTGGAAAGCATGAGAAATGGGTCGGAAAACATAGGTACCAATTTAAAGGTATCAGAATCGTTTCCAGTTGTCATTGTGAATGTGTTAAAGCTGTCAGATTCTTTGGCGACAACAGCAGAAACTCTGTCATCGATTTGTTGTTCGACATCAGAAACTCTTCCTTTGATTTGTAGTTTGACAGCATTAACTCTTTCTTTGATTTGCTGTTTGACAGCAGAAACACGTTCTCCAGTTTCTCTAACTCTCCTTTCGACCATGTTATTTCTGCTTTCAAAATCCTCGAAAATCTTCTACTGTTGTCTTTTATTTCTTCTTGACAGGCTTAAGTATCAATTTTGGATAGATTCCATCTTTCCTTGAACTGGTATTATTTCCCCTTTCCCTCTTTTGTTGGACGCATTTATCTCTTCTGTAAAGGAATCAACCTCTCCTTTTATATCTTCTTGGAACGCAGCAAAGACTGTCACAAGCTGCCTCAGATGCTCCTCAATTGTTCTTGTCTCTAGCATCTGTCCTACTTCTAACACCCAAAATTGTTCCTGGCATAAAGGTTCGTAAAGCATGCGGAAGAGCTGGTAGCTTGTTAGAAATTATTTGTCTCGAAAAAACACTGAACAATTCTGGAGTTTTTCGAAAAGTACGAGTAAAAAAATATAATTCCAAAAATATACGAAATATAAAGGAACACTGCTAGTAGTTATCACTTTAAAGTGCTGAGAATGATGAAGAAAATACGATGAAAAGCGCACGTAAAGAGCGAACATAAATCTGTCAATACTCCTTACTCTATGCTGAACTGCAAAGTTCAGAACTGAAGTTCATTCTGGTCTTATCTCATTTTCTAACTCTCCATACCAAAAGCCCGAAACTGACAAAACTGTTGGACGTTCGAAATTTTGGAAGAGAAAACAAATGAAGCCACAAGGAAAAATCTACATGGCTTATAATGATTGTCACATTAAAAAAACTATAAACTGTATTTACAGTGGTACCTCGATATACAAATGCCCCAACATACGAGTGTTTTGAGACAGGAGCTACCGAGAGAGCGATGTTTTTGCTTTGAGACGAGAGCAAGATTTGAGATACGAGGAATCGCACACTACACCGCTGTACACGACCGCAACATGCGCGCGCATGTAGGTGTCGTGTGCAGCGTCTAACAGTTTCTCCCACCTCAGACTAGTCCTCAGTCTGGTGCTTGTTTCTCTCGTTTTGGAAGAATTTTTGATAAGTTGGGTTCGCGTTTTTTGCTTTTTGTACATTTAGAAAACATTATCATATTTATTTTTATAACCCTGGGTCCAAAGAAGATGATGATGTCTATTGAATTAAAGCGTTAAATAATAGAAAACCATGAGCAAGGTGTGCGAGTAATTGACTTGGGGAGGATGTACGGGCGTAACACATCAATGATATTTACTGTGCTTAAACAAAAGGAGTTGATAAAGAATAACGCCAACTAAGGGCGTTACAATAATTTTTAAGCTCCGACCTCTCTCCGTCAAGACATGGAGAAACTACTGATGGTGTGAGTGAGAGAGAAGCAGCTTCAAGGAGGAACCTTAACACAAAGCATCATATGTGAGAAGGCACTATTACGAGTTATTTACGAGCGATTTACGGTTATTTTCTACAGAAGATCCCACACACTTCTACAAACGTGGAATCGGAAGACCCGTTTAAAGCCAGTCGGGGCTGGTTTGACAACTTTAGGGAAAGGACCGACCTTCACTCCGTCGTCAGGCATGGTGAGGCAGCAAATCCGGATGTAAAGGCAGCTGATGTTTACATCAAAATGATTTCCGAACAGATAGTAGCCAAAGGATACATCCCCCCCCCAGCAAGTCCTCAACTGTGACGAGACAGGGCTTTCTGGAAAAGGATGCCGAATAGAACTTACATAACGGCAGAGGAGAAGATGCCAGGTCACAAACCCATTAAAAATAGATTAAATCTAGCAATTTGCGTCAATGCGAGTGGCGACTGTAAAATCAAGCCTCCGCTAGTATACCATTCGGAAAACCCCAGAGGCTTTAAGTCATATAATATTTTAAAAGAAAACCTGCCAGTTATAATTTTAAGAAGATATGTGGAGGGCAAATCCGAAGTCGTGGGACAGAATGAACTTCTTTGTGGAGTGGATAATTCTGGTGTTCTGTTCTGGTGTTGGCCTCGACAATGCCCCTACTCACCCATCAAATCTCGAAGATGATTTACTCGAAGAGTTCAAGTATATAAAATTTCCCTACCTACCACCCAACACCACTCCTATCCTGCAGCCCATGGATCAGCAGGAGATTTCTAATTTTAAGAATTTGTACACCAAGCACATTTTTCGCCGCTGCTTTGAGGTGACAGAGAACACAAACCTTACCATTCGAGAGTTCTGGAAAAACCACTTTAACATCGTGATGTGCCTAAGAATTATTGTTCAGGCCTGGCTGGGTGTTACAACGTCTGCATGGAAGAAGCTGTGGCCTGAGGCTGTAGCTGAAAGAGAATTCGAAGGATTGGAAACCAAAGTGTCAGTGGTAGAGGAGCTTGTTTCTCTCGGAAAATCCATGAGTCTGGAGGTGAAGGAGAGAGATGTGAACGAACTCGTAGAGGAAAAGTCTCAGGAGCTGACAACCGAGGAGTTACACGATCTGCATTTGCAGGAGCATACGGTGGTTCAACGAAAAATAATTTTCCAAGAGGAGCCAGAGATGGAGGAGGTTATCCCTACAAGAGATATAAAAGAGATCTTGAGAATGTGGGATAAAGTTGTAGAGTTCGTGGATAAAAGTCACCGCGAAAAAGTTGCAACTAGTCCTAAATCGGAGTTGTTCAACGAAACTTGCCTAACTCGATTCCGCAATACCTTGACAGGTAGGAAGAAACAAACCTCCTTGGACAGTTTTTTTAAACGATCTGCGGGTGAAAATGAGCAGATCATGACAAAAAGAGCGAAGACCAGTGACAAAAATTAAGCGCTTCCGTAGGCACTTTTTCTTTTAATTATTTTTTTATAGAATATGTATTTGTTATTTATAAATAAATGTTTCTTCTTGTTTTTGAATAAGAAACTACATTTTTCTTATTCAAAAACACTTAAAAAAACAGCTGAGGTCGTGTTTTGGGAGCTGGAACGGATTAATGGCATTTCGATTACTTTCAATGCGGAAAATTGCTTTGAGATACGAGCAAGGTTACGAAGCATATTAAACTCGTTTGTCGAGGTACCACTGTACTTAATTATATAATCGTTAGCAAGCAGATAGTAATAAATAATTTTAAAACTGTGCTGCTATCAATATACAAATTATGTTGACTAGTATAATTAATTTAGAATTATGCGAATACATATAATATAAGATGATGTATGTTACTATAGATACGTGTTAATATAATACATATATAAGTCTGTGCATATATATGAAATCCTAATTCTTTTTATACCAGTTAACAGTTAGAATTACTGAACAACCATGAAAGGTTCCCCAAGAATGAAATATGGTGTAACAATGAACACTTAGTTTAGAAATTCGATTCTATTATATATTGTTGTAAAAGTCATTGTAAGAGTGAAAATTCTTCATTCTGCCTTAATGCGATTTTTTGCGTTTAATGCGTTGTTTGGTGATTTTATGATCCCGAATTATATTGATGTGATATATTAATACTGCATTTGTAGACATACGTTTTTTGAGAAACGAGTCAAGGCGATTGATTTTTTGTAAAAATTTGGATTTATCCTTATTTTATTGACGTGCACCAGCACTGAATTGAGAATGGCTTGTGCTATGCTTCGATGGATGAAGAAGCGTTTGTAAGTAATGAATATTATGAACGTTTGAACATATTTAAATGAACAGTATTAAAAGTATATATTTACTTATACCATATACTAATAGTTTATGGTAAATTTTTCATTATAAATCTCATGACAGTTTCATTTCTCATTCTATTGCATTTCTATAGCAGTACATAAATTTTGTGGTTTACATATTGTAGATTGCATCAGTTTTACAGCGCAATTTATTCCTCGGTATGTTACTTGTAGTGTTATTAGAAATTCCATTATTTTTGTATTTTTTCTGCAATTGGTAGTATCTGATTAGGAAATTTATGTTTTATTTCAAGATATATATGAAGTTGGTAATATCAAGTGTTAAATAAACGTTGTTATTCGGGCAATAGCGTTAGCTTTATCGATATAAATAAATGCAATTCCTATTTCTTAAATACTCAAGATATAAAGACACACTCGAATAGTAGATTCACTCACTTTACGTTTTTTAAGGGTTATATATATACATTAAGGGCGTGTTCAAAACAACCATTGACGAGTAGTCTTGGCGTAATTCGTATTCATACCAAGATTATCCATTTCTCAAGGCAATAATTTTTGTTATTTTTGCTAAACCGTTTACGAAAATATAATTTTCCGAATCCTGAACTCTTATGCCTGGAAAGGCAGATTTTAAGATATTTGTTTTGCAAAATTCAAAATTCGTATTTTTAAAAATTTATTTTACGCAAAATTCGTATTTTTAAAACACTGATGTATATGTTCTTTTTTTAAAATTCTGCCAGTATATAACATTATATAAAATTCTTGTGTTATCACCATTTATAGTTGTCGCTTGCTGTACAGCCTGCTGAATACATGTTACTTTCTAGGTATCTACAATTACATCGTGTTGTTTCGGTACGAACAGGGGCGAAGTATTCATCACTTAGATACATTTAAAGATAATTAATTAATTTTTTCTGATTTTGATATCTATAATATATAGACAGGATTACTGATAAGAAATTTAAGAAAATAGTAAATGAAGAAGTAAATAGAAAAATTTCTTTCAGGTATTGTGAGATGTCAATATAAACTTCATACATTTTACTAGGGGACTGTTGACAAAGCAAAATCTTTACTATATAAGTCTACGAGCTCTACATATACAGTGTGTTGCTCAAAGTAAACTTCCTGCATTGTGAAGAGTACTACGTGTATGTCGTGATGCGTTCATGCGAAGCTTGTTTCCTCGTATGAGCTCTGCCTCTTCGAACCGAAATTGTCCGTAATCTGCAGCGTCTTGAGTTGTTTATGCAGCTTCTTGAGCTGTTCTGGTATTTCCTGTCGAATCTGACGATGACGCGGACAGTCTTACATCCTTCGTTTACTTGCGACTTCTTCCCGTCATCGCGCATATTCTTTTGACGTTCCGCTTGCCTAATGGGCCTCCGTTTCGCTTCTGCTTACCTTTCCGGAGCACGCAGTGATTCTTGGTTTTCTGAATGTCTTTTGCGTCTGCTACTAGTTTCTGATACAGTTTGAGCAAGCGAAGTTTGTTGAGTTGTTGCTTGTCTGCTGGAACTCCTATTCGTTTCTTCTTCAGTTTCTTGAATGCGTAACCTTTCTTGTCACTATGCTTGCCTTCTGAGTTTCTAGTTGTATCTTCATTCATTTTTGAAGCATGCAAGTTTTCTTCTACTTGCCTGCTGAGTCTCCTAGTGCTTTTTACTACATTTTTTCTGTAGCTCGCTGTAACATTTGTGCTGTCTTCTTGCGTTCAGACATTTTAGTAAATTGAAAAAAAAATTATGTAACTGTAGTAAAGTAACATTGCATCTAAAATATGTTAAATACCTACAGAAGTTTAAACTTCTACTCAGAAAGGAAGTATACAATAAAAGAAATTAAATTTTTATAAATAAAATTAGAATAGCATAAAATGCATAGAAACATTTCATTATGAAGAAAATGTATTCATTCTTTCCAAGCAACCAGCGATTCGTAAATAAATTTTTCTTGCCCAGTCAGGAAACAAAGAACTTTGACACTTGGGGTAATACATTTGAAATTATGATTTAAATTTATTTTAATCTAACAAATTTGCAAAATCTCAATAGAAGAATTAACGTAGCGATAGCATATCGTGTCACGTATCTAAAGGTGAACCATAAAAGTTGCCAAAAGCAGCTATTCATTTAAAATACTGAAATTAACGAAATATTTTTCGACATACAGTGACGTTATATGGAATCACGTGCTTTCCTCAACTTAGAATATAACCGTAAATAATAACAATAAGTTTCGAGTTTGGCAATACTATTTATTACATATTTTTTTAACTTAAAAATTTCTCTTAAACAATACGATTTGAGAGTGAGAAGAGCCATCATTTTTCTAAATAAAGCAATTTGATCTCCAGCGCTTTCCGAAATTTTATATGACATCTCGAGTGATAGTCGTAGGAAGATAACAATAGTCGAAAAGTTTTACCAAGAATTTTTGAAATCCGAGGGTACCTCCTTCTAAACTCAAATCTCCCCCCCCCCGTTCCGGAGGATATGATGTTATGAAGAAAAAAAAACAAAGACGCAAAATCCCACATATATTTAAACTGCTGATTCCTGTTTACAATATTCAATTTCCTTTAAAAACATTAAGCTTCATTTAAATAAAAGGAAAATAAATTCACACATTTTCCCTAGCTTTCAAGCTTTTATTGTATTTTTAAATATTCTTTTTGTCACTGTTGCGCAAGTTTTCCGCGACGTCATTAGGAGCCGTAGGTCGAAAACATATAAGAATCATTGTTGTAAATAATGATCATATGATAAATTGCATACATATGCGATTCTTTTGATTAGAATTTGAGTACAATTCTTTATACATCAGCTAGTATGCCCCTTTATGTAACGACAAGAATTATTTTCAATGATTATCCGATGAGAATGATTCTTTACAATGATTATTTGATGACAATGATCATTTGCAAAGAATATTAAAAGCCGATGACTACGATTACTTAAATAGAATATGCATGTCTTCGATCACGTCACTATTGTATATCGCTATACTTCTGGGGTTGGGGGGGTGTTGTGTATTGTACTACGGCCCTGTAATTAAGCGTTTTAAATGACATCAAAAACGTTAGTAAAACTTAGGATCCTTACATACTACCCGCCAGAGTTAATTAGTTTGAAACTGAGGTCTAAAACGACCTTGTTGAAAACTTTTAGCTCTAGAATCTAACGCGAGGCCAATCTTTTACAAACATTTCTCTCTAGGAACTAGATATTAAAAAGTCGTTTTTACATTATCATCTCTATGGATAAGTATTTTCATCTGTACTGCATCTATAAACAGGAGTTTCTTAGTTGAAATATGGTTCCTTATGGAAGGAAAACTAGTTTAATGAAATGTTACACAATCAAAAGGCAAGTAACATGAATATTTATATTTCTCCTTTAAAATTCTTATTTCATTCATGACGTTATTTAATTATCTCCCCGTGCTCTCTGACTTGTGTTGTAAAGAAAAACACCAAACACGAGCGTGTCTATGTACAAGTGTTCAACACTACCGCCTGCAATCAAAACACTAACGTCTTAAAATTCAACATAACAAAACCTCAGAACACACCTTATATTCATCTCTAAACCCTGAGGTACTATTCTGAAAAGTGGCTAACTCTGAAGTGTAGCGTCAGAGAGCCTAACTACATTCATTCAACCTTTATCACATATTCACAATAATTTGCTCATTTTACAGTCACACGAATAAGTTAAAATTTTTGGCATTACTCTAATATTTTTACTTTTAACATATCACAATATTTCTTAACTTTTAAGATAACAGTTCACATTGTATATAAGGACATATTAACATGCCGTTAATTTTACGCATTTTAAAACATACATTAGTAGTACATTGTTAACTTCTATTCTTTTCCAAGCAAGTGCCAATTCTTCTGCATTGAAATTCTACATTTCAAAAGTCTTTCAGATTAAAACTTCTTTCTTGCCAGAATATTTTAAATAAAATTTTATATAATAATTTTTACAATTTTCTTAAGGTACCTTTCTCAAAGATTATCAATGCTTTTTCAATATTCAAGTATTTACACATTCCTATTATACATTAATTTTAGTTTTACTCGCGAGTAATTGAAAAACAATACTAAAATAGGTAACAACTCCTTTCTCGCCTTTTTGGCGATAAAGGTAGGACTCACATGAGGTAAAAATTCTTGAATTCTGCCACTTGCAGTAAGATTGAAAAATTAACTTATGGTTTCAAAGTAACATAAAGTTTTACTTATCTTTGTGATATTCAGACATCCTTTTTTCTGCCCAGTCCTGGAAGGTGGCGAAGACTACGGTCTGGTTGATCTTCCTTCTTGTGCGGGTTCGCCCTTCGGTTCCTTCCTCCATGAGCTTTCTTTTTCTTCCAGTTCGGTCACCCTTGAAGACCTTTTTTTTAGCATCTGCCTGTGGTCTCGGCCGTTTGATGGCAGCTGGTCTTGGCGGAACCCTGACAACTGTCTCTCGTTGTTGCCTGGATCTCGTTGCTGGCTGTTCAAATTTTTCTTGCGTCTTTGCATCTGCAGCTGGTCTTCCTTCATCAATTCTTCGACATTTGCTGCGTAGACTCCTATCCGATGGGTAGATCTTCTGTTTTGGAGCCGTGTTATAGTTGCTGTCATTTCTCCTGGCTTTCTTTGCATTAGTCGTACTTCTCCATTCTTCATTCTGGGGGTGGTTGTGCCCTCTCTTCTCTGGTCGGTGGAACGACTTCTTTTTCTTGTTACCTTCAGTTTTCCAACGGGGGAACTTTCTTTTCAATTGCTCCTGTCTACTAATGGCTTGCCCTTGGGATTGTCGTTGTTCCACCTCCGGAGCTTGTGCCTGCCGTGTCGGATCCTGCAAAAGATCTTGAAATATTGGCATTTTATTACGGTTATAAAATGGTTTTATCTGGTCTACGTTTGCGGTGCAGGTTTCATCATTCCTGGCTTTTAACACCACTAAGCCTGAGTTACTTTTTCTATGACATATGGTCCTTCAAATCGTGGATAAAATTTGGCAGTTTTATCTTCTGGTGCTGAAGAAAGTTAATGCTTAATTTTTAACACTTCATCTCCTACTTTATAAGTTACTCCCCGTCGTTTCATATCATAATAAAGCTTCTGTTTTCTCTGTGCTCCTTCAGTGTTCTTTTTTGCTTCTTTAATTTATTTTTCTATATTGCCCATTTTAAATTCTGGGGGTCTTTGTTGAACATAAAATAATTTATCTAACGGCGTTATAATCTTTCTGCCTAAAAATAACTCAGCAGGAGTTTTGCCCGTCGTATCATGTTTTGCGGTCCTAAGGGCGAAACCTAATTCATTGACATAGTTAACTCAGCTTTTATGAAAATTTTTAACATAACTACGGACAATTTTCATTATATTTCTATTGACTCGTTCCGCTATATTTGATTGCGGCCGATACGGGACCATTTTTAAATGACGTATGCCCAGTTTTTGGCACATGTCTTCAAATATATTACTTACAAATTGAGGACCATTATCCGATATTACTTTTAGGGGCGCCCCGTATTTTAAAATATATTTATTTAAAATAGAATCAGTAACTAATTTCGAGGAGGCTCGTTTTAAGGGAACAATTTCGATCCACTTACTAAAATGATCAACCATAACAAGGAGATAGCCACTTTTATTTAACTGACTTTTTGGGAAAGGGCCCAATAAATCGATGTCAATTATTTCATTTGGAAATTCCGATTTAATACTATTTAGAAACCCGGCCGGGCGTAAATTAATATAATTAACTGCTTGACATGTTGGGCAGGACTGGACATACGCCCTTGTTAACTTTTGCAGCTCAGGAAAATAAACTGCTTCGCGTACGCGTTGGATGGTTTTTTGAATACCAGCATGAGAAGCTAAAGGGGAGTCGTGTAACTCCTGCAGTATATTTAATCTAAGACTAGCTGGGATAACAGGTCGAAATTCGTTGTTGGAATTCGTAGTTTTTGTATAAAATAATAGACCATCTATTAGTTCGTAATGGGCCGCCCTATTTCTTATCGCCACAATATATTGGTGGCTAAAATTTTCAGGATCCTTTAAATAATCATAAATATTTTTAAATTCAGGATCCTTACTCAGTTCGGTTATCACAGTTTCTCGGGAATGTAACTTACATGCTGTGAGCATTGCCACCTTTACAGTATTACCTTCTTCATCTATTTTTATTCTGGATAGGGCATCTGCTACGATATTTTCCTTTCCGGGGCGTGTGTTTAATTACCAGATTATACTCTTGTAACTTTAGTGCCCATTTTATTAACCTTGGGGATAAGTTTTTCCCTGAGTACAATCTAGTTCCCGCCGCATGATCAGAATACACTGTTATTGGACCTTTCCAAAATAGACTCGGAACTTTTGCACTGTTAACAGAACTGCAAGTGCCTCTCTCTCAGTCGCGGAATAATTTCTTTGTGTTTGATTTAAAGTTCTACTAAAAAATGCCACGGGCGGCTGATTTTGCGAAAGTACCGCTCCTAGCGCATAATCCGAAGCATCCACTGAAATTTCTAAATTCTCATCGTTTTCAGGAAATTTCAAAACAGGGGCTTGCGTTAATGCTTGCTTTAATTTTTCGAAAGCACTATTGGCTTCGGCCGTCCACGAGAATCTTACCTTTTTCCTTTTTAATTTTAACAATGGTTCAACAATAGCTGCAAAATCTTTTATAAAACTCTAACTTCAATCTTTGGAAGAGTCAAATTTTTCACAATAACTGTATTTAACTTGAAGAAAGAGGGCTTTTCTTGGCCTTCGGATTTCCGCACCCTCCCGTCAGCAGAAATCCGTTTTAGTTTAAATTTTCTTTCTTCCTTTCCATGCCTTCCTTGTTTTTCCGCTGGCCTTCAGACTTTTTTTCTGGCTTACTTTTGAACTGTCGACGTTCGCCGGTTGTTTTTGGATACTCAGGTTTCCTTGCCCTCTGATTCGATTTGCTTCCGTAGCCGTGTTCTTGCCTTTGCTGTGGTCTTGGCGCGCCAAATTGGCTTCGTTGCTCATACAGGCGTCTTCATTCGATGTCCGCCGTTCTTCTACTTTCAAACTGGATTGTTAGCTCAAATAACTTTTCCAGTGTAGTCGGATTCCCTAATTAAATAAAGTCTTGTACTTGGGGAACTAAACTCGGCAAAATCACTTGGATTATCTCAGGATCCGGACGGTTTCCATACAAGAGTTTAAAGACGTGAATTTTTCTTAAAATAAAGGTGGAAAGATTTTCGATTCGTTGCTGGTATATGCTGAAGAGTTCCGTTTCTAAACTTGTACGATCCCTTACGACAGGGAAGGCTTTTACTAAGGCAGTCTTAAAATTTTCGTAAGTATAGGTGGGACTTCCCGCTTGACCCAAGAGGCTTCTGCCTATACATTTGAACCAATTAAGCGCTTGGCCCCTCAAAGCGCTGGTAGCTAAGGTGACATTACGGAACTCATGAACTGGATACAGCATGAAGTGGTCATCCAATTTTCCCAAAAAACTGGTTACCGGTGAGTTTCCATTAAATGTTGCTTCTGGTTTCATCGATGCGCGCATTGTCTGTACGATGTACCCAAATCCTTCCAGGGCGGCAGCTGGCATTTCTGGATTCTGAGCCGCTTCTGCAGGCACCACAGGTTCTTCTTGAAACTCGGCCATGGTTATTCTTCTTCGTCGGGCGCCAATATCAGGACTTGTATTCCTCTTTACTTGCTTTGGAAACATGAACTATCCTGACTCGGAACAGGGAGCTTACTCAAGCTATGTTTACTAAATTACGTGATTCAAATCTTATTTATTGCAACAACTTAAACTGTTATGACACTTTCAATTGCACAAGAGGCCCTTGCTTTTACAACTGCATTTATTTGTGGAACACTTCCTTTTGCAATAACAGTGTGTACATATACTCCGCTCTTTTCAATCTACACCAGAGCATATCTGTGATTATCGACATACACCGGTGAGGGTCCGAATGTAGAAGAATGTAATGCAATATTTGATCTTTCACCGACGTATTTGGTGAATGTTGACATTCTCCGGTGAATGTCGATATTCTCCAATTTCGGTCTTTCACGGTAATATATGTTTATAAGATTATATATATATATATATTGTTTATATATATATATATTGTTTATATATATATATATATATATATATATAATCGTTTATTGCAATGCATTGTCGGAAACGCTTTCCTGGCCCATAGTGACGAGAGACAACACAAGAAAAATAGGGTACGAACATTGTAAAGATATTTGTTTATTTTCCTTAGCGCAGCAGAAACCAAGGAATAAGAACAAAAGCAGGGGATCGCCATCAAAGAAAGTATTCGAAAGTTCCTTCGGAACGTATCCTAAACATGGGTTTGGTAGGGATAGTCCAGTGCATTGTTCAGCAAGATCACGAGACCTAACTTGCATTATCAGTTCGTCTCGGGGTACTTCAACACATAAGTGCACGAAACCCCAGTTAGAAGTCCAACAGGAACTTGTGGCACATATTGTGGCAGGTGCTGGGAAAGTCCTGGGGATGCACGGTATTTTCCAGAACATCTCATGTTCGATGTGCGAGAGATGGAATACCTGTAACAGGGTGCAGGTCGTAATTTCGAACACCTTTTTTGAGGTCCATAAGTATCTAATTTTGTTCCTACTTTTTAATTTATCTTGTGCTAAGCATAACTGGTGTCCGATCTTTCGTGTGTTTTGTGTTGTTTGCACCGGCCAGGAAAGTGTTTTCGGCCATGTTTTGCCATTTAATTTTTCGTCATCGTAGTCTCTCTCATATATGTGTATAATTACTTATGACTCAAGTGTTGCTACTATATGATGACATTTACAAACACGGTGTTTAAAATGCTACATATTCCCATCCGAAAATATCTTTTTCTTTATCTCTTGCCCTTCAAATAAGATATATGTGTCCTTCATTGCAAAATTACCTGGAACTTTAATTTTTCTTTTTTCGAGGACAATGGAGAACATATTTCATTATAGGCAGCTGTCAATATTCAAACATCAAATTGTAAAAGCCATTAAAGTGTGGCCGAGATGATCAGAAGGGCTAAATTCGCATAAGGATTTAGGAAATAAATTTTGAAAGATTTTGTAAATTTTCCTTCAATAAATTTAATGCAACAGGCAAAAGAAATTACAGGGAACAATAAATATAGGAGAAAACAGGTATATCTTTTCCTAATTTACTTTGATTTGATTGATTTCTTTCTTTCTTCCTGTATAAATAAATAAACTTTAAGAATGCAACTGAAGAATGAGAATAAAAGTTTCAATTGAAAACAAATGGTGGCAAAAATCCTAGTGCGGCTCTGCTGGACTACGAAAAAGACCAGTAATATGATCCGAATTTGGAATAACGAGAGAAAATTTGAAATCTGTGCAGAGACGATGCAAAGAGACTCGTTAAAATACAGGTTTTGCTGATTCAGAAAGAACGTTACGTGTATATCTTCTAAAATGCTTTTTCCATCCTTTGTTTGTAGTTGTTTCCCTTTTCATTTCAGTTTCCTTTTTTCCTCCTATTTTGCAATTTTCGTCATTGTTTCCCTCTGTTTTTAAGCCACCTGTTTATTATTTCTGTTATTATTATTGCAAATTATGTAAAAATTAAGTAAGGAAAAGTAAGGCACTGAAACTTTGCAAATTATTACGCTCTACGTGAGATTCATGGAGGCCGCTTATTGCATACAAATAACGCAAAGTACTTTAACTTATCTGCTTGGCTTTAGGTCAGAACAACGAAAACAACAAATTCACCCTTTGTAGAAAACAATTCTTCCAGGCAATAATCTACGGGGAGTTTTTTCCCTATGAAACTGAGCCAAAAGTGTTATATAGTATCTAAATATGGAAGTGTTGTACATGTTAAACGTGATCGTCATTGCATTACCTTCACTATTTTACTACTGAAATAAAGATATACCGATTTTTTTGTAGATTGGAAAATCCTCCTTGTGATCATGAAAAGGAGCAAAAACTGGAAAACGAGAAAGAACTGGAAAACGAGAAGGAACTGGAAAAGAAGCGAGAACCGGAAAAGATGCAAAAACTGGTAAAGAATCAAAAACTGAATAAAAAGGAAGAACAGGAAAAGGAGGAGAAACTGGAAAAGAAGCAAGAACTCAAAAACAAGAGAAAACTGGAATTGACACAAAAACTAGAAAAGAAGCAAGAACTGAAAAAGACACAAAAGCTGGAAAAGATACAAAAACTAGAAAAGAAGCAAGAACAGGAAAAGATACAAGAATTAGAACAGAAGCAAGAACTGAAAAAGAAGCAAAAATTGGAAAAGAAGCAAGAACTGAAAATGAAACAAGAGCAGAAAAAGAAGCAAAAACTGGAAAAGAAGGAAGAACTGAAAAACAAACAAAAACTGGAAAAGCAACAGAAACTAGAAAAGAAGAAAGAACTGGAAAAGAAGCAATTACTGGAATGGATTCAAAAACTAGAAAAGAAAGAAGAACTGAAAAAGAAGAAAATACGGGAAAGAATACAAAAACTAGAAAAGAAAGAAGAACTGAAAATGGAGAAACATATTGAAGAGATGCTAAAACAAGCACACAAAAATGAACTGGAAAGGCAAAAGTTGAGGGAAAAATTGCAAAAACCAAAAAAGAGAGACCTGAAAATGAAGAAGGAACTGGAAAAAATGCAAAAACTGGAAAAGAAGCAAGAGCCGGAAAAGATGCCAGAAATGGAAAATATAGAGGAGTCTGAAAAGACGCAATACCTGGAAAAGAAGCAAAAAACGGAAAAGATTCCAAATCTGAAAGACAAGCTGGAACCGGAAAAGAACTGTCAAACCCGAAAAGGAAACCGGTTGAACTGCGAAAAGAGCCAGAACTGGATTCCGACTGCAGAACGATTGATTTAATGACCAAACGAAGCAAGACCCGGAAAAGAAAAATAGAACAAATAAATCATATACCTGCTTCATTTTACCAAAATTTATTATCAACAACATTTTTATTATCAAGAACTTTATGGTATTCTTAGTATATGGACGGCATTTGATAATATTTTGCTCGGTAAGTGTAACTACTGATATATTATTAGCTAGTAATTAGTCATGCTAACTTAAAGATACCAGTATTATTTTAGTAGCAACTAAGTACACTCTTTCGTAGTTCAGATCTATGTTTTCAGTGCCTTTCATAGCTGCGAGGTCTTCCGGTTTTACCTGGAAAGTCACAGTTTATTGACTTTTTTAACACATAGCTTTACACATGACAATATTTTTCAACAATAAATTTAAGTTGTGCTACTGGCTTTAAATTGTGCAAATAAATATTGCACGGCATATCTTTCATAATTGAACTCATGAAATTAATTTATACAAATTTCATTTTAAAATTTCTTTGACCCTGAGCTGTCTTATCCAACTGCAGATATTCATAGAACTTTATATCAAGGTTCAAAGAAATGTTCAAAAAGGAATGTTTATCCACTTTTAATTATGTGTTAATCAGCATGATTTGCATTACTAAGATTGTAATTCTAAACAAATTAAAAGCTGTTGTAGTATGTACATTAGCTTTTCATTTGCTTTCACCTTGTTTAAATTCAGTTTGACATACCACAGTTTCCGTCTCTACTCAGGATTTTTTCAGTGTAAAAATTCAAGATTACAAATTGAAATGAGCGAAAGAAATAACTTTTAAAATGTGTGTATACATTACATCAGAATTATAATATAATTAGATAAATAAACTGAATAATATGTTATAATGCGAATTTATATCAATTTCGATTTCTTTCAAAATGGAGATTCCTTCGCACCTCACAAATCTCACAGAAACTCTCGGTTTGTGATTCGTGAGCTTTAGTTTTTTATATTTGAAATTTGGCAGCAATATGATTCACTGTTACGATGCAAATTCTTGCTCACAAATTGGTTATCTAACTAGAAAATGGTATAATTAAAATAAAATGAATATTATTAGATGGAAATGTTGGTTTCCTTTGCGTTTATCTGAATGGTATCGTATATATAAACCTGTTGGAGACGTTTTTTTCCCACACATCGAATAGAGACACATAGTCACATAATACAAATAATATGAATACAAGAATATAGTGTAAGATGAAGCTCTACCACATTTCTCTATTACTTAAGACTGCGAAAGATTTGTTAAAGCATTACAGGATCATACTCTGATGGATCTCGCCGTTCTGTTTCATTTTCTGCCCTCGAAAACACATTATCTTAGTACAATAGATTACTTTTGAAGGAATGGATATTTTGAAAACATTGTAACTGTAAGAATTATTCTCTGACGTTATTACTGAAAAAGCGGTTGAGAGCATAATCTTTGGCTATGCGCTTTAAGCTGTATTAAAACCATTTTGAAATGTAAGGCCTACAAACTTAAATTCAACTTTATCTTATTTCTGTACTATTCATTAGAGTTATATACATTCCCATCAATAGATACTGAATGGCTAAATATTCTGCTTACCCAAATCAGTTATTTTTTTCCTCTCTTCTTTTTCTTAATTTTAATTAGTCCGGAAAGTAAAGGTATAGAGAATTTCCCTTCTTCATTAGAAATCTGATTTAGAATTTTGTTTTCGGAGATAAAAGTTTGAATTCTCTATCCCTTTTCTAAACACAAAGATTGAAAAACGTAACATCGAAATTTTGAAAACATTTATACACTAATAGAAGGAAAAAAAAAAACAGAATATAATGCTTCAGCAAGCATGTAAATATCTCTATCACTTAAGTTTCAGCTATGTTTGTTATAGTATATTCAGGCGTATAAGGCGCACTTTTAAAAGAAAATGCAAGATGGAAATTTATGGGTACGCGCTGTACGCCAGCTATAAAAATGTTATGTTTAGAAATATGGAAAAAGTTATTAGAATTAGATAAAATTAGATTTCTGCGTGTAATTAAATGCTTTTTATTTAAGAGAAATAACATAGTTTATGTATTTAAAAATTTTCGTTATCGGATTCTGTTTCATTTTCACCTTCACCTCTGATCCATACTTGCATAGACAGATCCAAGGTCCTCATATACGTCTCAAGCAATAACTTCAAGCACATCATCGAATTCTGTTTCAGTTTTGCCGTTACTTTTACTCTGATCCACACATAAATAATCATCTTTCGTTGCATCTAGACCGTCAGATATACCACATAAATTAAACGGGTTTAATTTTATTCCGTGATTTTATTATCTACTGACACACTATTTATGGACTGGCATGACGTATTTGGTCTCCATTTGTATATGTTTTTTTCACCTTCACTTTTGTTCGAGTATTCCACTAACGTTTAAAATATTCTATCGATGATTTATTGACATATATGTCTAATATCTGAACTAATGGCAATAATCCGCCTGGATAAACTGTCATATCTGTATAACACTCTTTCAACAACATATTTGTGTTATCCGTTAGATGGAGGCTGAGCATGTTCCCAAAGTATTAGACCTTCTTGATTATCTGAGGCAAAAGGAAGCTTTTGCCAAATATTTCTTATCCACAGTTTCACAACATTTTTCTCCGCCGATCATTTCTCGTGAATACGGATGAAAACACTTTCGGGAAACTGCACTTCAGCAAAGTCTTTCTTTTCAAGATATCGATGAGCTTTTAATTTCGCACGGTCGGCTAAGCAGGAGATCAGTACGGTGAGGTGAGATTTCTCGTTGGCCTATTGATTTTATGTTAACCGTTATTTTTCTTTCATATCATTGTTTCTTTATCTCCTACTATATCAAAACTACAGGAATGACATCCATATTTGCAACACGTGATAGTAAATAAATTTTTACATATTTTTAAAAGCTCATCAAAGTTTTATCTCTATATTTTCGAAGCCTTTGAAAAAATTTTATCTCTTTTTCTCGGAGAACTGAATTATTCCGTGAAGTAAATCGAATACACAACCTCAGTTTGCTTTAAAGTTTTCACTTCCATTTGCACACCATTTTTTCTATTTTTAAGGCAAAGAAACGTACGCTGTTTCTTGTTACAATTAATCCATTCTAGTGATGATGGGGATTTTCTACAATGCAGTTTCCAACACTTTCGCCGACGGTAAGCTATTTCATTACTTCTTTATGCAATACACATTTATTCTTTGGCGCAATAATCATTGTAAAATTTCATGCCTCTTCCACTCGTGTACGAAGCATTCACGAAAACCAACCTGCATGATTTCCATTTTCTTTCGCAAACTGAATGACTTAACATTTGAAACTTGCATTGTGTTTGTTTCGTTCGGCGAAAGCCATAACTACTGCTGAAGAAAGCACTGGATGAACTACACTTCACTAAAATCAAATGTGATATCGTTAAGTCTTTGATGTTGACATCTGAACCACAACTTCAAATGACTACAGAAAGAAGAAACATGACTCCTAATTCCGCAAATTCACTTTGGTCGAAAGTGCACTCTTATCCAAATTATGTTCCTTATTTCTCGAAGTCCTAGAATAACAATCTCTTCCACATCCAGAATGAATACAAATCACCTCCTACCTTGCAGAAATATTTTCCCCGATAATCAATTCTCCTGCGCAGCACCTTATCGCTTGCCAAACTGCAATGTTTCCGCAATTGACATATTTGCTCGTGTTTCCTAAGGTATGAAATAATCAAGAAGAGCTGTTGCGGGATATGATGTTTTTGGTATTGCCAAACCGCCATGTGTATTTTATTGCTTTCTTTATTTACTAAAGATCTGATGCATTGTAATTAAGCGATATAAGAACTTGATTTATATGCGATTACGTTTTCTTATACAAAATGTTCCAACAATGTGCTTATGCGTTGTAATTTCATTTATTCAAAACTCAGTCTAGTTATATTTATAAAATTTTCAATAGCAAACGAATGTTTTAAGAAAACAGTTTAAACGTTTTGGGTCAAGATACTTTTCAAAAAAAGTCTAAACCAAGAATTATTTATATGAGAAATTTTATGTAAAAACAAATGGCGCACATTTTTACGTTTGAAATTTACTGGCATATTCCATGACAAATTTACTAAGAGATTTCAGGTTTTTACCAGCTATAGGAAGTCAAGGATTTCTAGAATAATTTAGAAAGTCAAGGACGAGTTCTGTCTATTGTTAATTGGTATTTTCATTTCCAAAATAGAAGGTTGAAAATTAAATTTTGAGAGAAGTCTTTTTAATTTTTTTCGCAAGCTGCATAATGAGTTCATTTCAAAAAAACTGAAAATAAATGTATCAGTTTTCTACATTTTACTAATTATTCTTTCCTCCAATACCTAGACTTCATTTCGGAAACTTTCCTTTTGGTTATAAGAAATAAATCACAAAACAATTGACTGATGTCAATCGAAATCAGACGGAGATACTTATGTTCAAAATTATTTCATAACGAGTGCAAACTTTTTCCTCATAAAATTATGAGTGTCGGAGAAACATATGAAGAGCTAGGCTTCGTAATTTTTACAAAACAAATGACTTTAAATTTAAAAGTACCAAAGCGCAAACATTTACGTTTTTCAAAACACATTTGTACTTGCAAGTCAATGCCTACCACAAACGACCAAGATCCGGTCTGAACTTTTGCAGACAGTGCACAGACATGCGTTTCGAGTACCTTTCATTTTGGTTATTTGCGTATGCCATATAACCTTCTCAAATATTCTCATGCTTGTGACTAAGAATTGAATTATCATTTTAACTGATATTTTTATGTGACGTGTAACAATAATTTTGTTTATTTTTCAGGATGAAGATTCAGGCCCCCTTTGCGCATACCGACTGTAATTTGAATAGCCAGTTTACAATAACAAACTTAATAGTAACCGACCGTCATAGAAAGACGCCCGAGGCTTAAAGGAACGCGAATCTCTATCAAAGTTGCAACTTGTGTAAATGCAATTTTGACTTTTAAATTCTTTTATTTTCCCTTTCTCGTGTCAAAAATGTTTTTCTCTTCAATATTTAGTTTAATAACGTGAAACTTTAATTTAAATTTTTCTTTTCGCAATTTTTACTTTAAAAAGATTTTAAGTTCTTTCATTTTACAAAAGTAATACAGATTTTAAAAACTATAAATATTTCCTTTTGGTTTTTTATTTTAAAAAATTGCTTTTAAATGCTCACTTTATTTATTTTACAGAAATATTATATACTCTTAAAGCTAAACATATTTCTATTTCGTATTTCCATAAATGCCATTTTTTAAAAATATTTTACTCCTTTTTATTAAGGGGTGTTGGAAACCCTATAGCAACAATGTTGAATTGGCCATTTTTGGATTACCTTTTCTGAAAATCTGCTGTTCTTACAGGTTTGAAGGTTTTTACGTAATTAAAGTACATCTATCACCTCGCGCTCTTTCAAGCACGAGGCAGCTTCGTCTATGCACTCGCCATAGTAGGAAAATAATCTCTATCTTTGAAATTTTATCCTCTAATTTATTACACATAACGGTACACAATATACAATAAAACAAATATCACTAGTATAGTATACATTTAATTATATACATAATATAATATTGTTATTTCAATCCATTTCATCGAGAGTCGCGATCAAACTTTTAACTTTTGTTTTTAAACTCTGCAAAAAAATTTTCCCTTCTTCAGATATTTTATAGAGATTAAGAATCACTTCAGCATGATGTAAAAAGAACAGCCATTTCTCAGCTTTCGATGGTGGGTCAAACATAACTCTTTTATTATTTTCAAATGTTTCAATAATCGTTTTCCTTGCTCTAAGAAACTCTAAGAATCTCCTATATCTTGATAAAAATAAGAACCTTAATTTCTCATTTCCATATAAAATATACTTCCTCGGTGTCTACTGGCTTTAACGCCTGACATTCGAATCATGTTATTAACAGACATAAAAACAATTATAATTTTCTAAGTTCATATGGTTAATATATAAATTAAGAAGGACTTACTTTTGATCCCGATAGTGAAAATATCGAACGAAGAGCACAACTTGACGCTGTTAACTTTAATCATGAGCACATTGCAGTGGCACGTAACTTGACATGATTACAACACGGTAATTCACATTACCCCTGATTTAACTTTTCACGATTTCACTAGGATGATGAACACTGATGATCCCATTTTACCACTCACTGGCTGTTAACTTTTTAGCACATCACGCTTTCACAAATCGGATGAATTTATTCGAACACATGGCCCTAAACGCGCCATTTTCTTTCGTCATAAAAATCTTCTCTCATCGTAGATCCATTCGTGAACTATCACCGAATTTCATTTTATAACTTTCAGTAACTTTTTACAACCGTATTTATTTATTATTTTCACTATTTAGTGATTTTGTTTTTCACAATCTTATCCTATCGACTGCGCCGATTTGCACCTCGCGCCGTTTCAACTCCGAGGCGGGTTCGGTCATTTCTCATGCACTCGCTATAATAGGAAAATAATCTCCATCAGCTTTGAAATTTTATCCACTAATTTATTAAACAATACACAATAAAACAAATACCACTACTATACATTTAGCTTAAGTTATCTCTTTGCACACGGCATGACAGCCGGTCCAACCGCAAAAGTCACAAGTCTCGTATTCTTCCCACCAGCTTGCCCCCACTCTGTTTTCCGGCGTAACTACGTCCCTTCCTTTAACCGTCTTTCGCCCATCGCGGATAAAATGTTCTGGAAACGTCTTTCGCTAAGGGAAGGAACATCACAATACCTAGCTGAATATCCTGAAACGAGCTTTTTTATCATTTTAAATTTTAGAGTATTTTACAGTATATTTTGTTACGCATAGTAAAATTTAGCACTGATTATAATCAAAAGCTCATTTCGGCAAATATTTGGAAGCGTAGTAAATAAGGTATAAAAATTTCAGATACCTGTGAGCAGTAGTTCTTGAGAACAGGTACTACATCGAGTATAAAAAATAACGTTCGGGGGAAAAACGCGATTTTATGTAAAAATTCTCAATTATCAAAGTATTCAATGACAAATTAAAGATTAACATTTTGCATTTGGCTTATTATTATTATATTAAAATTATGCGAAATGAACAAACAGTAAATAATGAGATGCTCAATTAAAAACAAATACAGATTTAATGATAAAAGGGAAATTTTTAATGTCATTACAAACAAGATTTCAAGGGGTTCAAGAGGCCGTTGCCTAAAAAAAAAAGAAAACAATTCGTCGTTTCCGGAAGAAATGAAACTTTAAAAAATATTTTCGTTGTCACAAAAATCAAACTTTTTGAAACATTACGTTATTCAAACTCTTACGTCACTTCCGAGTGTCACGTTATCTAAGATGGCATAGGTTTCGGCTACGTCACCAAGCCTCTGGCATCTCCTGAGGGCGGTTGGTTACTACACCTGTACCAACGATAGTGAACTTCCAGTGATATCCTTCTGTCTGTACCTGAATGAAACTGGCTCTATTTGACGGCACACTA
This sequence comes from Stegodyphus dumicola, assembly GCF_044657685.1. Classification (NCBI taxonomy): domain Eukaryota; kingdom Metazoa; phylum Arthropoda; class Arachnida; order Araneae; family Eresidae; genus Stegodyphus; species Stegodyphus dumicola. Next base: position 188,905,359 of record NC_140776.1, on the reverse strand, counting down.
GCGAAACACTAAAAAGTCATGATTTAAACGACGATGATTTGAATAATTTAACTGGAATTTTGAGGACGACAATTTAGATTAACTGCTGATGATTTTTTATTTAGGTGATCGTGAGTATATGGTTTAGTGATGAAGAGTATGAATAATTGAGTAGGATGATAATAAAACTTTAGGTGATCGGGCTTTGTATCTAGGTGAAGTTCTTTTATTCTGACGACGACTTCAATGATGATGATGAAGATGATACATAGGATGGTTTAGAATGACTGATGTGATTTGAGTGATGATGGTTTATCTTATTCTGACGATGATCATGGTGACGCGATATACATGATGGTTAAAATGACGATGTGTATTAAGTGATAATAAATATTTAGATGAATTTGATGGTGACATAGTTTTGACTGATGACGATTTTATACATGATGTGAGAGTGATTTATATAATAATTTAGAGGAGTTAGACAATGAAGACGATGATTAAATGAGGATGAAGAAGATGATGATTTGGTTGATATTGCTTTCTATTTAGATGATCTGGAAGATTATGATTTATCTATCTCGACGATGATAATGGTGATGATGACATATACGACGGTTTAAACTGAAGGTATGATTTCGATGATGATGATTATTTAAATGATGGTTTTGAATTATCTGGTGATAATTTTATAATTTCTTTCTTGGTTATTCAGAGAACAATTTTGATGGTGAATAAGAAGGTTGAGGTGATGAAGACGATGATCAAATGAGAATCATATTGTTGATGGTGGTGATTTAGATGATACTGCTTTTTATTTAGTTGATTTGAGCTATGATGATTTATCTTAATTTGGCGATATTTTCAATGACGATGATGATGATAATATATATATGATGGTTTAACATGAAGATGTGTTTTGGGTAGTTATGCTTAGTTAGATGTCTTAGATTAGCAGATGAAGTTGATTGGATTTAGAAGGAAATTTATATAGATGATGATTTTAATGAGTTAGATATTGATTTAGATGAAGGTATATTCATTTGATAATGATTATTTAAACAATAAGAGGGTCGTCCGAAAAATTACTTTGCCGTAAACCATACAAAACAAAGTCTTATTACCTGGAAAAACTTATTGCAAAAGATACAGCTATATTTCTGCTACTTCTCAGCATAAGAAACATCGGAACTATACCAATTGTCATAGCGTCGGTTACCTATTTCCATTAGAGTGTCATAGAAGTCTGTCGCCTGGGAAGAAAGGCATCAAATCACATTTGTCTGCAACATTTCACCTGTAGGAAAGTGTGCCCAGACAAGAACGTCTTCAGGTGCAATAACACGTGGAAGTATTTAACAGCAAGATCGGAGCCACAGAATGGATGGTCAGACATCTCCCAGCGAAACGTCTGCAACATATATTTTGTGGAATTCCCCGTATGCGTCCGATGTTGTTGTAGAACACCACAACACCAGCACTGAGCATCCCAAACCATTTGTTCTGAATGGCTCTTCAGATGTTCTCTAGTAAAGCGCAATAAAGATCAGCTTTCACCAGAGCACCACTCGCCAATACGTCAATGAGCAGAATGCCTTTACTATCCCAGAATACCGTGGACTTCAATTTCCGTGCATAGACTGAGGATCGTCCGGCGCGTGGATCCCTGTGACGCCAATCAATCGTGAGTTGCTGTTTTCTGTGGTGAAGTGAGCTACCCACATCTCATCACCTGTAACGATTCTGTTAAATTGCGTTCGATAAACTGATTTATGTATCTGCTGCCTCTAGTTCTTTGTGTTTAAGTTTTGAGTATTCGAAATGGAACTCAAATACAATCAATCATATATATAGATTACATATCAATTCATATACTTGAATTAAATACATATTTACTTACCGGCCCGAAACTTTCTTAACACGTTGAGCGCGGCGCCGGTCTCTGGGGACCGATAGTGAACTTTCCGTGTGGCCGCCGTCGGTCCCTGGGAACCGACACTAGAATTTTCGTTTGCCTGGCGTCGTTCCACGGAACCGACAGTATAAGTTAAAAAATAAATATAGTCTCAATGAAATGTGATCAAATTTAGCATTAATGAAATGTATTGAAACATTCTAAACAAAAATACGGCTTAGCTCGCTGCCGGCTGAACGGAAAGGACAGCAAATTCGGCGCCGAACTCAGCGTGTTAATTAGAAAGCTACCGCTCGGCCTTAAAAACGCACAGCAGTTTGGTTTAAATAACCATTGATAACACTATTCTATAACGTTCTATAACGTATTATTCTATAACGTTCTTTGTACGTTAAAGTACATATAGGACAAGAGTGTGCAAGGAAACTGATATATAACAAATTTATTTAATATTTTTCATATAATAAGGATAATTTCAAACTGTAAACATAATTCTAAAAATCCATGACATTATCGAATTGAGACCTGTTTCGATGTCAGATATATCTCGTAATGAAATCTGAAATTTTTTGAAATTTAACAACTAATTTTTCGAGGTATTTGACAGTCCAATCTGTATAAGTTTCATTTATTTGTTTAAATGTTTGTAAAGTGTTATCACAGATTTTCATAAAAAAAGGGTGTGAGAGATAAATGATAAAATTGATAGATAGAAATGGCGGGAATATTATGCATTTGTTCAGAAACATAAACGTAGTATTTGTGAGATTTCTCGCACAGCCAAGTTATAATTGTTTTGTTAAATTCTTTTTTTTTTTCATATTTAATTCTTTTAAATTAATTTCTCAAAGTTTGTCATAATTTATGTGACTCAACTAGGTACGAAAAATTGATTCGGAATGTAAAAGAAATATATGTATTCTGTAACATTATTTTTTGTAAAGTTTAATTTTTTTAAATTAACAAGGTCTGTAACCAATGTTTGCACTTATTTAATGCACGGAGTTCCAAGGAATTTCACTCATCATCCTACAAGCTGCAATAAACACAAAAACACTACTCTGAAAATGAAATATTCTAACAAGGATTGTAAAGCCAAAGGCATATAATTAGTCTCCTCTGTATGCTCAGATCATTCAATATGATTTCTCTCACAGCTTATAGATTTTCAGATGAGTTACTCAAGTTCGTTTTTAATGGTAATCAAAATAATGTAAAACTGCAATTAAAAAGATTAAAATTTCGACAAATTGACTAAATGAAAAATATATTCGCTGGTCGCTTAAAATTGCTTCAACGGTACCTAGTTCCAAATTGCAAGACGGCTATTCCACACACGGATAATCGAGAATTAGTATAACATTCTACAGCAAAATAATGCAAATTCCTGGTTTTTTTCATATAATGCATTCATGCTGTCAGATTTCTTATGTCTAATCTTATAATATTATTGTAAAATTACTGCCGGTAGAAATCATTCCTTGAAAATGAAGGCCCCTTGCCACCTTCTTGATGCCTAATTTCAAATGGATAATTCAAACGTGGCCAAAGGAGAAATATTAAAATTTTCAAAATATCGTGTTTACGGTTTTTTAATACCTAGATTTACCACTATTAACTAATATTATGATATAATAATATATTAATAATTAGTCAAATGAAATTTATGTGGCTTCGTGTCAACCACTTGGTATTTTTAACGCTGTGTTTGAGCAAAAACAGAATATTGTTTATTAAGCTATAATAAACATCCTACAGTAACATTTAGTTATTGTACATTGTTTTTTATCAGCACTTACGAGCTGAAGTTTCGTCTTATTAAACTATCCATATTGGTGTTTTTCATGCTCCTATATTGTTTTTGTATATAAATAATGGAAATTACAATTGGGATGATCAGTTCCATAAAACTCTCAGTATTCTGCAATCCTAACCACATGACCAATGGTGCCCCAAACATACAAGAAACAAACAGGTATTTACAAGTAGGAATGATTTTCGAAACGTTTGCTTGAACAAAACTCAAAACAAAATAAAACAAAAGGGTCGAATCAAAATGTTAATGTTTCATAAAAATGTGCAGGATAATGTTAGATGTAAAGCCTGTTTTCGTTTCCCTGGCAGACGTACTAGGAAGTTTCATAAATGAAAGTTTTCTCTTTTGGTGGGATAGTGGCTGTGACCTATACATCGAGCATTCATTGCTGGACAGTACGTGTATAATTACAGATAGATAGATATAAGTAATTAATAGAGTATTTGACATATATAAACTCATCATTCAGATCTTCGAAAGTGTTCAAATAGTAAAAACACGATACCGTATGCTTTCACCACTTCACTTATGATGTATACTATGCCCATATGAGGTACTTCTCCCTGTTAGAGTTAACTAAATCTTAGCTATTGAAATATAGCATTTTCAAATTCTTTCCATTTGAATTTAACATGAATAATTTTACTCTGATCTCTCTCTTTCTTTTCTGTTTGTTTCTTACTTCTAGCCATTTATATCCAGTTCTATATCTTCTACTTGTGCCTCTGATATTTAATGTAACGGCATTTTGCTTTAGAGTAAATAGATTTAAAATAATTAAAAATTACATTCCTATTTTCAAAATACTTTTATTAATATTTCAAGGTAAACATTTTGATATTCGTCAAATGGAACTCGAATCTAAAATTTAATTTTTATTAAATCTTTAATCTGTTTCCAGCACTATGCATAAAAACGCCCTTTCTTGTTAAAATAACGAAACTGATTTCAGGTTTACTAGTAAGGAATCAAATTGCAAATTGCTTAGATGACATTTTTCAGCTCTCAGAATACATTCCATTTAACTATGCAGTAAATCGAATGATTGTTTGCAGTTAACAATATGTAAAAAGCTGTTTGGGCCCGGTCGAGAAACAGGTGGTTTACATCTGGAGGAAACGAATGTTTGACAATGTCTATATACTATATATAAACTAATAATTAGAAACTTCCGCGTAATGCCCTTATGAAATAATTCACTGTATATTAGAAAAGTACGAGAAACAGACGCATATTTTTTCGAATGAAAAAAATCGAAAAATTATGTGCTCACTAAAATCAAAAATCTCAGGCGAACAACAAATAAGGTCTTGTAAGGCCTTATGTGTTGTTCCTTATAAGTTATGTGAATTTCCTTATAAGGCCTACTAAAATATACACACTTTTTGCTGCTGATCATTTAAATTTATTTCTTCGAATTGCTTTTTCAAACTTGAATACCCGATTCCTAAAAGAAAGTTGCTGATTTTGAAATTACGTATACTGCACAATTTTGGTCGTGCGTTTATGAATTTTTTCTAATTTTATTTCTTTATTAGCGGAAGTACCCGATGTCAATTAAGTTAGATTGAAAGCAATGTATCTAACAATCAAGAGAACGATACCGTTGTAATCCTTCTCTAACGATATAAAAAATACGATTCATAGTTATACATTTTTCAGTCTGGTGCGATATGCAACCCCACATAAAAAATTTCGATAGAAAAATATAATTCTCTCTCATTGTATCAGAAGCAATGTCACTCAGCTTTTAGTGATTTTCGTCTTTCTAATCAAATGGCCATAACAGCTCAAGTTCCATCCAATATTTCACCTATATTCAACTTTAGTCGATTCAATGTCGCAAAATAATTATCATAATTGATCAGAAATCAATAACGCAAACAAACAAACAAACACACAAACAGACATTCTTCTTTATATATATAGGTTATGTAAAATTTACAAATTTTTTTATTAACAAAATGTACGAGTTGCAAGCGAGCAGTAGCAACACATTTCGAAATAAAACAATTCTATCTCCAACGCCCGAGACTGTTACCACTAGGAAAAATGAGTGCGAAAATTAGAACTTTCAGAATTTTTAATTAGTATTTTGGCTCATGAAAGTGGTTAAGATGAGAATAGTCGAAATGGCTTCCCTCGAATTTTCGGAATCGGGAATAACGTATTTAATATTTGGGAAAGCTATTTTTATTTCATCTTTTATCTATTTTCGTATTTTAACAAACTCTAGGATTTGAAACAGATCAATGGTAACAACTTTCGAAATAAAGCAGATTTTCATCTCCAGCTTGCGAGACTGTTGCCACTCGGAAAATGAGAAAGAAAATTATCGTTTTTCCGAGTTTTTAATTTATAGCTCTGATTTTAGCTACTTTTTTTTTTTTTTTTTTTTTTTTTTTTTTTTTTTTTTTTTGAGAAAAGTGACGTCGACCTATTCTGGGACCGATAAAAGAATTGTAGAAAGTTTGGTGGTGATAGCTATAGTAGTGACCGAGTTATGAGAGGACAAACACACAAACTTTCTTCTTTATATACTATATAGATAACAAGTATGAAACTTTCCCAAATGTAAGTATACGAACCGCGAGACTGTATTAAAATTTGGATTTACTTATTTGTCAAAAAAGAATTTTTTTAAATATTTGACATCGCCAAAACATGAATATTTTCGTGATTTAAAAACATTTCGATAACTGGAAGTATATTACTACAAGCAACGATTGCAAAAATAAAGGTCGTGTAGGGACTTTTAAGCCGGATAAAGGATGTTGGTGTACATATACGTGAGCATATACATATACGGTTGGTACAGCTAACCTGCAATATAAAGAGAGAAGCAAGCCTACTCTTTAGAAAAATTTCAATATTCTTCGGCTAATCGTTTTTGAGTTATGCGAGATACATACACACATATATTATATCTACATACATACAGAGAACACGAAAAAATCCCTTTTGAATGCATTGTAAAATATACTATGAAAAGGAAGAAGTCTTTATTCTGTCCGTATGAGATGTCGCACAATAATAATCCAAATGGATTCAGATATGGACAAAATGGATATTTCCACTGAAATGTGATACTTGAAAATTTTCGTGATTATAATACTTCCTTTATATTGTTGCGTGCGTACGGGTTCGTTATGAAATGAATGCACAAGTCCGATGAAAAATGAACAAAAATTTATTATTATCACAACAAAAATGCTTAAATTTTCTCAAATTATCATGCAGTATTACAATATCTCGCAGTAGTTATCTTTTAACTACTCAAATGTCCAGCTAAAGAACGTAATTCAAAACAGCTAAAGAACGCTAATCCGCGAATTCGCTACAATCAACAACAGTAGTTTTCTAAACAACAACAAACTAAACAACTACTACAAACTGAGATGTTTTCCTCCTTTTATAAGATTTTAAAATCACGCGCTAGAATTTTCCAGCACTTTCTCGAAATCAAAAAGAGATATTTATTTATTTAACGCACGCGCTCTTATATTTTTAATTTTTTTTTTTGGCTTAGCTTTCTTTTAATATTCGTCACGCGCTGCACTGCGCCAGAAGTAAAACCATTTAATTTATAACTGAATTAACATTAGCTTTTTAAATACCAAATTCGTAACACTGCCCCCTTCCCAAGGACTGCACGTCCCGGGCAGTACAATCCCTGGACAGGAAGCTAAACTTACAACTGTGGCATAAATGCAACTGAAGCATAAACATTACATTACAATATCAAACAATATAAACAATAAATGCAATAACTAGCTTAAACAAATCAAATGCTATCAAATACTAAATACAAAACAAATACTAAATACAAATCAAATACTAAATACAAATCAAATACTAAATACAAATCAAATCAAATACACATTTATAAACAAAAAAGACCATGGTCTGATACTATTTACAATTATTTACATTACGTACTATGGCCAAAGTAATGAGCTAACCTTTCGTAAGAGTTCGAAGACTCACGGATCCGAACCACGACGTCATTCGTGTTCAGCACTGTATATGGACCATCCGAAGGTGACTGTAATTTAGGGCTCAGTCTTTTTCGTTGAATTGGGTTCCAAAACCACACCTTGTCTCCTTTGTTGGATCTCTGTCTAGTAGCTCTTGTGTCGCATCTGGTCTTCACTTTCTCCGTCGCCAAGTTCACTCGCTTTCGAGCGGAACGGTGCATCACTTCAAAACGGGCCTTGACATCTTGGATGTGTTCCTCAGGCGATGAAGGCGCATCCGTACGGCGATGAAACAGGCGGTCACAAGGCAGACGAAGGTCTCGACCGAAGAGCATCTGAGATGGAGAATAGCTGGTAGTCTGGTGTTTCTTTTCGACCCTAGCATGATTTCGGCTGTTTCTCGAGCTGGTTCTTTCGGACAAAGCGTCGGCATTTCCAGGTGAGGATCCCTTCTTAGGATGGATTAGTCATGTCTTCAGATCCTGAAAGCAGTTTGTTGTTTTTCAAGTCTAAGGAAAAATTGTATTTCCTTAAAAAGTCCAATCCGAGTATGCATGGATCTGTAATATCCGCCACATATGCTGTGTGATGGTAGGCGGCACTTCCAAACGTGATGTTTACGTTTAACTTCCCAGTTATGTCGATCTTGTCACCAGACGCAGTCTGAAGGGTAACACAGGATGGCGTCCAAATAAGTTTATCTTTAAACTGTTCAGCTAAATCTTTCCTAATGATGGTAACATTAGCTCCTGTGTCAATGATCATACTGCAAGGAACTCCATCGATATTCCCATTGATGGACAGTCCGTTATTGTTGCCACTCACTGTATAAATTTTAAGAGCTTTAAAACAAGGTTTTCCACTATCTGGCAACCTCCGTTCCTCGATATGGTCAATAATTTGTTTACTGCGTTGTTGCTGGGAAATGGTCTTATTTTCCGTACCTCGGGGTGTTCTGCAGTTTCTTCGTATGTGGCCTTCAACTCCGCAGTTCCAGCACTTAAGAATTAGTTTCTTTTCACTTCTGTTCCGTCTCAAGCCACTGACTTGTCTGGTAAAATCATCTGCTTTATATTCCGTACCCTGGGGTGTTCTGCAATTCCGTCTTAGGTGACCTTCACTACCACATCTCCAACACCTTAGAGCCACTTTCTTCTCGCTCCTACTCCGTATCAAATCTTCGACTTGTCTGGCTAAATCATCTAAACGAGCCATCAGTTGATCCACTGGCTCATGGACTCGCACAGCTCTAACTGGGTAGCGATCTCTACTAGTTGCTTGCTGGGCTGCCTCGAACTTCATGGCGTACAACAGAGCGCTTTTTATGTCCTTTACATCTGCCATTCGAAGAGCTTTCTGTATTTCAGCATCTCGGATGCCGTCGATAAAGTATTGTAAGGACAGGATTTCCCTTGTTTCTGTCGGGCATTCCGAAAAGGCGAGATGGGACAGCCTTTCAACATCCGCGGCGAGCTCCTGAAGTGTTTCGGTAGGCTTCTGTTGACGAGATTTTAATTGGAGCCTGCTGTAGTCTTTTAAACATTTATCGCCGAAGCGCAGCTCCAAAGCGCCGGATAGAGCTTCGAAATCTAGCCTTTGATTTTCGGGAAGCGTCTGCAGGATATCCGCTGCGTCTGCTCTCAGAGAAGCGGCGAGATGACAGGCCTTAGCTTGGGAATCCCATCCATTCGCATCCGCAACGATAGAAAATTGTGTCCTATACACCTGCCAGGAGGTCTTCCCATCATATGTAGATAGTTTCAGAACGGAACGAGCAGGCATCGATAAAAATTTAAAACCTTCAGAATTGTTTCCTACCGTCTCTATGCACTTCTTTAGGCTGTCAACTTCTTTGGCGACGGCAGCAGAAACCCTATCATCAATTTGTTGTTCGACGGCAGAAACTCTCTCTTCTATATGTTCTTTTACAGAAGAAATTCTTTCTTCTACTTGTTCTTTTACCGAAGAAACTCTTTCTTCTATTTGTCCAACTTTAGTTTCAACCGCGTCTATTCTGCCTTCCATAGCCTCAAATTTATTTTCTATTACGCAGGTAATTTCTCTTTTCATTTCGTCCTGACCTGCTTTCATCTCGACTTTAAGGGATTTCATCTCTTCCTTAACACATTCCTGGCCCAATTTCATTTCTTCCTTAACGGATATTTGACCAGCATCCATTTTCTCTTGTACAGCTTTTATATCTTCCTTAACGGAGTTGACGACTCCTTCCATCTTTTCTTGGAAAGCAGCAAATGCAGTCATCATTTGCCTGAATTGTTCTTCCATCGCTCTTGTTATTGGCATTCAAATCCCACTTCTGACACAAAAAATTGTTGCGTGCGTACGGGTTCGTTATGAAATGAATGCACAAGTCCGATCAAAAATGAACAAAAATTTATTATTATCACAACAAAAATGCTTAAATTTTCTCAAATTATCATGCAGTATTACAATATCTCGCAGTAGTTATCTTTTAACTACTCAAATGTCCAATAGAACGTAATTCAAAACAGCTAAAGAACGCTAATCCGCGAATTCGCTACAATCAACAACAGTAGTTTTCTAAACAACAACAAACTAAGCAACTACTTCTACGAACTGATATGTTTTCCTCCTTTTATAAGATTTTAAAATCATGCGCTAGAATTTTCCAGTACTTTCTCGAAATCAAAAAGAGATATTTATTTATTTAACGCACGCGCTCTTGTATTTTTAATTTTTCCGGCTTAGCTTTCTTTTAATATTCGTCACGCGCTGCACTGCGCGAGAAATAAAACCATTTAATTTATAATTGAACTAACATTAGCTTTTTAAATACCAAATTCGTAACACTATTGTAAAATGCAGTAATAAAATATTACCTAAATGGAAATCTTAAAAAGATGAGAATTAGTACCAGAATTCCACAGCTATACGTTTAAGAAGTGGTCGTAAAAAAAAGTGGTTCGCTGACAACTTCGTTCTAAAAGTTCAAGCAATAACTAAAACATTTTCGAATAAATTGTGTGTGAAAACTGTATGTCCCGTCGTTCAAAAGTAGTGGAATGTAAATTCACTTGATGTTCCCTCAACCTCAGAGTCCCAAGAAACCTCAGAGTCATAATGTTGACCGAAACTACTTTATTGGCTTTCAAACATTAAGTTGGCTGAGGAACGGCGAAGAACTCTTTGAAACCTCCGACTTCAGTAGCGGCTCACCATGTAAACTCAAGAGAACCTGTGCTTAGTTGAAACTCACCGCAACTTAAAAGCTCTAAACCCGAGCTTTACGATCCTAACAAATTTGTGTCTGCGCCTCTCCTCGGTACAAAGAGAGAAATACAATTTGCGTAACATAGAACTAAAATATTTAATCCTTTGCGGCGCACTGTACGTTAAAGTCGGAATTTCAGCAAGAAACGTTGTATTCAGTATATTTAGTCCTAAATAAGTATACAGGTAAAATGTTGTAAAAATTGCACGTTTTAATTCTGTGGGTGTTCCATGAGGTGGAACACTGCGCCGCCAGAGCTTTTAAAAGTGCGACTAAGCGAGCATTGCACTGAAGCACGAAAATGAGTAGAAGCGTTTGCATAAGAAGGAAAAAACTCTGCTATTATGGCTGAATACATGGTTTCCTGGATATACACAATATTCTTGAATATATACGGATAAATGAGGTACATATCTATATACACAAGTCCTATATACAAAAATGTTTATAAATTTTCCTATTTCTTAGCTTCGTGAAATTGTTCAAAGCAAGTCACACCTTTTTGATGGAAGCACAAACCAACTAAGATTAAAATAATTAACTACGATTAATATTAACAAAAAAGAAAAATAAGCTTATAATATATAGATACACGAAAAATATCTACACAATTATTGAAAATAAACGGGAATGAGACTAAAATGACAGCTAAAAATTCGCGTAGGTCTAAGTAAAGATGAGTCAAGCTACTAATGAAATTCCCGCCTAAAAACTACCCCCAAAAATTTCGAGATGCCAATATTAATGCTTTCATAACACAAAAACCACCTCGCCCCTCAATGCTGCTTTGTTTGAATTCATTCCCTCCCCAAAAAAAAAAATCAACGGAAACAGAAAACGAAAACAACGGATGTTCTCTCCTAAGAGCACAGATGTTCTGATTAGTAAGAGCATGAGATTGCTAAAGGCGCAGTGTTCCCGCTAATGGAACACCTGGTTTTATTCAATGATTCTGCGTATGATTTTTGTATGAAAGATTAAAAAAATAATTTGGAGTACAGCCAGCAAAATTATGCCTATTTTTTCTCCAAATAAAATTTTTATATCATTAAAAAAATAGAGAAAATTACTTGAAAAAAATGGATTTTAATAACACATAATAAATTAAAGTTATGTGTCTCCTTGTGATATGCTGCTATCTACGGTTTAAAAAGAAGAGTTCAAAGTATATTATAAAAGCATTTTTATCTATTTACGGTTGAATTTAGAGGCTTTCGAAGCGATTCAATTTGGGTGTTCCATGTAGTGGCACACTGAGACACAAAAGCTTAACCGTATTTTAGAATCATTTATAAAAATATATAAATGTAAAGTTAAATATAAAATATTCGTTTCAAAGCGATCGTTGGCGATTCCATATCTCTTTAGTCTTCCGTTGCATCTTAGAGAGACATTGTGAAAAACCTATATTTACTTATTTTCTCAGAAACATCGGTCATCTTAGGATGGTAATCGACAAGAGGATTTATTGTACCTATATTTTCTTTTTGTAAAATTCTGCGTTTACATTTTCTAGATCTAAATTTAAATTTGATCTTTCTCAAAAACATAGTGTGAAAATGAATGCATTTCCGTTAATAATCTATTCCGTTAATAACTCTATCTGGCTGCAGTGGTCCAGAGGTAAAGTCGTTGAACGCTGGTAGCTAGACCCAGCACAAAAACACGCTGCTTGAGAATTTTATGGTTTTTCTAATGTGTAATGTGCGTACGAAACTTTTCCTGAGATAGTCCTCCCCAAACGCTTCCCTTCCCTTAGGAAAAGAGCCCTAACGTGCTCTTCCAATAATCCAATAAATATAAATACGGTACTGAAATATTACGTAGTTTATCCTGACTGTTGTCATCACAACTAACGAATCGCAACATGCAAAGGATACTTATATAAAAGGATTAATTTGAAGTCTTAATTTTATTCAAAGAACATAATATTAGAAATTTGAGACATGCATAAAACTTTTAAATACATTTAATCTAAAGTAAATGCTCCTTTTCCCTTTTTTTAATTTTTTAAAAATATATTGGTCATGAAGAACTGCCAATACAACTTTATGAAATGACTTAATTAAATAATAACGTTTAATAGTTAAGTAAATAAATTTAAAATTCTCTTAAAATAAAAAATAAAAAACTGCGTAGTACTCCCATACGTATCATTAATTTTCTACTTCCTTTCAACTTTTCAATGCAAGAGTTCCTTCTTGGATTTTTAGCAAAAAATTATTAATGAAAGGAAATATATGAAATATAGAGGTAAAAATATTCCTCATTCTTACTCGCACCTAGAATTCATTACTCGAATACGCACCAGCACCTTTTAAAAGTAGAAAAGATATATCTGCAGAATAATCGTCATGCGATTATTTTATTTACTCTCTTTTATAGGAATATATTTTCCACGACGATATTTTTAAACTGCGAAGTTTTGGAACCGCTTTCTGTTCTTCGTCGATGTTTTGTACCACGATTGTTTTCTTCGATGATGTTTTAGACTTACGATATGTTTTCCTGCCTTCTTTTCTGCCACATGTTTTCTACAACGAAGTTTCCGTCTTACGTTGTTTTCTCCGCTACGTTTTCGTCCGCGATGTCTTCGTCGGACCTCCTAGAATTCACTCGCAAGCAAGCGAAGTAATCGTTCCATTTAGACTCTTGTCCTTCGACAAAATAATACCTAGCCCATTATGGATTTATGCAAATGTACAGAGATGTATAAGATTATGGGGTTCATTTAAAAATGACTTTTCAGTCCACTTTCATATTAGTTTGATTACCATTAAAAACGAACATGAGAAAGGGGTCTAAGAATTTGCGTCTTATAATTAGGAATTTTTGAATAAGATTACAATCAATTTTTTTTTCCTTATGGTTGGCACTTGCCTATGTCGGCATCGTCCTGCCCTAAGGCCAGATCGGTAGTCTCTTTATCATGGAGGCGCCTAGTAGGCGGGCCATCATTGCCTCCTATGAAGGGACAGACAATTTTACATCCATGCCTTCTCCGGGATTCGAACCCTAGCCTTTCGGTATCGCACTCAGTTTTCCCTAACCACCATAACGCTAAAAAAGGCTTGCAGCTACAGATTTGATTTTATTCTTGACTTGTTGTTTAAAAAAATAAAATTTACGAAAAAAAAATGCAGATCAATTTTTTAACAGTGGGAATCAATTTTTCGTAACTATTTCAGTAGTGTCAGTTAGGTCAGACTTGTAGAGATTAATATTAAAATATTAAAACTGAGACTCGGTCTTTCAGAAAGCTTCACAAGTACTTTCTCTCTTTCCATAACAATGTATGTTATTGTCGTTATGATTGATCAATACCAGTATTGATCACCGATAATTTTTAAGAAAATCTGTGATAACTCTTTACCGACTTTTAAACAAAGGAATGAAGCTTATACAGGGTGAGCTGTCAAGTACTTCAGAAACTGTGTTCTTAAACGTTTAAAAATATTTCATATCTTTTAATGAAATACATCTGACACTGAAGCATGTCTCCATTCGATGATGCCACCGATGCTTGAAATTATATTCACAGTTTCAGCATGTTTATAATAAAAATTGTAACCAATGTGCTACTCACTAGTTTTCTGATATACTCCTGCGTTTTATGTACTTTAAAATTACAAACGGCTACAACTGTGTCTCTGTTCACCTTGTTTATTTAATCAAACTACTTTGTCTTTAACTGACAGAGTGTTGGCTTTATAGTAATATATACTTCTCACACTTCTGCTGCTTTGTTTTGTGTTTAAAATGTTTCTTCAGTTTTATTTGGACCGTAAACGCTTCAAGAAAGTAATTCAGAAATCTGATTTAGAATGTGCGTGTTGATGATTGACTGATTCAGATGCTTGATTATTTTCTGATTAGATCTCATTTGCGTCTGCAAGAAGTGCCAATAATTAGGTAATAAATCTATGCAGAATTTTCGTCAGAACTCGTTGGTATGCAAGTAAATAAAATGCTTACACAAATGAATAAAATACTCCTCATATTATCATTTCGACGTTTCATATACAGATAATTTGACTAAAACCTGAATTTATATTTTCTCTCTCATTGTAATGTTTCTTTATACTTTTATAAACGTTCTTCCAAATAAATGTTTCCACAAAATTATTACAATAGGTTCTCAAGCATTACCCTCTTAACCTTCTAAAACCGGGCCGAAATTTTCATATTATAGCTTTCAGACCAGCGCGATCCGAAACAGTTTTGCCACCTCTTTGACATTTTCCTAATGAGAAAAGTCGTTAGTTCCCCTCTATGGATGAAGTAAAATTTACATGTTTGTCGGACGCCTACGTCCCATAGTAGAGGAGTTGCTAGATTTGCAATTTTTTCGATGATTATTTTGCTTTCATATTTAAATGAAAGCAAAATTCTAAATAAATAGTGCATAAATAAATGTGCAGTACTGGATGCATATCCAGTGCACACTTTATTTAGAACAAAATGTATGCAATGTTTATATTTCACTCATTATTTCTAATCAATCTTGTAAATAATTTGTGAATTTTTTAACTTTGTTTTCACTCTTCATTTATATTCGCGTATTTTCGTATTAAAAATTAGAAAGCGAGAACAAAATTTAACAAAATATAGTAAATACAGACTAGATCTGTAAGTCTGCAAGCCGGAATGCGATTTTTAATAACATATTTTCATTAATAAAATAATGGTAATGACTAATTTAATGAAATAATAATAATAATATTTATTACCATTAGATGATTAGAATGAGATTCAATACAATTAGATTTTGAGATGAACTTACAGCAATAATAAAGCTTTACATAACAATAACAGAGATTTAAATCTGCTTTTTTCGATAATTTTGTTATTATAATATAAAAATCAAAATCCGAGATACATTGGTTGCGTTTAATAATTAATTTTAACAAATATTACATTGGACTATCAGGCAAAGAAGGTATATCTTTAACGAGAATTTTTCTTTGTAAAATTGGCTTTTGTTTATGTTAGCCGAGAAAAAAATTCGTGACTTATACATGCAATCATCAAAAGAATTTTGAGAACAGTTTTAAATGTTCATGAAGAATTAATTATACGTCAATTTCTTTCCATAGGTAGAAATTTCGTCTAAAACTATCGTTATATCCAAAAGTTGAAGTCTATTTCATTTTCAACGAATATTCTATTTGCACATAATATATTTTCTAGTTTATTTTAGAAAGAGTAATCTTTCACGTTTTCAAAAGAATAAGGAAATATTGGGTGTTGATACCATGTAGTAAATTTGTTTTTTATATTTCTTCCAGTAATGAAAACGATTACCCTGCAATATTTTCAAAGCAAAATTAAGAAAACCGTTTACGCCAAATTGTGCATAAAGTATCTTCTCGTGTATATTTTTATTTAAAGTGTGGAATTTTCTCTTTGAAAATATCAAAAATCATGAAGAGCAAAATTAATTCATGAGAAATAACTTTGAAATGCAATAATTCCATTGTAATATGACATAGTGGATAAAAGTGCAATACAGTTTATTTATTCACAAATAATCCCCCTCATATGCGTAATTTATGTACTGTCGATTGAGAAATATAGGTTAGTAAATTAAATCGGTTAATTCAATACTTTTCCTTTATCAATATTTTTACCTGCTCTTCAGTAAAGCGGTAAAGGTGGCTGAACACTTATAGCTCGCTTGGATTTGAATCCCGGATAAATAGTTGGATTCATGGTTTTTGTGTAACGTAAATGCAAGCCAGCTTCTCTTAGAAAGTCCTCCGCGAAGAACTCCCCTTATACAGGTAATCGTTGGGTGCTTTGATGTAATTCAGTAAGCGAACAAATTAATCCAATCAATACCGAAGAACGGGTTGATTACATGTGGAGTTTTCCACCAGGAATGTAAATGCGAGCAATTTTCTCTTAAAAAGGTTTACACGAAAGCATCCATTCCCTTAAGCAGATAGCGTTCGCGTGCTTTTCCGTAATCCAATCCTAATTTTCATACATTTAGTAGTAAGTTGACATACACCTTATTACAGACAAAATAACAACTTTTTTAAGATATTTTTTTATCAACTTGTCTGAATTCTCTCTATCTCTTGAAGAGTATAAGAATTTCAGCAAATAAAACTAGCCAAAATTTTATAACATTTAACTGATGTTTTGATTCAGTTTACAAGTAACGTCAGCTTTACTGATATTTAAATATTTTTTGGCAGATCTCATCCTAAAAGAGGGTGTAAAGATAAATTGATTTTATTTAATTTACAATCAATGAAAATCATTGAAAGCAATCACTGAATGAATGAAAATCAGAAAAACTATTATGCATACAATTGTCTCTTATTTATCTCCTGATAAATCAGACAAAATTGCCTGCATAATAGAAGCACTTTGAAAGAGTTGACAGTTCTTAAGTGTTTTATGCACTCCACAAAACAATGTCAAAATAAAATCTTATTATTCATAAGTATGAAAAGGAAGTAAACGAGTAAACGATAAAAACGGTTTTACCTATTTTCTAGAAGGGCATTAAATCTAAAATATTAATCTATTCTTATTTGTTATGATTAAAGAACATTAAATTTGGTAAGCTTCAAGAGCGTGCAAAATCGCTGACGTTTTAATCATAGCAAAAGTCAGTACTAAAAAAAATAGCATTAAAATTATGAGACAGATTGAGAAAGAGATGGCCTCTATTTAATTTTCACGTATATTGGCGAGAGACGAAACCTGCGGTTTTTGCCAAATGTAGCTAAACTGATAAGAAGAGGGAAATAATGCGTAGCCAGCGGCTACTCTGAGCAGCAACAATGGACCACCCAAAGATCTACAGATAGGCGATTCTCTAAAATGGGGAGGGCATGGATGGTATGACAGTTGTACCAATGCCGGCGTCTGAGAAAGTCATTCTCCTTGTACAACTGCTGTACCAGCCGGCTTCGAGAGGTTAATCGCATTTACGTTTACTCGGCTGGAGAACTCAGTAAAGGACTTCTTACCACAATGCCCACAGTTGGATAATCTTCGGTTTCTGGCAAGTACTATCTTAGCTGGTAAAAGGCAGCAGACCAACAATAAAGTGCTATTCACATTCAATGTTCCCATGTTTAGCTATTGTCTATTTTGCCTTTCTGCTCACTTTTCGAATATTTGATTTTGAGTGAAACGATCGTTAAGATAGTAGGTGCTTTGAAATTTATAATCATTCATCCTTTGGTATTTAATTAGGAAAATTCCCATCGGAAGACTCAGTGTGAAAGTAATTCAGATAACAGGGAAGTACTGCTATATGCGGTTGAATTCCATTTGCATAAAGGTATAAAACCGGCCCTTTAAGGAAGAGATGAAATCCCTTAAAGTCGAGATGAAAGCAGGTCAGGATGAAATGAAAAGAGAAATTATCTGCGTAATAGAAAATAAATTTGAGGCTATGGAAGGCAGAATAGACGCGGTTGAAACTAAAGTTGGACAAATAGAAGAAAGAGTTTCTTCGGTAAAAGAACAAGTAGAAGAAAGAATTTCTTCTGTAAAAGAACATATAGAAGAGAGAGTTTCTGCCGTCGAACAACAAATTGATGATAGGGTTTCTGCTGCCGTCGCCAAAGAAGTTGACAGCCTAAAGAAGTGCATAGCGACGGTAGGAAACAATTCTGAAGGTTTTAGATTTTTATCGATGCCTGCTCGTTCCGTTCTGAAACTATCTACATATGATGGGAAGACCTCCTGGCAGGTGTATAGGACACAATTTTCTATCGTTGCGGATGCGAATGGATGGGATTCCCAAGCTAAGGCCTGTCATCTCGCCGCTTCTCTGAGAGCAGACGCAGCGGATATCCTGCAGACGCTTCCCGAAAATCAAAGGCTAGATTTCGAAGCTCTATCCGGCGCTTTGGAGCTGCGCTTCGGCGATAAATGTTTAAAAGACTACAGCAGGCTCCAATTAAAATCTCGTCAACAGAAGCCTACCGAAACACTTCAGGAGCTCGCCGCGGATGTTGAAAGGCTGTCCCATCTCGCCTTTTCGGAATGCCCGACAGAAACAAGGGAGATCCTGTCCTTACAATACTTTATCGACGGCATCCGAGATGCTGAAATACAGAAAGCTCTTCGAATGGCAGATGTAAAGGACATAAAAAGCGCTCTGTTGTACGCCATGAAGTTCGAGGCAGCCCAGCAAGCAACTAGTAGAGATCGCTACCCAGTTAGAGCTGTGCGAGTCCATGAGCCAGTGGATCAACTGATGGCTCGTTTAGATGATTTAGCCAGACAAGTCGAAGATTTGATACGGAGTAGGAGCGAGAAGAAAGTGGCTCTAAGGTGTTGGAGATGTGGTAGTGAAGGTCACCTAAGACGGAATTGCAGAACACCCCAGGGAACGGAATATAAAGCAGATGATTTTACCAGACAAGTCAGTGGCTTGAGACGGAACAGAAGTGAAAAGAAACTAATTCTTAAGTGCTGGAACTGCGGAGTTGAAGGCCACATACGAAGAAACTGCAGAACACCCCGAGGTACGGAAAATAAGACCATTTCCCAGCAACAACGCAGTAAACAAATTATTGACCATATCGAGGAACGGAGGTTGCCAGATAGTGGAAAACCTTGTTTTAAAGCTCTTAAAATTTATACAGTGAGTGGCAACAATAACGGACTGTCCATCAATGGGAATATCGATGGAGTTCCTTGCAGTATGATCATTGACACAGGAGCTAATGTTACCATCATTAGGAAAGATTTAGCTGAACAGTTTAAAGATAAACTTATTTGGACGCCATCCTGTGTTACCCTTCAGACTGCGTCTGGTGACAAGATCGACATAACTGGGAAGTTAAACGTAAACATCACGTTTGGAAGTGCCGCCTACCATCACACAGCATATGTGGCGGATATTACAGATCCATGCATACTCGGATTGGACTTTTTAAGGAAATACAATTTTTCCTTAGACTTGAAAAACAACAAACTGCTTTCAGGATCTGAAGACATGACTATCCATCCTAAGAAGGGATCCTCACCTGGAAATGCCGACGCTTTGTCCGAAAGAACCAGCTCGAGAAACAGCCGAAATCATGTTAGGGTCGAAAAGAAACACCAGACTACCAGCTATTCTCCATCTTAGATGCTCTTCGGTCGAGACCTTCGTCTGCCTTGTGACCGCCTGTTTCATCGCCGTACGGATGCGCCTTCATCGCCTGAGGAACACATCCAAGATGTCAAGGCCCGTTTTGAAGTGATGCACCGTTCCGCACGAAAGCGAGTGAACTTGGCGACGGAGAAAGTGAAGACCAGATGCGACACAAGAGCTACTAGACAGAGATCCAACAAAGGAGACAAGGTGTGGTTTTGGAACCCAATTCAACGAAAAAGACTGAGCCCTAAATTACAGTCACCTTCGGATGGTCCATATACAGTGCTGAACACGAATGACGTCGTGGTTCGGATCCGTGAGTCTTTGAACTCTTACGAAAGGTTAGCTCATTACTATGGCCATAGTACGTAATGTAAATAATTGTAAATAGTATCAGACCATGGTCTTTTTTGTTTATAAATGTGTATTTGATTTGATTTGTATTTAGTATTTGATTTGTATTTAGTATTTGATTTGTATTTAGTATTTGTTTTGTATTTAGTATTTGATAGCATTTGATTTGTTTAAGCTAGTTATTGCATTTATTGTTTATATTGTTTGATATTGTAATGTAATGTTTATGCTTCAGTTGCATTTATGCCACAGTTGTAAGTTTAGCTTCCTGTCCAGGGATTGTACTGCCTGGGACGTGCAGTTCTTGGGAAGGGGGCAGTGTTACGAATTTGGTATTTAAAAAGCTAATGTTAATTCAGTTATAAATTAAATGGTTTTATTTCTCGCGCAGTGCAGCGCGTGACGAATATTAAAAGAAAGCTAAGCCAAAAAAAAAATTAAAAATACAAGAGCGCGTGCGTTAAATAAATAAATATCTCTTTTTGATTTCGAGAAAGTGCTGGAAAATTCTAGCGCGTGATTTTAAAATCTTATAAAAGGAGGAAAACATCTCAGTTTGTAGTAGTTGTTTAGTTTGTTGTTTAGAAAACTACTGTTGTTGATTGTAGCGAATTCGCGGATTAGCGTTCTTTAGCTGTTTTGAATTACGTTCTTTAGCTGGACATTTGAGTAGTTAAAAGATAACTACTGCGAGATATTGTAATACTGCATGATAATTTGAGAAAATTTAAGCATTTTTGTTGTGATAATAATAAATTTTTGTTCATTTTTCATCGGACTTGTGCATTCATTTCATAACGAACCCGTACGCACGCAACAATATAAAGGAAGTATTATAATCACGAAAATTTTCAAGTATCACATTTCAGTGGAAATATCCATTTTGTCCATATCTGAATCCATTTGGATTATTATTGTGCGACATCTCATACGGACAGAATAAAGACTTCTTCCTTTTCATAGTATATTTTACAATGCATTCAAAAGGGATTTTTTCGTGTTCTCTGTATGTATGTAGATATAATATATGTGTGTATGTATCTCGCATAACTCAAAAACGATTAGCCGAAGAATATTGAAATTTTTCTAAAGAGTAGGCTTGCTTCTCTCTTTATATTGCAGGTTAGCTGTACCAACCGTATATGTATATGCTCACGTATATGTACACCAACATCCTTTATCCGGCTTAAAAGTCCCTACACGACCTTTATTTTTGCAATCGTTGCTTGTAGTAATATACTTCCAGTTATCGAAATGTTTTTAAATCACGAAAATATTCATGTTTTGGCGATGTCAAATATTTAAAAAAATTCTTTTTTGACAAATAAGTAAATCCAAATTTTAATACAGTCTCGCGGTTCGTATACTTACATTTGGGAAAGTTTCATACTTGTTATCTATATAGTATATAAAGAAGAAAGTTTGTGTGTTTGTCCTCTCATAACTCGGTCACTACTATAGCTATCACCACCAAACTTTCTACAATTCTTTTATCGGTCCCAGAATAGGTCGACGTCACTTTTCTCAAAAAAAAAAAAAAAAAAAAAAAAAAAAAAAAAAAAAAAGTAGCTAAAATCAGAGCTATAAATTAAAAACTCGGAAAAACGATAATTTTCTTTCTCATTTTCCGAGTGGCAACAGTCTCGCAAGCTGGAGATGAAAATCTGCTTTATTTCGAAAGTTGTTACCATTGATCTGTTTCAAATCCTAGAGTTTGTTAAAATACGAAAATAGATAAAAGATGAAATAAAAATAGCTTTCCCAAATATTAAATACGTTATTCCCGATTCCGAAAATTCGAGGGAAGCCATTTCGACTATTCTCATCTTAACCACTTTCATGAGCCAAAATACTAATTAAAAATTCTGAAAGTTCTAATTTTCGCACTCATTTTTCCTAGTGGTAACAGTCTCGGGCGTTGGAGATAGAATTGTTTTATTTCGAAATGTGTTGCTACTGCTCGCTTGCAACTCGTACATTTTGTTAATAAAAAAATTTGTAAATTTTACATAACCTATATATATAAAGAAGAATGTCTGTTTGTGTGTTTGTTTGTTTGTTTGCGTTATTGATTTCTGATCAATTATGATAATTATTTTGCGACATTGAATCGACTAAAGTTGAATATAGGTGAAATATTGGATGGAACTTGAGCTGTTATGGCCATTTGATTAGAAAGACGAAAATCACTAAAAGCTGAGTGACATTGCTTCTGATACAATGAGAGAGAATTATATTTTTCTATCGAAATTTTTTATGTGGGGTTGCATATCGCACCAGACTGAAAAATGTATAACTATGAATCGTATTTTTTATATCGTTAGAGAAGGATTACAACGGTATCGTTCTCTTGATTGTTAGATACATTGCTTTCAATCTAACTTAATTGACATCGGGTACTTCCGCTAATAAAGAAATAAAATTAGAAAAAATTCATAAACGCACGACCAAAATTGTGCAGTATACGTAATTTCAAAATCAGCAACTTTCTTTTAGGAATCGGGTATTCAAGTTTGAAAAAGCAATTCGAAGAAATAAATTTAAATGATCAGCAGCAAAAAGTGTGTATATTTTAGTAGGCCTTATAAGGAAATTCACATAACTTATAAGGAACAACACATAAGGCCTTACAAGACCTTATTTGTTGTTCGCCTGAGATTTTTGATTTTAGTGAGCACATAATTTTTCGATTTTTTTCATTCGAAAAAATATGCGTCTGTTTCTCGTACTTTTCTAATATACAGTGAATTATTTCATAAGGGCATTACGCGGAAGTTTCTAATTATTAGTTTATATATAATATATAGACATTGTCAAACATTCGTTTCCTCCAGATGTAAACCACCTGTTTCTCAACCGGGCCCAAACAGCTTTTTACATATTGTTAACTGCAAACAATCATTCGGTTTACTACTTTAGTTAAATGGAATGTATTCTGAGAGCTGAAAAATGTCATCTAAGCAATTTGCAGTTTGATTCATTACTAGTAAACCTGAAATCAGTTTCGTTATTTTAACAAGAAAGGGCGTTTTTATGCATAGTGCTGGAAACAGATTAAAGATTTAATAAAAATTAAATTTTAGATTCGAGTTCCATTTGACGAATATCAAAATGTTTACCTTGAAATATTAATAAAAGTATTTTGAAAATAGGAATGTAATTTTTAATTATTTTAAATCTATTTACTCTAAAGCAAAATGCCGTTACATTAAATATCAGAGGCACAAGTAGAAGATATAGAACTGGATATAAATGGCTAGAAGTAAGAAACAAACAGAAAAGAAAGAGAGAGATCAGAGTAAAATTATTCATGTTAAATTCAAATGGAAAGAATTTGAAAATGCTATATTTCAATAGCTAAGATTTAGTTAACTCTAACAGGGAGAAGTACCTCATATGGGCATAGTATACATCATAAGTGAAGTGGTGAAAGCATACGGTATCGTGTTTTTACTATTTGAACACTTTCGAAGATCTGAATGATGAGTTTATATATGTCAAATACTCTATTAATTACTTATATCTATCTATCTGTAATTATACACGTACTGTCCAGCAATGAATGCTCGATGTATAGGTCACAGCCACTATCCCACCAAAAGAGAAAACTTTCATTTATGAAACTTCCTAGTACGTCTGCCAGGGAAACGAAAACAGGCTTTACATCTAACATTATCCTGCACATTTTTATGAAACATTAACATTTTGATTCGACCCTTTTGTTTTATTTTGTTTTGAGTTTTGTTCAAGCAAACGTTTCGAAAATCATTCCTACTTGTAAATACCTGTTTGTTTCTTGTATGTTTGGGGCACCATTGGTCATGTGGTTAGGATTGCAGAATACTGAGAGTTTTATGGAACTGATCATCCCAATTGTAATTTCCATTATTTATATACAAAAACAATATAGGAGCATGAAAAACACCAATATGGATAGTTTAATAAGACGAAACTTCAGCTCGTAAGTGCTGATAAAAAACAATGTACAATAACTAAATGTTACTGTAGGATGTTTATTATAGCTTAATAAACAATATTCTGTTTTTGCTCAAACACAGCGTTAAAAATACCAAGTGGTTGACACGAAGCCACATAAATTTCATTTGACTAATTATTAATATATTATTATATCATAATATTAGTTAATAGTGGTAAATCTAGGTATTAAAAAACCGTAAACACGATATTTTGAAAATTTTAATATTTCTCCTTTGGCCACGTTTGAATTATCCATTTGAAATTAGGCATCAAGAAGGTGGCAAGGGGCCTTCATTTTCAAGGAATGATTTCTACCGGCAGTAATTTTACAATAATATTATAAGATTAGACATAAGAAATCTGACAGCATGAATGCATTATATGAAAAAAACCAGGAATTTGCATTATTTTGCTGTAGAATGTTATACTAATTCTCGATTATCCGTGTGTGGAATAGCCGTCTTGCAATTTGGAACTAGGTACCGTTGAAGCAATTTTAAGCGACCAGCGAATATATTTTTCATTTAGTCAATTTGTCGAAATTTTAATCTTTTTAATTGCAGTTTTACATTATTTTGATTACCATTAAAAACGAACTTGAGTAACTCATCTGAAAATCTATAAGCTGTGAGAGAAATCATATTGAATGATCTGAGCATACAGAGGAGACTAATTATATGCCTTTGGCTTTACAATCCTTGTTAGAATATTTCATTTTCAGAGTAGTGTTTTTGTGTTTATTGCAGCTTGTAGGATGATGAGTGAAATTCCTTGGAACTCCGTGCATTAAATAAGTGCAAACATTGGTTACAGACCTTGTTAATTTAAAAAAATTAAACTTTACAAAAAATAATGTTACAGAATACATATATTTCTTTTACATTCCGAATCAATTTTTCGTACCTAGTTGAGTCACATAAATTATGACAAACATTGAGAAATTAATTTACAAGAATTAAATATGAAAAAAAAAAGAATTTAACAAAACAATTATAACTTGGCTGTGCGAGAAATCTCACAAATACTACGTTTATGTTTCTGAACAAATGCATAATATTCCCGCCATTTCTATCTATCAATTTTATCATTTATCTCTCACACCCTTTTTTTTTTTTTTTTGAAAATCTGTGATAACACTTTACAAACATTTAAACAAATAAATGAAACTTATACAGATTGGACTGTCAAATACCTCGAAAAATTAGTTGTTAAATTTCAAAAGATTTCAGATTTCATTACGAGATATATCTGACATCGAAACAGGTCTCAATTCGATAATGTCATGGATTTTTAGAATTATGTTTACAGTTTGAAATTATCCTTATTATATGAAAAATATTAAATAAATTTGTTATATATCAGTTTCCTTGCACACTCTTGTCCTATATGTACTTTAACGTACAAAGAACGTTATAGAATAATACGTTATAGAACGTCATAGAAAGAACGTTATAGAATAGTGTTATCAATGGTTATTTAAACCAAACTGCTGTGCGTTTTTAAGGCCGAGCGGTAGCTTTCTAATTAACACGCTGAATTCGGCGCCGAATTTGCTGTCCTTTCCGTTCAGCCGGCAGCGAGCTAAGCCTTAAAGCTAAGCCGTATTTTTGTTTAGAATGTTTCAATACATTTCATTAATGCTAAATTTAATCACATTTCATTGAGACTATATTTATTTTTTAACTTATATTGTCGGTTTCGTGGAACGACGCCAGGCAAACGAAAATTCCAGTGTCGGTTCCGTGGAACGACGCCAGGCAAACGAAAATTCCAGTGTCGTTTCCCAGGGTCCGACGCCGGCCACACGGAAAGTTCACTGTCGGTCCCCAGAGACCGGCGCCGCGCTCAACGTGTTAAGAAAGTTTCGGGCCGGTAAGTAAATATGTATTTAATTCAAGTATATGAATTGATATGTAATCTATATATATGATTGATTGTATTTGAGTTCCATTTCGAATACTCAAAACTTAAACACAAAGAACTAGAGGCAGCAGATACATAAATCAGTTTATTGAACGCAATTTAACAGAATCGTTACAGGTGATGAGATGTGGGTAGCTCACTTCACCACAGAAAACAGCAACTCACGATTGATTGGCGTCACAGGGATCCACTCGCCGGACGATCCTCAGTCTATGCACGGAAATTGAAGTCCACGGTATTCTGGGATAGTAAAGGCATTCTGCTCATTGACGTATTGGCGAGTGGTGCTCTGGTGAAAGCTGATCTTTATTGCGCTTTACTAGAGAACATCTGAAGAGCCATTCAGAACAAATGGTTTGGGATGCTCAGTGCTGGTGTTGTGGTGTTCTACAACAACATCGGACGCATACGGGGAATTCCACAAAATATATGTTGCAGACGTTTCGCTGGGAGATGTCTGACCATCCATTCTGTGGCTCCGATCTTGCTGTTAAATACTTCCACGTGTTATTGCACCTGAAGACGTTCTTGTCTGGGCACACTTTCCTACAGGTGAAATGTTGCAGACAAATGTGATTTGATGCCTTTCTTCCCAGGCGACAGACTTCTATGACACTCTAATGGAAATAGGTAACCGACGCTATGACAATTGGTATAGTTCCGATGTTTCTTATGCTGAGAAGTAGCAGAAATATAGCTGTATCTTTTGCAATAAGTTTTTCCAGGTAATAAGACTTTGTTTTTTATGGTTTACGGCAAAGTAATTTTTCGGACGACCCTCTTATTGTTTAAATAATCATTATCAAATGAATATACCTTCATCTAAATCAATATCTAACTCATTAAAATCATCATCTATATAAATTTCCTTCTAAATCCAATCAACTTCATCTGCTAATCTAAGACATCTAACTAAGCATAACTACCCAAAACACATCTTCATGTTAAACCATCATATATATATTATCATCATCATCGTCATTGAAAATATCGCCAAATTAAGATAAATCATCATAGCTCAAATCAACTAAATAAAAAGCAGTATCATCTAAATCACCACCATCAACAATATGATTCTCATTTGATCATCGTCTTCATCACCTCAACCTTCTAATTCACCATCAAAATTGTTCTCTGAATAACCAAGAAAGAAATTATAAAATTATCACCAGATAATTCAAAACCATCATCTAAATAATCATCATCATCGAAATCATACCTTCAGTTTAAACCGTCGTATATGTCATCATCACCATTATCATCGTCGAGATAGATAAATTATAATCTTCCAGATCATCTAAATAGAAAGCAATATCAACCAAATCATCATCTTCTTCATCCTCATTTAATCATCTTCTTCATTGTCTAACTCCTCTAAATTATTATATAAATCACTCTCACATCATGTATAAAATCGTCATCAGTCAAAACTATGTCACCATCAAATTCATCTAAATATTTATTATCACTTAATACACATCGTCATTTTAACCATCATGTATATCGCGTCACCATGATCATCGTCAGAATAAGATAAACCATCATCACCCAAATCACATCAGTCATTCTAAACCATCCTATGTATCATCTTCATCATCATCATTGAAGTCGTCGTCAGAATAAAAGAACTTCACCTAGATACAAAGCCCGATCACCTAAAGTTTTATTATCATCCTACTCAATTATTCATACTCTTCATCACTAAACCATATACTCACGATCACCTAAATAAAAAATCATCAGCAGTTAATCTAAATTGTCGTCTGCAAAATTCCAGTTAAATTATTCAAATCATCGTCGTTTAAATCATGACTTTTTAGTGTTTCGCTAGTGTGCCGTCAAATAGAGCCAGTTTCATTCAGGTACAGACAGAAGGATATCACCGGAAGTTCACTATCGTTGGTACAGGTGTAGTAACCAACCGCCCTCAGGAGATGCCAGAGGCTTGGTGACGTAGCCGAAACCTATGCCATCTTAGATAACGTGACACTCGGAAGTGACGTAAGAGTTTGAATAACGTAATGTTTCAAAAAGTTTGATTTTTGTGACAACGAAAATATTTTTTAAAGTTTCATTTCTTCCGGAAACGACGAATTGTTTTCTTTTTTTTTTAGGCAACGGCCTCTTGAACCCCTTGAAATCTTGTTTGTAATGACATTAAAAATTTCCCTTTTATCATTAAATCTGTATTTGTTTTTAATTGAGCATCTCATTATTTACTGTTTGTTCATTTCGCATAATTTTAATATAATAATAATAAGCCAAATGCAAAATGTTAATCGTTAAAGAGAAATGCGACCAGAGATATAAAATTAAAAATTAAAAGACAAAGAATTAAATTTATATATCAAGTTTTACCAGAATATAAAAAAAGAGAAAAGACTTTAAAGAATAGAATAGTTGAAGGGGTGTTGAAAGCCAAAACATTTCATAAAATGAGGATTTCTGATATTTGCATTTTCAAATTCTCTACAATTTTAGCTTTCTTAAAACACCGTTCTTTAATCTCTATGAAAATTAGGACTGTACAAAATCTAGCTTTAATTTGTCATTGAATACTTTGATAATTGAGAATTTTTACATAAAATCGCGTTTTTCCCCCGTACGTTATTTTTTATACTCGATGTAGTACCTGTTCTCAAGAACTACTGCTCACAGGTATCTGAAATTTTTATACCTTATTTACTACGCTTCCAAATATTTGCCGAAATGAGCTTTTGATTATAATCAGTGCTAAATTTTACTATGCGTAACAAAATATACTGTAAAATACTCTAAAATTTAAAATGATAAAAAAGCTCGTTTCAGGATATTCAGCTAGGTATTGTGATGTTCCTTCCCTTAGCGAAAGACGTTTCCAGAACATTTTATCCGCGAGGGGCGAAAGACGGTTAAAGGAAGGGACGTAGTTACACCGGAAAACAGAGTGGGGGCAAGCTGGTGGGAAGAATACGAGACTTGTGACTTTTGCGGTTGGACCGGCTGTCATGCCGTGTGCAAAGAGGTAACTTAAGCTAAATGTATAGTAGTGGTATTTGTTTTATTGTGTATTGTTTAATAAATTAGTGGATAAAATTTCAAAGCTGATGGAGATTATTTTCCTATTATAGCGAGTGCATGAGAAATGACCGAACCCGCCTCGGAGTTGAAACGGCGCGAGGTGCAAATCGGCGCAGTCAATAGGATAAGATTGTGAAAAACAAAATCACTAAATAGTGAAAATAATAAATAAATACGGTTGTAAAAAGTTACTGAAAGTTATAAAATGAAATTCGGTGATAGTTCACGAATGGATCTACGATGAGAGAAGATTTTTATGACGAAAGAAAATGGCGCGTTTAGGGCCATGTGTTCGAATAAATTCATCCGATTTGTGAAAGCGTGATGTGCTAAAAAGTTAACAGCCAGTGAGTGGTAAAATGGGATCATCAGTGTTCATCATCCTAGTGAAATCGTGAAAAGTTAAATCAGGGGTAATGTGAATTACCGTGTTGTAATCATGTCAAGTTACGTGCCACTGCAATGTGCTCATGATTAAAGTTAACAGCGTCAAGTTGTGCTCTTCGTTCGATATTTTCACTATCGGGATCAAAAGTAAGTCCTTCTTAATTTATATATTAACCATATGAACTTAGAAAATTATAATTGTTTTTATGTCTGTTAATAACATGATTCGAATGTCAGGCGTTAAAGCCAGTAGACACCGAGGAAGTATATTTTATATGGAAATGAGAAATTAAGGTTCTTATTTTTATCAAGATATAGGAGATTCTTAGAGTTTCTTAGAGCAAGGAAAACGATTATTGAAACATTTGAAAATAATAAAAGAGTTATGTTTGACCCACCATCGAAAGCTGAGAAATGGCTGTTCTTTTTACATCATGCTGAAGTGATTCTTAATCTCTATAAAATATCTGAAGAAGGGAAAATTATTTTGCAGAGTTTAAAAACAAAAGTTAAAAGTTTGATCGCGACTCTCGATGAAATGGATTGAAATAACAATATTATATTATGTATATAATTAAATGTATACTATACTAGTGATATTTGTTTTATTGTATATTGTGTACCGTTATGTGTAATAAATTAGAGGATAAAATTTCAAAGATAGAGATTATTTTCCTACTATGGCGAGTGCATAGACGAAGCTGCCTCGTGCTTGAAAGAGCGCGAGGTGATAGATGTACTTTAATTACGTAAAAACCTTCAAACCTGTAAGAACAGCAGATTTTCAGAAAAGGTAATCCAAAAATGGCCAATTCAACATTGTTGCTATAGGGTTTCCAACACCCCTTAATAAAAAGGAGTAAAATATTTTTAAAAAATGGCATTTATGGAAATACGAAATAGAAATATGTTTAGCTTTAAGAGTATATAATATTTCTGTAAAATAAATAAAGTGAGCATTTAAAAGCAATTTTTTAAAATAAAAAACCAAAAGGAAATATTTATAGTTTTTAAAATCTGTATTACTTTTGTAAAATGAAAGAACTTAAAATCTTTTTAAAGTAAAAATTGCGAAAAGAAAAATTTAAATTAAAGTTTCACGTTATTAAACTAAATATTGAAGAGAAAAACATTTTTGACACGAGAAAGGGAAAATAAAAGAATTTAAAAGTCAAAATTGCATTTACACAAGTTGCAACTTTGATAGAGATTCGCGTTCCTTTAAGCCTCGGGCGTCTTTCTATGACGGTCGGTTACTATTAAGTTTGTTATTGTAAACTGGCTATTCAAATTACAGTCGGTATGCGCAAAGGGGGCCTGAATCTTCATCCTGAAAAATAAACAAAATTATTGTTACACGTCACATAAAAATATCAGTTAAAATGATAATTCAATTCTTAGTCACAAGCATGAGAATATTTGAGAAGGTTATATGGCATACGCAAATAACCAAAATGAAAGGTACTCGAAACGCATGTCTGTGCACTGTCTGCAAAAGTTCAGACCGGATCTTGGTCGTTTGTGGTAGGCATTGACTTGCAAGTACAAATGTGTTTTGAAAAACGTAAATGTTTGCGCTTTGGTACTTTTAAATTTAAAGTCATTTGTTTTGTAAAAATTACGAAGCCTAGCTCTTCATATGTTTCTCCGACACTCATAATTTTATGAGGAAAAAGTTTGCACTCGTTATGAAATAATTTTGAACATAAGTATCTCCGTCTGATTTCGATTGACATCAGTCAATTGTTTTGTGATTTATTTCTTATAACCAAAAGGAAAGTTTCCGAAATGAAGTCTAGGTATTGGAGGAAAGAATAATTAGTAAAATGTAGAAAACTGATACATTTATTTTCAGTTTTTTTGAAATGAACTCATTATGCAGCTTGCCAAAAAAATTAAAAAGACTTCTCTCAAAATTTAATTTTCAACCTTCTATTTTGGAAATGAAAATACCAATTAACAATAGACAGAACTCGTCCTTGACTTTCTAAATTATTCTAGAAATCCTTGACTTCCTATAGCTGGTAAAAACCTGAAATCTCTTAGTAAATTTGTCATGGAATATGCCAGTAAATTTCAAACGTAAAAATGTGCGCCATTTGTTTTTACATAAAATTTCTCATATAAATAATTCTTGGTTTAGACTTTTTTTGAAAAGTATCTTGACCCAAAACGTTTAAACTGTTTTCTTAAAACATTCGTTTGCTATTGAAAATTTTATAAATATAACTAGACTGAGTTTTGAATAAATGAAATTACAACGCATAAGCACATTGTTGGAACATTTTGTATAAGAAAACGTAATCGCATATAAATCAAGTTCTTATATCGCTTAATTACAATGCATCAGATCTTTAGTAAATAAAGAAAGCAATAAAATACACATGGCGGTTTGGCAATACCAAAAACATCATATCCCGCAACAGCTCTTCTTGATTATTTCATACCTTAGGAAACACGAGCAAATATGTCAATTGCGGAAACATTGCAGTTTGGCAAGCGATAAGGTGCTGCGCAGGAGAATTGATTATCGGGGAAAATATTTCTGCAAGGTAGGAGGTGATTTGTATTCATTCTGGATGTGGAAGAGATTGTTATTCTAGGACTTCGAGAAATAAGGAACATAATTTGGATAAGAGTGCACTTTCGACCAAAGTGAATTTGCGGAATTAGGAGTCATGTTTCTTCTTTCTGTAGTCATTTGAAGTTGTGGTTCAGATGTCAACATCAAAGACTTAACGATATCACATTTGATTTTAGTGAAGTGTAGTTCATCCAGTGCTTTCTTCAGCAGTAGTTATGGCTTTCGCCGAACGAAACAAACACAATGCAAGTTTCAAATGTTAAGTCATTCAGTTTGCGAAAGAAAATGGAAATCATGCAGGTTGGTTTTCGTGAATGCTTCGTACACGAGTGGAAGAGGCATGAAATTTTACAATGATTATTGCGCCAAAGAATAAATGTGTATTGCATAAAGAAGTAATGAAATAGCTTACCGTCGGCGAAAGTGTTGGAAACTGCATTGTAGAAAATCCCCATCATCACTAGAATGGATTAATTGTAACAAGAAACAGCGTACGTTTCTTTGCCTTAAAAATAGAAAAAATGGTGTGCAAATGGAAGTGAAAACTCTAAAGCAAACTCAGATTGTGTATTCGATTTACTTCACGGAATAATTCAGTTCTCCGAGAAAAAGAGATAAAATTTTTTCAAAGGCTTCGAAAATATAGAGATAAAACTTTGATGAGCTTTTAAAAATATGTAAAAATTTATTTACTATCACGTGTTGCAAATATGGATGTCATTCCTGTAGTTTTGATATAGTAGGAGATAAAGAAACAATGATATGAAAGAAAAATAACGGTTAACATAAAATCAATAGGCCAACGAGAAATCTCACCTCACCGTACTGATCTCCTGCTTAGCCGACCGTGCGAAATTAAAAGCTCATCGATATCTTGAAAAGAAAGACTTTGCTGAAGTGCAGTTTCCCGAAAGTGTTTTCATCCGTATTCACGAGAAATGATCGGCGGAGAAAAATGTTGTGAAACTGTGGATAAGAAATATTTGGCAAAAGCTTCCTTTTGCCTCAGATAATCAAGAAGGTCTAATACTTTGGGAACATGCTCAGCCTCCATCTAACGGATAACACAAATATGTTGTTGAAAGAGTGTTATACAGATATGACAGTTTATCCAGGCGGATTATTGCCATTAGTTCAGATATTAGACATATATGTCAATAAATCATCGATAGAATATTTTAAACGTTAGTGGAATACTCGAACAAAAGTGAAGGTGAAAAAAACATATACAAATGGAGACCAAATACGTCATGCCAGTCCATAAATAGTGTGTCAGTAGATAATAAAATCACGGAATAAAATTAAACCCGTTTAATTTATGTGGTATATCTGACGGTCTAGATGCAACGAAAGATGATTATTTATGTGTGGATCAGAGTAAAAGTAACGGCAAAACTGAAACAGAATTCGATGATGTGCTTGAAGTTATTGCTTGAGACGTATATGAGGACCTTGGATCTGTCTATGCAAGTATGGATCAGAGGTGAAGGTGAAAATGAAACAGAATCCGATAACGAAAATTTTTAAATACATAAACTATGTTATTTCTCTTAAATAAAAAGCATTTAATTACACGCAGAAATCTAATTTTATCTAATTCTAATAACATTTTCCATATTTCTAAACATAACATTTTTATAGCTGGCGTACAGCGCGTACCCATAAATTTCCATCTTGCATTTTCTTTTAAAAGTGCGCCTTATACGCCTGAATATACTATAACAAACATAGCTGAAACTTAAGTGATAGAGATATTTACATGCTTGCTGAAGCATTATATTCTGTTTTTTTTTTCCTTCTATTAGTGTATAAATGTTTTCAAAATTTCGATGTTACGTTTTTCAATCTTTGTGTTTAGAAAAGGGATAGAGAATTCAAACTTTTATCTCCGAAAACAAAATTCTAAATCAGATTTCTAATGAAGAAGGGAAATTCTCTATACCTTTACTTTCCGGACTAATTAAAATTAAGAAAAAGAAGAGAGGAAAAAAATAACTGATTTGGGTAAGCAGAATATTTAGCCATTCAGTATCTATTGATGGGAATGTATATAACTCTAATGAATAGTACAGAAATAAGATAAAGTTGAATTTAAGTTTGTAGGCCTTACATTTCAAAATGGTTTTAATACAGCTTAAAGCGCATAGCCAAAGATTATGCTCTCAACCGCTTTTTCAGTAATAACGTCAGAGAATAATTCTTACAGTTACAATGTTTTCAAATAATCCATTCTTTCAAAAGTAATCTATTGTACTAAGATATGTGTTTTCGAGGGCGGAAAATGAAACAGAACGGCGAGATCCATCAGAGTATGATCCTGTAATGCTTTAACAAATCTTTCGCAGTCTTAAGTAATAGAGAAATGTGGTAGAGCTTCATCTTACACTATATTCTTGTATTCATATTATTTGTATTATGTGACTATGTGTCTCTATTCGATGTGTGGGAAAAAAACGTCTCCAACAGGTTTATATATACGATACCATTCAGATAAACGCAAAGGAAACCAACATTTCCATCTAATAATATTCATTTTATTTTAATTATACCATTTTCTAGTTAGATAACCAATTTGTGAGCAAGAATTTGCATCGTAACAGTGAATCATATTGCTGCCAAATTTCAAATATAAAAAACTAAAGCTCACGAATCACAAACCGAGAGTTTCTGTGAGATTTGTGAGGTGCGAAGGAATCTCTATTTTGAAAGAAATCGAAATTGATATAAATTCGCTTTATAACATATTATTCAGTTTATTTATCTAATTATATTATGATTCTGATGTAATGTATACACACATTTTAAAAGTTATTTCTTTCGCTCATTTCAATTTGTAATCTTGAATTTTTACACTGAAAAAATCCTGAGTAGAGACGGAAACTGTGGTATGTCAAACTGAATTTAAACAAGGTGAAAGCAAATGAAAAGCTAATGTACATACTACAACAGCTTTTAATTTGTTTAGAATTACAATCTTAGTAATGCAAATCATGCTGATTAACACATAATTAAAAGTGGATAAACATTCCTTTTTGAACGTTTCTTTGAACCTTGATATAAAGTTCTATGAATATCTGCAGTTGGATAAGACAGCTCAGGGTCAAAGAAATTTTAAAATGAAATTTGTATAAATTAATTTCATGAGTTCAATTATGAAAGATATGCCGTGCAATATTTATTTGCACAATTTAAAGCCAGTAGCACAACTTAAATTTATTGTTGAAAAATATTGTCATGTGTAAAGCTATGTGTTAAAAAAGTCAATAAACTGTGACTTTCCAGGTAAAACCGGAAGACCTCGCAGCTATGAAAGGCACTGAAAACATAGATCTGAACTACGAAAGAGTGTACTTAGTTGCTACTAAAAGAATACTGGTATCTTTAAGTTAGCATGACTAATTACTAGCTAATAATATATCAGTAGTTACACTTACCGAGCAAAATATTATCAAATGCCGTCCATATACTAAGAATACCATAAAGTTCTTGATAATAAAAATGTTGTTGATAATAAATTTTGGTAAAATGAAGCAGGTATATGATTTATTTGTTCTATTTTTCTTTTCCGGGTCTTGCTTCGTTTGGTCATTAAATCAATCGTTCTGCAGTCGGAATCCAGTTCTGGCTCTTTTCGCAGTTCAACCGGTTTCCTTTTCGGGTTTGACAGTTCTTTTCCGGTTCCAGCTTGTCTTTCAGATTTGGAATCTTTTCCGTTTTTTGCTTCTTTTCCAGGTATTGCGTCTTTTCAGACTCCTCTATATTTTCCATTTCTGGCATCTTTTCCGGCTCTTGCTTCTTTTCCAGTTTTTGCATTTTTTCCAGTTCCTTCTTCATTTTCAGGTCTCTCTTTTTTGGTTTTTGCAATTTTTCCCTCAACTTTTGCCTTTCCAGTTCATTTTTGTGTGCTTGTTTTAGCATCTCTTCAATATGTTTCTCCATTTTCAGTTCTTCTTTCTTTTCTAGTTTTTGTATTCTTTCCCGTATTTTCTTCTTTTTCAGTTCTTCTTTCTTTTCTAGTTTTTGAATCCATTCCAGTAATTGCTTCTTTTCCAGTTCTTTCTTCTTTTCTAGTTTCTGTTGCTTTTCCAGTTTTTGTTTGTTTTTCAGTTCTTCCTTCTTTTCCAGTTTTTGCTTCTTTTTCTGCTCTTGTTTCATTTTCAGTTCTTGCTTCTTTTCCAATTTTTGCTTCTTTTTCAGTTCTTGCTTCTGTTCTAATTCTTGTATCTTTTCCTGTTCTTGCTTCTTTTCTAGTTTTTGTATCTTTTCCAGCTTTTGTGTCTTTTTCAGTTCTTGCTTCTTTTCTAGTTTTTGTGTCAATTCCAGTTTTCTCTTGTTTTTGAGTTCTTGCTTCTTTTCCAGTTTCTCCTCCTTTTCCTGTTCTTCCTTTTTATTCAGTTTTTGATTCTTTACCAGTTTTTGCATCTTTTCCGGTTCTCGCTTCTTTTCCAGTTCCTTCTCGTTTTCCAGTTCTTTCTCGTTTTCCAGTTTTTGCTCCTTTTCATGATCACAAGGAGGATTTTCCAATCTACAAAAAAATCGGTATATCTTTATTTCAGTAGTAAAATAGTGAAGGTAATGCAATGACGATCACGTTTAACATGTACAACACTTCCATATTTAGATACTATATAACACTTTTGGCTCAGTTTCATAGGGAAAAAACTCCCCGTAGATTATTGCCTGGAAGAATTGTTTTCTACAAAGGGTGAATTTGTTGTTTTCGTTCTTCTGACCTAAAGCCAAGCAGATAAGTTAAAGTACTTTGCGTTATTTGTATGCAATAAGCGGCCTCCATGAATCTCACGTAGAGCGTAATAATTTGCAAAGTTTCAGTGCCTTACATTTCCTTACTTAATTTTTACATAATTTGCAATAATAATAACAGAAATAATAAACAGGTGGCTTAAAAACAGAGGGAAACAATGACGAAAATTGCAAAATAGGAGGAAAAAAGGAAACTGAAATGAAAAGGGAAACAACTACAAACAAAGGATGGAAAAAGCATTTTAGAAGATATACACGTAACGTTCTTTCTGAATCAGCAAAACCTGTATTTTAACGAGTCTCTTTGCATCGTCTCTGCACAGATTTCAAATTTTCTCTCGTTATTCCAAATTCGGATCATATTACTGGTCTTTTTCGTAGTCCAGCAGAGCCGCACTAGGATTTTTGCCACCATTTGTTTTCAATTGAAACTTTTATTCTCATTCTTCAGTTGCATTCTTAAAGTTTATTTATTTATACAGGAAGAAAGAAAGAAATCAATCAAATCAAAGTAAATTAGGAAAAGATATACCTGTTTTCTCCTATATTTATTGTTCCCTGTAATTTCTTTTGCCTGTTGCATTAAATTTATTGAAGGAAAATTTACAAAATCTTTCAAAATTTATTTCCTAAATCCTTATGCGAATTTAGCCCTTCTGATCATCTCGGCCACACTTTAATGGCTTTTAAAATTTGATGTTTGAATATTGACAGCTGCCTATAATGAAATATGTTCTCCATTGTCCTCGAAAAAAGAAAAATTAAAGTTCCAGGTAATTTTGCAATGAAGGACACATATATCTTATTTGAAGGGCAAGAGATAAAGAAAAAGATATTTTCGGATGGGAATATGTAGCATTTTAAACACCGTGTTTGTAAATGTCATCATATAGTAGCAACACTTGAGTCGTAAGTAATTATACACATATATGAGAGAGACTACGATGACGAAAAATTAAATGGCAAAACATGGCCGAAAACACTTTCCTGGCCGGTGCAAACAACACAAAACACACGAAAGATCGGACACCAGTTATGCTTAGCACAAGATAAATTAAAAAGTAGGAACAAAATTAGATACTTATGGACCTCAAAAAAGGTGTTCGAAATTACGACCTGCACCCTGTTACAGGTATTCCATCTCTCGCACATCGAACATGAGATGTTCTGGAAAACACCGTGCATCCCCAGGACTTTCCCAGCACCTGCCACAATATGTGCCACAAGTTCCTGTTGGACTTCTAACTGGGGTTTCGTGCACTTATGTGTTGAAGTACCCCGAGACGAACTGATAATGCAAGTTAGGTCTCGTGATCTTGCTGAACAATGCACTGGACTATCCCTACCAAACCCATGTTTAGGATACGTTCCGAAGGAACTTTCGAATACTTTCTTTGATGGCGATCCCCTGCTTTTGTTCTTATTCCTTGGTTTCTGCTGCGCTAAGGAAAATAAACAAATATCTTTACACTGTTCGTACCCTATTTTTCTTGTGTTGTCTCTCGTCACTATGGGCCAGGAAAGCGTTTCCGACAATGCATTGCAATAAACGATTATATATATATATATATATATATAAACAATATATATATATATATAAACAATATATATATATATATAAACAATATATATATATATATAATCTTATAAACATATATTACCGTGAAAGACCGAAATTGGAGAATATCGACATTCACCGGAGAATGTCAACATTCACCAAATACATCGGTGAAAGATCAAATATTGCATTACATTCTTCTACATTCGGACCCTCACCGGTGTATGTCGATAATCACAGATATGCTCTGGTGTAGATTGAAAAGAGCGGAGTATATGTACACACTGTTATTGCAAAAGGAAGTGTTCCACAAATAAATGCAGTTGTAAAAGCAAGGGCCTCTTGTGCAATTGAAAGTGTCATAACAGTTTAAGTTGTTGCAATAAATAAGATTTGAATCACGTAATTTAGTAAACATAGCTTGAGTAAGCTCCCTGTTCCGAGTCAGGATAGTTCATGTTTCCAAAGCAAGTAAAGAGGAATACAAGTCCTGATATTGGCGCCCGACGAAGAAGAATAACCATGGCCGAGTTTCAAGAAGAACCTGTGGTGCCTGCAGAAGCGGCTCAGAATCCAGAAATGCCAGCTGCCGCCCTGGAAGGATTTGGGTACATCGTACAGACAATGCGCGCATCGATGAAACCAGAAGCAACATTTAATGGAAACTCACCGGTAACCAGTTTTTTGGGAAAATTGGATGACCACTTCATGCTGTATCCAGTTCATGAGTTCCGTAAAGTCACCTTAGCTACCAGCGCTTTGAGGGGCCAAGCGCTTAATTGGTTCAAATGTATAGGCAGAAGCCTCTTGGGTCAAGCGGGAAGTCCCACCTATACTTACGAAAATTTTAAGACTGCCTTAGTAAAAGCCTTCCCTGTCGTAAGAGATCGTACAAGTTTAGAAACGGAACTCTTCAGCATATACCAGCAACGAATCGAAAATCTTTCCACCTTTATTTTAAGAAAAATTCACGTCTTTAAACTCTTGTATGGAAACCGTCCGGATCCTGAGATAATCCAAGTGATTTTGCCGAGTTTAGTTCCCCAAGTACAAGACTTTATTTAATTAGGGAATCCGACTACACTGGAAAAGTTATTTGAGCTAACAATCCAGTTTGAAAGTAGAAGAACGGCGGACATCGAATGAAGACGCCTGTATGAGCAACGAAGCCAATTTGGCGCGCCAAGACCACAGCAAAGGCAAGAACACGGCTACGGAAGCAAATCGAATCAGAGGGCAAGGAAACCTGAGTATCCAAAAACAACCGGCGAACGTCGACAGTTCAAAAGTAAGCCAGAAAAAAAGTCTGAAGGCCAGCGGAAAAACAAGGAAGGCATGGAAAGGAAGAAAGAAAATTTAAACTAAAACGGATTTCTGCTGACGGGAGGGTGCGGAAATCCGAAGGCCAAGAAAAGCCCTCTTTCTTCAAGTTAAATACAGTTATTGTGAAAAATTTGACTCTTCCAAAGATTGAAGTTAGAGTTTTATAAAAGATTTTGCAGCTATTGTTGAACCATTGTTAAAATTAAAAAGGAAAAAGGTAAAATTCTCGTGGACGGCCGAAGCCAATAGTGCTTTCGAAAAATTAAAGCAAGCATTAACGCAAGCCCCTGTTTTGAAATTTCCTGAAAACGATGAGAATTTAGAAATTTCAGTGGATGCTTCGGATTATGCGCTAGGAGCGGTACTTTCGCAAAATCAGCCGCCCGTGGCATTTTTTAGTAGAACTTTAAATCAAACACAAAGAAATTATTCCGCGACTGAGAGAGAGGCACTTGCAGTTCTGTTAACAGTGCAAAAGTTCCGAGTCTATTTTGGAAAGGTCCAATAACAGTGTATTCTGATCATGCGGCGGGAACTAGATTGTACTCAGGGAAAAACTTATCCCCAAGGTTAATAAAATGGGCACTAAAGTTACAAGAGTATAATCTGGTAATTAAACACACGCCCCGGAAAGGAAAATATCGTAGCAGATGCCCTATCCAGAATAAAAATAGATGAAGAAGGTAATACTGTAAAGGTGGCAATGCTCACAGCATGTAAGTTACATTCCCGAGAAACTGTGATAACCGAACTGAGTAAGGATCCTGAATTTAAAAATATTTATGATTATTTAAAGGATCCTGAAAATTTTAGCCACCAATATATTGTGGCGATAAGAAATAGGGCGGCCCATTACGAACTAATAGATGGTCTATTATTTTATACAAAAACTACGAATTCCAACAACGAATTTCGACCTGTTATCCCAGCTAGTCTTAGATTAAATATACTGCAGGAGTTACACGACTCCCCTTTAGCTTCTCATGCTGGTATTCAAAAAACCATCCAACGCGTACGCGAAGCAGTTTATTTTCCTGAGCTGCAAAAGTTAACAAGGGCGTATGTCCAGTCCTGCCCAACATGTCAAGCAGTTAATTATATTAATTTACGCCCGGCCGGGTTTCTAAATAGTATTAAATCGGAATTTCCAAATGAAATAATTGACATCGATTTATTGGGCCCTTTCCCAAAAAGTCAGTTAAATAAAAGTGGCTATCTCCTTGTTATGGTTGATCATTTTAGTAAGTGGATCGAAATTGTTCCCTTAAAACGAGCCTCCTCGAAATTAGTTACTGATTCTATTTTAAATAAATATATTTTAAAATACGGGGCGCACCTAAAAGTAATATCGGATAATGGTCCTCAATTTGTAAGTAATATATTTGAAGACATGTGCCAAAAACTGGGCATACGTCATTTAAAAATGGTCCCGTATCGGCCGCAATCAAATATAGCGGAACGAGTCAATAGAAATATCATGAAAATTGTCCGTAGTTATGTTAAAAATTTTCATAAAAGCTGAGTTAACTATGTCAATGAATTAGGTTTCGCCCTTAGGACCGCAAAACATGATACGACGGGCAAAACTCCTGCTGAGTTATTTTTAGGCAGAAAGATTTTAACGCCGTTAGATAAATTATTTTATGTTCAACAAAGACCCCCAGAATTTAAAATGGGCAATATAGAAAAATAAATTAAAGAAGCAAAAAAGAACACTGAAGGAGCACAGAGAAAACAGAAGCTTTATTATGATATGAAACGACGGGGAGTAACTTATAAAGTAGGAGATGAAGTGTTAAAAATTAAGCATTAACTTTCTTCAGCACCAGAAGATAAAACTGCCAAATTTTATCCACGATTTGAAGGACCATATGTCATAGAAAAAGTAACTCAGGCTTAGTGGTGTTAAAAGCCAGGAATGGTGAAACCTGCACCGCAAACGTAGACCAGATAAAACCATTTTATAATCGTAATAAAATGCCAATATTTCAAGATCTTTTGCAGGATCCGACACGGCAGGCACAAGCTCCAGAGGTGGAACAACGACAATCCCAAGGGCAAGCCATTAGTAGACAGGAGCAATTGAAAAGAAAGTTCCCCCGTTGGAAAACTGAAGGTAACAAGAAAAAGAAGTCGTTCCACCGACCAGAGAAGGGAGGGCACGACCACCCCCAGTATGAAGAATGGAGAAGTACGACTAATGCAAAGAAAGCCAGGAGAAATGACAGCAACTATAACACGGCTCCAAAACAGAAGATCTACCCATCGGATAGGAGTCTACGCAGCAAATGTCGAAGAATTGATGAAGGAAGACCAGCTGCAGATGCAAAGACGCAGGAAAAATTTGAACAGCCAGCAACGAGATCCAGGCAACAACGAGAGACAGTTGTCCCGGTTCCGCCAAGACCAGCTGCCATCAAACGGCCGAGACCACAGGCAGATGCTAAAAAAAAGGTCTTCAAGGGTGACCGAACTGGAAGAAAAAGAAAGCTCATGGAGGAAGGAACCGAAGGGCGAACCGCACAAGGAAGAAGATCAACCAGACCGTAGTCTTCGCCACCTTCCAGGACTGGGCAGAGAAAAGGATGTCTGACTATCACAAAGATAAGTAAAACTTTATGTTACTTTGAAACCATAAGTTAATTTTTCAATCTTACTGCAAGTGGCAGAATTCAAGAATTTTTACCTCATGTGAGTCCTACCTTTATCGCCAAAAAGGCGAGAAAGGAGTTGTTACCTATTTTAGTATTGTTTTTCAATTACTCGCGAGTAAAACTAAAATTAATGTATAATAGGAATGTGTAAATACTTGAATATTGAAAAAGCATTGATAATCTTTGAGAAAGGTACCTTAAGAAAATTGTAAAAATTATTGTATAAAATTTTATTTAAAATATTCTGGCAAGAAAGAAGTTTTAATCTGAAAGACTTTTGAAATGTAGAATTTCAATGCAGAAGAATTGGCACTTGCTTGGAAAAGAATAGAAGTTAACAATGTACTACTAATGTATGTTTTAAAATGCGTAAAATTAACGGCATGTTAATATGTCCTTATATACAATGTGAACTGTTATCTTAAAAGTTAAGAA
Organism: Stegodyphus dumicola; assembly: GCF_044657685.1. NCBI lineage: Eukaryota > Metazoa > Arthropoda > Arachnida > Araneae > Eresidae > Stegodyphus > Stegodyphus dumicola. Next base: position 188,862,284 of record NC_140776.1, on the reverse strand, counting down.
ATATTGTGATATGTTAAAAGTAAAAATATTAGAGTAATGCCAAAAATTTTAACTTATTCGTGTGACTGTAAAAAGAGCAAATTATTGTGAATATGTGATAAAGGTTGAATGAATGTAGTTAGGCTCTCTGACGCTACACTTCAGAGTTAGCCACTTTTCAGAATAGTACCTCAGGGTTTAGAGATGAATATAAGGTGTGTTCTGAGGTTTTGTTATGTTGAATTTTAAGACGTTAGTGTTTTGATTGCAGGCGGTAGTGTTGAACACTTGTACATAGACACGCTCGTGTTTGGTGTTTTTCTTTACAACACAAGTCAGAGAGCACGGGGAGATAATTAAATAACGTCATGAATGAAATAAGAATTTTAAAGGAGAAATATAAATATTCATGTTACTTGCCTTTTGATTGTGTAACATTTCATTAAACTAGTTTTCCTTCCATAAGGAACCATATTTCAACTAAGAAACTCCTGTTTATAGATGCAGTACAGATGAAAATACTTGTCCATAGAGATGATAATGTAAAAACGACTTTTTAATATCTAGTTTCTAGAGAGAAATGTTTGTAAAAGATTGGCCTCGCGTTAGATTCTAGAGCTAAAAGTTTTCAACAAGGTCGTTTTAGACCTCAGTTTCAAACTAATTAACTCTGGCGGGTAGTATGTAAGGATCCTAAGTTTTACTAACGTTTTTGATGTCATTTAAAACTCTTAATTACAGGGCCGTAGTACAATACACAACACCCCCCCCAATCCCAGAAGTATAGCGATATACAATAGTGACGTGATCGAAGATTCTTTGGAAATAATCGTTGTCATCGAATGACATGCATATTCTATTTAAGTAATCGTAGTCATCGGCTTTTAATATTCTTTGCAAATGATCATTGTCATCAAATAATCATTGTAAAGAATCATTCTCATCGGATAATCATTGAAAATAATTCTTCTCGTTACATAAAGGGGCATACTAGCTGATGTATAAAGAATTGTACTCAAATTCTAATCAAAAGAATCGCATATGTATGCAATTTATCATATGATCATTATTTACAGCAATGATTCTTATATGTTTTCGACCTACGGCTCCTAATGACGTCGCGGAAAACTTGCGCAACAGTGACAAAAAGAATATTTAAAAATACAATAAAAGCTTGAAAGCTAGGGAAAATGTGTGAATTTATTTTCCTTTTATTTAAATGAAGCTTAATGTTTTTAAAGGAAATTGAATATTGTAAACAGGAATCAGCAGTTTAAATATATGTGGGATTTTGCCTCTTTGTTTTTTTTTCTTCATAACATCATATCCTCCGGAACGGGGGGGGAGATTTGAGTTTAGAAGGAGGTACCCTCGGATTTCAAAAATTCTTGGTAAAACTTTTCGACTATTGTTATCTTCCTACGACTATCACTCGAGATGTCATATAAAATTTCGGAAAGCGCTGGAGATCAAATTGCTTTATTTAGAAAAATGATGGCTCTTCTCACTCTCAAATCGTATTGTTTAAGAGAAATTTTTAAGTTAAAAAAATATGAAATAAATACTATTGCCAAACTCGAAACTTATTGTTATTATTTACGGTTATATTCTGAGTTGAAGAAAGCACGTGATTCCATATAACGTCACTGTATGTCGAAAAATATTTCGTTAATTTCAGTATTTTAAATGAATAGCTGCTTTTGGCAACTTTTATGTTTCACCTTTAGATACGTGACACGATATGCTATCGCTACGTTAATTCTTTTATTGAGATTTTGCAAATTTGTTATATTAAAATAAATTTAAATCATAATTTCAAATGTATTACCCCAAGTGTCAAAGTTCTTTGTTTCCTGACTTGGCAAGAAAACTTTATTTACGAATAGCTGGTTGCTTGGAAAGAATGAATACATTTTCTTCATAATGAAATGTTTCTATGCATTTTATGCTATTCTAATTTTATTTATAAAAATTTAATTTCTTTTATGGTATACTTCCTTTCTGAGTAGAAGTTTAAACTTCTGTAGGTATTTAACATATTTTAGATGCAATGTTACATTACTACAGTTACATAATTTTTTTCAATTTACTAAAATGTCTGAACGCAAGAAGACAGCACAAATGTTACAGCGAGCTACAGAAAAAATGAAGTAAAAAGCACTAGGAGACTCAGCAGGCAAGTAGAAGAAAACTTGCACGCTTCAAAAATGAATGAAGATACAACTAGAAACTCAGCAGGCAAGCATAGTGACAAGAAAGGTTACGCATTCAAGAAACTGAAGAAGAAACGAATAGGAGTTCCAGCAGACAAGCAACAACTCAAGAAACTTCGCTTGCTCAAACTGTATCAGAAACTAGTAGCAGACGCAAAAGACATTCAGAAAACCAAGAATCACTGCGTGCTCCGGAAAGGTAAGCAGAAGCGAAACGGAGGCCCATTAGGCAAGCGGAACGTCAAAAGAATATGCGCGATGACGGGAAGAAGTCGCAAGTAAACGAAGGATGCAAGACTGTCCGCGTCATCGTCAGATTCGACAGGAAATACCAGAACAGCTCAAGAAGCTGCATAAACAACTCAAGACGCTGCAGATTACGGACAATTTCGGTTCGAAGAGGCAGAGCTCATACGAGGAAACAAGCTTCGCATGAACGCATCACGACATACACGTAGTACTCTTCACAATGCAGGAAGTTTACTTTGAGCAACACACTGTATACGTAGAACTCGTAGACTTATATAGTGAAGATTTTGCTTTGTCAACAGCCCCCTAGTAAAATGTATGAAGTTTATATTGACATCTCACAATACCTGAAAGAAATTTTTCTATTTACTTCTTCATTTACTATTCTCTTAAATTTCTTATCAGTAATCCTGTCTATATATTATAGATATCAAAATCAGAAAAAAATTAATTAATTATCCTTAAATGTATCTAAGTGATGAATACTTCGCCCCTGTTCGTACCGAAACAACACGATGTAATTGTAGATACCTAGAAAGTAACATGTATTCAGCAGGCTGTACAGCAAGCGACAACTATAAATGGTGATAACACAAGAATTTTATATAATGTTATATACTGGCAGAGTTTTAAAAAAAGAACATATACATCAGTGTTTTAAAAATACGAATTTTGCATAAAAAAAAATTTTTAAAAATACGAATTTTGAATTTTGCAAAACAAATATCTTAAAATCTGCCTTTCCATGCATAAGAGTTCAGGATTCGGAAAATTATATTTTCGTAAACGGTTTAGCAAAAATAACAAAAATTATTGCCTTGAGAAATGGATAATCTTGGTATGAATACGAATTACGCCAAGACTACTCGTCAATGGTTGTTTTGAACACGCCCTTAATGTATATATATAACCCTTAAAAAACGTAAAGTGAGTGAATCTACTATTCGAGTGTGTCTTTATATCTTGAGTATTTAAGAAATAGGAATTGCATTTATCTATCTCGATAAAGCTAACGCTATTGCCCGAATAACAACGTTTATTTAACACTTGATATTACCAACTTCATATATATCTTGAAATAAAACATAAATTTCCTAATCAGATACTACCAATTGCAGAAAAAATACAAAAATAACGGAATTTCTAATAACACTACAAGTAACATACCGAGGAATAAATTGCGCTGTAAAACTGATGCAATCTACAATATGTAAACCACAAAATTTATGTACTGCTATAGAAATGCAATAGAATGAGAAATGAAACTGTCATGAGATTTATAATGAAAAATTTACCATAAACTATTAGTATATGGTATAAGTAAATATATACTTTTAATACTATTCATTTAAATATGTTCAAACGTTCATAATATTCATTACTTACAAACGCTTCTTCATCCATCGAAGCATAGCACAAGCCATTCTCAATTCAGTGCTGGTGCACGTCAATAAAATAAGGATAAATCCAAATTTTTACAAAAAATCAATCGCCTTGACTCGTTTCTCAAAAAACGTATGTCTACAAATGCAGTATTAATATATCACATCAATATAATTCGGGATCATAAAATCACCAAACAACGCATTAAACGCAAAAAATCGCATTAAGGCAGAATGAAGAATTTTCACTCTTACAATGACTTTTACAACAATATATAATAGAATCGAATTTCTAAACTAAGTGTTCATTGTTACACCATATTTCATTCTTGGGGAACCTTTCATGGTTGTTCAGTAATTCTAACTGTTAACTGGTATAAAAAGAATTAGGATTTCATATATATGCACAGACATATATATGTATTATATTAACACGTATCTATAGTAACATACATCATCTTATATTATATGTATTCGCATAATTCTAAATTAATTATACTAGTCAACATAATTTGTATATTGATAGCAGCACAGTTTTAAAATTATTTATTACTATCTGCTTGCTAACGATTATATAATTAAGTACAGTGGTACCTCGACAAACGAGTTTAATATGTTTCGTAACCTTGCTCGTATCTCAAAGCAATTTTCCGCATTCAAAGTAATCGAAATGCCATTAATCCGTTCCAGCTCCCAAAACACGACCTCAGCTGTTTTTTTAAGTGTTTTTGAATAAGAAAAATGTAGTTTCTTATTCAAAAACAAGAAGAAACATTTATTTATAAATAACAAATACATATTCTATAAAAAAATAATTAAAAGAAAAAGTGCCTACGGAAGCGCTTAATTTTTGTCACTGGTCTTCGCTCTTTTTGTCATGATCTGCTCATTTTCACCCGCAGATCGTTTAAAAAAACTGTCCAAGGAGGTTTGTTTCTTCCTACCTGTCAAGGTATTGCGGAATCGAGTTAGGCAAGTTTCGTTGAACAACTCCGATTTAGGACTAGTTGCAACTTTTTCGCGGTGACTTTTCTCCACGAACTCTACAACTTTATCCCACATTCTCAAGATCTCTTTTATATCTCTTGTAGGGATAACCTCCTCCATCTCTGGCTCCTCTTCAAAACTAATTTTTCGTTGAACCACCGTATGCTGCTGCAAATGCAGATCGTGTAACTCCTCGGTTGTCAGCTCCTGGGACTTTTCCTCTACGAGTTCGTTCACATCTCTCTCCTCCACCTCCAGACTCATGGATTTTCCGAGAGAAACAAGCTCCACTACCACTGACACTTTGGGTCTCTTTCAGCTACAGCCTCAGGCCATGCAGACGTTGTAACACCCAGCCAGGCCTGAACAATAATTCTTAGGCACATCACGATGTTAAAGTGGTTTTTCCAGAACTCTCGAATGGTAAGGTTTGTGTTCTCTGTCACCTCAAAGCAGCGGCGAAAAATGTGCTTGGTGTACAAATTCTTAAAATTAGAAATCTCCTGCTGATCCATGGGCTGCAGGATAGGAGTGGTGTTGGGTGGTAGGTAGGGAAATTTTATATACTTGAACTCTTCGAGTAAATCATCTTCGAGATTTGATGGGTGAGTAGGGGCATTGTCGAGGCCAACACCAGAACAGAACACCAGAATTATCCACTCCACAAAGAAGTTCATTCTGTCCCACGACTTCGGATTTGCCCTCCACATATCTTCTTAAAATTATAACTGGCAGGTTTTCTTTTAAAATATTATATGACTTAAAGCCTCTGGGGTTTTCCGAATGGTATACTAGCGGAGGCTTGATTTTACAGTCGCCACTCGCATTGACGCAAATTGCTAGATTTAATCTATTTTTAATGGGTTTGTGACCTGGCATCTTCTCCTCTGACGTTATGTAAGTTCTATTCGGCATCCTTTTCCAGAAAGCCCTGTCTCGTCACAGTTGAGGACTTGCTGGGGGGGGGATGTATCCTTTGGCTACTATCTGTTCGGAAATCATTTTGATGTAAACATCAGCTGCCTTTACATCCGGATTTGCTGCCTCACCATGCCTGACGACGGAGTGAAGGTCGGTCCTTTCCCTAAAGTTGTCAAACCAGCCCCGACTGGCTTTAAACGGGTCTTCCGATTCCACCTTTGTAGAAGTGTGTGGGATCTTCTGTAGAAAATAACCGTAAATCGCTCGTAAATAACTCGTAATAGTGCCTTCTCACATATGATGCTTTGTGTTAAGGTTGCTCCTTGAAGCTGCTTCTCTCTCACTCACACCATCAGTAGTTTCTCCATGTCTTGACGGAGAGAGGTCGGAGCTTAAAAATTATTGTAACGCCCTTTGTTGGCGCTATACTTTATCAACTCCTTTTGTTTAAGCACAGTAAATATCATTGATGTGTTACGCCCGTACATCCTCCCCAAGTCAATTACTCGCACATCTTGCTCATGGTTTTCTATTATTTAACGCTTTAATTCAATAGACATCATCATCTTCTTTGGACCCAGGGTTATAAAAATAAATATGATAATGTTTTCTAAATGTACAAAAAGCAAAAAACGCGAACCCAACTTATCAAAAATGCTTCCAAAACGAGGGAAACAAGCACTCAGACTGAGGACTAGTCTGAGGTGGGAGAAACTGTTAGACGCTGCACACGACACCTACATGCGCGCGCATGTTGCGGTCGTGTACAGCGGTGTAGTGTGCGATTCCTCGTATCTCAAATCTTGCTCTCGTCTCAAAGCAAAAACATCGCTCGCTTGGTAGCTCCTGTCTCAAAACACTCGTATGTTGGGGCACTCGTATATCGAGGTACCACTGTAAATACAGTTTATAGTTTTTTTAATGTGACAATCATTATAAGCCATGTAGATTTTTCCTTGTGGCTTCATTTGTTTTCTCTTCCAAAATTTCGAACGTCCAACAGTTTTGTCAGTTTCGGGCTTTTGGTATGGAGAGTTAGAAAATGAGATAAGACCAGAATGAACTTCAGTTCTGAACTTTGCAGTTCAGCATAGAGTAAGGAGTATTGACAGATTTATGTTCGCTCTTTACGTGCGCTTTTCATCGTATTTTCTTCATCATTCTCAGCACTTTAAAGTGATAACTACTAGCAGTGTTCCTTTATATTTCGTATATTTTTGGAATTATATTTTTTTACTCGTACTTTTCGAAAAACTCCAGAATTGTTCAGTGTTTTTTCGAGACAAATAATTTCTAACAAGCTACCAGCTCTTCCGCATGCTTTACGAACCTTTATGCCAGGAACAATTTTGGGTGTTAGAAGTAGGACAGATGCTAGAGACAAGAACAATTGAGGAGCATCTGAGGCAGCTTGTGACAGTCTTTGCTGCGTTCCAAGAAGATATAAAAGGAGAGGTTGATTCCTTTACAGAAGAGATAAATGCGTCCAACAAAAGAGGGAAAGGGGAAATAATACCAGTTCAAGGAAAGATGGAATCTATCCAAAATTGATACTTAAGCCTGTCAAGAAGAAATAAAAGACAACAGTAGAAGATTTTCGAGGATTTTGAAAGCAGAAATAACATGGTCGAAAGGAGAGTTAGAGAAACTGGAGAACGTGTTTCTGCTGTCAAACAGCAAATCAAAGAAAGAGTTAATGCTGTCAAACTACAAATCAAAGGAAGAGTTTCTGATGTCGAACAACAAATCGATGACAGAGTTTCTGCTGTTGTCGCCAAAGAATCTGACAGCTTTAACACATTCACAATGACAACTGGAAACGATTCTGATACCTTTAAATTGGTACCTATGTTTTCCGACCCATTTCTCATGCTTTCCACGTGTGATGGAAAAAACATTTGGCATATGTACAAGGCTCAGTTCTGTATAGCTCCAAATGGAAATGGGTAGGATTCCGAAGACAAACCTGTAATTTCGCAGCTTCTCTGAGAATAGAAGAAGACGATATCGGTCCCACTCTTCTAGAAACCCAGAGGCTAGATTTTGATGCTGTACCCGGTACGCGAAAGCTCTACTAAGAAGTGTTTAAAAGGCTACAGAAGGCTGCAGTTAATATCTCGATAGCAGAAGCTCACCAAAATAATCCAGAAGCTCGCCACTGATATCGAAATGCTCTCCCATCTCTCCTTTTTTGACTGCTCAACAGAAATACGTGAAGTACAATCCATGAAATACTTCCTCGGTGGCATACGGGAACCTGAGGTATAGAAACAACTGCGAATAGTGGATCTCAAGGATTTAAAAAATGCCTAGAGTGTACGCCATGAAACACGTAGCAGTCCTTTCAGAAACTTGCACACACCATTGCCCAATCGGAACTACTCCAACCCAGAAGCTAGTGGACAAGTGACAGCTCGTCCAGGCAGTCTACCCACTTAAGTAAGTGCCTTAAAGCGGAACAGACGTCAGACGAAAGCGACCTTAGTATGCTAGAACTGCAGTGGTGATGAACACTTACGAAAGAACTGCAGAACACATTAGGACACAGAAGATAATGCTGCTAATCAGCAAGAAGTCACGAAAACAAATCGTGGATGTTGAGCGGAATTTGCCAGAGATTGCCAGATATTGAGAAGTCCCACATAAAATCCTTTCAGATTTCGGTTATGGTTGGTGGCAATAATGAACTTTTCAATCATGAGGCATACAAATAGAGTTCCTTTTGTATAACAATCGATACATGAGTAATTTACCATCATCCAAAACCTCAAGTCGAGATGATAGAACCAGCATGAACAGAACTTTTCCTTCCAGGATTATAGCTGAAAACAGAAATTTCCGGTAAGGCATTATGAAATATGCTAAGAACGTTAAGAGCACGAAATGAGTACTAATAATATGTTCTTTCGTTGAATTATCAAGGCCGTCATTCCGGTGACGGTTGAAACGTAAGTGCCAAAGCTAAAGTCATTGGGGAATGAGAAGTGGTTGCATCACGTTCTCCATTGAACTACGTTAAGGGGTCTCGTACACCTTAAAACCCTCAAAATCTCTGAATATGATCCTGTTGTAAGAATTGGGATAGCATATTTATTTTTAAAGCTATTACTTCCAGTTTTTTACAGCTGACTACATAGCACAGCTGAATTAGTAAGCAAATATTTTGTGTTGCCACAAATGTTTTTATAATTTAATCTTCTTTGTGAGGTAATTTTTTATATGTTCACGCAATACTCCCACTTTGCGTGCACAATTTAAAACATTCTGTTATATATTTTAACTTCATAGCTAATATACAGCTTGTATAGCATCTAAAGACTACTGTGAACCAAAAATCTTAAGAATTTCATGTTAAATTCTCATTTTATTTAGAACTAAATTTATACAATGCATTTTAATAAAGAATTTTTAATATTTCCATGCGTAAAATTTCTGACTATTAAAATATTCAATATATTTTTGGTTCAGTTAGATGATAATACTCATATAAAGAAGTCCATTAAATTTAAAGTGTGTACCAAGAACCGTTTTTAAAATATCATGCGCGCAGCAGTGAAAATTTATGTTTTGAGATAATCAAGTTTTAATGTAAATATTTTTTTAAATACTTCTCTTGTTATAAAATATATAAAATGCTTATTTTCTGAGAGATATTTTAATATTATACAATTTCGAATAGTTGGTATAAGCATAATTAATGTAAAATAAGCTGCCATCATCAAAGTATAACATATCAACTAAAAATGATTTGAAACTTCTACGCTATCAATGATACAACTAAAATTTTTCTTACAAATTGGAACTTACTTATAGGCAAATGTTTCAGGTAAAGTTCTCTGTAATGTATTATTGTATATCAAACATATAAATCATTTAATAGTTCTTCCACAGAGTAACTTTAGCATACTCTAAATGATATGTATACAACTGGGAAAAAATGCATTTTAAGAAAATCGAGTTTTGATGCAAATATTTCAGTATACAACTTTCTAATAATAAAGTGCATAGTATATTTATTTTCGAAATGATATATTTAAAATGTATAAATCCTAATAAATTGCATAAGCTTTTGTCAATATGAAACACATTAAAATTACCATACTATATAAAATACCATGACAGAATGATAGCCGTGTATTAAAATACGTGTAGCATATTTGAACAAATAATTTATTTTTACATAACCACATCAGTTAAGTACTTTCAAGCATTTAAGCATATGATATGTATCATATTATGCAATATTATTTAAACATAGGTGGGAAAAAATCCTTTACGACTTATTTGAAATTGTATGCTAAACTGCTACATTCATCGAAGTATAACATATCGACTAAGAATGATAAAACTAAAACTTCCTTACAAATAAGAATTTACTTATAGCCAAATGTCTTAGCTCAAGTTCTCTGTAATATATTACTGTATATCAAACTTATAAAACATTTAATAGTTCTTCCACAATGTAACTTTAGCATACTTTAAATGCTATGTATACAACTGCGAAAAACCGTATTTTAAGAAATTTGAGTTTTAATGCCAATACTTCAGTATATAACTTTCTAATAATAAAGTGCATAGTATATTTATTTTGAAAATACATTTAAAAAGTATAAATCCTAATAAATTGCAGAAGCTTTTGTTAGTATGAAACACGTTAAATTTACCTTGCTATATACATTACCATGACAGAATGATAGCCGTATATTAAAATACATGTAGCATATTTGCACAAAAATTTATTTTTACATAACCACTTTCTTTTCTGCGTTATCTATTCTCTTGTTATCAATTTGTAAAAATCCTTCAATAGAATACTTACTTCTAAAAAGCTGTAGCTCATTCATTACAGAATGTCTACCAACAGACCTTTCGTTAAAAGCAATTACTGCTTCATTTCCAGCAATTTGAACTATCCTACTACCAGCACGACATGTCTTTGTACAAAATTTCCAAATTAAGGAATTAAATGATTCATTAGTATTTTGTGTTTTGCCGCCAAGGCAACGTCTCAATAACGAAGGTTGTGACAAATCTATAAAAACTGGCTTTATTGCCTCCATTACAGCGACTGGTTAAGAATTTATATGCTTATAATCAGCTTTATTTTGCTTAGCTATATTGTATTTGCACCATGTGGTTTCATTTGTAGGACAAACGTCATGAATCGGCTTTTCATCACTCGATATTTTGTGGTAGTAAATTGCCCAAATGGCATTTCTGATATCACTAACAGACTCATTATATTCTCTAATCGCATTACCATAATACGAAGATATTTCATTTATTAACTTATCTGTTAGTCTCCCTTTCCTAGACAAATTTTACCGTCATTTAATTTTACTTTTTTTCTTTCATGTTTTAATTTGCGTAGCCATATTCCCATTCGTTTTTGAATATGTCCAACACACTCAATTTTTTCTATATTTAATGAACCATATGGTTTGGCGTCAGTTATACCTGCAAATGGTTTTGCATCACCTATGTAAGGATCTTAAGTTTTACTAACGTTTATTTTATTTTAAATCTTTACTATCACTTCTTATTTTCCACTTCCGGCCAGAATTAAAAGCGTTAACTTATTTATGCAAAATTTGTGTGGCGAACGTCAAGTACTTAAGATGTGGCTTTTTGCCAAGCGAGAGAGAGGATGGAGTTAGTCGAAGCAGGCCGCTTACCTTAGAATTTTTACTCAGTTGCTGGTTGCCTTCCAGGCCAGAGGTTTAATCCTCGTGATAATTTTTAAACGTATTGTAGTGTTAACAGTTCTCTGTACTACATACGGCTTCCTGTTAATATAAGGCCAAACTTCCACGTTTATTATTCCAAAGTTAAGTTAGAGTTTAGTTAAATATTTTTATATTCTTACGTTTAGACCTCAAGTAGTGGGTCTTTGTATTCCGAAGTACGGAAATTATTGTAAAGAGAGAAAAATAAAGGGTTTTGTATACCTTTCTTGTGTATCCTGTCTACTTCCCACAGTTATTGAACATAGCTTTAGTAAGCTCTCTGTTCCGAGTCAGGTCCTTGCATATTCCCGAAGAAAGTAATACGGAACATTGAACCTGAGAGTGGCGCCCAACGAAGAAGAATAACCATGGCCGAGTTTCAAGAAGAACCTGTGCTGCCTGCAGAAGCGGCTCAGAATCCAGAAATGCCAGCTGCCGCCCTGGAAAGATTTGGTTACATCGTCCAGACCATGCGCGCTTCGATGAAACCAGAAGCAACATTTAATGGAAACTCACCGGTAACCAGTTTTTTGGAAAAATTGGATGACCACTTCATGCTCTACCCCGTGCACGAATTTCAAAAAGATACCTTAGCTACCAGCGCTTTGAGGGGCCAAGCGCTTAATTGGTTGAAATGTATAGGCAGAAGTCTCTTGGGTCAAGCAGGAAGTCCCACCTGTACTTACGAGAATTTCAAGACTGCGCTAGTAAAAGCCTTCCCTGTCGTAAGGGATCGTGCGAAATTAGAAACGGAACTTTTCAGCATATATCAGCAAAGAATCGAAAATCTCTCAAGCTGTATTTTAAGAAAAATTCACGTCTTCAAAATCTTGTATGGAAACCGTCCGTATCCTGAGATAATTCAAGTGATTTTGCCGAGGTTACTGCCCCAAGTGCAAGACTTTATTGAATTAAGAAATCCGACTACACTGGAAAAGTTATTTGAGCTAGCAATCCAGTTTGAAAGTAGAAGAACGGCGGACATTGAAAGAAGACGCCATTATCAACAGCGAAACCAATTTGGTGCGCCAAGACTACAGCAAACTCAAGCACACTGCTACGGAAGCAAAGCGAATGAGTGGGCAAGGAAACCCGAGCATTCAAAAACAGCCGGCGAACGTCGACAGTTCAATAGCAATCCAGGAAAAAAGTCTCAAGGCCAGTGGAAAAAGAAGGAAAGCACGGGAATGAAAAATAATTTAAACTAAAACGGATTTCTGCTGACGGGAGGGTGCGGAAATCCGAAGGCCACAAAAACCCCTCTTCCTTCAAGTTAAATACAGTAATGGTGAAAAATTTGACTCTTCCGAAGATTGAAGTGTTGGTGAATAATATCCCAGCCACCGCACTCCTGGATACAGGCGCGCAGTGTTCCTGTGTGGCAGAAGATTTTTTTAGGAAGTATTTTCGTAAATATCGTATATATATTTCGGTTAATACGACAGTGTTAGCTGCGCAAGGAGAAAGATGTAAGTGTATAGGTAAATTACCGCTGTATGTCCGTATCAAGGACGAACAAGTAAAGGTCATGTTTTTCATAGTAAAGAATCTGCAAGCACATATTATCTTAGGAATAGATTTTCTTTCAGAGGCACAAGCAACGCTAGATTTTAATGAAGCGTCCCTTAAGCTGACAATGAAACCAGTTCGTGAAGAAAAGGCTGAACCGCCGATGTTAAACCTTGACCACCTGCCTAATGAAGAGCAACGAAGAATCCGACAAGTGGTAAGTGAATTTGCTTCGTTATTTAGTGATATTCCAGGATTTACTCAGGTTACTAACAATAGTGTTGACACCGGAGATTCAATGCCAGTTCGCCACAAAGCATACCGGTATGATATAAATAAGGAAAAAATTATAGAATGGCATATCACGGATATGCTACGTAAAAAGATCATAACGCCCATCTCAAGTAGTTTTGCTAGCCCGGTGGTTTTATGTAAGAAAAATAATGACTATCCATTGACACATCCAAAAAGGTGGAGATTCGCAATTGACTACCGTAAATTAAACTCCATAACTAAATATCCGGTATATCCGTTACCTATTATTGAAGAAATTCTAAGGAACATAACATCCACCAAATATATGACGACTTTAGACTTAACGACTGGTTATTTTCAAATAGGGGTTAGGCCTGAGGACGTGCCTAAGACTGCTTTTATAACCAAGTCTGGCACTTATGCATTTCTGCGTATGCCGTTTGGCCTTTCAGGGGCACCGGCAACATTTCAGCGATGTATTGTGTTAAGGCCTGTTCATGGAAAGTCCACATTTATCTATTTAGAGGATATCATTATTACTAGTGATAATCTCGACCAACATGTACAGGATTTAAGACAGGTGTTTTCTTTATTAAATGAAGCCGGTCTAAAAGTTAATGTCGAAAAGTGCAAATTTGCAGCCCCTGAATTAAAATATTTAGGTTACAAAATATTTCAGAAAGGAATAGAGACAGACGAATCAAAAATAATCGCTGTACAAAAGTATCCGACTCCAAACACGGCGAAGAAGTTCTCTTCTTTTCTAGGACATTGTTCATATTATAGGTCCTTTATAAAAGATTTTGCAGCTATTGCTGAACCATTGTTAAAATTAAAAAGGAAAAAGGCGAGATTCTAATGGACGGCCGAAGCCAATAGTGCTTTCGAAAAATTAAAACAAGCATTAACGCAAGCTCCTGTGTTGAAATTTCCAGAAAAGGATGAGAATTTAGAAATTTCAGCGGATGCTTCGGATTATGCGGTAGGAGCGCTACTTTCGCAAAATCAGCAGCCCGTGGCATTTTTAGCCGAACTTTAAATCAAACACAAAGAAACTATTCCGCGACCGAGAGAGAGGCACTTGCAGTTCTGTTAGTAGTGCAAAAGTTCCGAGTCTATTTTGGAAAGGCGCCAATAACACTGTACTCTGATTATGCGGCGGTAACTAGATTGTACTCAGGGAAAAACTTATCCCCAAGGTTAATAAGATGGGCACTCAAGCTACAAGAATATAATCTGGTAATCAAGCATACCCCCGGAAAGGAAAATATCGTAGCAGATGCCCTATCCAGAATTAAAATAGATGAAGAAGGTAACACTGTAAAGGTGGCAATGCTCACAGCATGTACAATAAATTCCCGAGAAACTGTAATAACCGAACTGGGTAAGGATCCTGAGTTTGGAAGCATTTATGAGTATTTAAAGGATCCTGAAAATTTTAGCCACCAAGATATTGTGGCGATAAGAAATAGGGCGGCCCATTACGAACTAATAGATGGTCTATTAATTTATACAAAAACTACGAATTCCAACAACGAATTTCGACCTGTTATCCCAGCTAGTCTTAGATTAAATATCCTGCAGGAGCTCCATGACAGCCCTTTAGCTTCTCATGCTGGTATTCGAAAACCTATCCAAAGCGTACGCGAGGCAGTCTATTTTCCTGAACTGCAAAAGTTAACAAGGGCGTATGTCCATTCCTGCCCAACATGTCAAGCAGTTAATTATATTAATTTCCGCCCGGCCGGGTTTCTAAATAGTATTAAATCCGAATTTCCAAATGAAATAATTGGCATCGATTTATTGGGCCCTTTCACAAAAAGTCAGTTAAATAAAAGTCGCTATCTCCTTGTTATGGTTGATCATTTTAGTAAGTGGACCGAAATTGTTCCCTTAAAACGAGCCTCCGCGAAATTAGTTACTGATTCTATTTTAAATAAATATATTTTAAAATACGGAGCGCTCCTAAAAGTTATATAATGGTCCTCAATTTGTAAGTAATGTATTTGAAGACATGTGCCCAAAACTGGTCATATGTCATTTAAAAATGGTCCCGTATCGGCCGCAATCAAATATAGCGGAACGGCTGAATAGAAATATAGTGAAAATTATCCGTAGTTATGTTAACAATTTTCATAAAAGCTGGGATAACTATGTCAATGAATTTGCTTTCGCCCTTAGGACCGCAAAACATGATACAACGGGCAAAACTCCTGCTGAGTTATTTTTAGGCAGAAAGATTATAACGCCGTTAGATAAATTATTTTATGTGCAACAAAGAGCCCCAGAATTTAAAATGGGTGATATAGAAAAACTAATTAAAGAAGCAAAAAAGAATACTGAAGTAGCACAGAGAAAACAAAAGCTGCATTATGACTTGAAACGACGGGGAGTAACTTATAAAGTAGGGGATGAAGTGTTAAAAATTAAGCATTCACTATCTTCAGCACCACAAGATAAAACTGCCAAATTTTTTCCACGATTTGAAGGACCATATGTCATAGAAAATATAACTCACGCTGTAGTAGTGTTAAAAGCCAGGAATTGTGAAACCTGCTCCGCAAACATTGATCAAATCAAACCCTCTTATGATCGTAATAAAATGCAAATAATTACAGATCTTTTGCAGGATCCGGCACGACAGACACGGCGGGCACAAGCTCCAGAGGTGGAACAACGACAAGTACAAGGGCAAGCCATTAAGAGGCAGGAGCAAGTGAAAAGAAAGTTTCCCCGCGGGAAAATTAAAGGTTACAAGAAAAAGAAACCGTTCCACCGTCCAGAAAAGAGAGCTCACGAACACCCCCAGAATGAAGAAGGGAGAAGGACGACGTATGCAAAGAGAGCCAGGAGAAATGACGGCAACTATAATCCGGCTCTAAAACGGAAGATCTACTCATCCGACAGGACTCTCCGCAGCAAATGTCGCCGAACTGCGGAAGGGCCACCAGCGGCGGAGGAAAAGTTACAAGGAAAATTTGAACGGCCAGCAACGAGGTCCAAGCAGGAACGCGAAAGGATTCTCCCGGTTCCGCCAAGACCAGCTGCCATCAAACGGCCAAGACCACAGGCAGCGGCGAAAAGGAAGGTATTCAAGGGTGACCGAACTGGAGAAAAAAGAAAGCTTCTAGAGGAAGGCCCTGAAGGGCGAGCCCGCACAAGAAGGAGGATAAATCAAACGAGAATCTGCGCTACCTTCCAGGACTGGGCTCAGAAAAGAATGTCCGAATGTAACAAAGATAAGTAAAATTTTATGTTACTTTGCAAACGTAAGTTAATCTTTCATTCTTACTGCAAAGGGCAGATTTCAAGAAGTTTTACGTCATGCGAGGTCTACCTTTATCGCCAAAAAGGCGAGAAATGAGTTGTTACCGATTTTGGTATTATGTTTTTCAATTACTCGCGCGTAAAACAAAAGTTGATGTATAATAGGAATATGTAAAGACTTAAATATTGTAAAAGTTATTGTATAAATTTTATTTAAAACATCCTGGCAAGAAAGAAGTTTTAGTCTGAAAGACTTTTTGAAATGTAGTATTTCAATGTAGAAGAATTAGCACTTGATTTGAAAAGAATAGAAGTTAACAATGTACTACTAATGTATGTTTTCAAATGCGTAAAATTAACGGCATGTTAATATGTTCTTATATACAATGTGAACTGTTATTTTAAATGTTAAGAAATACCGTGATATGGTAAAAGTGAAAGTAATGTTAAAATGTTTTTTTATTCGTGTGACTGTAAAAAGACCAAATCATGGTGAATATGTGTTAAAGGTTGAATGAATGTAGTTAGGCTCTCTGATGCTACACTTCAGAGTTAGCCACTTTCAGAATAGTACCTCAGGGTTTAGAGTTGAAGTTAGGGTGTGTTATGAGGGCTTGGTATGTTGAATTTTTAACACGTTAGTGTTTTGATTGTAGGAGGAAGTGTTGAACACGTATACATAAACACATTCGTGTTTGGTGTTCTTTTACAACACATGTCAGAGAGCACGGGGAGAGATAATTAAAATAGTCATGAATGAAATAAGAATGTTAAGAGAAATATAAATATGCATGTTACTTGCCATTTCATTGTGTAACATTTCATTAAACTAGTTTTCCTTCCAGATCTCTGGAAGGAACCAGATTTGAATAAAAGCTCCTGTTTAGATGCAGTACAGATGAAAAATTGCGTGTCCTTGGAGCTGCTATTGTAAAAACAAATTTCTTTTTTTTTTTTAATTTCTAGTTTCTAGTGAGAAATGTTTGTAAAAGATTAGCCTCGCGTTAGATTCTAGAGCTAAATGTTTTCAACAAGGTCGTTTTAGACCTCAGTTTAAAATTAATTAACTCTGGCGGGAAGTATGTAAGGATCTTAAGTTTTACTAACGTTTATTTTATTTTAAATCTTTACTATCACTTCTTATTTTCTACTTCCGGCCAGAATTAAAAGCGTTAACTTATTTATGCAAAATTTGTCTGGTGAACGCCAAGTACTTAAGTTGTGGCTTTTTGCCAAGCGAGAGAGAGGATGGAGTTAGTTGAAGCAGGCCGCTTACCTTAGAAGTTTTACTCAGTTGCTGGTTGCCTTCCAGGCCAGAGGTTTAATCCTCGTGATAATTTTTAAACGTATTGTAGTGTTAACAGTTCTCTGTACTACATACGGCTTCCTGTTAATATAAGGCCAATCTTCCACGTTTATTATTCCAAAGTTAAGTTAGAGTTTAGTTAAATATTTTTATATTCTTACGTTTAGACCACAAGTAGTGGGTCTTTGCATTCCGAAGTACGGAAATTATTGTAAAGAGAGGAAAACAAAGGGTTTTGTATACCCTTCTTGTGTATCCTGTCTACTTCCCACAGTTATTGAACATAGCTTTAGTAAGCTCTCTGTTCCGAGTCAGGTCCTTGCATGTTCCCGAAAAAAGTAAGACAGAACATTGAACCTGATACCGTCACCAATATAAGAAGTATATTTTACACCTCTTTTTTCCATGGAACATGAAAAATTGTTTATCTTTCCATTCATTTCCATTTTTCCTGAAGAACCAGCATTATTCTCCAAACAGGCCTTGTGTTCACTTACGCCATTTCCTAGAAATGACTCGCAACCTTTGCAATATAAGACAGTATTTCTGTATCGATTACTGTGTTGCTTTCTGACCCTATTACGGAACAGACTCCAACCAAAGACGTATGTCCTCGAGTCTTCCATGTACCGTCTCCACTTACAGTCACATTTAACGACGAATTTGAAAGAACGATGTGCAATCACAGGAGGGAGATCCATAACGCAGCAGAATTTCTGCATAGCAGCTTTCCCTTGACCAAGAGTTCGCATTGCATACGTAAATCTTCTGTTTAGCTCTGATATATTTTTTCGGACACCTATCATATTAGAGTTTCTGAAAGTTCTTTTACATGAACACTTTGAGCATAGTAACTCAAATTTTGAGCTTAAACCATGATGAAATAGTTCACTTAAATGAACATTACAAATTTTACAACATAAATTATTTTCAATAAATTGAAATAGGATATCCAAATCAAATAGTCTATAACCACTAAAATTAGGCTCTAAAGTTATCTTTATCTCTTGGTGGCAAATCAGTGTCACTATTTAATTTTTTAAACGAAGAACTGACACCACACTTCTTATTCATTGTATCATTATGCTGATTTCCCTGGAACTTTTTTTCTTTGGTCGATGAATATAAGATCTTTTATATTTTACATCTTCCTCACAATTTTCCATAATTATCAGGTGATAAAAATACTAAACAAAAACTGCAATGTTATAATAAAAACACCTTCAAAAAAGTCAAAAGAAATTTAGAAATCGCAAAAGAGCTTGTAAACAATCACGTTTCACGCTAATCCAAAGCTGGAGTAAGATTTCAACACATGCCTATGTTAGATGCCTATGTTAGAATAGTGCTATGTATAAATGTAATATATTCCTAAGTCGCGCTTTCGAGACATGAAAAACGCAGTTTGAATTTTGTCAATCGGGCCAGTAGAACGGGAGATATAGCACAGTCCTCCCTTTTTTTTTTTAGCTTGATAACACATCAGCACTGTTTTTCCACCATCTCAAAATAAATTATGAAGATTTGTGCTTATGCAACTAGTTGAATTTCAACAGAAATACACGTTCATATGAAAACGTTGAAGCTCTTTTAACCCTCTGAGCGTTATGACCGGGTTTAGGCGGTCAAGACGGCCTACCTCGAAAGCGTTACGGACGCTTCTAGGCGGTCACTGGAAAAGTGTTCGAAAGCGTTACTGACGGTTCTAGGCGGTCAGTGATGAAGACCTCGAAAGCGTTATGACCGCTTTAAAGCGGGCGTGCAGATGTCTCCTGCCCCCCTTATTTCTGGAACCCTGGAGATCTCTAAATGACAGTTCTCAGTAGGAGGCAAAGAGGGTTGTCTTTTTCGTTTTAGACCGCTATGTTTAATCGCCAAGAAAACGCTTGAACATGTAATGGTTTATAAACAACAAACAAACGTGGGCATTCTTCGCGAAATGAAAAAGTATCATGTAAGCATGTTTTTTCAATAGTCTCTTTAAACAGATAACATTTTCATAAAATATCCTTTAGTTTTTAAATTGATTGTTCAGAAATATGCGAAATGCTCGTGAATTCAATTAAAAAATAGCATTAGGAAATATTTAAATAAATTTACTTATGGATATATAGATACATAATTAAAACCGACAAGTTATAAGTTTTAATTATTCGAGCGAACGAATAGCGCATTTAATTACTGCATTTAATTTAATACTGCATTTAATATGAGTTATATATAATTACATGTAAAGAATAACATAATTAAGCAATAATTCAAATAAAAATTAGCCATCAACAGTAATTTATAATAAGCGTATTTTGAACGGGTTTATGAAGCATAATCTAATTTTATAGTAAAAATAATAATGGCGAATTATTTATTCATTTTGGAACAATATTCGTCGCTTATACTGGTTTGATGAAGTTCTGTTTAAATTCATTTCAAATATTCCAAATCTTTATATGTACATTGATTTCAATGCGATTTTTATTAGAAAAAAATTCAATTAGTTTGATTTTCTTACATAATTGTAATTACATTGTTCAACGCAAAATAACTACAAGCAGAAAGGCAAAGGTGTGTTAAAATTTCTGTATTTTGCTATATAAATTATTAAAATAACCAACCTACAGCCTAACAACTGAATGTCCGAAATATAACCCGCAACTTTTCTAAAAGTAACAAATTTCAGTTAAAAAAAACCGCAGTTAATAAATAAAACGAAATACTATTAAGAAAAGAAGCACGAAAATTTACTTTTTAGTCCAAAGAGATTTCAGTCCCGAAGGACTATTGCTTTCGTTTTGGCATTTTGCGTCGGACTCATAAACGTCGGTTCACTTTTCAAACTGTTGCCACAAAATGTTAGAGTCCTGCATTATATTTGAAGAAATTAAATAATAAAAAATCTGCATAAATGATTGTCTATTTCTCGCATTGTGATAAAACAATGGTACATAGAGCCATCGAATTTTGAATGACGAAATCCTACTGCGAATATGGGCATCTGAAATCCCAAATTTGGAATTTGTTTTATTATAGATTTTATATTTTGTAAAACTTTAACGAATTTTTGATTTACAAACTCAATGCTTTAAAAGCGAGAAATGGCAACGTTATATAGAAAAAAAAATACTTTTATCTCCAGCTCGCGAGACTGTGTATATCGGAAATTCTAAAGATATGCTTAATTTAACATTATTTTGCGATATTGCTCTTGAACTGAATTTTATGGTTTAAGTGCAAAGAACACGATATTTAATAAATAAAGGTAACACTCAAAACGTTAAAAAAACGCCCCTTTGGACATAATTTAAAATCTGAAAAATTTCAGATTTTTTTTTTTTTTTTTTATTTATGTTTGCTTACTTTATTTTTAGTTGAAAGGGGCAATTTGCCCTGAAGAACTTTTAATTTCGCTTTGGCATTTTTCATTGGAAACTATAAACGGCGGATCACTTTTCCAATTGTTGCCACTAAATTTTATCGCTCTGTATTATACTTAAAGAAATTAAATAATGAAGAATCTGCATGAATGTACGTATGTTTCTCGCATTGTAATAAAACAACGGTACCTAGAGCTATCAAAATTTAAAAAATGGAAGCCCTAATTTGAATTTGAAATTTGTTTTATTATCGATTTCATATTTTATAACACTTCAACGAATTTTTGATTAAAAAACTAAACGATTTCAAAGCAAGTTCCAAAGCGATTTTATCTCCAGCGCGAGAGACTCTAAGATACGCTCATTTTAAAATAATTTTGAGATATTGCTGTTGAACTGAACTTTGTGGTTTGAGTACGTAGAACATGATATTTAATGAGGTAACACACAAAACGTTAAAAACACTCCTTTGGACGCAGTTTAAAATCTGAAACCTTTCATATTTTTATTTATTAGTTCAAAGGGGCTTATTAGTATTTAAAACAATAGTCCTTGAGAGACTATTGTTTTAAATACTAATACTGTTTTCGTTTTTGCGATTTTGCGTTGAATCACTATAAACGGCCAATCACTTTTCAGACTGTTGCCACCAAATGTTAGAGTCCCGCATTACATTTGAAGTAAGTAAATAATGAAAATCTGCGTAAATGTGTGTATATTTCTGGCATTGTGATAAAAAAAAGGTTTGAAAAAAGGCCATCCAAGTTTGAATGCCGTAATCCTCCTACGAATATGGGCATGTGGAAGATCAAATTTTATATTATCTATTTCATATTTTGTGAAACTTTAACGAATTTTTGAGTAACAAACTCAACGATTTCAAAGCAAGCAATAGCAACACTCTACGGGGGTGGAAACCTTTTTATCTCCAGCGCGCGGAATTGTGTACCGGAAATTCTAAATATATGCTCATTTTAAAATTAATTATCGACATTGCTATTGAACTGAATTTTATGGCGTAAGTGCAAAGAACATGATATTTGATAAATAAAGGTACCACACAAAACGTTAAAGAAATGTCTTTTTGGACGCAATTTAAAATCTGAGACCTGTAAGATTTTTTTTTAAAAAATTTTTATTGTTTTTTGAATGCATGTTGTTTGCGAATGACGCAGTAGTCGTGTATAATTTGAATATATAATAATTATTTGTGCTATTTTTTATTTGAAATGCATAGAATTCTCTAAAATAGTAGCATTCTTAGATTGAATATTGTCTAAGCAGGTTCAATGATATTTTAACTTCATTACCATATCAAATACAGTTTCTTTTTAATTTAAAAACTTCGCCAGCGGTCTGAAGCAACTTTTTGAATCATAGGATGAGTTTTACTAAAATTTGTAGTAGTCCGAATTTTTATAAGTATTCAGAGTTACTGAAATAAAAAAAGCTAAACTTTTTAGAATTTTTTTATCAAAGTATTACATCTTAGGCCAGCAAGACCTGATTAGTAAATCTGGGAAAGGATCTATGATTGTTTAGTAAGAAGTAAAAAAAAGTACTCTAGGTCTAAGCAGTAAAAGAAAGCCTGTCCCTCTATCGAAAATTGTCACGTATGTTAGAAAGATTTTGCAAGACATTAATATTTTAGCTCAAACATGATTTTTTCAAAATTTAGTCTCTTGTTTTGGAGATGGTGTTCAAGCATCATAATTTTATTTTCACATGTGCAGAATTTTTATATTTTTTATTGATCGCTGTACTTTTAACTTCCATAGCATAAATTAAAGAAATACACATAGCAACTTCAGCCATAAACAGATGACTTAAGAGAAATTTGTTTTGACATATTATGTGAAAGATTAATAAGTACTATAACACAACAATATTACATGACAGTAATATTAAATGCTTTTGCATTTATGTTACATGACAGTAATTAGAAAACAATAACTGTAGATGCGAAAAAAACCTGTACTTATAAACTTCTGCATTTTTAAAGAAAGTACAAAATAGTTCAGAATAGCAGATGGTTTTCAGATCATTCAGTAAGGTCATCGTAAGTATATTCTCTTCACGTTTCGGAAGAACTGTAGTAGTTCAGATTTGTTGTAAAAGACTAATTACACCCCTGGGGATTGGCGTACTTACGGAACGGAAAAACAAGCTTTGAAACATACTCATACAAAAGTCCTACCTTTTGTTCGACAGATAAATGACAGATGTGATAATTTGAACACATGCTTTCAATCAGTTGTTTCCTTCTAACAAAGCGTCTTGGGCGGCTAGCAGGATCCTAGCAAAGTCTTGTAATAGTCTCTTGTTTTAAATATGCTGTATTCGAACTCAAATTCAAAGACGGGCATTTAAAGATTTTATTAATGCTTTTTTTTTTTTTTTTTTTTTTTTTTTTTTTACATTCGACGATTCAATATTTGTTTAAAAAATAAACACATAAATAAACTTGCATAGCAGATCAAAATTATGTTGCTGTGGAAATGTTTCATCAACAGTTATTAGTAGTTATAACAGCATAACTAAATAAGCCCATTTTGAAATATGGATGATATTGCATTCATTATTTTTAATCTGAAACAATATCAAGTTGTTATTACTAGGTAAAATGGCTTAAAATAAGCTCACACATTATAAGAAAATTTTTTAAAATGAAAATTGGATTCACTTTCTTTCACATAATTTCTGACCAGTTCTTCCAAAATATTTTAAAGCTTACTTTACTACATAATAGAAATGTCTCCACGTTCGTTGTTTTTAGTTAGTAATTTTAATTGAGGCTGTTATATAAGAAGGCTATTTATCGTTGTTGTGTTATAGTACTTATTTTATTGTATAATGCAAATTTTTATCAATTGGTTAATTTTATAATGTATAGAGGAATTTAAAACAGAACAAAAGTAATTTCCACCGTTATAATATGTCCTTAAATGGTTCCCAATAAAAACATAGTTAACTGAGTAGTATACTACATTATATTAATTAATTTACTAACCAAATAGCAAAAACATTTCAAATTCGAAATCCATCTTTTAACTAAGTACTTTTTGCAAAGTAACAAAAATTCTAATCCCTTTGTAGTTTAAATTAAAGATAAACAAAAAATGTTGTTTTTTCCCCATGAAATGCTAATTTTATATTATTTGATAAAAACTGGGAAGTGCAAAATCAAAATCCTGGCGAAATACATATACTTATGAATGAACACAGCACACAAACATTTCTTCACCCTAAGCACGAACACAAATCATATTTTAAACAGCTTAAAATGAATCTACTTTCAAAGTATTTAATTTGTGATAGATAATGACAGCTGAAAATATTTTCCAATATTACAAGATAAAATGAGGTTATTTCTCAAATAGTTTCACAAATAAACTCACAAAATAAAGAACGCTTTTATAAATTTTTAATTTGCAATACGTTAGATGCTTTATTGAAGAATTTGCAATAATATCGTTCTGATTTTCATTTTATACAAGATTGTCATCATGTTTCACTGATGAGCAACTTGCTAATTATTAGTCCAATGTAGAGTCCTCCTTCTGTTTTCTCATAAAATCGCCTTTGTAAATTTAGAGTTTAATTTAGCAAAACGTTTTCCACCTAAGTGGTAAAATGTCTTCGTAAAGAATTCCCTAAAGAAATCTGCCGTGTATTTATGTTGCATTTAGGGATATTTTCAAAAACACACGCTGCTGATTGTTATTTTTAATAGGTGAACAAAAGAAATATTTTTTTAAGAAAGAATATAACTTAACTGCAAGCTATGTCTTATTCCTAGATAGCGAAGCTTGATTACAAACTCAATTTTTAAAATACATTTAATTATCTTTATGCTTTAAAAAATGTCTTGTCTGGTATTTGGCCACCCACTTAACTTACACGTTGACCATTTAAATAGAGCACTACCAAATGGCACATTGAAAATGATCATATTCATCTCAGTGAGATGGATATGATTCTCATATCTTTTCTGTTTCGCATCTCTTTCTCGGGAACAAATCTACCTATGTAGTATATTAATGTATAGGTAGCAGACATTCTGTCACTGTCAGCCGAACGGTAAAGTCGCTGAATAGTCGCAGAATACCGAGTTCTGACTTAAGTTCGATTCTAAGAGACCGGGCTGGCTGCATGGGAGTTTTCATAGTTTTCCGTATATATAACATATATACGAGCAGTTTCTTTAAAAAGTCCTGGGGCCCACCAGCGGCCGAGCGATAAAGTCGCTGAACACTGGTAGTTCGGTCCGAGGTTCGAATCCCGCGAACGGGCTGGCTGCATGGGTGTTTTCGTGGTTTTCATCATGTGTAACGTGTATACGAGCCAGTTTCCCTTAGAAAGTCCTCCACGACGCCATCCCTCCCCTTAGGCAGATAGCCCTCGAGGCTTTGCCGTAATTAAATAACCTAACCTTTAAAAAGTCCTCCACGAAGAGACCCTCCTCTTAGGCAGACAGCTCTAGTATGCTTTGATGTAGTCAAATAAGCCAAAACATTCTGTTGGCAAAAAAGCAAGATTGCATTTATCATGAATAATTTCTAATGCAAAAGTTATACTTGTCACTAAGGAAAGAATTTATTTTTGTGTAAAATTCAGATTGCTTGAATTTTAATAATTCTCAGAAACGAAACACAAATAACAAAAAACTAAAAAAAATATTCATAATTAATTAGGATATATAAACGATGTAATCATTAAGCATATTTTTAGTAAGAAAGAATATTTTGTAATAAATAATTGAAAAATATATTTAATACTAAAGAATCCTCTATATATCTCTACAAAGTATAAAAATTACAAATATTTTTCAAGGTGCATGTGTATATGTACCTGATAAAAATATTTACATTGTTTATTATTCTAGCGATATTTTTAACCAGGTGCATATTTTCCGTGAGGCATTTTCCGGAGAATTTTTTTTCCCGATATACATTTTCAGGATATTTTCTTGGCATTCGTTTTACTCAAGTGGTTAGATTAAAGTGTTATTTTGTATGCTGTGAAACCTAACTAGAATTTATTTTCATTCCATAGTTGCTTCACATAAATTTTCGATTTTATGTAATATTCAGTTTCATAATTGCACTATCATTTTGAGATTTACTATACTTTTCAGTTTTTTCTATTAAATGTTGTCTACAACTACTTTCAATAAAATACTGATATGATATATAATAGGGAAATATAACATACACGCGCACACATGCTCACAAACTTACATCACCATATGTATACACAGTGTTTTGTATTGTGTGTTTACATATATATATATATATATATAGTTTACATATAACAGTTTTAATAATTTTAACAGCAAAACAGTTTTAATAATTCCTACGAAAAGTGTGATAAATTTTCACGAAATAAACTGCTTAAATTTATATATATATATCAAGCAAGGTAGTAATTACAATTTTGAAAAACTAATTTTGGTCTAGAAAACATCTTGTGCAATTTTTGGAGCAACAGCTCTTGGTAACTTTTATGCGAGCTTACTACATTTATATATATATATATATATATATATATATATATATTGCGCTTTCCATAGATTAACATAAATGAAGTTTTTAAAGTCTGAATTTAAATAATGATATTGTGTTTATATGTACTGTAATTACTGATGAAAGGATGTTTCTGAATTTAAGGCCTTAAATTACTAACAGACGGCAAATACACAACTTGAAATCAGAGTCTTTGGAAGAAGCAATAAATTTAGAATTTTCGGCAGCTCCATTTCTCGTCATAGTTAACAAAATGAAAGAACTGAGAAAAATAGATAGCGGATGCTTTTTTGTCCTTGCACAAAGGTAATGGTCTCCCATATAAAGTAGAAAATGTACAAAGGTGGTAAGCTTTTAGTTCAGTAAACTAAAAGAGTTCAGTAAACTAAAATATACCCCTGGAGGTATATTTACGTTGAAGTCAACTTGGAGATTCCGCTATTAGGTGTTTTCTTTGAAAAGGGTAATATCTTTTTCAGCACATAACCAGAAATAAGAGTTTATGTTTTCATTACTTAATCTTCAAAGCTGTATAATTTGGAGCATCTGCTCGAAAAACTGTTAACTTATTTTTCATCCTTCATGAAAAGAATACACATCTGCGTAAATGTCTTGGAGAAATAATATCGTTAACAATTTTGCTACAAAGAATTTTTTTTTTTTTTTTTGGTTTCTATTAACATCTCGATAATGCACGTAGTATATAAATACTTGCATTGTAACTCATATATAGCTAATTACAAGGAAATTGCATTGTAACTCGAAAATACATTTATTTTCTCAAGAAGCTCCTTTGTCCAAGCTGTTTACTTGTTTTCTACCCCCAAAGTGATTTTACTCTATGAAAGCCGAACTGCCTGATCTCATTCATCAGCCACTTCATCTATTCTGCTGTTGAGTTATGCGATATAC
This sequence comes from Stegodyphus dumicola, assembly GCF_044657685.1. Classification (NCBI taxonomy): domain Eukaryota; kingdom Metazoa; phylum Arthropoda; class Arachnida; order Araneae; family Eresidae; genus Stegodyphus; species Stegodyphus dumicola. The sequence continues at coordinate 188,834,682 of NC_140776.1, read as the reverse complement.
ATGCATACATACGTCGCGCTAAAACTAGTCATAAGTCCCAAATATAAAATTTCAACATTTTATGTTAAGTTATGCGACATACGTACGTTTAAACGTCATGATGGAACTATTCAAAATGGAAATTTCCTTTGAAATATGAAAATCGAAATGTTTCGCGATTACAATACTTTATTTATTTCTCACAAGTCAAAACGGTGTCATAAATAACTAACTACTAATAAATTTATGGTGCAATCTAAAGAATTATTTAAATCTAACACTTTAAACTGGAATAAACTTATAATATTTGAAAATTAAATACAAACATAATACTAAAATAAGTTGCGAATAATTTGTATTCGAAAAATTGGAACACGAGAGAAAAAAATTCTCACAAAATCCCTTTGTATATTAAAAAATATTTCCTCAGAAAATAAGGATAAAAAAATGCAAGATTAATTTTTCACCATTATCGAAGCAATTCCTTAAAGAAACTGGAAATTTAAAGCATTTTACGTAGTTTCTCTTACTGATGTATATTGACTAACTTTCTGTATTCGGCACATATCTTGATTTTAAGGTACGAGTAATATACAGTAATATGTGTTAGTGCGCAAATTATAAAGTAGCCAAATAGGAGATAAAATACTATTTTAGCAACCAGTCTCGTGACGAAGATACCATAGGGAGAAAAAATAATTTCACTCGCTAAATTCAACGGAGGGGAGAATTAACTTAATTATATCCACATGGTAAGGGGGCCCGCTTTTGAAGCAGTTTGAGTAAAAATGCTTGCCGCTTTTGCGACAGACATGGTAACAAAACACGATTATTTTTACGTCGTTTCCTGAAAAAACCCGTAACGCTCGGGGTGTTAAACTTCCGCGGTTAAACATTCCGAGTTTCAATGGTAAATATACTGATTGGCTTAATTTTAAAGATCTGTACATGGCGACAGTTCATACCAATCAGTCATTAGCGAAAATTCAGAAATTCCAATATTTGATAGGACTTTTAAAAGACGAACCAGCTGCTATTATTAAGCATATTCCGATTTCCGAAACTACATACGATGAGGCTTGGGACAAATTGATGAATCGTTATGATAGAAAAAATCAAATTGTAATGTCGCTTGTCAGAACATTTCTTGAGCAACCAAAAATTACTAGCGCTGATTCTGTTAATCTAAGAAAACTATCTGATACATCTGATGAAGTTATCCGTGGATTAAAATCTCTTGGCGAAAAGGCTTCGTCTAGAGATGTTTGGCTAATTTATTTTTTGTTAGAAAAAGTCGATCCAGAAACGCGCCATTTATGGTCACAAAAAAATGGTGAAGAAGAATTTCCTACCTTAGAATGTTTTTTGGAATTCTTAAACTCAAGATGTGTTTCACTTGAAATGTTAAACACTCATAATAATGAAAAGCGAGTATCGCATAAAAATCAGTGCTCTGTTTCGAAGAATGTTTCACATAATAATAAAAATTCTGTTCTAAAATGTCAGCATTGCAATGGTTCTCATTTTTTATCAAAGTGTTATAAATTTAAAGGTGCAGATATTACGACTAGGAAAAATATCATTCGCAAGAATTTATTATGCTTCAATTGTTTCGGAAATCATCAATTAAAATTTTGTTCATCGCAGAATGTGTGTTCTATTTGCAAAGCAAAACACCATACTTTACTGCATGAAGATATTAAAAGTGTTAACGTAGTTGTGTCAAATTCATCTCCATCTGATGAACAAATTTCTAATTCAGACGAACAAAATAATATTTCGAGTTTTTCTATTCAGGGTCAGAGTACTTCATTTTTACCAACGGCGGCAGTAATAATTTACGATTCTGCTGGTCAAGGTCACGAATGTATCATTCTTTTTGACAGTGGAAGTGAAGCTTCTTTTATCAGTGAATCATTTATTCGACAATTAAATATACGCAGACAAAATGCCCGTATTTGCGTAAAGGGACTTGGTGATTCTGAAGCAGCTTTGACTCGTGGTTATGTAAATGTAAAATTGTTTCCCAAATCTGAGTTGAAAAAAAATGGTGTTTTAATACAAGCATATATTCTTAAAAAATTAACTTCGCATTTGCCTTCAGTAAAGATTGATAGCAAGGACCTTGATTATTTGAATTCAATTAATCTTGCAGATCCAAATTTCAGTACGCCCAAACAAATAGACATGATAATTGGAGCTGACTATTTCTTTTCTCTGCTTCAGCCAGGGCAGATTTTTGGCTATAAAAATGTAATTGCGCAAAATACTATTTTTGGTTGGGTTGTATCAGGCAGAATTAAAACAGAAGGCAATACTCCGCATCCCATTAGTGTTAATCGCATTAGTTTACATATTGAGGATAACGTCGATGCAACACTTAAGCGTTTTTGGGAGTTGGAAGAATTAACGTTCCAAAATCAGAAATCAACGATTGAAGAAGAGTTTTGTGAGAAGCATTTTAAAGAAAATTATCGAGTAAACGGAAATGGCAGATTTGTTGTCCGACTGCCCGTTTTCAGTAATGCTGAAGAGTTAGGCGACTCCAAACCTTTGGCTATTTCTCGTCTTCTATCCATGGAAAGAAAATTTGATTTAGATAAAGAACTTGGTAGGCAATAATAGGAGTTCATGCAAGAATACGAAACTTTAAATCATATGGTTCCAGTTGTTGAGAATGAAGAAAATAAGCAAGTATATTATCTACCGCATCATGCTGTTGTTAAACCAAGTAGCTCTACCACTAAACTTCGTGTAGTATTTGACGGTTCATGTAAACCTAAAAATTCAGTTTCTTTGAACTCTGTTTTAGGGATAGGTGCAACACTACAACGAGATATATTTTCAATATTGCTCAACTTTTGTATACATAAAATAGCTTTTTCTGCTGACATAGAAAAAATGTACCGCCAGATTTTAGTAGATAATGAGGATCAACATTTACAAAGAATTGTTTGGAGAGAATCTGTTAATTCAAAAATGCAGACATATAAATTATGTACAGTTAGTTATGGCACTGCATCTGCACCATTTTTAGCAACACGCTGTTTGTGGCAAATTGCTTTGGATGCAGAACAGGATCATCCTCATGTATCCTCCGTTCTTAAAAATGATTTCTATGTAGATGATTGTTTATCTGGAGCAAACAGTTTAGAGGAAGCAGTTGACCTATGCTCTAAGCTTTCACAGCTATTACAGAAACGTGGATTTAATTTAAGGAAATGGAGGTCAAACTGCTCAAAGCTTCTCGAAAATTTATCCATTGATAATCATGAAGAAGATGACCTGGAAGTTCACTCAGATGAATGTGCCAAGGCTTTAGGGCTGTTTTGGAACTCTACAGAAGAAGTATTTTTATTTAACATTTCTATGGATTTTGGGACTGAAATTACTAAAAGAAGGTTCATTTCTCAATCTTCTAAAATCTTTGATCCTCTTGGCTTGCTATCACCATGTACAGTCAAGTTGAAAATGTTTTATCAGCAATTGTGGTTTTTAAAACTTGACTGGGATGCCCCACTGCCTAAAGAATGGGAAGAGAAGTTGCAGCGACTTCAAAAAGATCTTAAGGCTCTCAAAAATGTTAAAATTTCGAGGTGGCTTCAAACTACGTCTAACCACATCTATCTGCATGGTTTTTGTGACGCGTCAGAATCTGCTTACGCTGCTGTTATCTACTGTGTTCAACCAACATCTCACGACAGAAATGAAGTCAATTTGGTGGTTGCTAAAACCAAAGTTGCTCCCATTAAACAAGTGTCCATACCTAGACTGGAACTCCTAGGTGCATTGCTCCTTGCCAGATTAATCAAAGCTGTTCGTAAAGCCTTCTCCACCACTGAAATTTCCTTTCACGCTTGGACTGACTCTAAGGTTGTTCTCTGTTGGTTAGCAGCTCATCCTCTAAAATGGAAGCTTTTTGTGGCAAACAGGACTTCAGAAATATTAGATGCTGTTCCCTATCAACAGTGGAGCTATATTTCGTCGAAACAGAATCCTGCCGATCTTCCTTCTAGAGGAATCGATCCTAAAGTTCTATCGAACATATCCCTATGGTGGCATGGGCCATCATTCTTAGCGTTCGACAGTTCAAAGTGGCCTCTACAATGTTCTGTCAGTAATGAGACTAACAGCGATGCAACTGTCTTAACTGAACAAAGGACAAAATCATTTTTTTGTACAACAGCTTATTTGACTAATGACACTCTGGACAATTTATTTCAGAACTGTTCTTCTTTATCTAAAATAGTTAATGTAATTTCTTTTTGTTTAAGATTTATTTCTAGGTGCAAAGAACGGGTCTTTGGTTCTGAAGATAATAGGTTAAAAAGTCCTGCAGTAGTACCTTCATCTAATGAAAGGCAAGCAGCTATGAAGTTGATCATTAAATGGATCCAGTTTGTGCACTTCCATAAAGATATGAAGGATCTCAAAAATAATTCATCTTTAAGTCCTAAAAGTGTCCTAAAAGTTCACTTTTTCCTTTTCTAGATGATGATGGTGTTTTACGGGTGGGAGGTAGGCTGCAAAATTCTGACTTGTCATTCAATGCTAAGCATCCCATAATTATACCAGGTCAACACAGGATTGCTTTGTTGCTTGTTAAACAATATCATGTAACTTATATGCATGCAGGGCCCAGTTTACTAGCTAACATTTTAAAGCAAAGCTATTGGATTGTAAATGGTAAGAAACTTATTCAGTCCTTTATCCATAAATGTATTGTTTGTCACAGATATAAATTGTCATCTAATAATCAATTAATGGCAATATTAGAGTTGTTACAGTGAAAACTGTTAATGGTTATTTTAAAATACCCGTAGTAAAACTTTTACCGTTGCCATTGCATCGGGAATGATCTATGTTAATGCAATGGCAAGGGTGGGAGTTAATGTTGGATGCATATTTAATATTTGCTTTTCTTTTTTTTTTTTTTTTTTGTATATTTTATTTCCTCACTGCTTAATTTTATGTTATGATTTTTGCAATAATCTTGTTACTGGCAACGTGCTTTATTTTACTATAAAGTTTGTGTGAATGGCAACAGTTGTTCATGTTTATGTTTCAGTAGAATAGCGTTCTTAGCCGCACTGCGCTGCAGGCAATATTTCTCTTAAAGAATTTTATGTTTTAGAATAAGAATAAAGTTTATTATACAAAGCTGATGCGTTCTAGTTCAAGGCAACTAAACGGCAAATCACGATACTACGGGAAAACCCCAGCAGAATTATTTTTAGGACGAAAGTTAATTTCGCCATTAGATAAATTATTCTTTGTACAACAAAGAGAGCAAGAATTTAAACAGAAAGATGTGAAAACACTTATTGACCAGGCGGTTAAAAGATCGGATACGGCAAGAAATAGGCAAAAGTTATACTATGATAGAAAACGCCGTGAAGCAGATTTTAAAGTTGGAGATAAAGTGTTGAAGCGGAAATTTTCTTTATCAAGTGCCCCAGATAATTTTACTGCAAAGTTAGCTCCAAAATTTGAAGGCCCATATGTAATTCAGGAAATCAAGGGAGTCGTATTGTACCTTAAGAACGAGAGAGGGGAAATCTGTAAAGCAAGTCCCGACCAGGTGAAAAATATTATAATCAAAATGATTTTGAAATCCTTAGAAGTTTCTTGCAGGACTCAAGCGTAAATGAAGTAGAAGGTCCAGAAGTAACGTCACCCGTTCCACAACCCAAGAAGCAGAGAACTGAAGAGAAACCTAGCCCTTCTATAAGTCATGCGGCGGTACCGAAAAGAAGAAATGAAAACGTCAGACTCCAGCATTTAAGAAATACAAGAAAGCAAAGCCGCCGCGTAAAGACACTTTGGTAAAGAGGAAAATGCTACTTACAACGTATCGCAGTAGAAATTCTACATCGAGTAGAACGCTTCCAGGGCCAGAGAGTCAGGTGCAAACAAGGCCGCCGTTCCCGAGAACAAAAACACAGCAGGAGGAACGAAAAGACCACCACCAACAGAAGAAATCCAAGCACGATTCCAGACGGGAGGACGCCAAGACCAGCCGTCCAGGGGCAGAACGGAAAAGACAGCAACCCGACGACTACCACTCCAAGAGGCCAGCATGCTCAGGGCAAAAAAGAAGAAGCAACGTGGACGACACTCGAAGGACCCTAAGGAGACGACTGACGTCGATGAAATCTATAACGTGGGAGCAGTTCTGCCAGAAGAGGATGTCGGAGTTACAATCATCGAAAAATCAAAGATAAGTTAAAAATCTTCTATAACATTTTTTTCTTTTGTTCCGAAATGTTATGCGTAAATACAAAGTTCTATGTTTTGACGGAAGTCAATGTGTCTCGGTTGAGATTTAGTTTTATTTTACTTTATTTAGCTAAGGCAAAAGTATTATTTTCTTAAAGTATAAAATCTAGGAACAAGTAGTTTCTGTTGGTCGAAAGACTAATTCTGTTATTTTAAAGCCAAAATTTGGCCGAAGATAAAAATAACTTCGTATTCTTGTATTAATAACTACTTTAGTTTCAGTGCCTCCAGCTTGGCGAAGAATGAGTAAAGTAAAAATTTATTTTTCTCTTATTCATTTTATGGTAAATTGTAAAAATCATATTTATTAGAATTTTGTAAAGATACGTAAATGCTTGAAAGTTATGTAAAAGTAGAATTTAGTCTAGAAGCATAAAACTTTAAATGCTAAAAGTAAAGGCTCAATAGCAATGAATTCAAATTTAAGTATTAAACTGTAGATAAAATCATGCTTTAGAGCGAAAGCCTGCATGTCTAAGGATAAATGAGAGGGAAGTTAGAATGAATGTGCTTTGCAGGGTTCTCCACCTAGACTTGAATTTTAAGAATGTTAAAGTAGCTCATCGAGTTGTAGAATGTCGAGTAAGGTGTGTCTATTTGGTCGTTGAATTCTAACAAATCATTGTGGTTAGGAGAAGTGTTGCAATACTAAAACACGAATATTCTCGTTTGACACCACACATGGTGGAGAGCCAGGGTAAAGTTAAATTCATGTTTGAATACTTGAATGTATGTGCATTAAGCAGTAACTAAGGAAAATAAATCGTTCAAAAACAAAAACTTATTCAGTGTCAAGAAAGTATAAATTATAATGTATTTAGAAAGATACTGATACTTATTCCTTCCAGATACTGGAAGGAAGAGAACAGATTGATTGCTGAAGTCCAGGAAAGGTTGCTGTAAGAAGAGAGAATTAAATAAGTATCTACAGAAATTTGTTCTACCTTTTATGAGATAACAGATTTTTTTTTTATGTCAATGAGGCTCTTAAAATTTAGATCAGAATTGTGGAAACTTTCCAACAGGTCGTTTCTAGGACCTGCTTCCAAGTTTACCAAATTCTGGCAGCGGCAAATGTAGGGTTTATATTTATTTTAACTAACATTTATTTTAAGTTTAAACTATCTTTTCTGTTAAACCTTACTTTCCCCTGGAATTGCCAATGCCAGAGTATGTAAATTCTAGTAGAACGCGCAAAGGATTCGAATTGTCAGCGGAAGTAATCTGAGTTAAATAGAAGGGAACCGAGTATTCTTTTGTGTTCTTTGTTGCTCATTTCACTGATTTTAAGATACTGAAAAGTTTTGAGTGATTTTTTTGGAAACAAAGTTCTTAATCTCCTTTATACCATTTGAGTTCTTAAGATTTTGCAAAGGGAAGTTGGTTAATTTATTTATTAGGATCATTAATATTTGAATTAAGGGATATTGCTTATTTCATGGTAATTTTGTTATACGTAATAACTTTTTTGATAGTGATTTATATAATAGTTTAGAGGGTTTCGGCAGTGAAGACGATGGTTATTTATATTTAGATGCAGCGTCTAACAGTTTCTCCCACCTCAGACAAGATCTCAGTCTGTGTGCTTGTTTCCCTCGTTTTGGAAGCATCTTTGATAAGCTGGGTTGGCGCTTTTTGCTTTTTGTACATTTAGAAAACATTATCATATTTATTTTTACAACCATGGGTACAAAGAAGAAGATGATGTCTATTGAATTACAGCGTGAAATCATAGAAAACCATGAGCAAGGAGTGCAAGTAATTGACTTGGCGATGATGTACGGTCGTAGCACATCAATGATATGTACTGTGCTTAAACAAAAGGAGTTGATAAAGGGTATAACGCCATCTAAGGCCGATAAAATAATGTCTAAACTCTGCACCTCTCTCCGTGAATAGATGGAGAAACTAGTGATGGGGTGGGTGAGAGAGAAGCAGCTTCAAGGAGGAACCTTAACATAAAGCATCATATGTGAGAAGGCACGAGCAATTTACGGTTATTTGCTAAAGAAGATCCCACACACTTCTAAAAATGAGGAATCGGAAGACTTGTTTAAATCCAGTAGGGCTGGCTTGACATCTTTAGGAAAAGGACCGGCATTCACTCCGTCGTCAGACATGGTAAGGCAGCTGAGGTTTACATCAAAATGTTTTCCGAACTGATACTAGCCAAAGGATACATCCCCCCAGCAAGTCTTCAACTGTGACGAGACAGTGCTTTTCTGGAAAAGGATGGCGAATAGAACTTACATAACGGCAGAGGAGAAGACGATGCCAGGTCTCAAACCCATGAAGGATAGATTAACTCTAGCAATTTGCGCCAATGAGATTGGCGACTGGAAAATCAAGCCTCTGCTAGTATACCATTCGGAAAATCCCAGAGTCTTTAAGTCATATAATATTTCAAAAGAAAATCTGCCAGTTATGTGGAGGACAAATCCGAAGGCGTGGGTCACCAGGAAATTCTTTGCGGAGTGGATAAACCTGGTGTTTGGCCATTCTGTTAAAAAATACCCACAGAAAAACAACCTACCCATGCAACCCCTTCTCTTCCTCGACAATGCCCCTACTCACCCACCAAATCTCGAAGATGATTTACTCCAAGAGTTCAAGTTTATAAAAGTTCCCTACCTACCACCCAACATTACTCCTATCCTGCAGACCATGGATCAGCAGGTGATTTCTAATTTTAAGAAATTGTACACCAAGCACATTTTTTGGGGCTGCTTTGAGGTGACGGAGAACACAAACCTTACCCTTCGAGAGTTCTGGAAAGGCCACTTTAAGATCGTCATATGCCTAGAAATTATTGATCAGGCCTGGCTGGGTGTTACAACGAGGACCTTAACCTCTGCATGGAAGAAGCTGTGGCCTGAGGCTGTTGCTGAAAGGGCCTTCGAACGATTGGAACCCAAAGTCGCATAGGTAGTGGAGCTTGTTTCTCTGGGAAAATCCATGAGTCTGGAGGTGGATGGGAGAGATATGAACGAACTCGTCGAACAACAGTCTCAGGAGCTGACAACCGATTAGTTACACGATCTGTATTTGCAGCAGCATACGTTGGGTTAACGAAAAATTAGTTTTGAAGAGGAGCTAGAGGTGGACAAGGTTATCCCTACAAGAGATATAAAACAGGTCTTGGGAATGTGGGAGAAAGTTGTAGAGTTCGTGGATAAACATCACCGCGAAAACGTTGCAACTAGTCGTGCATCCTTGACACGGAGGAAGAAACAAACGTCCTTGGAAAGTTTTTTTAAACGATCTGCGGGTGGAAATAAGCAGATCATGACGAAAAAAGCGAAGACCAGTGACAAAAATTAAGATCTTCCGTAGGCACTTCACTTTTTCTTTTAATTATGTTTTTATAGAATATGTATTTGTTATTTATAAATAAATGTTTCCTCTTGTTTTTAATTCTTATTTAAAAACACTTAAAAAACAACTGAGGTCGTGTTTTGGGATCTGGAACGGATTAATGGCATTTCGATTAATTTCAATGTGGAAAATTGCTTTGAGATACGAGCAATTTGACATACGAGCAAGGTTACGAAACGAATTAAACACGTATGTCGAGGTACCACTGTACGTAATTATCTAATCGTTAGCAAGCAGAGAGTAATAAATAATTTTAAAAGTCTGATGCTATCAATATATAAATTCTGTTGACTAGTATAATTAATTTAGAATTATACGCCTACATATAATAATGGGATGTATGTTACTACAGATACGTATTAATATATACATATATAAGTCTGTGCATATATATGAAATCATAATTCTATTTAAACAAGTAAACAGTTAGAATTACTGAACAACCATGAAAGATTCCCCAAAAAATGAAATATGGTGTAACAATGAACACTTAGTTTAGAAATTAGATTCTATTGTATATTGTTGTAAAAGCCATTATAAGAGTGAAAATTCTTAATTCTGCCTTAATGCGATTTTTTGCGTTTAATGCGTTGTTTGGAGATTTTATGATCCCGAATTATATTGATGTGATATATTAATACTGCATTTGTAGACATACGTTTTCTTAGAAACGAGTCAAGGCGATTGATTTTTTGTAAAAATTTGGATTTATCCTTATTTTATTGACGTGCACCAGCACTGAATTGAGAATGGCTTGTGCTATGTTTCGATGGATGAAAAAGCGTTCGTAAGTAATGAATATTATGAAAGTTTCAGCATATTTAAATGAATAGTATTAAAAGCAAATATTTATTAACATATATCAATAGTTTATGGTAAATTTTTCATTATAAATCTCATGACAGTTTCATTTCTCATTCTATTGCATTTCTATAGCAGTACATACGTGTACTACGTGTATGTCTTGATGCGTTCATGAGAAGCTTGTTCCCTCGTATACGCTCTGCCACTTCGAACAAAAATTGTCCGTAAACTGCAGCGTCTTGAGTTGTTTATATAGGTTCTTGAGCTGTTCTGTTATTTCCTGTCGAATCTGACGCTGACGCGGAGAGTCTTGTATCCTTCGTTTACTTGCTACTTCTTCTATTCATCGCGCATGGTCTGTTGACGTTCCACTTGCCTAATGGGCCTCCGTTTCCCTTCTGCTTCCCTTTCCGGAGCACGCAGTGTTTCTTGGTTTTCTGAATGTCTTTTGTGTTTTCTACTAGTTTCTGATACAGTTTGAGCACGCGAAGTTTCTTGAGTTGCTGCTTGTCTGCTGGAACTCCTATTCGTTTCTTCTTCAGTTTCTTGAATGAGTAAGCTGTCTTGTCACTATGCTTGCCTGCTGAGTTTCTAGTTGTGTCTTCATTCATTTTTGAAGCTCGCAAATTTTATTGTACTTGCCTGTTGAGTCTCCTAGAGTTTTTTACTTCATTTTTCTGTAGCTCGCTGTACCATTTGTGCTCTCTTCTTGCGTTCAGACATTTTAGTAAATTGGAAAAAAAAATTATTTAACTGTAGTAAAGTAACATTGCATCTAAAATACGTTAAATATCTACAGATGTTTAAACTTCTACTCAGAAAGTAAGTATACAATAAAAGAAATTAATTTTTTATAAATAAATTTAGAATAGCATAAAATGCATAGAAACATTTCATTATGAAGAAAATGTATTCATTCTTTCCAAGCAACCAGCGATTCGTAAATACATTTTTCTTGCCAACTCAGGAAACAAAGACCTTTGACCCTTCAGGTAATACATTGGAAGTTATGATTTAAATTTATTTCAATATAACAAATTTTCAAAATCTCAATAAAGGAATTAACGTAGCGATAGCATATCGTGTCACGTATCCAAAGGTGAAACATAAAAGTTGCCAAAAGTAGCTATTCATTTAAAATACTGATATTAACGAAAGATTTTCGACATACAATGACGTTATATGGAATCACGTGCTTTCTTCAACTTCAGAATATGACCGTAAATAATAATAACAATAAGTTTCACGTTTGGCAATACTATTTATTTCATATTTTTTTTAACTTAAAAATATCTCTTAAACAAACTCTACGATTTGAAAGTGAGAACGGCCAACATTTTTCCAAGTAAAGCATTTTGATGTCCAGTGCGCTAGACTTCGGCTACTTGGAAAAATAAATACGAAAAATTACCGTTTTCCGAAATTTTATATAATATCTCGAGTGATAGTCGTAGGAAGATAACAATAGTCGGAAAGTTTTACCAAGATGTTTTGAAATCCGGGGGTACCTCCTTCCAAACTCAAACTCCCCGTTCCGGAGATATGATGTTACGAAGAAAAAAACAAGGAGGCAAAAATCCACAGATATTTATATTGTTGATTCCTGTGTACAATATTCAAATTCCTTCAAAACATTAAGCTTCATTTAAATAAAAGGAAATTAAATTCAGGCATTTTTATTACCTTTCAAGCTTTTATTGTATTTTTAAATATTCTTTTTGTCACATTTGCGCAAGTTTTCCTCGGCGTCATTAGGAGCCGTAGGTCGAAGACATTTAAGAATCATTGCTGTAAATAATGATCATATGATAAATTGCAATACATATTCGATTGTTTTGATGAGAATTTGAGTACAAATCTTTATACATCAGCTACTATGCCCCTTTATGTAACGACAAAGATTATTTTCGATGATTATCCGATGAGAATGATTCTTTACAATGATTATTCGATGACAATGATTATTTACAACGAATATTAAAAGCTGATGACTATGATTACTTAAATAGAATATGCATGTCATTCGATGACAGCGATTATTTCCAAAGAATCTTCGATCACGTCACTATTGTATATCGCTATACCCGTGGGGTTGGGGCCGGTTGTGAATTGTACTACGGCCCTGTAATTAAGCGTTTTAAATGACGTCAAATAGTCACTGATCCAGATATTTTTCTAGTAACTGCCGCGTATTGTGATCAAAACCGTTATTTAAATCTTCTAAATAAAATTTGGGATAATTCCTTTTACATCAGAGAATAAAGCAATTTGTAACACGAATTTCAACAAAACTACATGCATCGAATAACAAGAATTATATAAACGGAAGTATCAGTACAACAAATCGCTCCTTGCAGCTCCGCTTTTGTCCGACACTTGTTTTTCAGCTATCGTATCTACCCATTTGAAGATACCATGTGAAGAATACTTTTTTTAAGTGTGTAAATTAATTACATGTATGTTATGTATATATATGGAGATATTTTTTGAATTAAGAAAGCACCAACTTCTTTTAACGAAAACAACCGAGACATTACCTCCAGTCCAATTTAATTTTTCATCTAAATCATTTCTTAATTACAAAAGTTAATATTAATTTTCTTTGCAAAGGAGACTAGGTGTTGCTGGAAACAAATGAAATACCAAACATCATAAATTTATTGAAGTCAACAGCAGAAAACTGTTAAACAATTAATAGATCACTTCAATGAAATGTAATTGCATTTAAACGTATTAAATTGTTTTCAGCAGATGTAATAATCAGGAACATAGGAAGATCCGAAGAGATATTTTGCGTTTAAATACTTCTTTTGTTTTCGCTATTTTTTTATACATTTCAGTTAACGTGTAAATCTATGTTTTGAACGCATGGCCCGTTAAGTGAAGAAGTCTGTAGGAAGGCAATTTTAATCCTGTGCGGAAATTGTCCAAATGATTGATCAGTCATCGACTCAGCATACGCAGCCATCAGGTTGAGATCCCAAACATTGATTAATTGCGCTCGACTGGAAATTTGATCAGCATGGTCAACGGAAGCCACCGTTTAAAAAATTTTCTTGTTCTTAAATATATGCTTATTCACTTTTGTAATATTACTAGATACTTATAATCACGGTTCCTTCACTTTCAATAATATATTTCATAAATTGTTGAAGTGCAGACACATACTTCATATTGTAGAAAAACGTTTCTCTGGAATTTTTGATGCAAATCCTGGTTATCTTTTCTAAGAAGGGAAAGTAAGAAAGTGTGCCATTTATAAAGCTTAAATTTTGCTAGATTTGCAGGTTTTTCGCGCTCGCATTTTACGTGCTTCTTAAGAATCTCTGGAAATAAAATGGGAACTTTCCATGACTTGTTGCCAATCTAATTGGAGAAAAAATTTATTCATTATAGGGATACTTGCGGGAGGTAACCGTCGAGCAATCTTCTTGTATCTGCCTCGTCCCATCCTGTTTGTTATTTTATTAAAACGTGTTTGGAAATTATTTCCCTCATTGCAATGTTTGATTTGAGATGATAGATGTCAATCAGACCTTTTAATATGGCATCTTGAGCTGCTGGTGCCAGGAACTTTATTTCCTTTTATACCTGTATATCCTCATAATGGAATTTAGGCTAATAAGACGAATATTCATTTCCATATTTATTGTTTTTTAAAGATTTTGAATAAGTAAAGATATTTTACAACATAGAACGTTTAGAAATCTTTGACAATCTGTAAAAATGTTCGCAAACTGTAACTTACTACTTTTGAGTAAAAACGTATAAGTAATCATTTATTAAATTAATTAATTCAAACATATGAACATATATGTTTAATGAAATAAAAATATTTCAGCGCAAATAATTATCGACGTGTATTTGAAGAAGAAGAAGGAGAAGCAGAAATATACTACAGCGAACAATTACTAGAAGAATTGGATCCCCAGTGTTTAAGATTGCAATACGTGTCGGAGACGTAAGTCTTTTCGGAAAAAATAATAAAACAAAACATAATGTTTCAGGTCCAGTTTAATTATACATTTAATAATTTTTTGACAAAAACGCTGGTCTGGAAAATAATACGTTTTCAGATTTATAATGCTTAAAGTTTTTTTCATTCCTTCATTACAAAAATAGATTATAAATGTTTAAAATGGAAAATTACATTGTGAAGAATTCATATTTATTGTAATACCTTTTGATTATAAGGAAACTTTATTGCTTTAACTAATGAAATATCTAAACAGAAAGCTAATATACAAAATACACGTGTTTATACGGCCAGTTTGTAAAATTTGTGAATGAGAAGTAAATGTCAAATAGTTGATATAATTAGAGTAACAAAGACAAAAAAGACTTTATGTTTATAAATAATATGCATATATATATATATATATATATATATATGTAAAACAAATTAAATAAACACTGAAATCCATCCCATACTCTATTCGGAACAAATCTAATATAAATTGTTCTCCTCACTTCTTTCTGTTAGACTATATATTTCTAGATTTACAGAGATTTATGATATTATTTAGCTCGAGTTTTGACAATGTACTCATCAAACATAATAAAAATTTCGAGATTCTAACTTTTCATTGCAATTATTGTTTTTAATATGCAATATTAAATGATTTTGAATTAAAAGCAAATTAAAAAATAAAAATTAATTAATTAAAATATATGTTTATGTAGATATATATATCCCCATCACATGATTTTTACATAAAGATGATGACTTAGCTAAGTGGGAATATAAAATTTCCTGAATCAAATATTTCTCTTACTAAACCACAATATTGTCGAACTATGCACATTTTTTCTATCTCTGTCACCGCTGACACGGCGTCGTACTACTTTATTCCTATTCCAACAATATGAGAAATATAAATATTCTAGAAATAGGTAAGTTTGGAATTTCAAATGAACTGGGGCCGCAAATGTGAATTGAAATAAATCTGAATATTTTATCTTATTCATCTTTCAAATTTGCTCTGTATTATAGATCAACATGTGCGATCAGAATTCCTAACATTAATTCACACACACACACACACATATATATATATATATATATATATATATATACGTTTATCGTATATATGTTACGGTGAAACACCGAAATCTGGAGAATGTCGACTTTCACCGGTGAATGTCAACATTCACATAGTCGCTTGTTGTATGTCCGAAATATTTTCAAATACTCTTATTTCTGACTTACACCGGTAAATGTCGACATTCAACATCTATTAATGGTATATATATATATATATATATATACATATAATCGTTTATTGCAATGCATTGTCGGAAACGCTTTCAGGCGCCATAGTGACGAGAGACAACACAAGAAAAATAGGGTACGAACAGTGTAAAGATATTTGTTTGTTATTCTTAGCGCGGCGGAAACTAAGAAATAAGAACAAAAACATTGGATCGTCATCAAAAAAAGTATTCGAAAGTTCCTTCGGGAAGTATCCTAGACATGGGTTTGGTAGGGGTAGTCCAGTGCATTGTTCAGCAAGATCACGAGCCCTCACTTGCATTATCACTTTCTCTAGGGTACGTCAAAACATTAGTGCACGAAACCCCCGTTAGAACTCCAACAGGAACTTGTGGCACATATCGTGTCAGCTGCTGGGAAAGTCCTGGGGGTGCACGGTATTTTCCAGAACATCTTATGTTCGATGTGCGAGAGATGTGATACCTGCATCAGGGTTCAGGTCGTAATTTCGAAGAATTTCATTGAGGTCCATAAGTGTCTAATTTTGTTCCTATTTTTTAATTTCTCTTGTGCTAAGCATAACTGGTGTCCGTTCTTTCTTGTGTTTCGTGTTGTTTGTACCGACCAGGAAAGTGTTTTCGGTCATGTTTTGCCATTTCATTTTTCGTCGTCGTCGTCTCTCTCATATATGTGCATAATTACCTATGACTCAAGTGTTACTACTATATCATGAAATTTACAAACATAGTGTTTAAAATGCTACATATCCCCATCCGAAAATATCTTTTTTTTTCTCTTGCCCTTCAAATAAGAAATGTGTGTCCTTCATTGTATAACCTCCTGGAACTTTAATTCTTCTTTTTTCGAGGACTATAGAAAATATTTCAGTATAGGCAGCTGTCAATATTCTGACATTACATTTTAAAAGCCATTAAAGTGTAGCCGAAACGCTCAGAAAGGCTTAATTCGCTTAGGATTTAGGAAATACATTTTGTAAGACTTCGCAAATTTTCCTTCAATAAATTTAATGGAACAGACAAAAGAAATTACAGGGAACAATAAATATAGGAGAAAACAGATATATCTTTTCGTAATTTATTTTGCTTTGTTTGATTTCTTTCATTCTTCCTGTATAAATAATTAAAACTTTAAGAATGCAACTGAAGAATGAGAATAAAATTTTCAATTGAAAACGAATGGTGGCAAAACTCCTAGTGCTCCTCTGCTGTACCACGAAATAGACCAGCAATATATTCCGAATTTGGAATAACGAGAAAAAATTTGAAACCTTTGCAACCAGCGATGCAAAGAGATTGATCTGACAGGAAGATGACTTAAATGAGGAAACTCGGAGATAATTTAATGAGGTGTCAGGTTACCTCTACTGGGATAATAATAAGAAAAGGTTAAAATACAAAATACGTAAGTAAATTATACAAAAATTGAAGAAATTTAATATATCTGGCATGCGTAAGAAATAGTAATTGATTCAAAAATGTAAATGAATCCAAAGCTTTCAAACTTATACTCGTTTAAATACAGATTTTGCTGATTCAGAAAGTACGTTACTTGTATATCTTCTAAAATGCTTTTTCCATCCTTTGTTTGTAGTTGTTTCATTTTTCATTTCAGTTTCATTTTTTCCTCCTATTTTGCAATTTTCGCCATTCTTTCCCTCTGCTTTTAAGCCACCTGTTTATTAGTACTATTATTTATATTACAACTTATGTAAAAATTAAGTAAGGAAAAGTAAGGCACTAAAACTTTGCAACTTATTACGCTCTACGTGAGATTCATGGTGGTCGCTTATTGCATACAAATCATGCCAAATGCTTTAACTCTTTCGCATCGAGGGACGACCGAATCTGTTTTCAATAAACATCGAAAACGCCCGTGTTTACGAATTTGTCTTGGAATAGTTTTCCTTTCCCCCTCCGGTTTCATCCATTGTGTGCAGTTTCACCTTAGGGCCGGTTTGCACCTGCGAGCGTCAATAGCTTTCCGTTTTTCTCCTTTTTACTTTCCGTTTTTCTCCTTTTTTTAATTTATATTATTGTTTTTATTATTTTTATTTTTCGTTTTTCTCCTTTCCTTTATTATTTCTTCTCCTTTATTTTTTATTTCTCTTTTAGTTATATATTATTATTATTTTATTGCTTCAAAAGAATGATTGACATGTCTTTTAACAACTCGCGAAACCAATGAGCCATACACACTAACGTGGAGGGGAAAGAACTAGGTAGAAAATAAACGAGGCGTTGCGGCGGTTTGCTGTTGCCTGAATGCACGGGCGTTTCGGGCGACTTTATGCGAAAGAGTTAATTTCTCTGCTTGGCTTTAGGTCCTAACAACGAAAACTAAAAATTCGCCCTTTGTAGAAAAACATTCTATCAGGCAATGAATCTACGGTTAGATTTTTCCCTATGAAACTGAGCCAAAAGTGTTATATAGTATCTAAATATGGAAGTGTTGTACATGTTAAACGTGATTTTCGTTGCATTACTTTCACTCTTTTACTACTGAAATAAAGAGATACTGATTATTTTGTAGATTGGAAAACCCTCCTTGTGATCATGAAAAGGAGCAAAAACTGGAAAACGAGAAAGAACTAGAAAAGAAGCGAGAACAGGAAAAGATGCAAGAGCTGAAAAAGAATCAAGAGCTGAATAAAAAGGAAGAACAGGAAAAGAAGGAGAAACTGGAAAAGAAGCAAGAACTGAAAAACAAGAAAAAACTGGAATTGACACAAAAACGAGAAAAGAAGCAAGAACTGAAAAAGAAGCAAAAGCTGGAAAAGATACAAAAACGAGAAAAGAAGCAAGAACCGGAAAAGATACAAGAATTGGAAAACATACAAGAATTGGAAAATAAGCAAGAACTGAAAAAGAATCAAGAGCAGGAAAAGAAGCAAAAACTTGAAAAGAAGCAAGAACTGAAAATGAAACAAGAGCAGAAAAAGAAGCAAAAACTGGAAAAGAAGGAAGAACTGAAAAACAAACAAAAACTGGAAAAGCAACAGAAACTAGAAAAGAAGCAAGAACTGAAAAAGAAGCAAACTCTGGAATGGATTCAAAAACTAGAAAAGAAAGAAGAACTAAAAATTCAGAAACAACTGGAAGAGATACAAAAACAAGTAAACAAAGAAGAACTGAAAAGGCAGAAGAAACTGGAAAAAATGCAAAAACTAAAAAACAAAGAAGAACTGAAAAAGAAGAAGAAACTGGAAAAAATGCAAAAAATAAAAGACAAAGAAGAACTGAAAAAGAAGAAGAAACTGGAAAAAATGCAAATACAGGAAACGAAGCAAGAGCCGGAAAAGATGCCAGAACTGGAAAATATAGACGAGTCAGAAAAGACGCAATACCTGGAAAAGAAGCAAAAACGGAAAAGAATACAAATCTGAAAAACAAACTGGAACCGGAAAAGAACTGTCAAACCCGAAAAGGAAACCGGATGAACTGCGAAAAGAGCCAGAACTGGATAACGATTGTAGAACGATTGATTTAATGACCAAACGAAGCAAGAACCGGAAAAGAAAAATAGAACAAATCAATCATATACCACTGCAAGTAATAGCACTGCAAACATTAAATATCAACGTCAAAAAAGTAAACACCCTTCTTCAAGGGGGCCTTGCAATACACTGTCATAATCCAGAAGATATAGAAAAAAATCATTTATAACCTCATTGCCAAAACAGTTGCAAAAGATATAGTTAACATAAAATTTCCTGAAGCCAGAATACCAAAATGCACAATTCATAATATTCCAAAAAATTTCAACTCTCATGAACTGATTCAAATTATCGCCCGAGAAACATAATATTTCCGAGCTAAGACCTTTATTTAAACTGAATGATCAAAATAATAAATGGATCATAAAATGTCACGGTAAAACTTTCCAAAATTTTATGAGTAAAAAACAAATATATATTGGATGGCGCACCAATAAAATAACCGAGTTTATCGGTGTACGCAGATGTCAAATCTGCCAGGATTTCTCCCATAAGACAAACAAACCAAAATGCTCATTCTTCATCGGAAATTATCATGTTTCTTGCGTTCTTCCCAAAATCCGTACTGCATAAACTGCTGGATTAACAATGAAAAGTATGAAGCAAACTTTGAGTGTAAACATCCAGCTTTAGCTATTTCCTGGTCCACATATCAAACAGAAGTTAGACGAGTAAAATCCAATACATATTATCAACAATAATACAAGATCCTTCAGACTATATATAGACCATTTCCATCAATAAAAAGAATAATAATGTCATCCGCTTTCTCAAAATAAATCTTCAAAGAGAGAAGACCGTCACCGACCAACTAAGTCAGTATCAAGTAGATTATCTGGCAGATTTTATTATAACACAAGAATCTTATTGCATCACTGGCAGAGTAGGAAAAATTCCAAATAACTGGACAATTATTCAACGTCATGCTTCAACCGGTGTTTTATCTCCTCGTACAGTCATATTCATTCCAAACAATAAATGGAATTCTACAATAATGATTAATACTCGAGATATAATCACAATTTTAATCAATACTAATGCATCTCAGCTTCTTATTACTAGTATCTATATATCTCCGTCAAAAATCCAAATCAAACCTTATCCATACTAAATGAAATCTTACAACAATAATAATAGTCGCATGTTATTAGTGGAGACTTTAACTCCCATAGTACTTAATGGGGATACTTACAAACCGATCAGAGGAGACCACAGAGGAGAAATACTTGAAGAATTTTTAAATGCAAACAATCTCATTCTACATAATCATTTTACTGAGCGATCTACCTCTGATAATACCTACAATAAAGATTGGACTGATCTTCTTATTTCTACAACACATCTTGATAATAAAATTAACAACAGATCAATACTAGATGAACACTGAATCTGATAACAAATATATCTCTTTTGATATAACTGAATATACGTCCTTTACTGCACTTACAAGATATAAAATCAATAATAACAAAGAAAAGAAATTTCAACAAAAGTTCAATTCAATTTCAAATGACTTTCTAAATTCTATTATTCTGTGTACAAAAAAAAACAGAACTTAATAATATTACCAAGGAACTTATCAAAAAGTTTCAAGATACCTAAGAACGTACCTTCTTCAAAAGATCATCAATTCCCATTATAAAAATCAACTGGTGACGAAAGAACTCCGCAAAGAAACACACAAAACACGAGCATTACGAAGAAATCTCAAATCATCGCAAAATGATGAAGAACGACTAAACCGACTTCAAAAATACAAAAAACGAAAAGCCTCATATAAAAAGCAAATAATATCTGAAAACGTTAAGCATGGTGCAACTATTGTTCAAACAACCAGGATACGTATGGCTCATTGTACAAAATTGAAACCAACAAAATCTTCCACCCAACGCAACTTACAGTCACTAATACGGGAAATAATGATAAAAATGTTACGAAGATCACTTTAGAAAACATCCTAGATGTTATTCTACCAAACGAAAGCATATATGATGATTCAACTGAACAAAGATTAATTCGTTTTAATCTACTTCCACGAAAATGATATCCCATTTACATCCATGAAACTCAATCGAATTATTGAAAAACTCAATAACAAAAATGCTCCTGGACCAGATAGAATCTGCATTCAAATTATACATAAAAGCTCTTGGAGAAATTCTTGAACGTTGTATTATAGGAAGACTTGAATACCAATTTCAACATCAAAATTTCATCAAGGAAAATCAGTATGGATTTAGGCAGCAAAAATCTACCATTCATGCAACCAGTGCAGTCCTAAATCAAATCGATGTTAATAAAATCAATAACCTACACTCCGCAATAATCAGCTTAGATCTTGAATCAGCCTTTGATTCATTATGGCGGCCTTCAATTAAAGAAGCACTTGGAAATATTGAATGTAATTATAATATCTATCAAATAATAAATAATTTCCTTGATAATCGCCATAATCTCATTTTAATAATAATACTTTAATCAGAAGAAAACAGGTTCGTGGATGTTCACAAGGCGCATGTATGAGCGCAGAATTATGGAATATTACATTTAATAAAATTATAAAAAGTGCCTGGCTTCCTTTTCCTAAAATTACTGCTTTCGCCGATGATGTCGCATTGGTTATCAGTGGAAGGTCCTACTTAATCCTTCGAAGAAATTGTCAAGAAATAATAGCCATATTCCAGCAAAAATGCAAGAAAATTAAACTTGAAATTTAATCCTTCAAATCTAGAATCATGACAAATAATAAACCTGGATAAAATCTTACTAAGCAACTTTCTGTTAAAACAAATGGCGAAAAAAATCAAGCATACTAAATCAATCAAATACCTAGGAAATTATAATACATGAAAACAACATCTTATCGAATATCTCAAAGAACTTAAAATTCGCACACATTCTATAAGTCAAAATCTTCGACATGTGCATGGCACAAACTGAGGTTTAAATCGCCATATCACCAAATTACTATGTCGTACAGTAATAACCAAAATGATTACCTACGGCTCTGCCATCTGGGCATTCCCTATAACCACAAGAAAAAAAAATTCTTACCTCAACACAACGACAATTTAATCTTAATATTTCCAGAGGCTTTCGAAATACCTCCACAACTACTCTTAATATCTTAGCTGGAACTATTCCACTCCATGTCGAATCCATTCAGGAAGCAATTGATTCTACAATATATGAACTTCGCCATAATATTACTTATAACAAAACCATATACATCACAGAGGATTACGAAATGTGCCCTGCTCCTTACAATAGACATCTCCTGCTGTATCACACACAAAAATAAAAACAGCAATAAACACTAAAACTAAAAACAATTCAATTGAAGTATTTAATTATAGAATCAAATATTAATACTGACCGTTAATCTGCCATCTATGCTATCTCTAACCCAGAAAATCAGACTTCTATTGTTTATGACATCAATAACCTCTCTAAAACAACAGATAATTTAAAAATTCATATATCATGGATAAGAGGCCATAGTAGAAATGCCGGTAACTTAACATTTGACAAACTTGCAAAGAAGCTGTTCCTAATCAAGAAAGCAATTTTCTATATACGAAATTTCCCAAATCTTATCTTCGACTGCCCATAAAAGAACAAATTACCCAAATATGCCAAGAACAATGGAATAACGCATCTACAGGTCGATGAAATTACTAGTTCTACCCCTATTGGAATACTGACGCCAAGAGTACATAATCCTTTTTAACATGTAATAGTACTGGCCGTGGGCCATATCGTGTTTATTTTCATCAAAGAAACTTAACAGACACTGACTTCTGTATATGCTGCTAGAAAGGAGACAGTGATCACTATCTTTTCTCATCTCCTCTCAAGAAAACGTTTCATATTCGCGCACCCAGAAATATTGATATATAATTCAAAAGAACAAACGGCAAACTTCAACATCTTCATTCTAATATGAAACAAATTCACCAAAACGTAGCACAATTGGATTAAATCTATGCAGAGTAACCCCATCTACAACAGACGAAATATAACAAAATATTTAATTTTCACCTTTGTAGAATTTTAAGATAATTATCGATCTTTGTCACAAATACTTATTTGTACTGATCGTAATAAAAAAAGCCTTGCAAAATCCATAATAAACAGAATGAAATATAAAAATTGAGTCGTCAGAGTAAACTAGAACTGAAAAGGTGAGTCATGATACTGATTTGCTGTGTCATGACAAAAATGAGCTATGAATATTGTATGAGTCATGTAAAATATATGAACTTAAACGAGAAACTTTTTATGATCTCTGTAATCATGAACACTTTAGTCACTTATGAACTCTGACTAATGAATACTGAAAACTATTTGTGATCATGAACTCTAAAATAAAATTTTATTCTCTTCTACATGTTATACTTCTATTTTATTAATTTTATTATATGATATATCATATATTATCCTATACTTTAGCACTTTATTCAAAATTATAATTTTATTATATGATATATTATGTACTATTCTATACTTTATGTATTAAGCTATATTTTATTTCCCATATTTTAAGTATTATTCAGTATTTGTCATGATATATTCGGTTTTAGCATTTTATTCTAAATTTGGAAAATTCAAAATTTTGTTATAATGGCACATTATGTGTTATTGTATACTTGATGTATTATTCTACATATATTTTTCTTCTATTTTAAGAATTATTCCAAATTTGCCATATGATATCTCTACATATAATAAAAGAAAGAGTCTGTCTGTGTGTTGTGTGTGTTTCTTTCGTTCGCGCTGCGCGTAAGCTAATAGACAGAGGGCTACAAAATTTGCTACATGAGGTGTATCTAGACAAGGGCCAGTGCACCTCGAAGCGATTTTTTCGAAATTCGAATTCGAATTTTTTTTTATTTTATGTTTTGTGACGAAACCGCGTCATTTTGAGACATAATGGGCTATAGGAAAGCGAGATTTTACTCTACACACTCCATTTTCAAATCGTCATGAAACGTAAGCACTTAGATATTTTACGAACTTAAAATAAATTTCTTGTTTCAATAAATCGATTAAATACGAATTTATTTAACAAATGGAGCTTAACACATTTTCAAAGGGATATTTTCTAAAAATGTTTATTTTTAAAAATGTACAGTTTATTTTTCTTTGATTTTTGGACACGTTAAACATTCATCCTTGCGACTGCTTTTACAAAAAACTTTTGGAAAACTGATAATATTTTGTACTTTTAAAAATATGTTTAAATGAAGCTTCCGAGTACACTTCGCACATCTCACATCTTTAAAAATGTGATTTTGGCAACAATTTTCCTGTCTTATTGTTGTTGATATATTTTTGATGAAATCGCATCATTTTGAATAGTTTCATTCTTTTAGAAATAAGGGTTTGGCAACAATTTTTCATCGTATTTCTTATGTCACTGTTTTTAAGAAATCGGCATATTTCATTGTCATGTATATATATATATATATAATACATTTTTATTGATTTTTTTGATAAAGTTGTTCTGTAGAGTAAAATTCTGCGCGGAATGTTATGTTTTTTGAGTTGTTTTCATGTTAATTTTTGCTTATTTCACTGTTTGTAAAATACTGAAAAGTTTTGCATATTTTTTTTTCTTCAACGGAAAGTTGGTTAATTTTTTATTATGATAATAATTATTTGCATTAAGGGTGTAGGGTTTATATTTATTTTAAGTTTAAACTATCTTTCCTGTCAAGCCTTACTTTCCCCTGGAATTGCCAATGCCAGAGTATGTAAATTTTAGTAGAACGCGCAAAGGATTCAAATTGTCAGCGGAAGTAATCTGAGTTAAATAGAAGGGAAACGAGTTCGAAGGTGTGCTTTCTTGCTTCACGAGCGTGGAGGTGGCTAGTTAGAAATTGAAGAACCACGCGTTTCGGCCTGTGTGCTTGCCTCGCCAGATTGTTAATTTTTCAACGTAATATTCAGAAGTTTGCTGAATTATCAGCGGTATCTTAGAACGCGGTGAGGTTAGTTACGTTTAGAGAGCCTCGTAGTTAGTCACTTGTTATTATTCTTTTTTAAGTTTCTTATTTTTATTTTACCGCCGGGTCGGCGTAGTTTGTGAGCGTCAAGAGCACGCATTTGTAATTTCTAAAGTTGAATAAAAAGGGATTTAAACCCTTCTCAAGACTTTGTCTACTTTCCAGTTCTTAGCAGTCACCACTATTGTTGCGTGCAAACATAACATTAGCGCCTTAACACTTGTCGAACTGAAATGGCCGAAAATTGGATGGAAGTTGCTGGAGAACAACAAGAAATGGCAAGCCAATTGGAAGGATTCGGATACCTGGTCCAGACGATGACAGCGTCAATCAAGCCAAACGTCAATTTCGAAGGAAAAAATTCGGTGGCGATATTTCTAGAATGCCTCGACAATCACTTCCAGCTCTACCCTGTGCCTGAAAGACAAAAAGTTGCCATCTCCACATCTGCACTAAGAGGACAGGCCGCGCTATGGTGGAAGAATATAGGCAAATTTTTATTAGGGGAATTCGGAGGCCAGACATATACATTTGAAAATTTCAAAAAATCGTTATTAAAGGCCTTCCCCATAGTGAAAGATCGAGCAAGGTTAGAAGCCGAACTGTATAGTTTTTATCAACGGAATATAGAAGAGTTGACGGACTTTATTCTGCGAAAAATTAAGCTGACGGATATGCTGTATGGGAAGAAACCCGACGCGGAGATTATTGAAATAATCTTACCAAGATTGTTACCTGCTGTTCAAGACTACTTCGAAATTAGAAACCCAAGCACATTGCAGGAGCTCTTCGAATTAGCGGTCAAGTTCCAAAATCGCAGAATAGCGGAAAAAGCTAGAGGGGCATCGTATTCTCAAAGTATCCGAAGACAATCTTCAAATGAGCAGACCAGAAATGCAAACCGCTCTTATGGGGGAAAGTGCTATCAAGCAAGGTCATCGAAACTCGAAGGTCAAGGCCCAAAAAGGAAATTTGAAAACAACCGTCCGCGTACCCAGAAGGCAGAAGTTGAAAGAAAAGCTTTAAACGAGTAGAGGGGCCTGTGAAAGCGAGGGTCCAGACCCCGGAAGTTTTGAAAAAACCCTCAGGAAGACACTTAAATACGGTCATCGTAAAGAACTCACAGTTACCAATTATACAAGTCCTGGTTGGCGATGTACCAGTAGAAGCCCTCATCGATACAGGAGCAGAAGGTAATTTTATGAGTGATATTTTTTTAAGAACTTTAATAGGTTTCGATTATTTAAAAATAAAAACACAGAAATCATAGCAGCGCAAGGACAAACTTGTCATTGTATTGGAAAACTATCTTTAAAAATTCAAGTTCAAAACGAAAGCCTTAAAGTATTAATTATTGTAGTAAAAAATTAATAATTAATCCACTTATTTTAGGTATGGAGTTTTTAAAAGCCGCGAAGGCCAAACTGAATTTTCAGGAAAGTTCTATCGTGCTGGAGATGGATCGGAGGGTGGTGGAATCAGTGGAAAAACCGCAAGTTGACCTTAGCCATTTGAATGACCATGAAAGTCAAGCCATCCAGCAAGTGGTGAGTACTTTTTCAAACTTGTTTTCAGAACGGCCTGGTAGCTGTCAAATAGTTACGCATGAGATACAGTTAACTGCCGCCAAACCCTGTAGAACTAAACCTTACCGCTATGATAAACAAAAAGACCAAATCATAGAAGAACATATTCAGGAAATGTTAAAGAACAAAATAATAACGCCCATAAATAGTGAGTACGCGAGTCCAGTCGTACTATGTAAGAAAAAGGACGAGTTTCCTCCTTCGGATAAAAGGGCTTGGAGGTTTGCTATCGATTACAGAAAACTTAATAGTATTACTAAATTCCCAGTTTACCCTTTGCCGGTTCTAGAGGAAATTATTAGAAAGATTAAATCTACAAGATACATGACTACTTTGGACTTAAGGTCTGGCTACTATCAAATAGCTATGAGACCCGAAGACATACATAAAACCGCGTTTATAACAAAATCGGGCACTTATGCATTTTTACGCATGTCCTTTGGGTTGTGTAGGGCCCCATCAACATTCCAGAGAGCTATGGATATTGTTCTAAAGCTTGTCCTAGGAAAATCGACTTTAATCTATCTAGATGATATAATTATAAAGAGTAGTATCTTGGAACAACATATTAAAGATCTAGAAGAAGTTTTTAAATTATTAAAAGAGGCCGGTATTACAATTAACGCCTTAAAATGCAAGTTCGCAACTAAAGACTTAAATATCTGGGTTATAAAATTTCGCAAAAGAGTATAGAAACTCAAGATTCAAAAATAAAAGCAATCAAGAATTTCCCACCTCCCAACACCGCCAAGAAAATTTCTCCTTTCCTCTGGTTATGTTCTTATTATCGGCCATTCATAAAAGATTTTGCTAATATTGTTGAACCCTTGTTAGTAATTAAAAGAAAGAAAAATAAATTCATGTGGACAGCAGAAGCAAATACCGCATTCGAAAGGTTAAAAGAAGCGCTTATCAATGCCCCTGTTTTGAAATTCCCGGAGGGGGACGAAAACCTGGAAATTGCAGGAGATGCGTCGGACTATGCTGTGGGTGCGGTTCTTATGCAAAATGGCCATCCTTTGGCAATTTTTAGTAAAACGTTGAATCATACACAAAGGAATTATACAGCTACAGAGAGAGAAACATTAACCGTATTAATGGCTGTACACAAATTTCGAGTTTATTTCGGCAAAGCGCCAGTAACAGTCTTTTCGAATCATGCGGCTGTTGGTAGACTTTACTCGGGGAAAAACCTAACGCCCAGGTTAATAAGATGGGCTTTAAAACTCCAAGAATATAATCTCATAATCAAATATAAACCGGGTAAGGAAAACAATGTAGCTGACGCACTTTCTCGTATAAAACTGGACGATGAAGGCAATGAACTTAAATGCGCTGTGTTGACTTCAAAAATTTTAGACTCTAGAGATACAATTATTGCTGAATTGAAAGCTGATCCTGAATTTGGAAGTATCTATGCGTATTTGAAAGACCCCGAAAGCTTTGAACACACAGATATCGATGAGATAAGAAATAGAGCAGAAAAGTATGAAATAATAGATAATTTATTATTTTATACGAAAACAACAAACGAAAATCTGGAATACAAACCAGTCATCCCAGCCTCGCTTCGTATAAGCATTTTGATGGAATTACACGACGCGAAAACAGCGGGTCATTTAGGGGTCAGAAAGGCTTTAAAAAGGGTACGCGAAGCGGTATATTTCCCGCAAATATACAAAATAGTAACTGCGTATGTCAGGTCCTGCAATAAATGTCAGTTAATAAATGATATTAATTACAGCCCGGCCGGTACATTCGCGCTACATTTCCGAATGAAATTTTAGGCAAAGATCTTCTTGGTCCTTTCCCCCAGAGTGAGTTAAATAAAAATCGTTTTCTTTTAGTAATTGTAGATCATTTTTCAAAATGGCCAGAAATTCTTCCACTTAAACGCGCGTCAGCCAAAACAGTCGCAGATGCATTCTTACACAGATACATTACACGGATACATAAATACGGTGCACCGAAAAAAGTACATAGCGATAACGGTAAACAATTCGTTAGCCAAATATTTGAAAACATATGCACTGGACTTGGCATACGCCATATCAAAATGGTTCCGTATAGACCACAGGCAAACATAGCAGAAGGAGTTAATAAAAACATTGTAAAAATAATTCCAAGTTATGTTAGCACACATCACAAGCGCTGGGATGGCTACATAAATATGTTAGCTTATGCTTTAAGAACGGCAAATCACGATACTACGGGAAAACCCAAGCAGAATTATTTTTAGGACGAAAGTTAATTACGCCATTAGATAAATTATTCTTTGTGCAACAAAGAGACCAAGAATTTAAACAGAAAGATGTGCAAACACTTATTGACCAGGCGGTTAAAAGATCGGATACGGCAAGAAATAGGCAAAAGTTATACTATGATAGAAAACGCCGTGAAGCAGATTTTAAAGTTCGAGATAAAGTGTTGAAGCGGAAATTTTCTTTATCAAGTGCCCCAGACAATTTTACTGCAAAGTTAGCTCCAAAATTTGAAGGCCCTATGTAATTCAGGAAATCAAGGGAGTCGTATTGTACCTTAACAACGAGAGAGGGGAAATCTGTAAAGCAAGTCCCGACCAGGTGAAAAATATTATAATCAAAATGATTTTGAAATCCTTGAAAGTTTCTTGCAGGACTGAAGCGTAAAAGAAGTAGAAGGTCCAGAAATAACGTCACCCGTTCCACAACCCAAGAAGCAGAGAACAAGAAGAGAAACCTAGCCGTTCTATAAGTCATGCGACGGTACCGAAAAGAAGAAATGAAAACGTCAGACTCCAGCATTTAAGAAATACAAGAAAGCAAAGCCGCCGCGTAAAGACACTTTGGTAAAGAGGAAAACACCACTTACAACTTATCGCAGTAGAAATTCTGCATCGAGGAGAATGCTTCCAGGGCCAGAGAGTCAGGTGCAAACAAGGCCGCCGTTCCCGAAGGCGAAAAGACAGCAGAAGGAACGAAAAGACCACCACCAACAGAAGAAATCCAAGCACGATTCAAGACCGGAGGACGCCAAGACCAGCCGTCCAGGGGCAAAACGGAAAAGACAGCAACCCGACGACTACCACTCCAAGAGGCCAGCATGCAGAGGGCGAAAAAGAAGAAGCAACGTGGACGACACTCGAAGGACCCTAAGGAGACGACTGACGTCAATGAAATCTATAACATGGGAGCAGTTCTGCCAGAAGAGAATGTCGGAGTTACAATCATCGAAAACTCAAAGATAAGTTAAAATCTTCTATAACATTTTTTTTCTTTTGTTCCGAAATGTTATGCGTAAATACAAAGTTCTATGTTTTGACGAAAGTCAATGTGTCTCGGTTGAGATTTAGTTTTATTTTACTTTATTTAGCTAAGGCAAAAGTATTATTTTCTTTAAGTATAAAATCTAGGAACAAGCAGTTTCTGTTGGTCGAAAGACTAATTCTTTTATGTTAAAGCCAAAATTTGGCCGAAGATAAAAATAACTTCGTATTCTTGTATTAATAACAACTTTAGTTTCAGTGCCTCCAGCTTGGCGAAGAATGAGTAAAGTAAAAATTTATTTTTCTCTTATTCATTTTATGGTAAATTGTAAAAATCATATGTATTAGAATTTTGTAAATATACGTAAATGCTTGAAAGTTATGTAAAAGTAGAATTTAGTCTAGAAGCATAAAATTTTAGATGCTAAAAGTAAATGCTCAAAAGCAATGAATTCAAATTTAATTATTAAACTGTAGATAAAATCATGCTTTAGAGCGAAAGCCTGCATGTCTATAGATAAATGAGGGGGAATTTAGAATGAATGTGTTTTGTAGGGTTCTCCACCTACACTTGAATTTTAAGAATGTTAAAGTAGCTCATCGACTTGTATAATGTCGAGTAAGGTGTGTCTATTTGGTCGTTGAATTCTAACAAATCATTGTGGTTAGGAGAAGTGTTGCAATACTAAAACACGAATATTTCCGTTTGACTCCTCACATGGTGGAGAGCCAGGGTAAAGTTAAATTCATGTTTGAATACTTGAATGAATGTGAATTAAGCAGTAACTAAGGAAAATAAATCGTTCAAAAACAAAAACTTATTCAGTGTCAAGAAAGTGTAAATTATAATGTATTTAGAAAGATACTGATACTTATTCCTTCCAGATACTGGAAGGAAGAGAACAGATTGATTGCTGAAGTCCGGGAAAGGTTGCTGTAAGAAGAGAGAATTAAATAAGTATCTACAGAAATTTGTTCTACAATTTGTGAGATAACAGATTTTTTTTATGTCAACGAGGCTCTTAAAATTTAGATCAGAATTGTGGAAACTTTCCAATAGGTCGTTTCTAGGACCTGCTTCCAAGTTTTCCAAATTCTGGCAGCGGGAAATGTAGGGTTTATATTTATTTTAACTAATATTTATTTTAAGTTTAAACTATCTTTCCTGTTAAGCCTTACTTTCCCCTGGAATTGCCAATGCCAGAGTATGTAAATTTTAGTAGAACGCGCAAAGGATTCAAATTGTCAGCGGAAGTAATCTGAGTTAAATAGAAGGGAAACGAGTTCGAAAGTGTGTTTCTTGCTGCACGAGCGTGGAGGTGGATAGTTAGAAATTGAAGAACCACGCGTTTAAGTTCTTGTTGTTAATTTTTCAACGTAATATTCAGAAGTTTGCTGAATTATCAGCGGTATCTTAGAACGCGGTGAGGTTAGTTACGTATAGAGAGCCTCGTAGTTAGTCACATGTTATTATTCTTTTTTTAGTTTTTTATTTTTATTTTACCGCCGGGTCGGCGTAGTTTGCGAGCGTCAAGAGCACGCATTTGTAATTTCTAAAGTTGAATAAAAAGGGATTTAAACCCTTCTCAAGAATTTGTCTACTTTCCAGTTGTTAGCAGTCACCACTATTGTTGCGTGCAGGTTGGAAGCGCGCAACATTACAAGGGATATCATTAATTATACTTTGCATTATCATTAATTATACTTTGCTTTCCAGATTTTTTTCGTTTTTTGTATTCTTTTGTGTTCTTTGTTGCTCATTTCACTGATTTTAAGATACTGAAAAGTTTTGAGTGATTTTTTTAGGAAACAAAGTTCTTAACCTCCTTTATACCATTTGAGTTCTTAAGATTTTGCAAAGGGAAGTTGGTTAATTTATTTATTAAGATCATTAATATTTGTATTAAAGGATATTGCTTATTTCATGGTAATTTTGTTATACGTAATAACTTTTTTTTTATGAAGTCGTTCTGCAGAGTAAAATTCTACGCTGTTTTCAAGTTTAAAAATTGGTGTTTCTTTCAGCCATTTTCCCGGTACATTTAAAAGCCAGACGAAGGCTGGCAGCTAAGCTGCTGGTATTCTGTACAAGCTTGATATAAAACTTGTTTTATTAGATTTCCCTCCTTTCCCAGCAGCACAAAGTTTCGAGATCTGGACTCATCCGGTGGGCTAATAATTGATTTAGCCACTACAATATTATTACTACTTTCTAATGAACCTTTTTCTAGATTTCTTCATTTCTTCTATAACCCGTTCTCCCTTTTTGTCCTCCTCACTTAAAAACTAACTTCTAAATCTCTCTTTAAAGAACTACCAGTAGGATTCTTCCTCTTCTGGCCTTCCCTCCGTGCTGTATTCGGTTAGTTATTGGGATGTATACCTGTGCAATCTTTAATGAAGCTCCAACACTTTTACCTGTACATGTCTGTACCTAAATGAAACTGGTTCGTTTTGATGTTATACTAGCGAAACACCAAAAAAATCTTGATTTAAATGATGATGATTTAAATAATTTAGCTGGTATTTTAAGGATGAGGATTTATACTAACTGCTGATGATTTTTTATTTAAGTTATCGTGATTATATGTTATAGTGATGAAGAATGTGATTAAATGAGTATGATGGTAATAAAACTTTAGGTGATAGTACTTTGTATTCAGGTGATTTTATTATTTGACGACTTCAATGATGATGGTGTATATGATATATAGTTTCGATTGATTAGTATGGAATGATGATGTGATTTGTGTGATGGTGGTTTATTTTATTCTGACGATGGTGATAGAGATACGATGGTTTAAAATCATGATGTGTTTTGTGTGGTGAGGAATATTTAGATGATTTTGATGATGATATAGATTTGGCTAATGACGATTTTATAGCTGATATGATAGTGATTTATAGAATAGTTTAGAGGGTTTCGGCAGTGAAGACGATGGTTATTTATATTTAGATGCAGCGTCTAACAGTTTCTCCCACCTCAGACAAGATCTCAGTCTGTGTGCTTGTTTCCCTCGTTTTGGAAGCATATTTGATAAGCTGGGTTGGCACTTTTTGCTTTTTGTACATTTAGAAAACATTATCATATTTATTTTTATAACCATGGGTACAAAGAATAAGATGATGTCTATTGAATTACAGCGTGAAATCATAGAAAACCATGAGCAAGGTGTGCGAGTAATTGACTTGGCGATGATGTACGGTCGTAGCACATCAATGATATGTACTGTGCTTAAAAAAAAGGAGTTGATAAAGGGTATAACGCCATCTAAGGCCGATAAAATAATGTCTAAACTCTGGACCTCTCTCCGTGAATAGATGGAGAAACTACTGATGGGGTGGGTGAGAGAGGAGCAGCTTCAAGGAGGAACCTTAACATAAAGCATCATATGTGAGAAGGCACGAGCAATTTACGGTTATTTGCTAAAGAAGATCCCACACACTTCTAAAAATGAGGAATCGGAAGACTTGTTTAAATCCAGTAGGGCTGGCTTGACATCTTTAGGAAAAGGACCGGCATTCACTCCGTCCTCAGACATGGTGAGGCAGCAAGTTCCGATGTGAAGGCAGCTGAGGTTCACATCAAAATGTTTTCCGAACTGATACTAGCCAAAGCATACATCCCCCCAGCAAGTCTTTAACTGTGACGATACAGTATTTTTCTAGAAAAGGATGGCGAATAGAACTTACATAACGGCAGAGCAGAAGACGATGCCAGGTCACAAACCCATGAAGGATAGATTAACTCTAGTAATTTGCGCCAATGAGATTGGCGACTGTAAAATCAAGCCTCTGCTAGTATACCATTCGGAAAATCCCAGAGTCTTTAAGTCATATAATATTTCAAAAGAAAATCTGCCAGGTATGTGGATGACAAATCCGAAGGCTTGGGTCACCAGGAAATTCTTTGTGAAGTGGATAAACCTGGTGTTTGGCCCTTCTGTTAAAAAATACCCACAGAAAAACAACCTACCCATGCAAGCCCTTCTCTTCCTCGACAATGCCCCTACTCACCCACCAAATCACGAAGTTGATTTACTCTAATAGTTCAAGTATATAAAAGTTCCCTACCTACCACCCAACACCACTCCTATCCTGCAGACGATGGATCAGCAGGTGATTTCTAATTTTAAGAAATTGTACACCAAGCACATTTTTTGGGGCTGCTTTGAGGTGACGGAGAACACAAACCTTACCCTTCGAGAGTTCTGGAAAGGCCACTTTAAGATCGTCATATGCCTAGGAATTATTGATCAGGCCTGGCTGGGTGTTACAACGAGGACCTTAACCTCTGCACGGAAGAAGCTGTGGCCTGAGGCTGTTGCTGAAAGGGCCTTCGAAGGATTGGAACCCAAAGTCGCATAGGTAGAGGAGCTTGTTTCTCTGGGAAAATCCATGAGTCTGGAGGTGGATGGGAGAGATGTGAACGAACTCGTCGAACAACAGTCTCAGGAGCTGACAACCGAGGCGTTACACGATCTGTATTTGCAGCAGCATACGTTGGGTTAACGAAAAATTAGTTTTGAAGAGGAGCCAGAGGTGGAGGAGGTTATCGCTACAAGAGATATAAAACAGGTCTTGGGAATGTGGGAGAAAGTTGTAGAGTTCGTGGATAAAAATCACCGCGAAAACGTTGCAACTAGCCGTGCATCCTTGACACGGAAGAAGAAACAAACCTCCTTGGAAAGTTTTTTTAAATGATCTGCGGGTGGAAATAAGCAGATCATGACGAAAAAAGCGAAGACCAGTGACAAAAATTAAGCTCTTCCGTAGGCACTTCACTTTTTCTTTTAATTATGTTTTTATAGAATATGTATTTGTTATTTATAAATAAATGTTTCTTCTTGTTTTTCATTCTTACTTAAAAACACTTAACAAACAACTGAGGTCGTGTTTTGGGATCTGGAACGGATTAATGGGATTTCGATTAATTTCAATGTGGAAAATTGCTTTGAGATACGAGCAATTTGACATACGAGCAAAGTTACGAAACGAATTAAACACGCATGTCGAGGTACCACTGTGCGTAATTATATAATCGTTAGCAAGCAGATAGTAATAAATAATTTTAAAAGTCTGATGCTATCAATATATAAAATATGTTGACTAGTATAATTAATTTAGAATTATACGCCTACATATAATAATATGATGTATGTTACTACAGATACGTATTAATATATACATATATAAGTCTGTGCATATATATGAAATCATAATTCTATTTAAACAAGTTAACAGTTAGAATTACTGAACAACCATGAAAGATTCCCCAAAAATTAAATATGGTGTAACAATGAACACTTAGTTTAGAAATTAGATTCTATTGTATATTGTTGTAAAAGCCATTGTAAGAGTGAAAATTCTTCATTCTGCCTTAATGCGATTTTTTGCGTTTAATGCGTTGTTTGGAGATTTTATGATCCCGAATTATATTGATGTGATATATTAATACTGCATTTGTAGACATACGTTTTCTTAGAAACGAGTCAAGGCGATTGATTTTTTGTAAAAATTTGGATTTATCCTTATTTTATTGACGTGCACCAGCACTGAATTGAGAATGGCTTGTGCTATGTTTCGATGGATGAAAAAGCGTTCGTAAGTAATGAATATTATGAAAGTTTCAGCATATTTAAATGAATAGTATTAAAAGCAAATATTTATTAACATATATCAATAGTTTATGGTAAATTTTTCATTATAAATCTCATGATAGTTTCATTTCTCATTCTTTCGCATTTCTATTGCGGTACATAAATTTTTTGGTATACATATTGTAGATTGCATCAGTTTTGCTGCGCAATTTATTCCTTTACTTGTAGTGTTATTAGAAATTCCATTATTTTTGTATTTTTTCTGCAATTGGTAGTATCTGATTAGGAAATTTATGTTTTATTTCAAGATATATATGAAGTTGGTAATATCAAGTGTTAAATAAACGTTGTTATTCAGGCAATAGCGTTAGCTTTATCCAGATAGATAAATGCATTTCTTAAATACTCAAGATATAAAGACACACTCGGATAGTAGATTCACTGACTTTACGTTTTTTAAGGGTTATATATATTCATTAAGGGCGTGTTGAAAACAACCATTGACGGGTAGTCTTGGCGTAATTCGGATTCATACCAAGCATATCCATTTCTCAGGGCAATAATTTTCGTTATTTTTGCTAAACCATTTACGAAAATATAATTTTCCGAATGCTGAACTCTTATGCATGAAAAGACAGAAGTTAAGATATTTGTTTTGCAATTTGATGCAAAATTCTTATTATTAAAACACTGATGTATATGTTCTTAATTTAAAACTCTGCCAGTATATAACATTATATAAAATTCTTGTGTTATCACCATTTATAGATGTCGCTTGCTGCACAGCCTGCTGAATACATTTTACTTTCTAGCTATCTACAATTACATCATGTTGTTTCGGTATGAACAGGGGCGAAGTATTCATTACTTAGATAGATTTAAAGATAATTAATTAAATTTTTCTGATTTTGATATCTATATTATATAGACAGGATTACTGATAAAAAATTTCAGAAAATTGTAAATGAAGAAGTAAATAGAAAAATTTCGTTCAGGTATTGTGAGATGCTAATATAAACTTCATACATTTTACTAGAGGGCTGTTGCCAAAGCAAAATCTTTACTATATATGTCTACGAGCTCTATGTATACAGTGTGTTGCTCAAAGTAAACTTCCTGCATTGTGAAGAGTACTACGTGTATGTCTTGATGCGTTCATGAGAAGCTTGTTCCCTCGTATACGCTCTGCCACTTCGAACAAAAATTGTCCGTAAACTGCAGCGTCTTGAGTTGTTTATATAGGTTCTTGAGCTGTTCTGTTATTTCCTGTCGAATCTGACGCTGACGCGGAGAGTCTTGTATCCTTCGTTTACTTGCTACTTCTTCTATTCATCGCGCATGGTCTGTTGACGTTCCACTTGCCTAATGGGCCTCCGTTTCCCTTCTGCTTCCCTTTCCGGAGCACGCAGTGTTTCTTGGTTTTCTGAATGTCTTTTGTGTTTTCTACTAGTTTCTGATACAGTTTGAGCACGCGAAGTTTCTTGAGTTGCTGCTTGTCTGCTGGAACTCCTATTCGTTTCTTCTTCAGTTTCTTGAATGAGTAAGCTGTCTTGTCACTATGCTTGCCTGCTGAGTTTCTAGTTGTGTCTTCATTCATTTTTGAAGCTCGCAAATTTTATTGTACTTGCCTGTTGAGTCTCCTAGAGTTTTTTACTTCATTTTTCTGTAGCTCGCTGTACCATTTGTGCTCTCTTCTTGCGTTCAGACATTTTAGTAAATTGGAAAAAAAAATTATTTAACTGTAGTAAAGTAACATTGCATCTAAAATACGTTAAATATCTACAGATGTTTAAACTTCTACTCAGAAAGTAAGTATACAATAAAAGAAATTAATTTTTTATAAATAAATTTAGAATAGCATAAAATGCATAGAAACATTTCATTATGAAGAAAATGTATTCATTCTTTCCAAGCAACCAGCGATTCGTAAATACATTTTTCTTGCCAACTCAGGAAACAAAGACCTTTGACCCTTCAGGTAATACATTGGAAGTTATGATTTAAATTTATTTCAATATAACAAATTTTCAAAATCTCAATAAAGGAATTAACGTAGCGATAGCATATCGTGTCACGTATCCAAAGGTGAAACATAAAAGTTGCCAAAAGTAGCTATTCATTTAAAATACTGATATTAACGAAAGATTTTCGACATACAATGACGTTATATGGAATCACGTGCTTTCTTCAACTTCAGAATATGACCGTAAATAATAATAACAATAAGTTTCACGTTTGGCAATACTATTTATTTCATATTTTTTTTAACTTAAAAATATCTCTTAAACAAACTCTACGATTTGAAAGTGAGAACGGCCAACATTTTTCCAAGTAAAGCATTTTGATGTCCAGTGCGCTAGACTTCGGCTACTTGGAAAAATAAATACGAAAAATTACCGTTTTCCGAAATTTTATATAATATCTCGAGTGATAGTCGTAGGAAGATAACAATAGTCGGAAAGTTTTACCAAGATGTTTTGAAATCCGGGGGTACCTCCTTCCAAACTCAAACTCCCCGTTCCGGAGATATGATGTTACGAAGAAAAAAACAAGGAGGCAAAAATCCACAGATATTTATATTGTTGATTCCTGTGTACAATATTCAAATTCCTTCAAAACATTAAGCTTCATTTAAATAAAAGGAAATTAAATTCAGGCATTTTTATTACCTTTCAAGCTTTTATTGTATTTTTAAATATTCTTTTTGTCACATTTGCGCAAGTTTTCCTCGGCGTCATTAGGAGCCGTAGGTCGAAGACATTTAAGAATCATTGCTGTAAATAATGATCATATGATAAATTGCAATACATATTCGATTGTTTTGATGAGAATTTGAGTACAAATCTTTATACATCAGCTACTATGCCCCTTTATGTAACGACAAAGATTATTTTCGATGATTATCCGATGAGAATGATTCTTTACAATGATTATTCGATGACAATGATTATTTACAACGAATATTAAAAGCTGATGACTATGATTACTTAAATAGAATATGCATGTCATTCGATGACAGCGATTATTTCCAAAGAATCTTCGATCACGTCACTATTGTATATCGCTATACCCGTGGGGTTGGGGCCGGTTGTGAATTGTACTACGGCCCTGTAATTAAGCGTTTTAAATGACGTCAAATAGTCACTGATCCAGATATTTTTCTAGTAACTGCCGCGTATTGTGATCAAAACCGTTATTTAAATCTTCTAAATAAAATTTGGGATAATTCCTTTTACATCAGAGAATAAAGCAATTTGTAACACGAATTTCAACAAAACTACATGCATCGAATAACAAGAATTATATAAACGGAAGTATCAGTACAACAAATCGCTCCTTGCAGCTCCGCTTTTGTCCGACACTTGTTTTTCAGCTATCGTATCTACCCATTTGAAGATACCATGTGAAGAATACTTTTTTTAAGTGTGTAAATTAATTACATGTATGTTATGTATATATATGGAGATATTTTTTGAATTAAGAAAGCACCAACTTCTTTTAACGAAAACAACCGAGACATTACCTCCAGTCCAATTTAATTTTTCATCTAAATCATTTCTTAATTACAAAAGTTAATATTAATTTTCTTTGCAAAGGAGACTAGGTGTTGCTGGAAACAAATGAAATACCAAACATCATAAATTTATTGAAGTCAACAGCAGAAAACTGTTAAACAATTAATAGATCACTTCAATGAAATGTAATTGCATTTAAACGTATTAAATTGTTTTCAGCAGATGTAATAATCAGGAACATAGGAAGATCCGAAGAGATATTTTGCGTTTAAATACTTCTTTTGTTTTCGCTATTTTTTTATACATTTCAGTTAACGTGTAAATCTATGTTTTGAACGCATGGCCCGTTAAGTGAAGAAGTCTGTAGGAAGGCAATTTTAATCCTGTGCGGAAATTGTCCAAATGATTGATCAGTCATCGACTCAGCATACGCAGCCATCAGGTTGAGATCCCAAACATTGATTAATTGCGCTCGACTGGAAATTTGATCAGCATGGTCAACGGAAGCCACCGTTTAAAAAATTTTCTTGTTCTTAAATATATGCTTATTCACTTTTGTAATATTACTAGATACTTATAATCACGGTTCCTTCACTTTCAATAATATATTTCATAAATTGTTGAAGTGCAGACACATACTTCATATTGTAGAAAAACGTTTCTCTGGAATTTTTGATGCAAATCCTGGTTATCTTTTCTAAGAAGGGAAAGTAAGAAAGTGTGCCATTTATAAAGCTTAAATTTTGCTAGATTTGCAGGTTTTTCGCGCTCGCATTTTACGTGCTTCTTAAGAATCTCTGGAAATAAAATGGGAACTTTCCATGACTTGTTGCCAATCTAATTGGAGAAAAAATTTATTCTTTATAGGGATACTTGCGGGAGGTAACCGTCGAGCAATCTTCTTGTATCTGCCTCGTCCCATCCTGTTTGTTATTTTATTAAAACGTGTTTGGAAATTATTTCCCTCATTGCAATGTTTGATTTGAGATGATAGATGTCAATCAGACCTTTTAATATGGCATCTTGAGCTGCTGGTGCCAGGAACTTTATTTCCTTTTATACCTGTATATCCTCATAATGGAATTTAGGCTAATAAGACGAATATTCATTTCCATATTTATTGTTTTTTAAAGATTTTGAATAAGTAAAGATATTTTACAACATAGAACGTTTAGAAATCTTTGACAATCTGTAAAAATGTTCGCAAACTGTAACTTACTACTTTTGAGTAAAAACGTATAAGTAATCATTTATTAAATTAATTAATTCAAACATATGAACATATATGTTTAATGAAATAAAAATATTTCAGCGCAAATAATTATCGACGTGTATTTGAAGAAGAAGAAGGAGAAGCAGAAATATACTACAGCGAACAATTACTAGAAGAATTGGATCCCCAGTGTTTAAGATTGCAATACGTGTCGGAGACGTAAGTCTTTTCGGAAAAAATAATAAAACAAAACATAATGTTTCAGGTCCAGTTTAATTATACATTTAATAATTTTGACAAAAACGCTGGTCTGGAAAATAATACGTTTTCAGATTTATAATGCTTAAAGTTTTTTTCATTCCTTCATTACAAAAATAGATTATAAATGTTTAAAATGGAAAATTACATTGTGAAGAATTCATATTTATTGTAATACCTTTTGATTATAAGGAAACTTTATTGCATTAACTAATGAAATATCTAAACAGAAAGCTAATATACAAAATACACGTGTTTATACGGCCAGTTTGTAAAATTTGTGAATGAGAAGTAAATGTCAAATAGTTGATATAATTAGAGTAACAAAGACAAAAAAGACTTTATGTTTATAAATAATATGCATATATATATATATATATATATATATATGTAAAACAAATTAAATAAACACTGAAATCCATCCCATACTCTATTCGGAACAAATCTAATATAAATTGTTCTCCTCACTTCTTTCTGTTAGACTATATATTTCTAGATTTACAGAGATTTATGATATTATTTAGCTCGAGTTTTGACAATGTACTCATCAAACATAATAAAAATTTCGAGATTCTAACTTTTCATTGCAATTATTGTTTTTAATATGCAATATTAAATGATTTTGAATTAAAAGCAAATTAAAAAATAAAAATTAATTAATTAAAATATATGTTTATGTAGATATATATATCCCCATCACATGATTTTTACATAAAGATGATTACTTAGCTAAGTGGGAATATAAAATTTCCTGAATCAAATATTTCTCTTACTAAACCACAATATTGTCGAACTATGCACATTTTTTCTATCTCTGTCACCGCTGACACGGCGTCGTACTACTTTATTCCTATTCCAACAATATGAGAAATATAAATATTCTAGAAATAGGTAAGTTTGGAATTTCAAATGAACTGGGGCCGCAAATGTGAATTGAAATAAATCTGAATATTTTATCTTATTCATCTTTCAAATTTGCTCTGTATTATAGATCAACATGTGCGATCAGAATTCCTAACATTAATTCACACACACACACATATATATATATATATCTATATATATATATATACGTTTATCGTATATATGTTCGGTGAAACACCGAAATCTGGAGAATGTCGACTTTCACCGGTGAATGTCAACATTCACATAGTCGCTTGTTGTATGTCCGAAATATTTTCAAATACTCTTATTTCTGACTTACACCGGTAAATGTCGACATTCAACATCTACTAATGGTATATATATATATATATATATATATATACATATAATCGTTTATTGCAATGCATTGTCGGAAACGCTTTCAGGCGCCATAGTGACGAGAGACAACACAAGAAAAATAGGGTACGAACAGTGTAAAGATATTTGTTTGTTATTCTTAGCGCGGCGGAAACTAAGAAATAAGAACAAAAACATTGGATCGTCATCAAAAAAAGTATTCGAAAGTTCCTTCGGGAAGTATCCTAGACATGGGTTTGGTAGGGGTAGTCCAGTGCATTGTTCAGCAAGATCACGAGCCCTCACTTGCATTATCACTTTCTCTAGGGTACGTCAAAACATTAGTGCACGAAACCCCCGTTAGAACTCCAACAGGAACTTGTGGCACATATCGTGTCAGCTGCTGGGAAAGTCCTGGGGGTGCACGGTATTTTCCAGAACATCTTATGTTCGATGTGCGAGAGATGTGATACCTGCATCAGGGTTCAGGTCGTAATTTCGAAGAATTTCATTGAGGTCCATAAGTGTCTAATTTTGTTCCTATTTTTTAATTTCTCTTGTGCTAAGCATAACTGGTGTCCGTTCTTTCTTGTGTTTCGTGTTGTTTGTACCGACCAGGAAAGTGTTTTCGGTCATGTTTTGCCATTTCATTTTTCGTCGTCGTCGTCTCTCTCATATATGTGCATAATTACCTATGACTCAAGTGTTACTACTATATCATGAAATTTACAAACATAGTGTTTAAAATGCTACATATCCCCATCCGAAAATATCTTTTTTTTTCTCTTGCCCTTCAAATAAGAAATGTGTGTCCTTCATTGTATAACCTCCTGGAACTTTAATTCTTCTTTTTTCGAGGACTATAGAAAATATTTCAGTATAGGCAGCTGTCAATATTCTGACATTACATTTTAAAAGCCATTAAAGTGTAGCCGAAACGCTCAGATTCGCTTAGGATTTAGGAAATACATTTTGTAAGACTTCGCAAATTTTCCTTCAATAAATTTAATGGAACAGACAAAAGAAATTACAGGGAACAATAAATATAGGAGAAAACAGATATATCTTTTCGTAATTTATTTTGCTTTGTTTGATTTCTTTCATTCTTCCTGTATAAATAATTAAAACTTTAAGAATGCAACTGAAGAATGAGAATAAAATTTTCAATTGAAAACGAATGGTGGCAAAACTCCTAGTGCTCCTCTGCTGTACCACGAAATAGACCAGCAATATATTCCGAATTTGGAATAACGAGAAAAAATTTGAAACCTTTGCAACCAGCGATGCAAAGAGATTGATCTGACAGGAAGATGACTTAAATGAGGAAACTCGGAGATAATTTAATGAGGTGTCAGGTTACCTCTACTGGGATAATAATAAGAAAAGGTTAAAATACAAAATACGTAAGTAAATTATACAAAAATTGAAGAAATTTAATATATCTGGCA
Source organism: Stegodyphus dumicola (assembly GCF_044657685.1). Lineage (NCBI taxonomy): Eukaryota > Metazoa > Arthropoda > Arachnida > Araneae > Eresidae > Stegodyphus > Stegodyphus dumicola. The sequence continues at coordinate 188,791,426 of NC_140776.1, read as the reverse complement.
TGCGTAAGAAATAGTAATTGATTCAAAAATGTAAATGAATCCAAAGCTTTCAAACTTATACTCGTTTAAATACAGATTTTGCTGATTCAGAAAGTACGTTACTTGTATATCTTCTAAAATGCTTTTTCCATCCTTTGTTTGTAGTTGTTTCATTTTTCATTTCAGTTTCATTTTTTCCTCCTATTTTGCAATTTTCGCCATTCTTTCCCTCTGCTTTTAAGCCACCTGTTTATTAGTACTATTATTTATATTACAACTTATGTAAAAATTAAGTAAGGAAAAGTAAGGCACTAAAACTTTGCAACTTATTACGCTCTACGTGAGATTCATGGTGGTCGCTTATTGCATACAAATCATGCCAAATGCTTTAACTCTTTCGCATCGAGGGACGACCGAATCTGTTTTCAATAAACATCGAAAACGCCCGTGTTTACGAATTTGTCTTGGAATAGTTTTCCTTTCCCCCTCCGGTTTCATCCATTGTGTGCAGTTTCACCTTAGGGCCGGTTTGCACCTGCGAGCGTCAATAGCTTTCCGTTTTTCTCCTTTTTACTTTCCGTTTTTCTCCTTTTTTTAATTTATATTATTGTTTTTATTATTTTTATTTTTCGTTTTTCTCCTTTCCTTTATTATTTCTTCTCCTTTATTTTTTATTTCTCTTTTAGTTATATATTATTATTATTTTATTGCTTCAAAAGAATGATTGACATGTCTTTTAACAACTCGCGAAACCAATGAGCCATACACACTAACGTGGAGGGGAAAGAACTAGGTAGAAAATAAACGAGGCGTTGCGGCGGTTTGCTGTTGCCTGAATGCACGGGCGTTTCGGGCGACTTTATGCGAAAGAGTTAATTTCTCTGCTTGGCTTTAGGTCCTAACAACGAAAACTAAAAATTCGCCCTTTGTAGAAAAACATTCTATCAGGCAATGAATCTACGGTTAGATTTTTCCCTATGAAACTGAGCCAAAAGTGTTATATAGTATCTAAAAATGGAAGTGTTGTACATGTTAAACGTGATTTTCGTTGCATTACTTTCACTCTTTTACTACTGAAATAAAGAGATACTGATTATTTTGTAGATTGGAAAACCCTCCTTGTGATCATGAAAAGGAGCAAAAACTGGAAAACGAGAAAGAACTAGAAAAGAAGCGAGAACAGGAAAAGATGCAAGAGCTGAAAAAGAATCAAGAGCTGAATAAAAAGGAAGAACAGGAAAAGAAGGAGAAACTGGAAAAGAAGCAAGAACTGAAAAACAAGAAAAAACTGGAATTGACACAAAAACGAGAAAAGAAGCAAGAACTGAAAAAGAAGCAAAAGCTGGAAAAGATACAAAAACGAGAAAAGAAGCAAGAACCGGAAAAGATACAAGAATTGGAAAACATACAAGAATTGGAAAATAAGCAAGAACTGAAAAAGAATCAAGAGCAGGAAAAGAAGCAAAAACTTGAAAAGAAGCAAGAACTGAAAATGAAACAAGAGCAGAAAAAGAAGCAAAAACTGGAAAAGAAGGAAGAACTGAAAAACAAACAAAAACTAGAAAAGCAACAGAAACTAGAAAAGAAGCAAGAACTGAAAAAGAAGCAAACTCTGGAATGGATTCAAAAACTAGAAAAGAAAGAAGAACTAAAAATTCAGAAACAACTGGAAGAGATACAAAAACAAGTAAACAAAGAAGAACTGAAAAGGCAGAAGAAACTGGAAAAAATGCAAAAACTAAAAAACAAAGAAGAACTGAAAAAAAAGAAGAAACTGGAAAAAATGCAAAAAATAAAAGAGAAAGAAGAACTGAAAAAGAAGAAGAAACTGGAAAAAATGCAAATACAGGAAACGAAGCAAGAGCCGGAAAAGATGCCAGAACTGGAAAATATAGACGAGTCAGAAAAGACGCAATACCTGGAAAAGAAGCAGAAACGGAAAAGAATACAAATCTGAAAAACAAACTGGAACCGGAAAAGAACTGTCAAACCCGAAAAGGAAACCGGATGAACTGCGAAAAGAGCCAGAACTGGATAACGATTTTAGAACGATTGATTTAATGACCAAACGAAGCAAGAACCGGAAAAGAAAAATAGAACAAATCAATCATATACCACTGCAAGTAATAGCACTGCAAACATTAAATATCAACGTCAAAAAAGTAAACACCCTTCTTCAAGGGGGCTTTCCAATACACTGTCATAATCCAGAAGATATAGAAAAAAATCATTTATAACCTCATTGCCAAAACAGTTGCAAAAGATATAGTTAACATAAAATTTCCTGAAGCCAGAATACCAAAATGCACAATTCATAATATTCCAAAAAATTTCAACTCTGATGAACTGATTCAAATTATCGCCCGAGAAACATAATATTTCCGAGCTAAGACCTTTATTTAAACTGAATGATCAAAATAATAAATGGATCATAAAATGTCACGGTAAAAGTTTCCAAAATTTTATGAGTAAAAAACAAATATATATTGGATGGCGCACCAATAAAATAACCGAGTTTATCGGTGTACGCAGATGTCAAATCTGCCAGGATTTCTCCCATAAGACAAACAAACCAAAATGCTCATTCTTCATCGGAAATTATCATGTTTCTTGCGTTCTTCCCAAAATCCGTACTGCATAAACTGCTGGATTAACAATGAAAAGTATGAAGCAAACTTTGAGTGTAAACATCCAGCTTTAGCTATTTCCTGGTCCACATATCAAACAGAAGTTAGACGAGTAAAATCCAATACATATTATCAACAATAATACAAGATCCTTCAGACTATATATAGACCATTTCCATCAATAAAAAGAATAATAATGTCATCCGCTTTCTCAAAATAAATCTTCAAAGAGAGAAGACCGTCACCGACCAACTAAGTCAGTATCAAGTAGATTATCTGGCAGATTTTATTATAACACAAGAATCTTATTGCATCACTGGCAGAGTAGGAAAAATTCCAAATAACTGGACAATTATTCAACGTCATGCTTCAACCGGTGTTTTATCTCCTCGTACAGTCATATTCATTCCAAACAATAAATGGAATTCTACAATAATGATTAATACTCGAGATATAATCACAATTTTAATCAATACTAATGCATCTCAGCTTCTTATTACTAGTATCTATATATCTCCGTCAAAAATCCAAATCAAACCTTATCCATACTAAATGAAATCTTACAACAATAATAATAGTCGCATGTTATTAGTGGAGACTTTAACTCCCATAGTACTTAATGGGGATACTTACAAACCGATCAGAGGAGACCACAGAGGAGAAATACTTGAAGAATTTTTAAATGCAAACAATCTCATTCTACATAATCATTTTACTGAGCGATCTACCTCTGATAATACCTACAATAAAGATTGGACTGATCTTCTTATTTCTACAACACATCTTGATAATAAAATTAACAACAGATCAATACTAGATGAACACTGAATCTGATAACAAATATATCTCTTTTGATATAACTGAATATACGTCCTTTACTGCACTTACAAGATATAAAATCAATAATAACAAAGAAAAGAAATTTCAACAAAAGTTCAATTCAATTTCAAATGACTTTCTAAATTCTATTATTCTGTGTACAAAAAAAAACAGAACTTAATAATATTACCAAGGAACTTATCAAAAAGTTTCAAGATACCTAAGAACGTACCTTCTTCAAAAGATCATCAATTCCCATTATAAAAATCAACTGGTGACGAAAGAACTCCGCAAAGAAACACACAAAACACGAGCATTACGAAGAAATCTCAAATCATCGCAAAATGATGAAGAACGACTAAACCGACTTCAAAAATACAAAAAACGAAAAGCCTCATATAAAAAGCAAATAATATCTGAAAACGTTAAGCATGGTGCAACTATTGTTCAAACAACCAGGATACGTATGGCTCATTGTACAAAATTGAAACCAACAAAATCTTCCACCCAACGCAACTTACAGTCACTAATACGGGAAATAATGATAAAAATGTTACGAAGATCACTTTAGAAAACATCCTAGATGTTATTCTACCAAACGAAAGCATATATGATGATTCAACTGAACAAAGATTAATTCGTTTTAATCTACTTCCACGAAAATGATATCCCATTTACATCCATGAAACTCAATCGAATTATTGAAAAACTCAATAACAAAAATGCTCCTGGACCAGATAGAATCTGCATTCAAATTATACATAAAAGCTCTTGGAGAAATTCTTGAACGTTGTATTATAGGAAGACTTGAATACCAATTTCAACATCAAAATTTCATCAAGGAAAATCAGTATGGATTTAGGCAGCAAAAATCTACCATTCATGCAACCAGTGCAGTCCTAAATCAAATCGATGTTAATAAAATCAATAACCTACACTCCGCAATAATCAGCTTAGATCTTGAATCAGCCTTTGATTCATTATGGCGGCCTTCAATTAAAGAAGCACTTGGAAATATTGAATGTAATTATAATATCTATCAAATAATAAATAATTTCCTTGATAATCGCCATAATCTCATTTTAATAATAATACTTTAATCAGAAGAAAACAGGTTCGTGGATGTTCACAAGGCGCATGTATGAGCGCAGAATTATGGAATATTACATTTAATAAAATTATAAAAAGTGCCTGGCTTCCTTTTCCTAAAATTACTGCTTTCGCCGATGATGTCGCATTGGTTATCAGTGGAAGGTCCTACTTAATCCTTCGAAGAAATTGTCAAGAAATAATAGCCATATTCCAGCAAAAATGCAAGAAAATTAAACTTGAAATTTAATCCTTCAAATCTAGAATCATGACAAATAATAAACCTGGATAAAATCTTACTAAGCAACTTTCTGTTAAAACAAATGGCGAAAAAAATCAAGCATACTAAATCAATCAAATACCTAGGAAATTATAATACATGAAAACAACATCTTATCGAATATCTCAAAGAACTTAAAATTCGCACACATTCTATAAGTCAAAATCTTCGACATGTGCATGGCACAAACTGAGGTTTAAATCGCCATATCACCAAATTACTATGTCGTACAGTAATAACCAAAATGATTACCTACGGCTCTGCCATCTGGGCATTCCCTATAACCACAAGAAAAAAAAATTCTTACCTCAACACAACGACAATTTAATCTTAATATTTCCAGAGGCTTTCGAAATACCTCCACAACTACTCTTAATATCTTAGCTGGAACTATTCCACTCCATGTCGAATCCATTCAGGAAGCAATTGATTCTACAATATATGAACTTCGCCATAATATTACTTATAACAAAACCATATACATCACAGAGGATTACGAAATGTGCCCTGCTCCTTACAATAGACATCTCCTGCTGTATCACACACAAAAATAAAAACAGCAATAAACACTAAAACTAAAAACAATTCAATTGAAGTATTTAATTATAGAATCAAATATTAATACTGACCGTTAATCTGCCATCTATGCTATCTCTAACCCAGAAAATCAGACTTCTATTGTTTATGACATCAATAACCTCTCTAAAACAACAGATAATTTAAAAATTCATATATCATGGATAAGAGGCCATAGTAGAAATGCCGGTAACTTAACATTTGACAAACTTGCAAAGAAGCTGTTCCTAATCAAGAAAGCAATTTTCTATATACGAAATTTCCCAAATCTTATCTTCGACTGCCCATAAAAGAACAAATTACCCAAATATGCCAAGAACAATGGAATAACGCATCTACAGGTCGATGAAATTACTAGTTCTACCCCTATTGGAATACTGACGCCAAGAGTACATAATCCTTTTTAACATGTAATAGTACTGGCCGTGGGCCATATCGTGTTTATTTTCATCAAAGAAACTTAATAGACACTGACTTCTGTATATGCTGCTAGAAAGGAGACAGTGATCACTATCTTTTCTCATCTCCTCTCAAGAAAACGTTTCATATTCGCGCACCCAGAAATATTGATATATAATTCAAAAGAACAAACGGCAAACTTCAACATCTTCATTCTAATATGAAACAAATTCACCAAAACGTAGCACAATTGGATTAAATCTATGCAGAGTAACCCCATCTACAACAGACGAAATATAACAAAATATTTAATTTTCACCTTTGTAGAATTTTAAGATAATTATCGATCTTTGTCACAAATACTTATTTGTACTGATCGTAATAAAAAAAGCCTTGCAAAATCCATAATAAACAGAATGAAATATAAAAATTGAGTCGTCAGAGTAAACTAGAACTGAAAAGGTGAGTCATGATACTGATTTGCTGTGTCATGACAAAAATGAGCTATGAATATTGTATGAGTCATGTAAAATATATGAACTTAAACGAGAAACTTTTTATGATCTCTGTAATCATGAACACTTTAGTCACTTATGAACTCTGACTAATGAATACTGAAAACTATTTGTGATCATGAACTCTAAAATAAAATTTTATTCTCTTCTACATGTTATACTTCTATTTTATTAATTTTATTATATGATATATCATATATTATCCTATACTTTAGCACTTTATTCAAAATTATAATTTTATTATATGATATATTATGTACTATTCTATACTTTATGTATTAAGCTATATTTTATTTCCCATATTTTAAGTATTATTCAGTATTTGTCATGATATATTCGGTTTTAGCATTTTATTCTAAATTTGGAAAATTCAAAATTTTGTTATAATGGCACATTATGTGTTATTGTATACTTGATGTATTATTCTACATATATTTTTCTTCTATTTTAAGAATTATTCCAAATTTGCCATATGATATCTCTACATATAATAAAAGAAAGAGTCTGTCTGTGTGTTGTGTGTGTTTCTTTCGTTCGCGCTGCGCGTAAGCTAATAGACAGAGGGCTACAAAATTTGCTACATGAGGTGTATCTAGACAAGGGCCAGTGCACCTCGAAGCGATTTTTTCGAAATTCGAATTCGAATTTTTTTTTATTTTATGTTTTGTGACGAAACCGCTTCATTTTGAGACATAATGGGCTATAGGAAAGCGAGATTTTACTCTACACACTCCATTTTCAAATCGTCATGAAACGTAAGCACTTAGATATTTTACGAACTTAAAATAAATTTCTTGTTTCAATAAATCGATTAAATACGAATTTATTTAACAAATGGAGCTTAACACATTTTCAACGGGATATTTTCTAAAAATGTTTATTTTTAAAAATGTACAGTTTATTTTTCTTTGATTTTTGGACACGTTAAACATTCATCCTTGCGACTGCTTTTACAAAAAACTTTTGGAAAACTGATAATATTTTGTACTTTTAAAAATATGTTTAAATGAAGCTTCCGAGTACACTTCGCACATCTCACATCTTTAAAAATGTGATTTTGGCAACAATTTTCCTGTCTTATTGTTGTTGATATATTTTTGATGAAATCGCATCATTTTGAATAGTTTCATTCTTTTAGAAATAAGGGTTTGGCAACAATTTTTCATCGTATTTCTTATGTCACTGTTTTTAAGAAATCGGCATATTTCATTGTCATCTATATATATATATATATAATACATTTTTATTGATTTTTTTGATAAAGTTGTTCTGTAGAGTAAAATTCTGCGCGGAATTTTATGTTTTTTGAGTTGTTTTCATGTTAATTTTTGCTTATTTCACTGTTTGTAAAATACTGAAAAGTTTTGCATATTTTTTTTTCTTCAACGGAAAGTTGGTTAATTTTTTATTATGATAATAATTATTTGCATTAAGGGTGTAGGGTTTATATTTATTTTAAGTTTAAACTATCTTTCCTGTCAAGCCTTACTTTCCCCTGGAATTGCCAATGCCAGAGTATGTAAATTTTAGTAGAACGCGCAAAGGATTCAAATTGTCAGCGAAAGTAATCTGAGTTAAATAGAAGGGAAACGAGTTCGAAGGTGTGCTTTCTTGCTTCACGAGCGTGGAGGTGGCTAGTTAGAAATTGAAGAACCACGCGTTTCGGCCTGTGTGCTTGCCTCGCCAGATTGTTAATTTTTCAACGTAATATTCAGAAGTTTGCTGAATTATCAGCGGTATCTTAGAACGCGGTGAGGTTAGTTACGTTTAGAGAGCCTCGTAGTTAGTCACTTGTTATTATTCTTTTTTAAGTTTCTTATTTTTATTTTACCGCCGGGTCGGCGTAGTTTGTGAGCGTCAAGAGCACGCATTTGTAATTTCTAAAGTTGAATAAAAAGGGATTTAAACCCTTCTCAAGACTTTGTCTACTTTCCAGTTCTTAGCAGTCACCACTATTGTTGCGTGCAAACATAACATTAGCGCCTTAACACTTGTCGAACTGAAATGGCCGAAAATTGGATGGAAGTTGCTGGAGAACAACAAGAAATGGCAAGCCAATTGGAAGGATTCGGATACCTGGTCCAGACGATGACAGCGTCAATCAAGCCAAACGTCAATTTCGAAGGAAAAAATTCGGTGGCGATATTTCTAGAATGCCTCGACAATCACTTCCAGCTCTACCCTGTGCCTGAAAGACAAAAAGTTGCCATCTCCACATCTGCACTAAGAGGACAGGCCGCGCTATGGTGGAAGAATATAGGCAAATTTTTATTAGGGGAATTCGGAGGCCAGACATATACATTTGAAAATTTCAAAAAATCGTTATTAAAGGCCTTCCCCATAGTGAAAGATCGAGCAAGGTTAGAAGCCGAACTGTATAGTTTTTATCAACGGAATATAGAAGACTTGACGGACTTTATTCTGCGAAAAATTAAGCTGACGGATATGCTGTATGGGAAGAAACCCGACGCGGAGATTATTGAAATAATCTTACCAAGATTGTTACCTGCTGTTCAAGACTACTTCGAAATTAGAAACCCAAGCACATTGCAGGAGCTCTTCGAATTAGCGGTCAAGTTCCAAAATCGCAGAATAGCGGAAAAAGCTAGAGGGGCATCGTATTCTCAAAGTATCCGAAGACAATCTTCAAATGAGCAGACCAGAAATGCAAACCGCTCTTATGGGGGAAAGTGCTATCAAGCAAGGTCATCGAAACTCGAAGGTCAAGGCCCAAAAAGGAAATTTGAAAACAACCGTCCGCGTACCCAGAAAGCAGAAGTTGAAAGAAAAGCTTTAAACGAGTAGAGGGGCCTGTGAAAGCGAGGGTCCAGACCCCGGAAGTTTTGAAAAAACCCTCAGGAAGACACTTAAATACGGTCATCGTAAAGAACTCACAGTTACCAATTATACAAGTCCTGGTTGGCGATGTACCAGTAGAAGCCCTCATCGATACAGGAGCAGAAGGTAATTTTATGAGTGATATTTTTTTAAGAACTTTAATAGGTTTCGATTATTTAAAAATAAAAACACAGAAATCATAGCAGCGCAAGGACAAACTTGTCATTGTATTGGAAAACTATCTTTAAAAATTCAAGTTCAAAACGAAAGCCTTAAAGTATTAATTATTGTAGTAAAAAATTAATAATTAATCCACTTATTTTAGGTATGGAGTTTTTAAAAGCCGCGAAGGCCAAACTGAATTTTCAGGAAAGTTCTATCGTGCTGGAGATGGATCGGAGGGTGGTGGAATCAGTGGAACAACCGCAAGTTGACCTTAGCCATTTGAATGACCATGAAAGTCAAGCCATCCAGCAAGTGGTGAGTACTTTTTCAAACTTGTTTTCAGAACGGCCTGGTAGCTGTCAAATAGTTACGCATGAGATACAGTTAACTGCCGACAAACCCTGTAGGACTAAACCTTACCGCTATGATAAACAAAAAGACCAAATCATAGAAGAACATATTCAGGAAATGTTAAAGAACAAAATAATAACGCCCATAAATAGTGAGTACGCGAGTCCAGTCGTACTATGTAAGAAAAAGGACGAGTTTCCTCCTTCGGATGAAAGGGCTTGGAGGTTTGCTATCGATTACAGAAAACTTAATAGTATTACTAAATTCCCAGTTTACCCTTTGCCGGTTCTAGAGGAAATTATTAGAAAGATTAAATCTACAAGATACATGACTACTTTGGACTTAACGTCTGGCTACTATCAAATAGCTATGAGACCCGAAGACATACATAAAACCGCGTTTATAACAAAATCGGGCACTTATGCATTTTTACGCATGTCCTTTGGGTTGTGTAGGGCCCCATCAACATTCCAGAGAGCTATGGATATTGTTCTAAAGCTTGTCCTAGGAAAATCGACTTTAATCTATCTAGATGATATAATTATAAAGAGTAGTATCTTGGAACAACATATTAAAGATCTAGAAGAAGTTTTTAAATTATTAAAAGAGGCCGGTATTACAATTAACGCCTTAAAATGCAAGTTCGCAACTAAAGACTTAAATATCTGGGTTATAAAATTTCGCAAAAGAGTATAGAAACTCAAGATTCAAAAATAAAAGGAATCAAGAATTTCCCACCTCCCAACACCGCCAAGAAAATTTCTACTTTCCTCTGGTTATGTTCTTATTATCGGCCATTCATAAAGGATTTTGCTAATATTGTTGAACCCTTGTTAGTAATTAAAAGAAAGAAAAGTAAATTCATGTGGACAGCAGAAGCAAATACCGCATTCGAAAAGTTAAAAGAAGCGCTTATCAATGCCCCTGTTTTGAAATTCCCGGAGGGGGACGAAAACCTGGAAATTGCAGGAGATGCGTCGGACTATGCTGTGGGTGCGGTTCTTATGCAAAATGGCCATCCTTTGGCAATTTTTAGTAAAACGTTGAATCATACACAAAGGAATTATACAGCTACAGAGAGAGAAACATTAGCCGTATTAATGGCTGTACACAAATTTCGAGTTTATTTCGGCAAAGCGCCAGTAACAGTCTTTTCGAATCATGCGGCTGTTGGTAGACTTTACTCGGGGAAAAACCTAACGCCCAGGTTAATAAGATGGGCTTTAAAACTCCAAGAATATAATCTCATAATCGAATATAAACCGGGTAAGGAAAACAATGTAGCTGACGCACTTTCTCGTATAAAACTGGACGATGAAGGCAATGAACTTAAATGCGCTGTGTTGACTTCAAAAATTTTAGACTCTAGAGATACAATTATTGCTGAATTGAAAGCTGATCCTGAATTTGGAAGTATCTATGCGTATTTGAAAGACCCCGAAAGCTTTGAACACACAGATATCGATGAGATAAGAAATAGAGCAGAAAAGTATGAAATAATAGATAATTTATTATTTTATACGAAAACAACAAACGAAAATCTGGAATACAAACCAGTCATCCCAGCCTCGCTTCGTATAAGCATTTTGATGGAATTACACGACGCGAAAACAGCGGGTCATTTAGGGGTCAGAAAGGCTTTAAAAAGGGTACGCGAAGCGGTATATTTCCCGCAAATATACAAAATAGTAACTGCGTATGTCAGGTCCTGCAATAAATGTCAGTTAATAAATGATATTAATTACAGCCCGGCCGGTACATTCGCGCTACATTTCCGAATGAAATTTTAGGCAAAGATCTTCTTGGTCCTTTCCCCCAGAGTGAGTTAAATGAAAATCGTTTTCTTTTAGTAATTGTAGATCATTTTTCAAAATGGCCAGAAATTCTTCCACTTAAACGCGCGTCAGCCAAAACAGTCGCAGATGCATTCTTACACAGATACATTACACGGATACATAAATACGGTGCACCGAAAAAAGTACATAGCGATAACGGTAAACAATTCGTTAGCCAAATATTTGAAAACATATGCACTGGACTTGGGATACGCCATATCAAAATGGTTCCGTATAGACCACAGGCAAACATAGCAGAAGGAGTTAATAAAAACATTGTAAAAATAATTCCAAGTTATGTTAGCACACATCACAAGCGCTGGGATGGCTACATAAATATGTTAGCTTATGCTTTAAGAACGGCAAATCACGATACTACGGGAAAACCCAAGCAGAATTATTTTTAGGACGAAAGTTAATTACGCCATTAGATAAATTATTCTTTGTGCAACAAAGAGACCAAGAATTTAAACAGAAAGATGTGCAAACACTTATTGACCAGGCGGTTAAAAGATCGGATACGGCAAGAAATAGGCAAAAGTTATACTATGATAGAAAACGCCGTGAAGCAGATTTTAAAGTTCGAGATAAAGTGTTGAAGCGGAAATTTTCTTTATCAAGTGCCCCAGACAATTTTACTGCAAAGTTAGCTCCAAAATTTGAAGGCCCTATGTAATTCAGGAAATCAAGGGAGTCGTATTGTACCTTAACAACGAGAGAGGGGAAATCTGTAAAGCAAGTCCCGACCAGGTGAGAAATATTATAATCAAAATGATTTTGAAATCCTTGAAAGTTTCTTGCAGGACTCAAGCGTAAAAGAAGTAGAAGGTCCAGAAATAACGTCACCCGTTCCACAACCCAAGAAGCAGAGAACAAGAAGAGAAACCTAGCCGTTCTATAAGTCATGCGACGGTACCGAAAAGAAGAAATGAAAACGTCAGACTCCAGCATTTAAGAAATACAAGAAAGCAAAGCCGCCGCGTAAAGACACTTTGGTAAAGAGGAAAACACCACTTACAACTTATCGCAGTAGAAATTCTACATCGAGGAGAACGCTTCCAGGGCCAGAGAGTCAGGTGCAAACAAGGCCGCCGTTCCCGAGGACGAAAAGACAGCAGAAGGAACGAAAAGACCACCACCAACAGAAGAAATCCAAGCACGATTCAAGACCGGAGGACGCCAAGACCAGCCGTCCAGGGGCAAGACGGAAAAGACAGCAACCCGACGACTACCACTCCAAGAGGCCAGCATGCAGAGGGCGAAAAAGAAGAAGCAACGTGGACGACACTCGAAGGACCCTAAGGAGACGACTGACGTCAATGAAATCTATAACATGGGAGCAGTTCTGCCAGAAGAGAATGTCGGAGTTACAATCATCGAAAACTCAAAGATAAGTTAAAATCTTCTATAACATTTTTTTTCTTTTGTTCCGAAATGTTATGCGTAAATACAAAGTTCTATGTTTTGACGAAAGTCAATGTGTCTCGGTTGAGATTTAGTTTTATTTTACTTTATTTAGCTAAGGCAAAAGTATTATTTTCTTTAAGTATAAAATCTAGGAACAAGCAGTTTCTGTTGGTCGAAAGACTAATTCTTTTATGTTAAAGCCAAAATTTGGCCGAAGATAAAAATAACTTCGTATTCTTGTATTAATAACAACTTTAGTTTCAGTGCCTCCAGCTTGGCGAAGAATGAGTAAAGTAAAAATTTATTTTTCTCTTATTCATTTTATGGTAAATTGTAAAAATCATATGTATTAGAATTTTGTAAAGATACGTAAATGCTTGAAAGTTATGTAAAAGTAGAATTTAGTCTAGAAGCATAAAACTTTAAATGCTAAAAGTAAAGGCTCAATAGCAATGAATTCAAATTTAAGTATTAAACTGTAGATAAAATCATGCTTTAGAGCGAAAGCCTGCATGTCTAAGGATAAATGAGAGGGAAGTTAGAATGAATGTGCTTTGCAGGGTTCTCCACCTAGACTTGAATTTTAAGAATGTTAAAGTAGCTCATCGAGTTGTAGAATGTCGAGTAAGGTGTGTCTATTTGGTCGTTGAATTCTAACAAATCATTGTGGTTAGGAGAAGTGTTGCAATACTAAAACACGAATATTCTCGTTTGACACCACACATGGTGGAGAGCCAGGGTAAAGTTAAATTCATGTTTCAATACTTGAATGTATGTGCATTAAGCAGTAACTAAGGAAAATAAATCGTTCAAAAACAAAATTCAGTGTCAAGAAAGTATAAATTATAATGTATTTAGAAAGATACTGATACTTATTCCTTCCAGATACTGGAAGGAAGAGAACAGATTGATTGCTGAAGTCCAGGAAAGGTTGCTGTAAGAAGAGAGAATTAAATAAGTATCTACAGAAATTTGTTCTACCTTTTATGAGATAACAGATTTTTTTTTTATGTCAATGAGGCTCTTAAAATTTAGATCAGAATTGTGGAAACTTTCCAACAGGTCGTTTCTAGGACCTGCTTCCAAGTTTACCAAATTCTGGCAGCGGCAAATGTAGGGTTTATATTTATTTTAACTAACATTTATTTTAAGTTTAAACTATCTTTTCTGTTAAACCTTACTTTCCCCTGGAATTGCCAATGCCAGAGTATGTAAATTCTAGTAGAACGCGCAAAGGATTCGAATTGTCAGCGGAAGTAATCTGAGTTAAATAGAAGGGAACCGAGTTCGAAAGTGTGCTTTCTTGCTGCACGAGCGTGGAGGTGGCTAGTTAGAAATTGAAGAACCACGCGTTTAGGCCTGTGTGCTTGCCTCGGCAGATTGTTAATTTTTCAACGTAATATTCAGAAGTTTGCTGAATTATCAGCGGTATCTTAGAACGCGGTGAGGTTAGTTACGTTTAGATAGCCTCGTAGCTAGTCACTTGTTATTATTCTTTTTTTAGTTTCTTATTTTTATTTTACCTCCGGGTCGGCGTAGTTTGCGAGCGTCAAGAGCACGCATTTGTAATTTGAATGAAAAGGGATTAATACCCTTCTCAAGAATTTGTCTACTTTCCAGTTCTTTGCAGTCACCACTATTGTTGCGTGCAGGTTGGAAGCGCGCAACATTACAAGGGATATCATTAATTATACTTTGCATTATCATTAATTATACTTTGCTTTCCACAATTTTTTTTTTGTATTCTTTTGTGTTCTTTGTTGCTCATTTCACTGATTTTATGATACTGAAAAGTTTTGAGTGATTTTTTTGGAAACAAAGTTCTTAACCTCCTTTATACCATTTGAGTTCTTAAGATTTTGCAAAGGGAAGTTGGTTAATTTATTTATTAGGATCATTAATATTTGAATTAAGGGATATTGCTTATTTCATGGTAATTTTGTTATACGTAATAACTTTTTTGATAGTGATTTATATAATAGTTTAGAGGGTTTCGGCAGTGAAGACGATGGTTATTTATATTTAGATGCAGCGTCTAACAGTTTCTCCCACCTCAGACAAGATCTCAGTCTGTGTGCTTGTTTCCCTCGTTTTGGAAGCATCTTTGATAAGCTGGGTTGGCGCTTTTTGCTTTTTGTACATTTAGAAAACATTATCATATTTATTTTTACAACCATGGGTACAAAGAAGAAGATGATGTCTATTGAATTACAGCGTGAAATCATAGAAAACCATGAGCAAGGAGTGCAAGTAATTGACTTGGCGATGATGTACGGTCGTAGCACATCAATGATATGTACTGTGCTTAAACAAAAGGAGTTGATAAAGGGTATAACGCCATCTAAGGCCGATAAAATAATGTCTAAACTCTGGACCTCTCTCCGTGAATAGATGGAGAAACTACTGATAGGGTGGGTGAGAGAGAAGCAGCTTCAAGGAGGAACCTTAACATAAAGCATCATATGTGAGAAGGCACGAGCAATTTACGGTTATTTGCTAAAGAAGATCCCACACACTTCTAAAAATGAGGAATCGGAAGTCTTGTTTAAATCCAGTAGGGCTGGCTTGACATCTTTAGGAAAAGGACCAGCATTCACTCCGTCGTCAGACATGGTAAGGCAGCTGAGGTTTACATCAAAATGTTTTCCGAACTGATACTAGCCAAAGGATACATCCCCCCAGCAAGTCTTTAACTGTGACGAGACAGTGCTTTTCTGGAAAAGGATGGCGAATAGAACTTACATAACGGCAGAGGAGAAGACGATGCCAGGTCTCAAACCCATGAAGGATAGATTAACTCTAGCAATTTGCGCCAATGAGATTGGCGACTGTAAAATCAAGCCTCTGCTAGTATACCATTCGGAAAATCCCAGAGTCTTTAAGTCATATAATATTTCAAAAGAAAATCTGCCAGTTATGTGGAGGACAAATCCGAAGGCGTGGGTCACCAGGAAATTCTTTGCGGAGTGGATAAACCTGGTGTTTGGCCCTTCTGTTAAAAAATACCCACAGAAAAACAACCTACCCATGCAACCCCTTCTCTTCCTCGACAATGCCCCTACTCACCCACCAAATCTCGAAGATGATTTACTCCAAGAGTTCAAGTTTATAAAAGTTCCCTACCTACCACCCAACACCACTCCTATCCTGCAGACGATGGATCAGCAGGTGATTTCTAATTTTAAGAAATTGTACACCAAGCACATTTTTTGGGGCTGCTTTGAGGTGACGGAGAACACAAACCTTACCCTTCGAGAGTTCTGGAAAGGCCACTTTAAGATCGCCATATGCCTAGGAATTATTGATCAGGCCTGGCTGGGTGTTACAACGAGGACCTTAACCTCTGCATGGAAGAAGCTGTGGCCTGAGGCTGTTGCTGAAAGGGCCTTCGAACGATTGGAACCCAAAGTCGCATAGGTAGTGGAGCTTGTTTCTCTGGGAAAATCCATGAGTCTGGAGGTGGATGGGAGAGATATGAACGAACTCGTCGAACAACAGTCTCAGGAGCTGACAACCGATTAGTTACACGATCTGTATTTGCAGCAGCATACGTTGGGTTAACGAAAAATTAGTTTTGAAGAGGAGCTAGAGGTGGACAAGGTTATCCCTACAAGAGATATAAAACAGGTCTTGGGAATGTGGGAGAAAGTTGTAGAGTTCGTGGATAAACATCACCGCGAAAACGTCGCAACTAGTCGTGCATCCTTGACACGGAGGAAGAAACAAACTTCCTTGGAAAGTTTTTTTAAACGATCTGCGGGTGGAAATAAGCAGATCATGACGAAAAAAGCGAAGACCAGTGACAAAAATTAAGCTCTTCCGTAGGCACTTCACTTTTTCTTTTAATTATGTTTTTATAGAATATGTATTTGTTATTTATAAATAAATGTTTCTTCTTGTTTTTGATTCTTATTTAAAAACACTTAAAAAACAACTGAGGTCGTGTTTTGGGATCTGGAACGGATTAATGGCATTTCGATTAATTTCAATGTGGAAAATTGCTTTGAGATACGAGCAATTTGACATACGAGCAAGGTTACGAAACGAATTAAACACGTATGTCGAGGTACCAATGTACGTAATTATCTAATCGTTAGCAAGCAGAGAGTAATAAATAATTTTAAAAGTCTGATGCTATCAATATATAAATTCTGTTGACTAGTATAATTAATTTAGAATTATACGCCTACATATAATAATAGGATGTATGTTACTACAGATACGTATTAATATATACATATATAAGTCTGTGCATATATATGAAATCATAATTCTATTTAAACAAGTAAACAGTTAGAATTACTGAACAACCATGAAAGATTCCCCAAAAAATGAAATATGGTGTAACAATGAACACTTAGTTTAGAAATTAGATTGTATTGTATATTATTGTAAAAGCCATTATAAGAGTGAAAATTCTTCATTCTGCCTTAATGCGATTTTTTGCGTTTAATGCGTTGTTTGGAGATTTTATGATCCCGAATTATATTGATGTGATATATTAATACTGCATTTGTAGACATACGTTTTCTGAGAAACGAGTCAAGGCGATTGATTTTTTGTAAAAATTTGGATTTATCCTTATTTTATTGACGTGCACCAGCACTGAATTGAGAATGGCTTGTGCTATGCTTCGATGGATGAAAAAGCGTTCGTAAGTGATGAATATTATGAAAGTTTCAGCATATTTAAATGAATAGTATTAAAAGTATATATTTATTAACATATATCAATAGTTTATGGTGAATATTTCATTATAAATCTCATGATACTTTCATTTTTCATTCTATTGCATTTCTATTGCGGTACATAAATTTTTTGGTATACATATTGTAGATTGCATCAGTTTTGCTGCGCAATTTATTCCTCGGTATGTTACTTGTAGTGTTATTAGAAATTCCATTATTTTTGTATTTTTTCTGCAATTTTTAGTATCTTATTAAGAAATTTATGTTTTATTTCAAGATGTATATGAAGTTGGTTATATCAAATGTTAAATAAACGTTGTTATTCAGGCAATAGCGTTAGCTTTATCCAGATAGATAAATGCATTTTACGTTTGTTAAGGGTTATATATATTCATTAAGGGCGTGTTCAAAACAACCATTGACGGGTAGTCTTGGCGTAATTCGGATTCATACCAAGCTTATCCATTTCTCAGGGCAATAATTTTCGTTATTTTTGCTAAACCATTTACGAAAATATAATTTTCCGAATGCTGAACTCTTATGCATGAAAAGACAGAAGTTAAGATATTTGTTTTGCAATTTGATGCAAAATTCTTATTATTAAAACACTGATGTATATGTTCTTAATTTAAAACTCTGCCAGTATATAACATTATATAACATTATTGTGTTATCACCATTTATAGATGTCGCTTGCTGCACAGCCTGCTGAATACATTTTACTTTCTAGCTATCTACAATTACATCATGTTGTTTCGGTATGAACAGGGGCGAAGTATTCATTACTTAATTACATTTAAAGATAATTAATTAAATTTTTCTGATTTTGATATCTATATTATATAGACAGGATTACTGATAAAAAATTTCAGAAAATTGTAAATGAAGAAGTAAATAGAAAAATTTCGTTCAGGTATTGTGAGATGCTAATATAAACTTCATACATTTTACTAGAGGGCTGTTGCCAAAGCAAAATCTTTACTATATATGTCTACGAGCTCTATGTATACAGTGTGTTGCTCAAAGTAAACTTCCTGCATTGTGAAGAGTACTACGTGTATGTCTTGATGCGTTCATGAGAAGCTTGTTCCCTCGTATACGCTCTGCCACTTCGAACAAAAATTGTCCGTAAACTGCAGCGTCTTGAGTTGTTTATATAGGTTCTTGAGCTGTTCTGTTATTTCCTGTCGAATCTGACGCTTACGTGGAGAGTCTTGTATCCTTCGTTTACTTGCTACTTCTTCTATTCATCGCGCATGGTCTGTTGACGTTCCACTTGCCTAATGGGCCTCCGTTTCCCTTCTGCTTCCCTTTCCGGAGCACGCAGTGTTTCTTGGTTTTCTGAATGTCTTTTGTGTTTTCTACTAGTTTCTGATACAGTTTGAGCACGCGAAGTTTCTTGAGTTGCTGCTTGTCTCCTGGAACTCCTATTCGTTTCTTCTTCAGTTTCTTGAATGCGTAAGCTGTCTTGTCACTATGCTTGCCTGCTGAGTTTCTAGTTGTGTCTTCATTCATTTTTGAAGCTCGCAAATTTTATTGTACTTGCCTGTTGAGTCTCCTAGTGTTTTTTACTTCATTTTTCTGTAGCTCGCTGTACCATTTGTGCTCTCTTCTTGCGTTCAGACATTTTAGTAAATTGGAAAAAAAAAATTATTTAACTGTAGTAAAGTAACATTGCATCTAAAATACGTTAAATATCTACAGATGTTTAAACTTCTACTCAGAAAGTAAGTATACAATAAAAGAAATTAAATTTTTATAAATAAATTTAGAATAGCATAAAATGCATAGAAACATTTCATTAATGAAGAAAATGTATTCATTCTTTCCAAGCAACCAGCGATTCGTAAATACATTTTTCTTGCCAACTCAGGAAACAAAGACCTTTGACACTTCAGGTAATACATTGGAGGTTATGATTTATATTTATTTCAATATAACAAATTTTCAAAATCTCAATAAAGGAATTAACGTAGCGATAGCATATCGTGTCACGTATCCAAAGGTGAAACATAAAAGTTGCCAAAAGCAGCTATTCATTTAAAATACTGATATTAACGAAAGATTTTCGACATACAATGACGTTATATGGAATCACGTGCTTTCTTCAACTTCAGAATATAACCGTAAATAATAATAACAATAAGTTTCACGTTTGGCAATACTATTTATTTCATATTTTTTTTAACTTAAAAATATCTCTTAAACAAACTCTACGATTTGAAAGTGAGAAGGGCCAACATTTTTCCAAGTAAAGCATTTTGATGTCCAGTGCGCTAGACTTCGGGCACTTGGAAAAATAAATACGAAAAATTACCGTTTTCCGAAATTTTATATAATATCTCGAGTGATAGTCGTAGGAAGATAACAATAGTCGGAAAGTTTAACCAAGAAGTTTTGAAATCCGGGGATACCTCCTTCCAAAATCAAACTCCCCGTTCCGGAGATATGATGTTACGAAGAAAAAAACAAAGAGGCAAAAATCCACAGATATTTATATTGTTGATTCCTGTTTACAATATTCAATTTCCTTTAAAAACATTAAGCTTCATTTAAATAAAAGGAAATTAAATTCAGGCATTTTTATTACCTTTCAAGCTTTTATTGTATTTTTAAATATTCTTTTTGTCACAGTTGCGCAAGTTTTCCTCGGCATCATTAGGAGCCTTAGGTCGAAGACATTTAAGAATCATTGCTGTAAATAATGATCATATGATAAATTGCAATACATATGAAGGAAAGGAAAGTATACATATGAAGGTATAGGAAGTGTGCCATTTATAAAGCTTAAATTTTGCTAGATTTGCAGGTTTTTCGCGCTCGCATTTTACGTGCTTCTTAAGAATCTCTGGAAATAAAATGGGAACTTTCCATGACTTGTTGCCAATCTAATTGGAGAAAAAATTTATTCTTTATAGGGATACTTGCGGGAGGTAACCGTCGAGCAATCTTCTTGTATCTGCCTCGTCCCATCCTGTTTGTTATTTTATTAAAACGTGTTTGGAAATTATTTCCCTCATTGCAAGGTTTGATTTGAGATGATAGATGTCAATCAGACCTTATAATATAGCATCTTGAGCTGCTGGTCCCAGCAACTTTATTTCCTTTTATACCTGTATATCCTCATAATGGAATTTAGGCTAATAAGACGAATATTCATTTCCATATTTATTGTTTTTTAAAGATTTTGAATAAGTAAAGATATTTTACAACATAGAGCGTTTAGAAATCATTGACAATCTGTAAAAATGTTCGCAAACTGTAACTTACTACTTTTGACAAAAAACGTATAAGTAATCATTTATTAAATTAATTAATTCAAACATATGAATATATATATTTAATGAAATAAAAATATTTCAGCGCAAATAATTATCGACGTGTATTTGAAGAAGAAGAAGGAGAAGCAGAAATATACTACAGCGAACAATTACTAGAAGAATTGGATCCCCAGTGTTTAAGATTGCAATACGTGTCGGAGACGTAAGTCTTTTCGGAAAAAATAATAAAACAAAACATAATGTTTCAGGTCCAGTTTAATTATACATTTAATAATTTTGACAAAAACGCTGGTCTGGAAAATAATACGTTTTCAGATTTATAATGCTTAAAGTTTTTTTCATTCCTTCATTACAAAAATAGATTATAAATGTTTAAAATGGAAAATTACATTGTGAAGAATTCATATTTATTGTAATACCTTTTGATTATAAGGAAACTTTATTGCATTAACTAATGAAATATCTAAACAGAAAGCTAATATACAAAATACACGTGTTTATACGGCCAGTTTGTAAAATTTGTGAATGAGAAGTAAATGTCAAATAGTTGATATAATTAGAGTAACAAAGACAAAAAAGACTTTATGTTTATAAATAATATGCATATATATATATATATATATATATATATATGTAAAACAAATTAAGTAAACACCGAAATCCATCCCATACTCTATTCGGAACAAATCTAATATAAATTGTTCTCCTCACCTCTTTCTGTTAGACTATATATTTCTAGATTTACAGAGATTTATGATATTATTTAGCTCGAGTTTTGACAATGTACTCATCAAACATAATAAAAATTTCGAGATTCTAACTTTTCATTGCAATTATTGTTTTTAATATGTAATATTAAATGATTTTGAATTAATAGCAAATTAAAAAATAAAAATTAATTAATAAAAATATATGTTTATGTAGATATATATATCCCCATCACATGATTTTTACATAAAGATGATGACTTAGCTAAGTGGGAATATAAAATTTCCTGAATCAAATATTTCTCTTACTAAACCACAATATTGTCGAACTATGCACATTTTTTCTATCTCTGTCACCGCTGACACGGCGTCGTACTACTTTATTCCTATTCCAACAATATGAGAAATATAAATATTCTAGAAATAGGTAAGTTTGGAATTTCAAATGAACTGGGGCCGCAAATGTGAATTGAAATAAATCTGAATATTTTATCTTATTCATCTGCCAAATTTGCTCTGTATTATAGATCAACATGTGCGATCAGAATTCCTAACATTAATTCACACACACACACACACATATATATATATATATACGTTTATCGTATATATGTTACGGTGAAACACCGAAATCTGGAGAATGTCGACTTTCACCGGTGAATGTCAACATTCACATAGTCGCTTGTTGTATGTCCGAAATATTTTCAAATACTCTTATTTCTGACTTACACCGGTAAATGTCGACATTCACCATCTACTAATGGTATATATATATATATATATATATATACATATAATCGTTTATTGCAATGCATTGTCGGAAACGCTTTCCTGGCGCCATAGTGACGAGAGACAACAGAAGAAAAATAGGGTACGAACAGTGTAAAGATATTTGTTTGTTATTCTTAGCGCGGCGGAAACTAAGAAATAAGAACAAAAACATTGGATCGTCATCAAAAAAAGTATTCGAAAGTTCCTTCGGGAAGTATCCTAGACATGGGTTTGGTAGGGGTAGTCCAGTGCATTGTTCAGCAAGATCACGAGCCCTCACTTGCATTATCACTTTCTCTAGGGTACGTCAAAACATTAGTGCACGAAACCCCCGTTAGAACTCCAACAGGAACTTGTGGCACATATCGTGTCAGCTGCTGGGAAAGTCCTGGGGGTGCACGGTATTTTCCAGAACATCTTATGTTCGATGTGCGAGAGATGTGATACCTGCATCAGGGTTCAGGTCGTAATTTCGAAGAATTTCATTGAGGTCCATAAGTGTCTAATTTTGTTCCTATTTTTTAATTTCTCTTGTGCTAAGCATAACTGGTGTCCGTTCTTTCTTGTGTTCCGTGTTGTTTGTACCGACCAGGAAAGTGTTTTCGGTCACGTTTTGCCATTTCATTTTTCGTCGTCGTCGTCTCTCTCATATATGTGCATAATTACCTATGACTCATGTGTTACTACTATATCATGAAATTTACAAACATAGTGTTTAAAATGCTACATATCTTCATCCGAAAATATCTTTTTTTTTTCTCTTGCCCTTCAAATAAGAAATGTGTGTCCTTCATTGTATAACCTCCTGGAACTTTAATTCTTCTTTATTTGAGGACTATGGAGAAAATATTTCAGTATTGGCAGCTGTCAATATTCTAACATTACATTTTAAAAGCCATTAAAGTGTAGCCGAAACGCTCAGAAAGGCTTAATTCTCTTAGGATTTAGGAAATACATTTTGTAAGACTTCGCAAATTTTCCTTCAATTAATTTAATGGAACAGACAAAAGAAATTACAGGGAACAATAAATATAGGAGAAAACAGATATATCTTTTCGTAATTTATTTTGCTTTGTTTGATTTCTTTCATTCTTCCTGTATAAATAATTAAAACTTTAAGAATGCAACTGAAGAATGAGAATAAAATTTTCAATTGAAAACGAATGGTGGCAAAACTCCTAGTGCTCCTCTGCTGTACCACGAAATAGACCAGCAATATATTCCGAATTTGGAATAACGAGAAAAAATTTGAAACCTTTGCAGCCAGCGATGCAAAGAGATTGATCTGACAGGAAGATGACTTAAATGAGGAAACTCGGAGATAATTTAATGAGGTGTCAGGTTACCTCTACTGGGATAATAATAAGAAAAGGTTAAAATATAAAATACGTAAGTAAATTATACAAAAATTGAAGAAATTTAATATATCTGGCATGCGTAAGAAATAGTAATTGATTCAAAAATGTAAATGAATCCAAAGCTTTCAAACTTATACTCGTTTAAATACAGATTTTGCTGATTCAGAAAGTACGTTACTTGTATATCTTCTAAAATGCTTTTTCCATCCTTTGTTTGTAGTTGTTTCATTTTTCATTTCAGTTTCATTTTTTCCTCCTATTTTGCAATTTTCGCCATTCTTTCCCTCTGCTTTTAAGCCACCTGTTTATTAGTACTATTATTTATATTACAACTTATTTAAAAATTAAGTAAGGAAAAGTAAGGCACTAAAACTTTGCAACTTATTACGCTCTACGTGAGATTCATGGTGGTCGCTTATTGCATACAAATCATGCCAAATGCTTTCACTCTTTCGCATCGAGGGACGACCAAATCTGTTTTCAATAAACATCGAAAACGCCCGTGTTTACGAATTTGTCTTGGAATAGTTTTCCTTTCCCCCTCCGGTTTCATCCATTGTGTGCAGTTTCACCTTAGGGCCGGTTTGCACTTGCGAGCGTCAATAGCTTTCCGTTTTTCTCCTTTTTACTTTCCGTTTTTCTCCTTTTTTTAATTTATATTATTGTTTTTATTATTTTTATTTTTCGTTTTTCTCCTTTCCTTTATTATTTCTTCTCCTTTATTTTTTATTTCTCTTTTAGTTATATATTATTATTATTTTATTGCTTCAAAAGAATGATTCACATGTCTTTTAACAACTCGCGAAACCAATGAGCCATACACACTAACGTGGAGGGGAAAGGACTAGGTAGAAAATAAACGAGGCGTTGCGGCGGTTTGCTGTTGCCTGAATGCACGGGCGTTTCGGGCGACTTTCGGGCAACTTTATGCGAAAGAGTTAATTTCTCTGCTTGGCTTTAGGTCCTAACAACGAAAACTAAAAATTCGCCCTTTGTAGAAAAACATTCTATCAGGCAATGAATCTACGGTTAGAT
Organism: Stegodyphus dumicola; assembly: GCF_044657685.1. Classification (NCBI taxonomy): domain Eukaryota; kingdom Metazoa; phylum Arthropoda; class Arachnida; order Araneae; family Eresidae; genus Stegodyphus; species Stegodyphus dumicola. Next base: position 188,766,706 of record NC_140776.1, on the reverse strand, counting down.
TTTTCCCTATGAAACTGAGCCAAAAGTGTTATATAGTATCTAAATATGGAAGTGTTGTACATGTTAAACGTGATCTTCGTTGCATTACTTTCACTCTTTTACTACTGAAATAAAGAGATACTGATTATTTTGTAGATTGGAAAACCCTCCTTGTGATCATGAAAAGGAGCAAAAACTGGAAGACGAGAAAGAACTAGAAAAGAAGCGAGAACAGGAAAAGATGCAAGAGCTGAAAAAGAATCAAGAGCTGAATAAAAAGGAAGAACAGGAAAAGAAGGAGAAACTGGAAAAGAAGCAAGAACTGAAAAAAAGAAAAAACTGGAATTGACACAAAAACGAGAAAAGAAGCAAGAACTGAAAAAGAAGCAAAAGCTGGAAAAGATACAAAAACGAGAAAAGAAGCAAGAACCGGAAAAGATACAAGAATTGGAAAACATACAAGAATTGGAAAATAAGCAAGAACTGAAAATAAGAAGCAAGAGCAGGAAAAGAAGCAAAAACTTGAAAAGAAGCAAGAACTGAAAATGAAACAAGAGCAGAAAAAGAAGCAAAAACTGGAAAAGAAGGAAGAACTGAAAAACAAACAAAAACTGGAAAAGCAACAGAAACTAGAAAAGAAGCAAGAACTGAAAAAGAAGCAAAAGCTGGAAAAGATACAAAAACGAGAAAAGAAGCAAGAACCGGAAAAGATACAAGAATTGGAAAACATACAAGAATTGGAAAATAAGCAAGAACTGAAAATAAGAAGCAAGAGCAGGAAAAGAAGCAAAAACTTGAAAAGAAGCAAGAACTGAAAATGAAACAAGAGCAGAAAAAGAAGCAAAAACTGGAAAAGAAGGAAGAACTGAAAAACAAACAAAAACTGGAAAAGCAACAGAAACTAGAAAAGAAGCAAGAACTGAAAAAGAAGCAAACTCTGGAATGGATTCAAAAACTAGAAAAGAAAGAAGAACTAAAAATTCAGAAACAACTGGAAGAGATACAAAAACAAGTAAACAAAGAAGAACTGAAAAGGCAGAAGAAACTGGAAAAAATGCAAAAACTAAAAAACAAAGAAGAACTGAAAAAGAAGAAACTGGAAAAAATGCAAAAAATAAAAGACAAAGAAGAACTGAAAAAGAAGAAGAAACTGGAAAAAATGCAAATACAGGAAACGAAGCAAGAGCCGGAAAAGATGCCAGAACTGGAAAATATAGACGAGTCAGAAAAGACGCAATACCTGGAAAAGAAGCAAAAACGGAAAAGAATACAAATCTGAAAAACAAACTGGAACCGGAAAAGAACTGTCAAACCCGAAAAGGAAACCGGATGAACTGCGAAAAGAGCCAGAACTGGATAACGACTGTAGAACGATTGATTTAATGACCAAACGAAGCAAGAACCGGAAAAGAAAAATAAAACAAATCAATCATATACCACTGCAAGTAATAGCACTGCAAACATTAAATATCAACGTCAAAAAAGTAAACACCCTTCTTCAAGGGGGCCTTGCAATACACTGTCATAATCCAGAAGATATAGAAAAAAATCAGTTATAACCTCATTGCCAAAACAGTTGCAAAAGATATAGTTAACATAAAATTTCCTGAAGCCAGAATACCAAAATGCACAATTCATAATATTCCAAAAAATTTCAACTCTCATGAACTGATTCAAATTATCGCCCGAGAAACATAATATTTCCGAGCTAAGACCTTTATTTAAACTGAATGATCAAAATAATAAATGGATCATAAAATGTCACGGTAAAACTTTCCAAAATTTTATGAGTAAGAAACAAATATATATTGGATGGCGCACCAATAAAATAACCGAGTTTATCGGTGTACGCAGATGTCAAATCTGCCAGGATTCTCTCATAAGACAAACAAACCAAAATGCTCATTCTTCATCGGAAATTCTCATGTTTCTTGCGTTCTTTCCAAACTCCGTACTGCATAAACTGCTGGATTAACAATGAAATGTATGAAGCAAACTTTGAGTGTAAACATCCAGCATTAGCTATTTCCTGTTCCACATATCAAACAGAAGTTAGACGACTAAAATCCAATACATATTATCAACAATAATACAAGATCCTTCAGACTATATATGGACCATTTCCATCAATAAAAAGAATAATAATGTCATCCGCTTTCTCAAAATAAATCTTCAAAGAGAGAAGACCGTCACCGACCAACTAAGTCAGTATCAAGTAGATTATCTGGCAGATTTTATTATAACACAAGAATCTTATTTCATCACTGGCAAAGTAGGAAGAAATCCAAATAACTGGACAATTATTCAACGTCATGCTTCAACCGGTGTTTTATCTCCTCGTACAGCCATATTCATTCCAAACAATAAATGGAATTCTACAATAATTATTAATACTCGAGATATAATCACAATTTTAATCAATACTAATGCATCTCAGCTTCTTATTACTAGTATCTATATATCTCCGTCAAAAATCCAAATCAAACCTTATCCATACTAAATGAAATCTTACAACAATAATAATAGTCCGCATGTTATTAGTGGAGACTTTAACTCCCATAGTACTTAATGGGGATACTTACAAACCGATCAGAGGAGACCACAGAGGAGAAATATTTGAAGAATATTTAAATGCAAACAATCTCATTCTACATAATCATTTTACAAACCGACCTACCTTTGATAATACCTACAATAAAGATTGGACTGATCTTCTTATTTCTACAACACATCTTGATAATAAAATTAACAACAGATCAATACTAGATGAACACTGAATCTGATAACAAATATATCTCTTTTGATATAACTGAATATACGTCCTTTACTGCACTTACAAGATATAAAATCAATAATAACAAAGAAAAGAAATTTCAACAAAAGTTCAATTCAATTTCAAATGACTTTCTAAATTCTATTATTCTGTGTACAACAAAAACAGAACTTAATAATATTACCAAGGAACTTATCAGAAAGTTTCAAGATACCTATGAACGTACCTTCTTCAAAAGATCATCAATTCCCATTATAAAAATCAACTGGTGACGAAAGAACTCCGCAAAGAAACACACAAAACACGCGCATTACGAAGAAAACTCAAATCATCGCAAACTGATGAAGAACGACTCAACCTACTTCAAAGATACAAAAAACGAAAAGCCTCATATAAAAAGCAAATAATATCTGAAAACTTTAAGCATGGTGCAACTATTATTCAAACAACCAGGATACGTATGGCTCATTGTACAAAATTGAAACCAACAAAATCTTCCACCCAACGCAACTTACAGTCACTAATACGGGAAATAATGATAAAAATGTTACGAAGATCACTTTAGAAAACATCCTAGATGTTATTCTACCAAACGAAAGCATATATGATGATTCAACTGAACAAAGATTAATTCGTTTTAATCTACTTCCACGAAAATGATATCCCATTTACATCCATGAAACTCAATCGAATTATTGAAAAACTCAATAACAAAAATGCTCCTGGACCAGATAGAATCTGCATTCAAATTATACATAAAAGCTCTTGGAGAAATTCTTGAACGTTGTATTATAGGAAGACTTGAATACCAATTTCAACATCAAAATTTCATCAAGGAAAATCAGTATGGATTTAGGCAGCAAAAATCTACCATTCATGCAACCAGTGCACTCCTAAATCAAATCGATGTTAATAAAATCAATAACCTACACTCCGCAATAATCAGCTTAGATCTTGAATCAGCCTTTGATTCATTATGGCGGCCTTCAATTAAAGAAGCACTTAGAAATATTGAATGTAATTATAATATCTATCAAATAATCAATAATTTCCTTGATAATCGCCATAATCTCATTTTATATAATAATACTTTAATCAGAAGAAAACAGGTTCGTGGATGTTCACAAGGCGCATGTATGAGCGCAGAATTATGGAATATTACATTTAATAAAATTATAAAAAGTGCCTGGCTTCCTTTTCCTAAAATTACTGCTTTCGCCGATGATGTCGCGTTTGTTATCAGTGGAAGGTCCTACTTAATCCTTCGAAGAAATTGTCAAGAAATAATAGCCATATTCCAGCAAAAATGCAAGAAAATTAAACTTGAAATTTAATCCTTCAAATCTAGAATCATGACAAATAATAAACTTGGATAAAATCTTACTAAGCAACTTTCTGTTAAAACAAATGGCGAAAAAAATCAAGCATACTAAATCAATCAAATACCTAGGAAATTATAATACATGAAAACAACATCTTATCGAATATCTCAAAGAACTTAAAATTCGCACACATTCTATAAGTCAAAATCTTCGACATGTGCATGGCACAAACTGAGGTTTAAATCGCCATATCACCAAATTACTATGTCGTACAGTAATAACCAAAATGATTACCTACGGCTCTGCCATCTGGGCATTCCCTATAACCACAAGAAAAAAAAAATTCTTACCTCAACACAACGACAATTTAATCTTAATATTTCCAGAGGCTTTCGAAATACCTCCAGTACTACTCTTAATATCTTAGCTGGAACTATTCCACTCCATGTCGAATCCATTCAGGAAGCAACTGATTCTACAATATATGAACTTCGCCATAATATCACTTATAACAAAACCATATACATCACAGAGGATTACGAAATGTGCCCTGCTCCTTACAATAGACATCTCCTGCTGTATCACACACAAAAATAAAAACAGCAATAAACACTAAAACTAAAAACAATTCAATTGAAGTATTTAATTATAGAATCAAATATTAATACTGACCGTCAATCTGCCATCTATGCTATCTCTAACACAGAAAATCAGACTTCTATTGTTTATGATATCAATAACCTCTCTAAAACAACAGATAATTTAAAAATTCATATATCATGGATAAGAGGCCATAGTAGAAATGCCGGTAACTTAACATTTGAGAAACTTGCAAAGAAGCTGTTCCTAATCAAAAAAGCAATTTTCTATATACGAAATTTCCCAAATCTTATCTTCGACTGCCCATAAAAGAACAAATTACCCAAATATGCCAAGAACAATGGAAGAACGCATCTACAGGTCGATGAAATTACTAGTTCTACCCGTATTGCAATACTGACGCCAAGAGTACATAATCCTTTTTAACATGTAATATTACTGGCCATGGGCCATATCGTGTTTATTTTCATCAAAGAAACTTAATAGACACTGACTTCTGTATATGCTGCTAGAAAGGTTACAGTGATCACTATCTTTTCTCATCTCCTCTCAAGAAAACGTTTCATATTCGCGCACCCAGAAATATTGATATATAATTCAAAAGAACGATCAGGAAACTTCAACATCTTCATTCTAATATGAAACAAATTCACCAAAACCTAACTTAATTGGATTAAATCTATGCAGAGTAACCCCATCTACAACAGACGAAATATAACAAAATATTTAATTTTCACCTTTGTAGAATTTTAAGATAATTATCGATCTTTGTCACAAATACTTATTTGTACTGATCGTAATAAAAAAAGCCTTGCAAAATCCATAATAAACAGAATGAAATATAAAAATTGAGTCGTCAGAGTAAACTAGAACTGAAAAGGTGAGTCATGATATTAATTTGCTGTGTCATGACAAAAATGAGCTATGAATATTGTATGAGTCATGTAAAATATATGAACTTAAACGAGAAACTTTTTATGATCTCTGTAATCATGAACACTTTAGTCACTTATGAACTCTGCCTAATGAGTACTGAAAACTATTTGTGATCATGAACTCTAAAATACAATTTTATTCTCTTCTACATGTTATACTTCTATTTTATTAATTTTATTATATGATATATCATATATTATCCTATACTTTAGCACTTTATTCAAAATTATAATTTTATTATATGATATATTATGTACTATTCTATACTTTATGTATTAAGCTATATTTTATTTCCCATATTTTAAGTATTATTCAGTATTTGTCATGATATATTCTGTTTTAGCATTTTATTCTAAATTTGGAAAATTCAAAATTTTGTTATAACGGCATATTATGTGTTATTGTATACTTGATGTATTATTCTACATATATTTTTCTTCTATTTTAAGAATTATTCCAAATTTGCCATATAATATCTCTACATATAATAAAAGAAAGAGTCTGTCTGTGTGTTGTGTGTGTTTCTTTCGTTCGCGCTGCGCGTAAGCTAATAGACACAGGGCTACAAAATTTGCTACATGAGGTGTATCTAGACAAGGGCCAGTGCACCTCGAAGCGAGATTTTACTCTACACACTCCATTTTCAAATCGTCATGAAACGTAAGCACTTAGATATTTTACGAACTTAAAATAAATTTCTTGTTTCAATAAATCGATTAAATACGAATTTATTTAACAAATGGAGCTTAACACATTTTCAACGGGATATTTTCTAAAAAAGTTTATTTTTAAAAATGTACAGTTTATTTTTCTTTGATTTTTGGACACGTTAAACATTCATCCTTGCGACTGCTTTTACAAAAAAATTTTGGAAAACTGATAATATTTTGTACTTTTAAAAATACGTTTAAATGAAGCTTCCGAGTACACTTCGCACATCTCACATCTTTAAAAATGTGATTTTGGCAACAAATTTCCTGTCTTATTGTTGTTGATATATTTTTGATGAAATCGCATCATTTTGAATAGTTTCATTCTTTTAGAAATAAGGGTTTGGCAACAATTTTTCATCGTATTTCTTATGTCACTGTTTTTAAGAAATCGGCATATTTCATTGTCATGTATATATATATATATATAATACATTTTTATTGATTTTTTTGATAAAGTTGTTCTGTAGAGTAAAATTCTGCGCGGAATTTTATGTTTTTTGAGTTGTTTTCAAGTTAATTTTTGCTTATTTCACTGTTTGTAAAATACTGAAAAGTTTTGCATATTTTTTTTCTTCAACGGAAAGTTGGTTAATTTTTTATTATGATAATAATTATTTGCATTAAGGTTGTAGGGTTTATGTTTTTTTTAAGTTTAAACTACCTTTCCTGTCAAGCCTTACTTTCCCCTGGAATTGCCAATGCCAGAGTATGTAAATTTTAGTAGAACGCGCAAAGGATTCAAATTGACAGCGGAAGTAATCTGAGTTAAATAGAAGGGAAACGAGTTCGAAGGTGTGCTTACTTGCTTCACGAGCGTGGAGGTGGCTAGTTAGAAATTAAAGAACCACGCGTTTCGGCCTGTGTGCTTGCCTCGCCAGATTGTTAATTTTTCAACGTAATATTCAGAAGTTTCCTGAATTATCAGCGGTATCTTAGAACGCGGTGAGGTTAGTTACGTTTAGAGAGCCTCGTAGTTAGTCAATTGTTATTATTCTTTCTTTAGTTTCTTATTTTTATTTTACCGCCGGGTCGGCGTAGTTTGTGAGCGTCAAGAGCACGCATTTGTAATTTCTAAATTTGAATAAAAAGGGATTTAAACCCTTCTCAAGACTTTGTCTACTTTCCAGTTCTTAGCAGTCACCACTATTGTTGCGTGCAAACATAACATTAGCGCCTTAACACTTGTCGAACTGAAATGGCCGAAAATTGGATGGAAGTTGCTGGAGAACAACAAGACATGGCAAGCCAATTAGAAGGATTCGGATACCTGGTCCAGACGATGACAGGGTCAAGCAAGCCAAACGTCAATTTCGAAGGAAAAAATTCGGTGGCGATATTTCTAGAATGCCTCGACAATCACTTCCAGCTCTACCCTGTGCCTGAAAGACAAAAAGTTGCCATCTCCACATCTGCACTAAGAGGACAGGCCGCGCTATGGTGGAAGAATATAGGCAAATTTTTATTAGGGGAATTCGGAGGCCAGACATATACATTTGAAAATTTCAAAAAATCGTTATTAAAGGCCATCCCCATAGTGAAAGATCGAGCAAGGTTAGAAGCCGAACTGTATAGTTTTTATCAACGGAATATAGAAGAGTTGACGGACTTTATTCTGCGAAATATTAAGCTGACGGATATGCTGTATAGGAAGAAACCCGACGCGGAGATTATTGAAATAATCTTACCAAGATTGTTACCTGCTGTTCAAGACTACTTCGAAATTAGAAACCCAAGCACATTGCAGGAGCTCTTCGAATTAGCGGTCAAGTTCCAAAATCGCAGAATAGCGGAAAAAGCTAGAGGGGCATCGTATTCTCAAAGTATCCGAAGGCAATCTTCAAATGAGCAGACCAGAAATGCAAACCGCTCTTATGGGGGAAAGAGCTATCAAGCAAGGTCATCGAAGCTCGAAGGTCAAGGCCCAAAAAGGAAATTTGAAAACAACCGTCCGCGTACCCAGAAGGCACAAGATGAAAGAAAAGCTGTAAACGAGTAGAGGGGCCTGTGAAAGCGAGGGTCCAGACCCCGGAAGTTTTGAAAAAACCCTCAGGAAGACACTTAAATACGGTCATCGTAAAGAACTCACAGTTACCAATTATACAAGTCCTGGTTGGCGATGTACCAGTAGAAGCCCTCATCGATACAGGAGCAGAAGGTAATTTTATGAGTGATATTTTTTTAGAACTTTAATAGGTTTCGATTATTTAAAAATAAAAACACAGAAATCATAGCAGCGCAAGGACAAACTTGTCATTGTATTGGAAAACTATCTTTAAAAATTCAAGTTCAAAACGAAAGCCTTAAAGTATTAATTTTTGTAGTAAAAAATTAATAATTAATCCACTTATTTTAGGTATGGAGTTTTTAAAAGCCGCGAAGGCCAAACTGAATTTTCAGGAAAGTTCTATCGTGCTGGAGATGGATCGGAGGGTGGTGGAACCAGTGGAACAACCGCAAGTTGACCTTAGCCATTTGAATGACCATGAAAGTCAAGCCATCCAGCAAGTGGTGAGTACTTTTTTAAACTTGTTTTCAGAACGGCCTGGTAGCTGTCAAATAGTTACGCATGAGATACAGTTAACTGCCGACAAACCCTGTAGGACTAAACCTTACCGCTATGATAAACAAAAAGACCAAATCATAGAAGAACATATTCAGGAAATGTTAAAGAACAAAATAACAACGCCCATAAATAATGAGTACGCGAGTCCAGTCGTACTATGTAAGAAAAAGAACGAGTTTCTTCCTTCGGATAAAAGGGCTTGGAGGTTTGCTATCGATTACAGAAAACTTAATAGTATTACTAAATTCCCAGTTTACCCTTTGCCGGTTCTAGAGGAAATTATTAGAAAGATTAAATCTACAAGATACATGACTACTTTGGACTTAACGTCTGGCTACTATCAAATAGCTATGAGACCCGAAGACATACATAAAACCGCGTTTATAACAAAATCGGGCACTTATGCATTTTTACGCATGTCCTTTGGGTTGTGTAGGGCCCCATCAACATTCCAGAGAGCTATGGACATTGTTCTAAAGCTTGTCCTAGGAAAATCGACTTTAATTTATCTAGATGATATAATTATAAAGAGTAGTATCTTGGAACAACATATTAAAGATCTAGAAGAAGTTTTTAAATTATTAAAAGAGGCCGGTCTTACAATTAACGCCTTAAAATGCAAGTTCGCAACTAAAGACTTAAATATCTGTGTTAAAAATTTCGCAAAAGAGTATAGAAACTCAAGATTCAAAAATAAAAGCAATCAAGAATTTCCCACCTCCCAACACCGCCAAGAAAATTTCTTCTTTCCTTGGGTTATGTTCTTATTATCGGCCATTCATAAAAGATTTTGCTAATATTGTTGAACCCTTGTTAGTAATTAAAAGAAAGAAAAGTAAATTCATGTGGACAGCAGAAGCAAATACCGCATTCGAAAGGTTAAAAGAAGCGCTTATCAATGCCCCTGTTTTGAAATTCCCGGAGGGGGACGAAAACCTGGAAATTGCAGCAGATGCGTCGGACTATGGTGTGGGTGTGGTTCTTATGCAAAATGACCATCCTTTGGCAATTTTTAGTAAAACGTTGAATCATACACAAAGGAATTATACAGCTACAGAGAGAGAAACATTAGCCGTATTAAAGGCTGTACACAAATTTCGAGTTTATTTCGGCAAAGCGCCTGTAACAGTCTTTTCGAATCATGCGGCTGTTGGTAGACTTTACTCGGGGAAAAACCTAACGCCCAGGTTAATAAGATGGGCTTTAAAACTCCAAGAATATAATCTCATAATCAAATATAAACCGGGTAAGGAAAACAATGTAGCTGACGCACTTTCTCGTATAAAACTGGACGATGAAGGCAAAGAACTTAAATGCGCTGTGTTGACTTCAAAAATTTTAGATTCTAGAGATACAATTATTGCTGAATTGAAAGCTGATCCTGAATTTGGAAGTATCTATGCGTATTTGAAAGACCCCGAAAGCTTTGAACACACAGATATCGATGAGATAAGAAATAGAGCAGAAAACTATGAAATAATAGATAATTTATTATTTTATACGAAAACAACAAACGAAAATCTGTAATACAAACCAGTCATCCCAGCCTCGCTTCGTATAAGCATTTTGATGGAATTACACGACGCGAAAACAGCGGGTCATTTAGGGGTCAGAAAGGCTTTAAAAAGGGTACGCGAAGCGGTATATTTCCCGCAAATATACAAAATAGTAACTGCGTATGTCAGGTCCTGCAATAAATGTCAGTTAATAAATGATATTAATTACAGCCCGGCCGGTATATTCGCGCTACATTTCCGAATGAAATTTTAGGCAAAGATCTTCTTGGTCCTTTCCTCCAGTGAGTTAAATAAAAATCGTTTTCTTTTAGTAATTGTAGATCATTTTTCAAAATGGCCAGAAATTCTTCCACTTAAACGCGCGTCAGCCAAAACAGTCGCAGATGCATTCTTACACAGATACATAAATACGGTGCACCGAAAAAAGTACATAGGGATAACGGTCAACAATTCGATAGCCAAATATTTGAAAACATATGCACTGGACTTGGCATTCGCCATATCAAAATGGTTCCGTATAGACCACAGGCAAACATAGCAGAAGGAGTTAATAAAAACATTGTAAAAATAATTCCAAGTTATGTTAGCACACATCACAAGCGCTGGGATGGCTACATAAATATGTTAGCTTATGCTTTAAGAACGGCAAATCACGATACTACGGGAAAACCCCAGCAGAATTATTTTTAGGACGAAAGTTAATTACGCCATTAGATAAATTATTCTTTGTGCAACAAAGAGACCAAGAATTTAAACAGAAAGATGTGCAAACACTTATTGACCAGGCGGTTAAAAGATCGGATACGGCAAGAAATAGGCAAAAGTTATACTATGATAGAAAACGCCGTGAAGCAGATTTTAAAGTTGGAGATAAAGTGTTGAAGCGGAAATTTTCTTTATCAAGTGCCCCAGATAATTTTACTGCAAAGTTAGCTCCAAAATTTGAAGGCCCATATGTAATTCAGGAAATCAAGGGAGTCGTATTGTACCTTAAGAACGAGAGAGTGCAAATCTGTAAAGCAAGTCCCGACCAGGTGAAAAATATTATAATCAAAATGATTTTTAAATCCTTAGAAGTTTCTTGCAGGACTCAAGCGTAAATGAAGAAGAAAGTCACCCGTTCCACAACGCAAGAAGCAGAGAACAAGAAGAGAAACCTAGCCGTTCTATAAGTCATGCGACGGTACCGAAAAGAAGAAATGAAAACGTCAGACTCCAGCATTTAAGAAATACGAGAAAGCAAAGCCGCCGCGTAAAGACACTTTGGTAAAGAGGAAAACACCACTTACAACTTATCGCAGTAGAAATTCTGCATCGAGGAGAACGCTTCCAGGGCCAGAGAGTCAGGTGCAAACAAGGCCGCCGTTCCCGAGGACGAAAAGACAGCAGGAGGAACGAAAAGACCACCACCAACAGAAGAAATCCAAGCACGATTCCAGACCGGAGACGCCAAGACCAGCCGTCCAGGGGCAAAACGGAAAAGACAGCAAACCGACGACTACCACTCCAAGAGGCCAGCATGCAGAGGGCGAAAAAGAAGAAGCAACGTGGACGACACTCGAAGGACCCTAAGGAGACGACTGACGTCGATGAAATCTATAACATGGGAGCAGTTCTGCCAGAAGAGGATGTCGGAGTTACAATCATCGAAAACTCAAAGATAAGTTAAAATCTTCTATAACATTTTTTTTCTTTTGTTGCGAAATGTTATGCGTAAATACAAAGTTCTATGTTTTGACGGAAGTCAATGTGTCTCGGTTGAGATTTAGTTTTATTTTACTTTATTTAGCTAAGGCAAAAGTATTATTTTCTTTAAGTATAAAATCTAGGAAGAAGCAGTTTCTGTTGGTCGAAAGACTAATTTTTTTATGTTAAAGCCAAAATTTGGCCGAAGATAAAAATAACTTCGTATTCTTGTATTAATAACAACTTTAGTTTCAGTGCCTCCAGCTTGGCGAAGAATGAGTAAAGTAGAAATTTATTTTTCTCTTACTCATTTTATGGTAAATTGTAAAAATCATATGTATTAGAATTTTGTAAATATACGTAACTGCTTGAAAGTTATGTAAAAGTAGAATTTAGTCTAGAAGCATAAAATTTTAGATGCTAAAAGTAAATGCTCAAAAGCAATGAATTCAAATTTAAGTATTAAACTGTAGATAAAATCATGCTTTAGAGCGAAAGCCTGCATGTCTAAAGATAAATGAGGGGGAATTTAGAATGAATGTGTTTTGTAGGGTTCTCCACCTACACTTGAATTTTAAGAATGTTAAAGTAGCTCATCGAGTTGTATAATGTCGAGTAAGGTGTGTCTATTTGGTCGTTGAATTCTAACAAATCATTGTGGTTAGGAGAAGTGTTGCAATACTAAAACACGAATATTCCCGTTTGACACCACACATGGTGGAGAGCCAGGGTAAAGTTAAATTCATGTTTGAATACTTGAATGAATGTGAATTAAGCAGTAACCAAAGAAAATAAATCGTTCAAAAACAAAACTTATTCAGTGTCAAGAAAGTGTAAATTATAATGTATTTAGAAAGATACTGATACTTTTTCCTTCCAGATACTGGAAGGAAGAGAACAGATTGATTGCTGAAGTCCGGGAAAGGTTGCTGTAAGAAGAGAGAATTAAATAAGTATCTACAGAAATTTGTTCTACCTTTTGTGAGATAACAGATTTTTTTTATGTCAACGAGGCTCTTAAAATTTAGATCAGAATTGTGGAAAGTTTCCAATAGGTCGTTTCTAGGACCTGCTTCCAAGTTTTCCAAATTCTGGCAGCGGCAAATGTAGGGTTTATATTTATTTTAACTAATATTTATTTTAAGTTTAAACTATCTTTCCTGTTAAGCCTTACTTTCCCCTGGAATTGCCAATGCCAGAGTATGTAAATTTTAGTAGAACGCGCAAAGGATTCAAATTGTCAGCGGAAGTAATCTGAGTTAAATAGAAGGGAAACGAGTTCGAAAGTGTGTTTCTTGCTGCACGAGCGTGGAGGTGGCTAGTTAGAAATTGAAGAACCACGCGTTTAGGTTCTTGTTGTTAATTTTTCAACGTAATATTCAGAAGTTTGCTGAATTATCAGCGGTATCATAGAACGCGGTGAGGTTAGTTACGTATAGAGAGCCTCGTAGTTAGTCATTAATTATACTTTGCATTACCATTAATTATACTTTGCTTTCCAGAATTTTTTTGTTTTTTGTTTTCTTTTGTGTTCTTTGTTGCTCATTTCACTGATTTTAAGATACTGAAAAGTTTTGAGTGATTTTTTTAGGAAACAAAGTTCTTAACCTCCTTTATACCATTTGAGTTCTTAAGATTTTGCAAAGGGAAGTTGGTTAATTTATTTATTAAGATCATTAATATTTGTATTAAAGGATATTGCTTATTTCATGGTAATTTTGTTATACGTAATAACTTTTTTTTTTATGAAGTTGTTCTGCAGAGTAAAATTCTACGCTGTTTTCAAGTTTCAAGTTTGGTGTTTCTTTCAGCCATTTTCCCGGTACATTTAAAAGCCAGACGAAGGCTGGCAGCTAAGCTGCTGGTATTCTGTACAAGCTTGATATAAAACTTGTTTTATTAGATTTCCCTCCTTTCCCAGCAGCACAAAGTTTCGAGATCTGGACTCATCCGGTGGGCTAATAATTGATTTAGCCACTACAATATTATTACTACTTTCTAATGAACCTTTTTCTAGATTTCTTCATTTCTTCTATAACCCGTTCTCCCTTTTTGTCCTCCTCACTTAAAAACTAACTTCTAAATCTCTCTTTAAAGAACTACCAGTAGGATTCTTCCTCTTCTGGCCTTCCCTCCGTGCTGTATTCGGTTAGTTATTGGGATGTATACCTGTGCAATCTTTAATGAAGCTCCAACACTTTTACCTGTACATGTCTGTACCTAAATGAAACTGGTTCGTTTTGATGTTATACTAGCGAAACACCAAAAAAATCTTGATTTAAATGATGATGATTTAAATAATTTAGCTGGTATTTTAAGGATGAGGATTTATACTAACTGCTGATGATTTTTTATTTAAGTTATCGTGATTATATGTTATAGTGATGAAGAATGTGATTAAATGAGTATGATGGTAATAAAACTTTAGGTGATAGTACTTTGTATTCAGGTGATTTTATTATTTGACGACTTCAATGATGATGGTGTATATGATATATAGTTTCGATTGATTAGTATGGAATGATGATGTGATTTGTGTGATGGTGGTTTATTTTATTCTGACGATGGTGATAGAGATACGATGGTTTAAAATCATGATGTGTTTTGTGTGGTGAGGAATATTTAGATGATTTTGATGATGATATAGATTTGGCTAATGACGATTTTATAGCTGATATGATAGTGATTTATAGAATAGTTTAGAGAGTTTCGGCAGTGAAGACGATGGTTATTTATATTTAGATGCAGCGTCTAACAGTTTCTCCCACCTCAGACAAGATCTCAGTCTGTCTGCTTGTTTCCCTCGTTTTGGAAGCATCTTTGATAAGCTGGGTTGGCGCTTTTTGCTTTTTGTACATTTAGAAAACATTATCATATTTATTTTTATAACCATGGGTCCAGAGAAGAAGATGATGTCTATTGAATTACAGCGTGAAATCATAGAAAACCATGAGCAAGGTGTGCGAGTAATTGACTTGGCGATGATGTACGTTCGTAGCACATCAATGATATGTACTGTGCTTAAACAAAAGGAGTTGATAAAGGGTATAACGCCATCTAAGGCCGATAAAATAATGTCTAAACTCTGCACCTCTCTCCGTGAATAGATGGAGAAACTAGTGATGGGGTGGGTGAGAGAGAAGCAGCTTCAAGGAGGAACCTTAACATAAAGCATCATATGTGAGAAGGCACGAGCAATTTACGGTTATTTGCTAAAGAAGATCCCACACAGTTCTAAAAATGAGGAATCGGACTTTTTTAAATCCAGTAGGGCTGGCTTGACATCTTTAGGAAAAGGACCGGCATTCACTCCGTCGTCAGACATGGTGAGGCAGCAAGTTCCGATGTGAAGGCAGCTGAGGTTTACATCAAAATGTTTTCCGAACTGATACTAGCCAAAGCATACATCCCCCCAGCAAGTCTTTAACTGTGACGAGACAGTACTTTTCTAGAAAAGGATGGCAAATAGAACTTACATAACGGCAGAGCAGAAGACGATGCCAGGTCACAAACCCATGAAGGATAGATTAACTCTAGTAATTTGCGCCAATGAGATTGGCGACTGTAAAATCAAGCCTCTGCTAGTATACCTTTCGGAAAATCCCAGAGTCTTTAAGACATATAATATTTCAAAAGAAAATCTGCCAGGTATGTGGAGGACAAATCCGAAGGCTTGGGTCACCAGGAAATTCTTTGTGAAGTGGATAAACCTGGTGTTTGGCTCTTCTGTTAAAAAATACCCACAGAAAAACAACCTACCCATGCAAGCCCTTCTCTTCCTCGACAATGCCCCTACTCACCCACCAAATCTCGAAGATGATTTACTCTAATAGTTCAAGTATATAAAAGTTCCCTACCTACCACCCAACACCACTCCTATCCTGCAGACGATGGATCAGCAGGTGATTTCTAATTTTAAGAAATTGTACACCAAGCACATTTTTTGGGGCTGCTTTGAGGTGACGGAGAACAGAAACCTTACCCTTCGAGAGTTCAGGAAATGCCACTTTAAGATCGTCATATACCTAGGAATTATTGATCAGGACATGCTGGGTGTTACAACGAGGACCTTAACCTCTGCACGGAAGAAGCTGTGGCCTGAGGCTGTTGCTGAAAGGGCCTTCGAAGGATTGGAACCCAAAGTCGCATAGGTAGAGAAGCTTGTTTCTCAGGGAAAATCCATGAGTCTGGAGGTGGATGGGAGAGATGTGAACGAACTCGTCGAACAACATTCTCAGGAGCTGACAACCGAGGAGTTACACGATCTGTATTTGCAGCAGCATACGTTGGGTTAACGAAAAATTAGTTTTGAAGAGGAGCCAGCGATGGAGGATATTATCGCTACAAGAGATATAAAACAGGTCTTGGGAATGTGGGAGAAAGTTGTAGAGTTCGTGGATAAAAATCACCGCGACAACGTTGCAACTAGTCGTGCATCCTTGACACGGATGAAGAAACAAACCTCCTTGGAAAGTTTTTTTAAATGATCTGCGGGTGGAAATAAGCAGATCATGACGAAAAAAGCGAAGACCAGTGACAAAAATTAAGCTCTTCCGTAGGCACTTCACTTTTTCTTTTAATTATGTTTTTATAGAATATGTATTTGTTATTTATAAATAAATGTTTCTTCTTGTTTTTCATTCTTACTTAAAAACACTTAACAAACAACTGAGGTCGTGTTTTGGGATCTGGAACGGATTAATGGCATTTCGATTAATTTCAATGTGGAAAATTGCTTTGAGATACGAGCAATTTGACATACGAGTAAAGTTACGAAACGAATTAAACACGTATGACGAGGTACCACTGTGCGTAATTATATAATCGTTAGCAAGCAGATAGTAATAAATAATTTTAAAAGTCTGATGCTATCAATATATAAAATATGTTGACTAGTATAATTAATTTAGAATTATACGCCTACATACAATAATACGATGCATGTTACTACAGATACGTATTAATATATACATATATAAGTCTGTACATATATATGAAATCATAATTCTATTTAAACAAGTTAACAGTTAGAATTACTGAACAACCATGAAAGATTCCCCAAAAATGAAATATGGTGTAACAATGAACACTTAGTTTAGAAATTAGATTCTATTGTATATTGTTGTAAAAGCCATTGTTAGAGTGAAAATTCTTAATTCTGCCTTAATGCGATTTTTTGCGTTTAATGCGTTGTTTGGAGATTTTATGATCCCGAATTATATTGATGTGATATATTAATACTGCATTTGTAGACATACGTTTTCTGAGAAACGAGTCAAGGGGATTGATTTTTTGTAAAAATTTGAATTTATCCTTATTTTATTGACGTGCACCAGCACTGAATTGAGAATGGCTTGTGCTATGTTTCGATGGATGAAAAAGCGTTCGTAAGTAATGAATATTATGAAAGTTTCAGCATATTTAAATGAATAGTATTAAAAGCATATATTTATTAACATATATCAATAGCTTATGGTAAATTTTTCATTATAAATCTCATGATAGTTTCATTTCTCATTCTTTTGCATTTCTATTGCGGTACATAAATTTTTTGGTATACATATTGTAGATTGCATCAGTTTTGCTGCGCAATTTATTCCTCGGTATGTTACTTGTAGTGTCATTAGAAATTCCATTATTTTTGTATTTTTTCTGCAATTTTTAGTATTTTATTAAGAAATTTATGTTTTATTTCAAGATGTATATGAAGTTGGTTATATCAAATGTTAAAAAAACGTTGTTATTCAGGCAATAGCGTTAGCTTTATCCAGATAGATAAATGCATTTCTTAAATACTCAAGATATAAAGACACACTCGGATAGTAGATTCACTGACTTTACGTTTTTTAAGGGTTATATGTATTCATTAAGGGCGTGTTCAAAACAACCATTGACGGGTAGTCTTGGCGTAATTCGGATTCATACCAAGCTTATCCATTTCTCAGGGCAATAATTTTCGTTATTTTTGCTAAACCATTTACGAAAATATAATTTTCCGAATGCTGAACTCTTATGCATGAAAAGACAGAAGTTAAGATATTTGTTTTGCAATTTGATGCAAAATCCTTATTATTAAAACACTGAAGTATATGTTCTTAATTTAAAACTCTGCCAGTACATAACATTATATAACATTATTGTGTTATCACCATTTATAGATGTCGCTTGCTGCACAGCCTGCTGAATACATTTTACTTTCTAGCTATCTACAATTACATCATGTTGTTTCGTGATGAACAGGGGCGAATTATTCATTACTTAGATACATTTAAAGATAATTAATTAAATTTTTCTGATTTTGATATCTATATTATATAGACAGGATTACTGATAAAAAATTTCAGAAAATAGTAAATGAAGAAGTAAATAGAAAAATTTCGTTCAGGTATTGTGAGATGCTAATATAAACTTCATACATTTTACTAGAGGGCTGTTGCCAAAGCAAAATCTTTACTATATATGTCTACGAGCTCTATGTATACAGTGTGTTGCTCAAAGTAAACTTCCTGCATTGTGAAGAGTACTACGTGTATGTCTTGATGCGTTCATGAGAAGCTTGTTCCCTCGTATACGCTCTGCCTCTTCGAACAAAAATTGTCCGTAAACTGCAGCGTCTTGAGTTGTTTATATAGGTTCTTGAGCTGTTCTGGTATTTACTGTCGAATCTGACGATGACGCGGAGAGTCTTGTATCCTTCGTTTACTTGCTACTTCTTCTACTCATCGCGCATGGTCTGTTGACGTTCCACTTGCCTAATGGGCCTCCGTTTCCCTTCTGCTTCCCTTTCCGGAGCACGCAGTGTTTCTTGGTTTTCTGAATGTCTTTTGTGTTTTCTACTAGTTTCTGATACAGTTTGAGCACGCGAAGTTTCTTGAGTTGCTGCTTGTCTGCTGGAACTCCTATTCGTTCCTTCTTCAGTTTCTTGAATGCGTAAGCTTTCTTGTCACTATGCTTGCCTGCTGAGTTTCTAGTTGTGTCTTCATTCATTTTTGAAGCTCGCAAATTTTATTGTACTTGCCTGTTGAGTGTCCTAGTGCTTTTTACTTCATTTTTCTGTAGCTCGCTGTACCATTTGTGCTCTCTTCTTGCGTTCAGACATTTTAGTAAATTGGAAAAAAAATTATTTAACTGTAGTAAAGTAACATTGCATCTAAAATACGTTAAATATCTACAGATGTTTAAACTTCTACTCAGAAAGTAAGTATACAATAAAAGAAATTAAATTTTTATAAATAAATTTAGAATAGCATAAAATGCATAGAAACATTTCATTATGAAGAAAATGTATTCATTCTTTCCAAGCAACCAGCGATTCGTAAATACATTTTTCTTTCCAACTCAGGAAACAAAGACCTTTGACACTTCAGGTAATATATTGGAAGTTATGATTTAAATTTATTTCAATATAACGAATTTTCAAAATCTCAATAAAGGAATTAACGTAGCGATAGCATATCGTGTCACGTATCCAAAGGTGAAACATAAAAGTTGCCAAAAGCAGCTATTTATTTAAAATACTGATATTAACGAAAGATTTTCGACATACAATGACGTTATATGGAATCACGTGCTTTCTTCAACTTCAGAATATAACCGTAAATAATAATAACAATAAGTTTCACGTTTGGCAATACTATTTATTTCATATTTTTTTTTTAACTTAAAAATATCTCTTAAACAAACTCTACGATTTGAAAGTGAGAAGGGCCAACATATTTCCAAGTAAAGCATTTTGATGTCCAGTGCGCTAGACTTCGGCCACTTGGAAAAATAAATACGAAAAATTACCGTTTTCCGAAATTTTATATAATATCTCGAGTGATAGTCGTAGGAAGATAACAATAGTCGGAAAGTTTTACCAAGAAGTTTTGAAATCCGGGGGTACCTCCTTCCAAACTCAAACTCCCCGTTCCGGAGATATAATGTTACGAAGAAAAAAACAAGGAGGCGAAAATCCACAGATATTTATATTGTTGATTCCTGTGTACAATATTCAATTTCCTTTAAAACATTAAGCTTCATTTAAATAAAAGGAAATTAAATTCAGGCATTTTTATTACCTTTCAAGCTTTTATTGCATTTTTAAATATTCTTTTTGTCACATTTGCGCAAGTTTTCCTCGGCGTCATTAGGAGCCGTAGGTCGAAGACATTTAAGAATCATTGCTGTAAATAATGATCATATGATAAATTGCAATACATATTCGATTCTTTTGATGAGAATTTGAGTACAATTCTTTATACATCAGCTACTATGCCCCTTTATGTAACGACAAATATTATTTTCGATGATTATCCGATGAGTATGATTCTTTACAATGATTATTCGATGACAATGATTATTTACAACGAATATTAAAAGCTGATGACTATGATTACTTAAATAGAATATGCATGTCATTCGATGACAGCGATTATTTCCAAAGAATCTTCGATCACGTCACTATTGTATATCGCTATACCCGTGGGGTTGGGGCCGGTTGTGAATTGTACTACGGCCCTGTAATTAAGCGTTTTAAATGACGTCAAATAGTCACTGATACAGATATTTTTCTAGTAACTGCCGCGTATTGTGATCAACGCCGTTATTTAAATCTTCTGAATAAAATTTGGGATAATTCCTTTTACATCAGAGAATAAAGCAATTTCAACAAAACTACATGCATCGAATAACAAGAATTATATAAAAGGAAGTATCAGTACAAGAAATCGCTCTTTGCAGCTCCGCTTTTGTCCGACACTTGTTTTTCAGCTATCGTATCTACCCATTTGAAGATACCATGTGAAGAATACTTTTTTTAAGTGTGTAAATTAATTACATGTATGTTATGTATATATATGGAGATATTTTTTGAATTAAGAAAGCACCAACTTCTTTTAACGAAAACAACCGAGACATTACCTCCAGTCCAATTTAATTTTTCATTTAATCATTTCTTAATTACAAAAGTTAATATTAATTTTCTTTGCAAAGGAGACTAGGTGTTGCTGGAAACAAATGAAATACCAAATATCATAAATTTATTGAAGTCAACAGCAGAAAACTGTTAAACAATTAATAGATCACTTCAATGAAATGTAATTGCATTTAAACGTATTAAATTGTTTTATAACATATTATTTCCCTCATTGCAACGTATTATTTCCCTCGTAGTAAACGTATTATTTCCCTCATTGCAAGGTTTGATTTGAGATGATAGATGTCAATCAGACCTTATAATATAGCATCTTGAGCTGCTGGTGCCAGCAACTTTATTTCCTATTATACCTGTATATCCTCATAATGGAATTTAGGCTAATAAGACGAATATTCATTTCCATATTTATTGTTTTTTAAAGATTTTGAATAAGTAAAGATATTTTACAACATAGAGCGTTTAGAAATCTTTGACAATCTGTAAAAATGTTCGCAAACTGTAACTTACTACTTTTGACAAAAAACGTATAAGTAATCATTTATTAAATTAATTAATTCAAACATATGAACATATATATTTAATGAAATAAAAATATTTCAGCGCAAATAATTATCGACGTGTATTTGAAGAAGAAGAAGGAGAAGCAGAAATATACTACCGCGAACAATTACTAGAAGAATTCGATCCCCAGTGTTTAAGATTGCAATACGTGTCGGAGACGTAAGTCTTTTCGGAAAAAATAATAAAACAAAACATAATGTTTCAGGTCCAGTTTAATTATACATTTAATAATTTTTTGACAAAAACGCTGGTCTGGAAAATAATACGTTTTCAGATTTATAATGCTTAAAGTTTTTTTCATTCCTTTATTACATAAATAGATTATAAATGTTTAAAATGGAAAATTACATTGTGAAGAATTCATATTTATTGTAATACCTTTTGATTATAAGGAAACTTTATTGCATTAACTAATGAAATATCTAAACAGAAAGCTAATATACAAAATACACGTGTTTATACGGCCAGTTTGTAAAATTTGTGAATGAGAAGTAAATGTCAAATAGTTGATATAATTAGAGTAACAAAGACAAAAAAGACTTTATGTTTATAAATAATATGCATATATATATATATATATATATATGTAAAACAAATTAAGTAAACACTGAAATCCTTCCCATACTCTATTCGGAACAAATCTAATATAAATTGTTCTCCTCACCTCTTTCTGTTAGACTATATATTTCTAGATTTACAGAGATTTATAATATTATTTATCTCGAGTTTTGACAATGTACTCATCAAACATAATAAAAATTTCGAGATTCTAACTTTTCATTGCAATTATTGTTTTTAATATAATATTAAATGATTTTGAATTAATAGCAAATTAAAAAATAAAAATTAATTAATTAAAATATATGTTTATGTAGATATATATATCCCCATCACATGATTTTTACATAAAGATGATGACTTAGCTAAGTGGGAATATAAAATTTCCTGAATCAAATATTTCTCTTACTAAACCGCAATATTGTCGAACTATGCACATTTTTTCTATCTCTGTCACCGCTGACATGGCGTCGTACTACTTTATTCCTATTCCAACAATATGAGAAATATAAATATTCTAGAAATAGGTAAGTTTGGAATTTCAAATGAACTGGGGCCGCAAATGTGAATTGAAATAAATCTGAATATTTTATCTTATTCATCTGCCAAATTTGCTCTGTATTATAGATCAACATGTGCGATCAGAATTCCTAACATTAATTCACACACACACACATATACATATATATCTATATATATATATATACGTTTATCGTATATATGTTACGGTGAAACACCGAAATCTGGAGAATGTCGACTTTCACCGGTGAATGTCAACATTCACATAGTCGCTTGTTGTATGTCCGAAATATTTTCAAATACTCTTATTTCTGACTTACACCGGTAAATGTCGACATTCATCATCTACTAATGGTATATATATATATATATATATATATATATATATATATATATATATATACATATAATCGTTTATTGCAATGCATTGTCGGAAACGCTTTCCTGGCGCCATAGTGACGAGAGACAACACAAGAAAAATAGAGTACGAACAGTGTAAAGATATTTGTTTGTTATTCTTTGCGCGGCGGAAACTAAGAAATAAGAACAAAAACATTGGATCGTCATCAAAAAAAGTATTCGAAAGTTCCTTCGGGAAGCATCCTAGACATGGGTTTAGTAGGGGTAGTCCAGTGCATTGTTCAGCAAGATCACGAGCCCTCACTTGCATTATCACTTCCTCTAGGGTACGTCAAAACATTAGTGCACGAAACCCCCGTTAGAACTCCAACAGGAACTTGTGGCACATATCGTGTCAGCTGCTGGGAAAGTCATGGGGGTGCACGGTATTTTCCAGAACATCTTATATTCGATGTGCGAGAGATGTGATACCTGCATCAGGGTTCAGGTCGTAATTTCGAAGAATTTCATTGAGGTCCATAAGTGTCTAATTTTGTTCCTATTTTTTAATTTCTCTTGTGCTAAGCATAACTGGTGTCCGTTCTTTCTTGTGTTCCGTGTTGTTTGTACCGACCAGGAAAGTGTTTTCGGTCATGTTTTACCATTTCATTTTTCGTCGTCGTCGTCGTCGTCGTCTCTCTCATATATGTGCATAATTACCTATGACTCAAGTGTTACTTACTATATCATGAAATTTACAAACATAGTGTTTAAAATGCTACATATCCCCATCCGAAAATATCTTTTTTTTTCTCTTGCCCTTCAAATAAGAAATGTGTGTCCTTCATTGTATAACCTCCTGGAACTTTAATTCTTCTTTTTTCGAGGACTATGGAGAAAATATTTCAGTATAGGCAGCTGTCAATATTCTAACATTACATTTTAAAAGCCATTAAAGTCTAGCCGAAACGCTCAGAAAGGCTTAATTCGCTTAGGATTTAGGAAATACATTTTGTAAGACTTCGCAAATTTTCCTTCAATAAATTTAATGGAACAGACAAAAGAAATTACAGGGAACAATAAATATAGGAGAAAACAGATATATCTTTTCGTAATTTATTTTGCTTTGTTTGATTTCTTTCATTCTTCCTGTATAAATAATTAAAACTTTAAGAATGCAACTGAAGAATGAGAATAAAATTTTCAATTGAAAACGAATGGTGGCAAAAATCCTAGTGCTCCTCTGCTGTACCACGAAATAGACCAGCAATATATTCCGAATTTGGAATAACGAGAAAAAATTTGAAACCTTTGCAGCCAGCGATGCAAAGAGATTGATCTGACAGGAAGATGACTTAAATGAGGAAACTCAGTGATAATTTAATGAGGTGTCAGGTTACCTCTACTGGGATAATAATAAGAAAAGGTTAAAATACAAAATACGTAAGTAAATTGTACAAAAATTGAAGAAATTTAATATATCTGGCATGCGTAAGAAATAGTAATTGATTCAAAAATGTAAATGAATCCAAAGCTTTCAAACTTATACTCGTTTAAATACAGATTTTGCTGATTCAGAAAGTACGTTACTTGTATATCTTCTAAAATGCTTTTTCCATGCTTTGTTTGTAGTTGTTTCATTTTTCATTTCAGTTTCATTTTTTCCTCCTATTTTGCAATTTTCGCCATTCTTTCCCTCTGCTTTTAAGCCACCTGTTTATTAGTACTATTATTTATATTACAACTTATGTAAAAATTAAGTAAGGAAAAGTAAGGCACTAAAACTTTGCGACTTATTACGCTCTACGTGAGATTCATGGTGGTCGCTTATTGCATACAAATCATGCCAAATGCTTTAACTCTTTCGCATCGAGGGGCGACCAAATCTGTTTTCAATAAACATCGAAAACGCCCGTGTTTACGAATTTGTTTTGGAATAGTTTTCCTTTCCCCCTCCGGTTTCATCCATTGTGTGCAGTTTCACCTTACGGCCGGTTTGCACCTGCGAACGTCAATAGCTTTACGTTTTTCTCCTTTATTTGCTTCAAAAGAATGATTGACATGTCTTTTAAAAACTCGCGAAACCAATGAGCCATACATACTAACGTGGAGGGGAAAGAACTAGGTAGAAAATAAACGAGGCGTTGCGGCGGTTTGCTGTTGCCTGAATGGACGGGCGTTTCGGGCGACTTCGATGCGAGAGAGTCAATTTCTCTGCTTGGCTTTAGGTCCTAACAGTGAAAACTGAAAATTCGCCCTTTGTAGAAAAACATTCTGTCAGGCAATGAATCTACGGTTAGATTTTTCCCTATGAAACTGAGCCAAAAGTGTTATATAGTATCTAAATATGGAAGTGTTGTACATGTTAAACGTGATCTTCGTTGCATTACTTTCACTCTTTTACTACTGAAATAAAGAGATACTGATTATTTTGTAGATTGAATAATCCTCCTTGTGATCATGAAAAGGAGCAAAAACTGGAAAACGAGAAAGAACTAGAAAAGAAGCGAGAACAGGAAAAGATGCAAGAGCTGAAAAAGAATCATGAGCTGAATAAAAAGGAAGAACAGGAAAAGAAGGAGAAACTGGAAAAGAAGCAAGAACTGAAAAACAAGAAAAAACTGGAATTGACACAAAAACGAGAAAAGAAGAAGAAACTGAAAAAGAAGCAAAAGCTGGAAAAGATACAAAAACGAGAAAAGAAGCAAGAACCGGAAAAGATACAAGAATTGGAAAACATACAAGAATTGGAAAATAAGCAAGAACTGAATAAGAAGCAAGAGCAGGAAAAGAAGCAAAAACTTGAAAAGAAGCAAGAACTGAAAATGAAACAAGAGCAGAAAAAGAAGCAAAAACTGGAAAAGAAGGAAGAACTGAAAAACAAACAAAAACTGGAAAAGCAACAGAAACTAGAAAAGAAGCAGGAACTGAAAAAGAAGCAAACTCTGGAATGGATTCAAAAACTAGAAAAGAAAGAAGAACTAAAAATTCAGAAACAACTGGAAGAGATACAGAAACAAGTAAACAAAGAAGAACTGAAAAGGCAGAAGAAACTGGAAAAAATGCAAAAACTAAAAAACAAAGAAGAACTGAAAAAGAAGAAGAAACTGGAAAAAATGCAAAAAATAAAAGACAAAGAAGAACTGAAAAAGAAGAAGAAACTGGAAAAAATGCAAATACAGGAAACGAAGCAAGAGCCGGAAAAGATGCCAGAACTGGAAAATATAGACGAGTCAGAAAAGACGCAATACTTGGAAAAGAAGCAAAAAACGGAAAAGAATACAAATCTGAAAAACAAGCTGGAACCGGAAAAGAACTGTCAAACCCGAAAAGGAAACCGGATGAACTGCGAAAAGAGCCAGAACTGGATAACGACTGTAGAACGATTGATTTAATGACCAAACGAAGCAAGAACCGGAAAAGAAAAATAGAACAAATAAATCATATACCACTGCAAATAATAGCACTGCAAACATTAAATATCAACGTCAAAAAAGTAAACACCCTTCTTCAAGGGGGCCTTGCAATACACTGTCATATTCCAGAAGATATAGAAAAAAATCAGTTATAACCTCATTGCCAAAACAGTTGCAAAAGATATAGTTAACATAAAATTTCCTGAAGCCAGAATACCAAAATGCAGAATTCATAATATTCCAAAAAATTTCAACTCTGATGAACTGATTCAAATTATCGCCCAAGAAACATAATATTTCCGAGCTAAGACCTTTATTTAAACTGAATGATCAAAATAATAAATGGATCATAAAATGTCACGGTAAAACTTTCCAAAATTTTATGAGAAAAAAACAAATATATATTGGATGGCGCACCAATAAAATAACCGAGTTTACCGGTGTACGCAGATGTCAAATCTGCCAGGATTTCTCCCATAAGACAAACAAACCAAAATGCTCATTCTTCATCGGAAATTCTCATGTTTCTTGCGTTCTTCCCAAACTCCGTACTGCATAAACTGCTGGATTAACAATGAAATGTATGAAGGAAACTTTGAGTGTAAACATCCAGCTTTAGCTATTTCCTGGTCCACATATCAAACAGAAGTTAGACGAGTAAAATCCAATACATATTATCAACAATAATACAAGATCCTTCAGACTATATATAGACCATTTCCATCAATAAAAAGAATAATAATGTCATCCGCTTTCTCAAAATAAATCTTCAAAGAGAGAAGACCGCCACCGACCAACTAAGTCAGTATCAAGTAGATTATCTGGCAGATTTTATTATAACACAAGAATCTTATTGCATCCCTGGCAAAGTAGGAAGAATTCCAAATAACTGGACAATTATTCAACGTCATGCTTCAACCTTTGTTTTATCTACTCGTACAGCCATATTCATTCCAAACAATAAATGGAATTCTACAATAAGGATTAATACTCGAGATATAATCACAATTTCAATCAATACTAATGCATCTCAGCTTCTTATTACTAGTATCTATATATCTCCGTCAAAAATCCAAATCAAACCTTATCCACACTAAATGAAATCTTACAACAATAATAATAGTCCGCATGTTATTAGTGGAGACTTTAACTCCCATAGTACTTAATGGGGATACTTACAAACCGATCACAGAGGAGAAATACTTGAAGAATTTTTAAATGCAAACAATCTCATTCTACATAATCATTTTACTGAGCGATCTACCTCTGATAATACCTACAATAAAGATTGGACTGATCTTCTTATTTCTACAACACATCTTGATAATAAAATTAACAACAGATCAATACTAGATGAACACTGAATCTGATAACAAATATATCTCTTTTGATATAACTGAATATACGTCCTTTACTGCACTTACAAGATATAAAATCAATAATAACAAAGAAAAGAAATTTCAACAAAAGTTCAATTCAATTTCAAATGACTTTCTAAATTCTATTATTCTGTGTACAACAAAAACAGAACTTAATAATATTACCAAGGAACTTATCAGAAAGTTTCAAGATACCTAAGAACGTACCTTCTTCAAAAGATCATCAATTCCCATTATAAAAATCAACTGGTGACGAAAGAACTCCGAAAAGAAACACACAAAACACGAGCATTACGAAGAAAACTCAAATCATCGCAAACTGATGAAGAACGACTCAACCTACTTCAAAAATACAAAAAACGAAAAGCCTCATATAAAAAGCAAATAAAATCTGAAAAACGTTAAGCATGGTGCAACTATTGTTCAAACAACCAGGATACGTATGGCTCATTGTACAAAATTGAAACCAACAAAATCTTCCACCCAACGCAACTTACAGTCACTAATACGGGAAATAATGATAAAAATGTTACGAAGATCACTTTAGAAAACATCCTAGATGTTATTCTACCAAACGAAAGCATATATGATGATTCAACTGAACAAAGATTAATTCGTTTTAATCTACTTCCACGAAAATGATATCCCATTTACATCCATGAAACTCAATCGAATTATTGAAAAACTCAATAACAAAAATGCTCCTGGACCAGATAGAATCTGCATTCAAATTATACATAAAAGCTCTTGGAGAAATTCTTGAACGTTGTATTATAGGAAGACTTGAATACCAATTTCAACATCAAAATTTCATCAAGGAAAATCAGTATGGATTTAGGCAGCAAAAATCTACCATTCATGCAACCAGTGCAGTCCTAAATCAAATCGATGTTAATAAAATCAATAACCTACACTCCGCAATAATCAGCTTAGATCTTGAATCAGCCTTTGATTCATTATGGCGGCCTTCAATTAAAGAAGCACTTGGAAATATTGAATGTAATTATAATATCTATCAAATAATAAATAATTTCCTTGATAATCGCCATAATCTCATTTTATATAATAATACTTTAATCAGAAGAAAACAAGTTCGTGGATGTTCACAAGGCGCATCCTTTTCCTAAAATTACTGCTTTCGCCGATGATGTCGCATTTGTTATCAGTGGAAGGTCCTACTTAATCCTTCGAAGAAATTGTCAAGAAATAATAGCCATATTCCAGCAAAAATGCAAGAAAATTAAACCTGAAATTTAATCCTTCAAATCTAGAATCATGACAAATAATAAACCTGGATAAAATCTTACTAAGCAACTTTCTGTTAAAATAAATGACGAAAAAAATCAAGCATACTAAATCAATCAAATACCTAGGAAATTATAATACATGAAAACAACATCTTATCGAATATCTCAAAGAACTTAAAATTCGCACACATTCTATAAGTCAAAATCTTCGACATGTGCATGGCACAAACTGGGGTTTAAATCGCCATATCACCAAATTACTATATCGTACAGTAATAACCAAAATGATTACCTACGGCTCTGCCATCTGGGCATTCCCTATAACCACAAGAAAAAAAAAATTCTTACCTCAACACAACGACAATTTAATCTTAATATTTCCAGAGGCTTTCGAAATACCTCCAGTACTACTCTTAATATCTTACCTGGAACTATTTCACTCCATGTCGAATCCATTCAGGAAGCAATTGATTCTACAATATATGAACTTCGCCATAATATTACTTATAACAAAACCATATACATCACAGAGGATTACGAAATGTGCCCTGCTCCTTACAATAGACATCTCCTGCTGTATCACACACAAAAATAAAAACAGCAATAAACACTAAAACTAAAAAAAATTCAATTGAAGTATTTAATTATAGAATCAAATATTAATACTGACCGTCAATCTGCCATCTATGCTATCTCTAACACAGAAAATCAGACTTCTATTGTTTATGACATCAATAACCTCTCTAAAACAACAGATAATTTAAAAATTCATATATCATGGATAAGAGGCCATAGTAGAAATGCCGGTAACTTAACATTTGACAAACTTGCAAAGAAGCTGTTCCTAATCAAGAAAGCAATTTTCTATATACGAAATTTCCCAAATCTTATCTTCGACTGCCCATAAAAGAACAAATTACCCAAATATGCCAAGAACAATGGAATAACGCATCTACAGGTCGATGAAATTACTAGTTCTACCCCTATTGCAATACTGACACCAAGAGTACATAATCCTTTTTAACATGTAATATTACTGGCCATGGGCCATATCGTGTTTATTTTCATCAAAGAAACTTAATAGACACTGACTTCTGTATATGCTGCTAGAAAGGAGACAGTGATCACTATCTTTTCTCATCTCCTCTCAAGAAAGCATTTCATATTCGCGCACCCAGAAATATTGATATATAATTCAAAAGAACGATCAGCAAACTTCAACATGTTCATTCTAATATGAAACAAATTCACCAAAACGTAACACAATTGGATTAAATCTATGCAGAGTAACCCCATCTACAACAGACGAAATATAACAAAATATTTAATTTTCACCTTTGTAGAATTTTAAGATAATTATCGATCTTTGTCACAAATACTTATTTGTACTGATCGTAATAAAAAACGCCTTGCAAAATCCATAATAAACAGAATGAAATATAAAATTTGAGTCGTCAGAGTAAACTAGAACAGAAAGGGTGAGTCATGATACTGATTTGCTGTGTCATGACAAAAATGAGCTATGAATATTGTATGAGTCATGTAAAATATATGAACTTAAACGAGAAACTTTTTATGATCTCTGTAATCATGAACACTTTAGTCACTTATGAACTCTGCCTAATGAATACTGAAAACTATTTGTGATCATGAACTCTAAAATACAATTTTATTCTCTTCTACATGTTATACTTCTATTTTATTAATTTTATTATATGATATATCATATATTATCCTATACTTTAGCACTTTATTCAAAATTATAATTTTATTATATGATACATTATGTACAATTCTATACTTTATGTATTAAGCTATATTTTATTTCCCATATTTTAAGTATTATTCAGTATTTGTCATGATATATTCTGTTTTAGCATTTTATTCCAAATTTGGAAAATTCAAAATTTTGTTATAATGGCACATTATGTGTTATTGTATACTTGATGTATTATTCTACATATATTTTTCTTCTATTTTAAGAATTATTCCAAATTTGCCATATGATATCTCTACATATAATAAAAGAAAGAGTCTGTCTGTGTGTTGTGTGTGTTTCTTTCGTTCGCGCTGCGCGTAAGCTAATAGACACAGGGCTACAAAATTTGCTACATGAGGTGTATCTAGACAAGGGCCAGTGCACCTCCAAGCGATTTTTTCGAAATTCGAATTCGAATTTTTTTTATTTTATGTTTTGTGACGAAACCGCGTCATTTTGAGACATAATGGGCTATAGGAAACCGAAATTTTACTCTACACACTCCATTTTCAAATCGTCATGAAACGTAAGCACTTAGATATTTTACGAACTTAAAATAAATTTCTTGTTTCAATAAATCGATTAAATACGAATTTATTTAACAAATGGAGCTTAACACATTTTCAACGGGATATTTTCTAAAAAAGTTTATTTTTAAAAATGTACAGTTTATTTTTCTTTGATTTTTGGACACGTTAAACATTCATCCTTCCTACTGCTTTTAAAAAAAATTTTTGGAAAACTGATAATATTTTGTACTTTTAAAAATATGTTTAAATGAAGCTTCCGAGTACACTTCGCACATCTCACATCTTTAAAAATGTGATTTTGGCAACAATTTTCCTGTCTTATTGTTGTTGATATATTTTTGATGAAATCGCATCATTTTGAATAGTTTCATTCTTTTAGAAATAAGGGTTTGGCAACAATTTTTCATCGTATTTCTTATGTCACTGTTTTTAAGAAATCGGCATATTTCATTGTCATGTATATATATATAATACATTTTTATTGATTTTTTTGATAAAGTTGTTCTGTAGAGCAAAATTCTGCGCGGAATTCTGTTTGTAAAATACTGAAAAGTTTTGCGTATTTTTTTTTTCTTCAACGGAAAGTTGGTTAATTTTTTATTATGATAATAATTATTTGCATTAAGGGTGTAGGGTTTATGTTTTTTTTAAGTTTAAACTACCTTTCCTGTCAAGCCTTACTTTCCCCTGGAATTGCCAATGCCAGAGTATGTAAATTTTAGTAGAACGCGCAAAGGATTCAAATTGTCAGCGGAAGTAATCTGAGTTAAATAGAAGGGAAACGAGTTCGAAGGTGTGCTTTCTTGCTTCACGAGCGTGGAGGTGGCTAGTTAGAAATTGAAGAACGACGCGTTTCGGCCTGTGTGCTTGCCTCGCCAGATTGTTAATTTTTCAACGTAGTATTCAAAAGTTTGCTGAATTATCAGCGGTATCTTAGAACGCGGTGAGGTTAGTTACGTTTAGAGAGCCTCGTAGTTAGTCACTTGTTATTATTCTTATTTTAGTTTCTTATTTTTATTTTACCGCCGGGTCGGCGTAGTTTGTGAGCGTCAAGAGCACGCATTTGTAATTTCTAAAGTTGAATAAAAAGGGATTTAAACCCTTTTCAAGACTTTGTCTACTTTCCAGTTCTTAGCAGTCACCACTATTGTTGCGTGCAGGTTGGAAGCGCGCAACATAACATTAGGGCCTTAACACTTGTCGAACTGAAATGGACGAAAATTGGATGGAAGTTGCTGGAGAACAACAAGAAATGGCAAGCCAATTGGAAGGATTTGGATACCTGGTCCAGACGATGACAGCGTCAATCAAGCCAAACGTTAATTTCGAAGGAAAAAATTCGGTGGCGATATTTCTAGAATGCCTCGACAATCACTTCCAGCTCTACCCTGTGCCTGAAAGACAAAAAGTTGCCATCTCCACATCTGCACTAAGAGGACAGGCCGCGCTATGGTGGAAGAATATAGGCAAATTCTTATTAGGGGAATTCGGAGGCCAGATTCAAAAATAAAAGCAATCAAGAATTTCCCACCTCCCAACACCGCCAAGAAAATTTCTTCTTTCCTTGGGTTATGTTCTTATTATCGGCCATTCATAAAAGATTTTGCTAATATTGTTGAATCCTTGTTAGTAATTAAAAGAAAGAAAAGTAAATTCATGTGGACAGCAGAAGCAAATGCCGCATTCGAAAGGTTAAAAGAAGCGCTTATCAATGCCCGTTTTGAAATTCCCGGAGGGGGACGAAAACCTGGAAATTGCAGCAGATGCGTCGGACTATGCTGTGGGTGCGGTTCTTATGCAAAATGGCCATCCTTTGGCAATTTTTGACATTTGAAATTTGGCATTTGAAAATTTCAAAAAATCGTTATTAAAGGCCTTCCCCATAGTGAAAGATCGAGCAAGGCTAGAAGCCAAACTGTATAGTTTTTATCAACGGAATATAGAAGAGTTGAAGGACTTTATTCTGTGAAAAATTAAGCTGACGGATATGCTGTATGGGAAGAAACCCGACGAGGAGATTATTGAAATAATCTTACCAAGATTGTTACCTGCTGTTCAAGACTACTTCGAAATTAGAAACCCAAGCACATTGTAGGAGCTCTTCGAATTAGCGGTGAAGTTCCAAAATCGCAGAATAGCGGAAAAATCTAGAGGGGCATCGTATTCTCAAAGTATACGAAGGCAATATTCAAATGAGCAGACCAGAAATGCAAACCGCTCTTATGGGGGAAAGAGCTATCAAGCAAGGTCATCGAAGCTCGAAGGTCAAGGCCCAAAAAGGAAATTTGAAAACAACCGTCCGCGTACCCAGAAGGCAGAAGTTGAAAGAAAAGTTTTAACGAGTAGAGGGGCCTGTGAAAGCGAGGGTCCAGACCCCGGAAGTTTTGAAAAAACCCTCAGGAAGACACTTAAATACGGTCATCGTATAGAACTCACAGTTACCAATTATACAAGTCCTGGTTGGCGATGTACCAGTAGAAGCGTAGAAGCCCTCATCGATACAGGAGCAGAAGGTAATTTTATGAGTGATATTTTTTTAAGAACTTTAATAGGTTTCGATTATTTAAAAATAAAAACACAGAAATCATAGCAGCGCAAGGACAAACTTGTCATTGTATTGGAAAACTATCTTTAAAAATTCAAGTTCAAAACGAAAGCCTTAAAGTATTAATTTTTGTAGTAAAAAATTAATAATTAATCCACTTATTTTAGGTATGGAGTTTTTAAAAGCCGCAAAGGCCAAACTGAATTTTCAGGAAAGTTCTATCGTGCTCGAAATGGATCGGAGGGTGGTGGAACCAGTAGAACAACCGCAAGTTGACCTTAGCCATTTGAATGACCATGAAAGTCAAGCCATCCAGCAAGTGATGAGTACTTTTTCAAACTTGTTTTCAGAACGGCCTTGTAGCTGTCAAATAGTTACGCATGAGATACAGTTAACTGCCGACAAACCCTGTAGGACTAAACCTTACCGCTATGATAAACAAAAAGACCAAGTCATAGAAGATCATATTCAGGAAATGTTAAAGAACAAAATAATAACGCCCATAAATAGTGAGTACGCGAGTCCAGTCGTACTATGTAAGAAAAAGAACGAGTTTCCTCCTTCGGATAAAAGGGCTTGGAGGTTTGCTATCGATTACAGAAAACTTAATAGTATTACTAAATTCCCAGTTTACCCTTTGCCGGTTCTAGAGGAAATTGCGAAATCGCCGAACGCTGGTAGTTCGGTGGCTGCATGTTCGTTTTTGTAGTTTTCCACGTGTGTAATTTGTATACGAGCAATTTTCCTTAGAAAGACCTCCACGAAGGCCTCCCTCATGCAGACAGCCCTTGTATATTTTCCAGTAACCAAACAAACCAAATTATTCTACATTTTATTAATACTGTATTATAAGAGGCATATAATTGTGGCAACAGTTTTATAGATAGGTAGGTTGTTTCTCTGTAGAATTATATATATATATATATGGATGTTGACCATTTTTGTTGCAAAGAAATATATCATTCTCTGCTAACCCAGGCTTTAAAGTCTGAACTAAAACTGTACCGATGTTCTAGAGGGCAGTAAACCACAATAATGATTGAAATGTGATAGGCAAACAAAATATGCTTTGGCCCAAAATTATATCTCATAGATAAAACTAATATTATTTATGCAATCAATATGAGTAATGTTTCATGCACTTAGAAGAAAGCTAAAGTAAAAATTTGTATACAGTAGAACTTGGTCAATCTGTTCCTAAGAGTCTGAATAAAATGATGAGGTATTGAAATGGAATGACAAATGCTCTAAGCCAAGCTTAAAGTTTCAGAGTTTAACTTCAGCGTTCATTCAGTCAAAACGTTTTCTGGTAGCAAATTAAACCCTTGTTTAGAAGAAGAAGATGTTTGTGTGTGTGATTATGGTAAAGCCTCCAGGGCTATCTGCCTAAGAGGACTGATGCTTTCGTGGAGGACTTTCTAAGGGAAACTGGCTCTTATACAGGTTACACATGGGAATAACCTCGAAAACGCTCATGCAGCCAGCCCGTTCGCGGGATTCGTACCTCGGATCGAACTACCAGTGTTCAGCGATTTTACCGCTCGGCCGCTGGTGGGCTAGAAGATATGAAACTGAGAGATGTCGGCCGTTAAATGGAACACCGTATTTCCTTACGCACTTCTCCCCCTTTTTGTAGTAAATGTTTCGTAAGTAAATCGAGAGGGAAAAATTATGCGAATACCTCAATTTCCAAAGGACGTGGTTACAGCAAGAACATCAGAAAAGAAAAGTATTCTTTGAATGACCTACATGTAACTATCACAATATTACTTTTTTTAAGTAATCTTTATTCCAACAAGAATGAGTAGTAATATTAACATTAGTTTAACTAATATGATATCTTCATGTCTACATCCCTATAACATAGATCTCGCCGTTGTTATTCCTCAAAATATCTATGCAGCTGCTTCAGCGAAATGGTAAATTGAATGTCAGTTGGTGTTTGCTTCGCTCTGACTTGTCGGTTATTGAATTAGACTAACAAAAAATTCAACAGTTAGATAGGAACGTTTCGGCGGTATCTTCGCAAGTATTTTGCGAGAGTTTGTCTGTTAGTAAGATGAAAACAATCACTATATGAGCAAATTCATTTTAGAATTTAAGGGAGTTCGTTTTCTGAACGCACTGAGAAAGGAGAAAAATCACGCGAATAATTTTAAAAATTTCAGAACCTGGCGCTTTAGATCAAAGAGGAAATATACGCAAGGGAGAAAAGGGATTTACGCGAGAAATACGCTAATTGTTTGCATGCAAGACGTAAGAAAAAAATGATGGTATTATACGCTGAATATATAAAAGCAGAATTCTCTTACATTATAACTTTTATTGTACATTTTATAAGACATCTATATTGTATAGTTTAAACAGTGTGGGATTTTTATTTTTCTGGGAAGCGAACACAAACTGACATTCCGTCTACAACTTCGCCGAGTGAGCTGCACATTCACCTTCTCCAATTATTTATGATTGAATTGAGGCCTAAGGAGTACCAAGGACAACAATAAAACTGTCAAGATTCATTTGCAGGGAACTAAAAATGAAGACATAACAAAGATGCGTGGTTTAAGTATCTGTATTTTTAAAGTATGAAATAAAATATATTTATTCCCAGCCATGGAGACTGTATACAGGGAATTCTAAACATGTGCTACTTTTAACTGTTTAGCCATTTTGCTGTTCAAATGGGTTTCCCAACTAGTCAGTTTGCCGAATCCCAGCTAGCCCGTTCGCCTGCAATAGAATCCAGTCTAAATTGAACTACGAGTATTCACCCGAATCTACATTAATTACACCATCAAGTGATGTGTCTCTTTTTATAACATAAATATTAGTGGTAAAAAATTCAGTATGAGTTAGAGTATCAGTTGTGAAACAGGCTGTTGGCCTTAATTTCTCATTATCAAAACTAATCGAATTACACTTAATGAGTGAGAATTTTTTGATAAGTAAGTTAATAATAATCATAGTTTTTTACTTTATACATTCTGTTCGGTACGCTACACTTAATTCACACTTAAATGGCAGTGTTAATATTTTCATCATAAGTCTGAGTTATTGCCACCAAATATTATCACCCTGTAATACATTTAAAGAAATTAATGAAGAATCTGTACGTTTCTCGCATTGTGAAAAAACAACGGTACCTAGAACCATCCACTTTTGAGTAACGTAGTCCTCTATCTGAATATGGACACCTGGAGGCCCAAAATCTGAATGTCTTTATTTGTTTGATTATCTAGTATTTGATACAGTATAAAACTTTAATTATGATTTATTTATTAGCAATGACCATTCTGTTTTGCCCAATAAAGTGGGGTCCAACCACAATTGTTTATTGTATTTGCCTGAATATTAGACTCTTACTTACCTCGTTGGCATGAAACTGATTCATTCTTAGACTTATTATAAGCAAAAGTAATGAACACAATACAAAAACATATTACTGAAATTGAATGGTATACAGAGTTCGCACACATGGAAATTAAGTACTTTTAAGAACCATTAATGAAAAAAATTAAGGATCTATAATTCACTCTTCTAATATCATCCTAAAAATAAAATAGATTTTTAAGTAATATAAATTATTACTAAACATGAATTAATTAACATAATTATTAATAAGTTTGAGAATAAAATAAACTACATACAGTATATTAAGTAGCATTAAATATTTTACACTTATAATAGGTAGGACACATTTGAAAGAAGATAAGTGACATTTACGTTTTACTAATAGTTAGCTTTATGTTAATTTTTTTTGTCTCATTTTGTCACATACTTGGTCAGTCTAGAGCAGAGGTTCTCAACCGGTGGTATGCGTACCACTAGTGGTACGTAAGAAGAAAATAGGTGGTACACAAAGAAGCAAAGTATTTTTAACTATTTATTTCAAAAATTAAAACCCCAACATCCTGATTGAGTTTTTTTCTCTAACACTCGTAAATTTATGCGATCTGAGCTTTGTTCGAGAGTGGTGGTAGTAGTAGTAGTACTTTGTGGTGGTGGTACTAAAGGTTTTCAATTTTTGTTTAGATGGTACACGTTAGTCAAAAGGTTGAGAATCGCTGGTCCAGAGGTTTAGTAAATAGCAAGTAGATTTTATGTCAAACGGCATAGGTTAAAATGAGAAGTCAGATCATAATCAGCATGATTCATAACAAAGGACTGATGTTATCACCGCCGCTGCTTGTTTAGAGAGAGACCTGCTGATTAGAACAAACCTGAAAGGCCTGGTGTAGGCACGGTTGGCAAGTGTTGAAAGTTAATCAGGCTCTGTTTGATGCAGTTAGTGTCATAGCTTTGTGTAGAGTTCCAGGGGTTGTAACCCAGTTAATATACTTTTAGGTTCCAATAAGCCATTTAAAGCACCAGAGGTGATAAGTTGTTTTGTATTATTTTAAATCTCACTAGATGCAAAGAATATGTTTTACTTGAATTTCTACATTTTTGTGTTTTATCTTGCGACTACAGTTAGTATTAACGAAAGGCAATAACTCGCTTTAATATGTAGAGATAATTTTTAAGGGTAAGCAGTTAGTTAGAAATTATCAAATTACGTGAATAGGTAACCTTAGTCATTATGGATCCTATTAAAATCTAAATCTAATAAAATTTCACAGTTTAAAATACATGTAATTTATGACACTGATTCTTAAAGGACATTAGAATAATTACACATTTAAAACTACAAAACATTTATGTTTTGTAACAACAACACTCGACAAAATATTTATCCAAAACATCAAACAATATTTATCAACAAAATATTATTTATTAATTTTATTTTAATTTGAAGCTTTACCAAACATTTTGGCTAGTTTATATTGATTTCCTTCTCTTTAAGCATCTTTCCTAACAATAATTAGAGATTTGTCTCAATATACAAACCAGTGCTCTCGCTAGCTTCTGCGTACTTTTATCTCCTAACTTGTAAACTTCTCCATAATGTACCTATGAGGGTTTACTTTATCTGATAAAAGTTAAATAGTCCAAAACCCCCAACAGACGTGAAGCAAATTATCACTATGTCTGAAAGTAACTACAATATCAGACAAAGGTTTAAATAAGCCTTTTATTTAAAAAGAACTTCGAACAAACATAAAGGCATGTTCTGATGCTAACAAAGTCAATTACATCTCATGGTGGCATAATTAAACAAGAACAGTCAAATTCAAACTAAAAATGTGGACGAGTGGTCAAAGATTATACAATTTAATTTTAATTTAATCTGACTCAGTAACTCTATCATATGAGGAAACAGAAATGGAAAATTATAGTAAAGGCTGAAATCATAAACAATTGGGTAA
Organism: Stegodyphus dumicola; assembly: GCF_044657685.1. Lineage (NCBI taxonomy): Eukaryota > Metazoa > Arthropoda > Arachnida > Araneae > Eresidae > Stegodyphus > Stegodyphus dumicola. The sequence continues at coordinate 188,727,541 of NC_140776.1, read as the reverse complement.
TTTACATAATAATAACTGCACATATCTTTGACATAAAAAGATTTTTAATTAACTGTTTTAATTAACTGATTTTTAATTAACATTTTAACATAAAAAGATTTTTAATTAACATCCAGTTGGGAAAAAACTTACTGGGTATAAAATGTCAGCCATTAACTTGAAATTATTTTAAAATTTTTTGAAATTATATTAAACTTGAAATTATTTTAATAAATAAATTTAATCTGGCTCAATAACTCTTATCATATAAGAAACAGAAATGGAAAATTATAGAAAAGGCTGAAATCATAAACAGTTGGGTAATTCACATAATAAGAACTGCACATATCTTTGAAGAATAATTTTCTTTATGTATTCAGTTTCTTTCTTCAGCACGTTTCCTTTTCATTTTAGAATTTTTGGATTTAATTAAGGATTTCCGTTTTTCTAAAAAACACTAAATGCATTTAGAATGTATAGAAAAGTGACTAATTTAATTTCTTTAGTAATATGGAATTCAAAAGAAATATGAAATATATATCAGAGCTGGTGTGGCAGAATTTTTAGAATTTAGTGACAACAAAATCTAGAAATGCCAAAACTTTTAGAATTTAGACAGGCACTGCAAGCAGAATTTAGATAGGCACTATGCAATCGAATTTAGGATCCACAGAGATTTCATCAGATGTCAGAATGCCTCGTGCCACCTCTGTGTATGATGCATTAAGACATATTAGATGGATATTTTACATTGTAAGTTTTCAATTTCTTTATTAATAAAAAAAACCCCTTTCTATAAATCTTTCCTTTCTTCCCAAGTGATAAGATTAGAAGCATTTTTGATATTTTCCATGCTTGTATATAGTGAAAAGCAGAGAATATAAAGGGAAGATAAACATGTTAAAAAAAAAAATTCTAGTATCAGGAGTAAAACATTCAAATATTATGCCTTCATTGTTCTTCCAGACGTTCTACAAAAAGTAAGAAATTCATCTCAAACTTTCTGTAAAGTACATCCATTACGCGCTGATACCATGGAGACATTTTTCATTTTGTCACATATTTCTCGAATCTTCTAGAATCGTGGGTCTATAAATCTTGCCTTCAAACCGTTCTAAATTTTCCAAGCTGCAATGTCAAAAATACTAAAGAAAAATTATCTCAAACAAATCTGTAAAAGCAAAATGACAGAAATATTTTGGAAAAAAAAAAAAAGGAGAGAAAAAATGTAAAATTAATTTTATAGAGAAAACTGATGCATATTCTGAGACAATTACATGGGTGGGATAGAAACTTTTATATGTCATACAAAGCAGATCATGTTTGTTTAAATAGTTAAACCGAAGGAGTCAAAGGAAATCGATTAATTGGAAAAGGTTTCATTTATTTCTATCAGCTAATCCACTTCCAAAAGCAAAACTTATCTATACAATTCAAAATGGCATTTGACAGGTGATGCGCTAGGATGCCTTCTCTTCAATTTGGTCCTAGAAAAAGTAATAAGAGATTCAAATATCAATACCATCTTTCATAAACTGGTACAGATATTGGCTTTTCCTGATGACATTATCATTATTACTACTACAATACAAGCTGTACTAAAATGGGCTTTTATATCTCTAGAGGAGGCTCACAGGAGGGGCCTGAGAATTAATGAAAATAAAATATATGCCATGCACTAAATGAGGCATCTAGATAGGACACTTAGACATGGGAGAATATAAATTTCAAAGTGTTGCCAGCTTCACATATTTAGGGACTGAAACTTCAACAGAAACAATATTACTACAAAAATACAAAAGAGAATCACTGCAGTCAATAGCTGCTTCAGTGGAATGCAAAAATATATGTACTCAAATGTTGGTCAAAGAAAAACAAAGGTTTTACTGTATAAGACCAATTTTGACATATGCATATGAAACGACCGTAATGCGCATAAATGAGGATATTGTTACGAAATGTCCAGCCGCGGTGAGATACCTTCCCCGCAAAACAGTTTTAGTGTTGCCATAAAATGGCAAGATAAGGCAGAGTTGCCACATTTGGCGAGAAATCGCCCATTTGGCGACAAAACTGGCGATATGCAATGGACGGATGGAAAACCTGCTGGAACGAATTCTTCCTGGTTTAGCCCAGAATGTTCCCGAACACCAGTCAAAACTTATATAAACCCTGCTGGTACGCTAGTATCAAGTTGGTGTCTCTTTTAGCGAGTCAATCCCTGCAGAGTCGATCGAGTTGACAGCCGGGCAGTGAGTGCCAAGTGGGTCGTCGAGTGCACTGAAAGCTGTTATCGCTGTTAATGCATCATCGAGAGGACGTGTTGAGCTCCGGGAACGACTGAACCGAAGAGTCGGGAGCTGTGCTCTGTGTGTCGTCGAGTGCATCGCGAGTTGTAGCAAGTACGTGGAGTTGAGTCGGGTGCTTTGCAGGAAGTACTCTAGTGCTTTGCCGTGAAGCTGTCTCCACTGTGATAGCCTGAGCTAACATGGAGGCTGTGTCGCTGATCGTGTCAGCGTGTTTATAGTAGTTCATCGACGGCTGTAAAATGTGTTTTGGAGCTGTCCTCACAATACTGGCCAATAACGTATGTTTCGATACTTCATCAAGTAATATTGTCATTATTCTCTCCAAATCCTCACGAACCCCATACGAACGTGAAGGAAAAAAATAACGTAACAACTGTTGTCAGAAGAAAAACTTAACAATATGTTGGGCATCTTTGAAAGGAAGGTTTTTGAGAAGTACTTTTGGAGGAATACAAAAATATAGTGTGTGGCTTAGAAGATCAAATTTGAAGCTATATCGCAAATATAACGAACATGACATCATTTAAAAAACAAAGAATAAAATGGGCAGACCATGTAAATAAAAAAAGTCTTCAACGGCAGACCAAATCTAAGATGACTACATAATGGCCTACTGGTCTTAAAATCCAAAAACTGTAAAACGCTAGCTGTGAGAATATTGGCCTGAAAAAAGCTTTTTGAGAACGCCAGGGTGAACTTTGGAGGATTTACTGGAGGATGGAATTATTAACTCAAGAATACTGAGGTGCATGTTATAAATTTGGGACTCTATCATAAATAAATCAATGCATTCAAAATTTATAAGGAATGAAATTCCACATAAAAGAAAAGCTCGGAAAATCCCGAATTCCAGGTACAGGAAAATTCCGCTAGTGGTATGTAAAAAACAGAATTCTTATTAAAAAAGCCAATTGAATGGCAAAAATGTCAACTTTAAAATTATAAAAACAATCAACAAATTTGTTTACCAACTTGAAAAGTATCACCATACAAAAGCACATAAGTTTTTTAAATAACATTCAGTCAAAAAAGACACATATTTTGATTACTATAAAATCTCACTGCACCTGGAAAGTTGGCAAAGATGTTGCCAGTTTTTATTGGGCAACACACAAATAGACATTTATATGCATTAAAGACGTATATATAAATATAAGCATCTTACCAAGGTCTTCGTTCAGAAACTTTTCATATTTTCATACTGATTAATCCATAGTGTGTCTTATGAAGATTTTGAATTTGAAGGTAGCCACAGATACAAAATTATGTATCCACTTTTCAGTAGCAAGGCAACAGTTTTCTAATGCAATTATTTGTTGGGCTTTTGCTACACAGCAATACATATGCTGGCTGGATCTAACTGATCTGATTTCTACATGAATATTCCACACTTTGGGATTCAATGCTTCGACTGCAACATCAAAAGGTAATTCGCTGATTTCAATTCAGTGTAATGGTGGTGTAATTCAAGAGGACTTGTTTTCAATTATGGTACGTTTCCGAAAACATATTTATGCTTTTACAGCGTATATCAGAAAGATGTACCGAATGGTATCAATTCATCCTACTCAACAGCAGCTACAGATAATTTTTCGGAAAGAGTCAATTAATGGTCCAGTTAAAACTTTTGAGTTGAACACGGTCACTTATGACAAAGTGCATCTTTTTTACCCATGAGAACATTACGTCAGCTTGCTATGGATGAGCTCACAAATTTTCTATTAGCAGCTGCAGTTCTACAGAGTGATTTTTACATGGATGATGTGCTAACAGGGTCCAATTCATTGAGGTCGGCAAAAGAGCTACAGCATGAACTAACTGAGATTTTAAAAAGTGCAACTATGACTCTGCACAAATGGTGTAGCAACAATCCTGAGCTTGCAGTTAATGTTGATGATGAATACACATTTCAGTGCGAAAATGAAGTCTCAGCTCTTGGTGTTTCCTGGAAAGCATATGAAGATTGTTTTAATTTTAAGGTTAGGTTAGGCTATTTAATTACGGCAAAGCCTTGAGGTCTTCGTGGAGGTCTCTCTAAGGGAAACTGGCTCGTATACACGTTGCACTTGGGGAAAAACCACGAAAACATCCAAGCAGCCAGCCCGTTCGCGGGATTCGAACCTCGAGCCAAACTACCAGTGTTCAACGACTTTCCCGCTCGGCCGCTGGTGGGCTGTTTTAATTTTAAAGTGAAAGTAGTAAATGAGTGTGGAATTACTAAAAGGCAAGTTTTGTCGACAATAGCGAGAATCTTTGACCTACTTGGTTTATTGGATCCCGTGATAGCTAAAGCTAAAATATTTCTTTAGAGACTATGGTTTTTGAAGTTCAATTGGGACGATCTTCTACCTGAAAAGAAGCCAAAGAATGGCAACGGTTTTTCTCTGAACTGCCAAATATTTGTAAATTAGAAATTAACAGATGCATTCTTGTCACAGAAGCAATTGTTATTGAATTACACGGATTTTGTGACGCCTCCGAGTTAGCTTATGTAGCTGTAGTTTATTGAAAATCCGTCTCCCAATATGGTGAAGTAGTAATATAAGGCTTGTAACAAGTAAATCAAGAGTTTCTCCTATAAAGCAAGTTACCATACCAAGATTACAGTTATGTGCAGCTGTATTGCTTGCGAAGTTATTGACTCGAGTAATATCTGCTCTGTAATAATGTATTTTTCTGGAGTGACTCTATGATAGTCTTTTCCTGGCTGCAAAAGGAGCTCTGCTGTATGAAAACGTTTGTTGCTAATCGAGTTGCAGTGGTTCAAGAAATGACAGATGTGCAACAGTGGCGGCACGTTCCATTCAGTGAAAATCCGGCTGATATTATCTCCAGGGGACTTGACTCAATCAAGTTTGTCCAAAGTGAACTATGTTATCCTGGTTTCTTGATGAAGGATGAGTAGCCATGTAAAAGTTATTCCTACTGAACTTTTGTGAAAGATTTCCTTAATGAACTCAAAAAACTTAATGACTCTAAAATTTCACTTAATATAAAAGTCAATTATTTCCTAAGTGAATTCTTAAATTCGAGTAATAATTATGTTAAACTTTTGCATATTTTAAGTTATATTTACAGGTTCTACAATAATTGCAAGGCTAAGAACAAGATTAGCTGTCCTCTTAGCAGTGAAGAAATTAAACATGTGGAATTAAAACTAATCAAAATCGTTCAAGAAGAGTTTAAAAAAGAATTAGCTAGTCTCCAGAAAGATGGTAAAGTGGTTCCAAAACAGTAAGTTAAAAAAAAATGTATCCCTTTTTAGATAAAGAAAATATTTTGCGAATAGGCGAAATAGTAAGTATAACTTTGAAAGAAAATTTCCTATAATATTGCCGAAAAATCATAGATTAACGATCTTATATTTCTCTCTAATCTTGAGATGATCTATAAAAAATACATGCACATTGGACCTCAAGGATTACTGTGCAATATTAGACAGAAATTTTGGCCTTTAGGTGCTCGTAATCTTTGTAGGAAAATAGTCCATGGCTGTATGATTTGCTTTAAAGCAAAACCAGCCCCTAGTGACCAGCTCATGGCCCATTTACCACAAGAAAGAGTTACACCAAACTTCCCAGGAGTTGATTTTTCTGGGCTATTTATGATAAACTACAAAAATCAGAAGAAAGGAGTTCTAAATAAAAGTGAGGAGTAAAGTTCTTAACAAAAGGCGTATTCTTCTAGTGAGGCCTTTATCACAGCATTAAAAAGATTTGTTAGCAGAAGAGGTAAGTGTGCACGTACCTTTTCCGACAACGCGAGAAATTTTGTTGGAAGTAATTTAGAACTGAAAAAAACTGAACAAGTTGATCAACAAACTAGACGAGAAGTTGGGAATTATTTATGCGTCGAAGGCATTGATTGGACTTTCATTCCTACACGTGCTGCTAATCACAGAGGACTCTGGGACGCAGCCGTCAAGTAAGTCAAACATCATCTCAAACGTATGGTGGGAAATTTAAAATTAACATTGGAGGAATTTTTAACTATAATTACTCAAATTGAGGGGATACTTAATTCACGCCCACTGTATCCTATGTCAGCTGAGTTAGATGACTTTGACGTCTTGAAGCCTGGTCATTTTTTGATTGGAAGACCAATAACTGCATTAGTAGAACACAGCATTTTAAATGCCACAGCAAATGAACACAGCATTTTAAATGATAACATGTTAAACAACTGAAAAAAATTAACGAAAGTAATTCATTCCATCTGTAAATGTTGGTCAAACAATTATTTAAGTACACTTCAACAAAGAAATAAATGATATTATGGAAAAAATATTGTAGAAGTTGGTACTATGGTCATTCTATGAGAAGATAATACACCTGTTTAATAATACACCACTAGGTAGAATTATAGAAACGCGAGCAGGTAAAGATAATAAAGTAAGAGTCGTAAAAGTAAAAAAAAAAAAAAAAAAAAAAAACTTTTATAAGGCCAATTTCTAAAATTTGCATTTTACCTTTACTTAAATGAGTAAAATTAAAGTAATTACAAGATGTAGATTTATGTAATTATATTGTAATTAGATTGTGTTGCAATGCTTATGAAAATTTTAAATTGTTGAATGTAACCACGTCAACGCCGGGCGGTATGTTCATGCCTGCGAGTGCAGCGCTCCTGGTGTAAAAAAATTGTTACTGGTAAGTTAGTTGCCAAGAGTACGAGATGCAGTAGGTTTAATACATTGAGTGCCAGTTTTATTTACAGTCCATTTTAGAGAATATAATAATATTATCTTTGAAGAAAGCGAACCGGTCAACAGCCTCCTTATTCCTGTTATTAAAAAATTTTTCTTTCCTGTCCATCCCCCGGGGGGGGGGAGGGGAGTTGACGCAGAGAACTCTCTTAGGCTACTGGCTAGGATTGTACCTAGACAGTCTCGGCCATGGGGGTATAATATTATTGAATTGTGTGGTTCCACGTGCCCAGGAGGATATACCTCAGGACTAACTGTTGGCCTGCCTGGGTGGGTAGGCCTCGGTGTGGGACGGCACCATAGTTTGCTAAGTAATGACAATATTGTGAACTGCAGCCCGCATAGTAATGGTAGGTAGTCTTTAAATGACCAGTCAGATCTCCAAAGTGACATTTTCCCGCCACAGTGAAACCTGAGAATCGGGAATGGTAGCCCCGCGGGCACAGGAGGTAGCCGTGGTTATAGAGACCATTTTTAGTCTGCCACCCAGAATTGGGAACCCGGGGTGGTAGTATGATTAGTGTATGTTCTTGGGAGACTAAATTCTGGGATCCAGCCCCTTGCCTGATATGGGGGTTCCACAGTTGGTACCAGACGTGTAATGACAAAGAACGGGGCACGTAATATTTCTCTCTAATATTGGGGGGAGGGGGCATCTGGGCTAGGTCCATCAACAGTAACTATGCTAGCACTTATACTGAAGTTTTAAGTGCAGGCAAAGTAGCCTCACCTTTGCTTGCCTTGACCAAATTTATAGTTAAATTTCAGTTATAAATCGCCAGGAATGAACCGGATATCTGTAAGTATGTATGTTAATAATCAGACAGAACTTAACATGGTTAATTTACCAGCATGTTAAGATTACCCTGTCAGCCATCAGGATTAGTATTCATATTAATCATTGTGAAAATGTTCCAAATAAAATACAAATGAAAGTGAAAAAAGCTGTCAACAAAACTGTCTCAGAAAAGTAAAATTTGTTGCTAGAATACCATGGAGATATTTAGATACCAAAGACGAAAGTTGGCTCACCTTGCCAATTTTCGTGTTTGGTATGAGGCGAACTTTTTTGGTGATGTGAGATCATGAATCTAGGATCAATAAGATCATCATTTGAAGAAATAAATGAAAGTTTTGCTTGAATTATGCTCAAAAGATGAGGCTAAAGATCATGATATATGTGGCACCATTACGCTTTCATTCGATTTTGCTCGTACAACTCAGGTTTAAAGGTGTTAAATGCAAATAAGAACTGTAGCATATTTGCGTTGCTACGCTACCAACATTATACCAGTAAGAAATGTAAAGAAACCTTACACATAGAATATCAGTGTGTGAAAATGCATGTCTTCCAGTTATTCTGTATATTTGAGTAATAAAGTCTTGTTCGTTCAAAATTAGAGAGATTTCTCTAAAAATTCATTACAGACGTATAAAAGAAATAAATATCTGGTGGTAATCACTGGGATAAAGGTGAAACCAGTGTTTATTTAAAAACAAAAGAAATACAGTATGTGTGAGTATTAGTTTTTATGAATACTGTGCCATTTTATATGAAAGTGTTTCATCTTATTATTCAATTCAACTAATAGAATGATATTCTAAGTTTGGATTAAGCATCAAAATACTTAAGCCTGATTACGATGTTCTTTTAAAATTTGAGCTCTTCTATTTAGAGTGGCAAATTTACTATGTTAATGTTAGAATATATTTATATTATGAAAAGTAAGATTTGTCTTACCCAAACAGCCTCTGAGAACTAAATCAGAATCCACGAATGGATTCACATTTTTTAACTTTCATTTACGTAAGACATTTCTATGCCGTATGTAATTGGTGAATGTCCTTTTCAAAGCATTCACTTTCTGTTTGTTGTATCAGGAACATTTGGCCATGCTGAACACTAATTGGTCCTGAAAATCTTTCTAAGGGCCCTTTTTCAAATAAACCTGAAAATATAACTAATAACATATAAAATAATTATATAATTATTACTTAATTTAAGTAAATTATGTAAAAGGCTATTCACTTTTATCTCAAATAGTTACTGTCCGAGTTGGATAATTTCTGCCCAACAGAAGTGCCTGACCACACAATTTGTGATGCACTAGCTTATCAGGATTCTGATTCGATGCCATGGTTGAACAGATGAAAAGTTCTTGAATTGTGGCCTCACTATGCTGAACAAACATCTTATCATCTGCAGGTTCCTTTTATATCCATTCGAGGGCTATCATTGAGTCTATCCATAAGTAGACTTGAGTCACTGCTAATTTCAAGGCGATAAGGGCGTTTTTAACCAACTCGGGCAATAAGACAGTGGCACATAGCTCAAGCCTTGAGAATGATTAGGCTCTTAAGAGGAGCAACTCTTGATTTGCTCAAGATTAACCTTACCAATGTTCTCCCAGAAGAATATACAGACTTGCAATAAACTGCTCCGAAAATATGTTCATAAGCATCGGCAAAACAATGAATTTCAACAATTTTAGCTTAATCAACCACTACATGTCTGTCATTATTGATGTTGTTTATGCTCTCTAGTGTCAAAAGATATTGATGCCGTTCCTGATTTTCTGCAGTAGGAAGTCCATCATTCGAATTAAATTTAAGACGGCACAGTTTCTGCATAAAAATCTTTGCTTTGGCTTATAGTTGGGCCAAAAAGACCAAAAGGATCAAATAATCTAGCAACTGAAGATAAGACACATCACTTATGTATGTGATATGATACAAATACAGAAATGATATCCCTCTATACAGATGAATGAAAATGTCAAGATCACGTTGGTGTAGCCTTTGTAGCAGGAAAAAAAATTCTGGGATATCGATTACACCCGACTTGCAGCGTTTTTTCCTCTGAACTCACTGCAGTTTATCATGCTCTAAACATTTATGTCAAAAGAATGTTGGAGGATTTTCGTTATCTATACAGATTCCTTGAGTGTCCTAACATCATTTAAAGAGCTTAAGTATAAATTCATATTGCAGTATTACCAGAATTCTGAAGCTTAATCAGACTAAAATATCGAAGATATCAGATTCTTTATTTCTGCATCTCTGGCCAGGGTGGCATAAAAGCGAATGAACTTGCAGACATTACAGCTAAAACTGCTAACTACAATATCCAATTCCCAGATTTCACTCATAGATATTAGTGCGATGATGAATCTTTTTTAATAAATGGCAGAGATATCGTTTGGTCACCCAAACGATTAATAGGCTGAGAAATGTTAAATCCACAACTGAATGCTGGCTGTATATGGCAAATAGAGGAGAACAAGTTATCTTGACCCGGTTGAGAATAGGTCATTGCCCATACGGCTCTAACATTTTAAACATTACTTCAGTACTGAGATTCTTCAGTGTACTTTCAGTTTGCTTTGTTAATGTTTATACATGAAAAAATTATTCCTATGCCTATTTGGTAAACTGATAAGTATAAGGATTCATAATAATATTTGAATAACATAATGTAATAATATAATGTCATTTATGTAGTTTTATAATAACGTTCATAATTAGATGGCATTTTAGTTTTATTACAATTTAAAAAATCACCATATTATGAAGATTAATTAGAATTTTAAAATTGTAATATTTTGGAAAAAAATATATGTTCTCAAATTTAAACATTCTTTTAATTTAGCTTCATTTAATTCTTTCTGGTACTTGTATTTTAATATTGGATAAAATCCAATCTGGAAAAAAACAGTGAAACTTTCAGGGCAAAAAAGTAACTGTAGTGGAGGACACATCTTTAATTTAAACAATGTGTAGATACAGAACTATACTCATTATAATAATTTGGAACACCATTTTAAAGAATTTCAATGCTAACAGCAAATCCATACAATCAGCTCAATGCAACATCAATCCAACTGGAGGCTTTGCTGTAAGCTCTGAGAAAGGAACCGTTTTTTCTTGTTACTTTTGAGTTCAAGCCTAACTGGAGGCTTTGCTGTAAGCTCTGAGAAAGGAGCCTACTACTTTTAAGTTCTTATTTAGAGAAATAAAGGGTAATTAACCCTTCTTGAATTTTACGTTTGTTTTTCTTAAGCGATTATTCTCTTATTCCTACACATCTGTCAGATAGAAAGTTAGAACCCCACAAACTGTTGGGGTTATATTGTGATTCAATATTTATTATATACTGGCATTAAATGCCATCACTCTCATCGAAGATTTTTAACCCTCCAGGCAGTGAAGATCATGTATCGACATCTTTGGATTTACACTAATGATTGGTAAATGTATTAAGTTTCAGCATACTGAATTTCCTAGATGCATTCATATACAGACAATTACATACAGTTACATACATTTTGCGATGCATCAGAGTTTGCTTATCCATCAGTGATTTCTCATGGGCAAGGATGAAGATAATGTAATGATTGCAGTTATTCCTATTTAAGAATGTGAAGATGTTTTCCTGTCTGAACTTGTAGTTGTTCAAGAAAAATAGGTATATATTTTCTTTTTTCATTGCAGCATTGGCAAGCAGAGAAAACATTTGGCTGAGTTTTGGGGGTATACGAAAAGGATTCAAAAAAAGAAAAGGAGATTAGTAATTATTTTAATATTTGATTATGAATAGGATAGGATTTCATAGGATTGACCAAAATTACAGAAAAGTACTTGAGCAGAGTGTAATTCAGATCTACCAACCTAGTAAATAAAAATTGGAATATGAATGGAATTAATGAAATGGATTAAATTCTCTTACCTTATGAGGTATTTTTCTCTCTTCCCTTCCACCATGCTTTAGTGCTGTAACTGTTCACAAATGAACTCCACTGTCCTCAGAAGCTGGTGCGTTGGGCAGTGTACTCGTAAACCAAATTGCTCGTCAATAAGGACTTTTTGGCTCCAGAGAAAACTAACTATTTAGGCCTTTAAGTAGCACAAAATCATATCTTAGATAATGAAGATAGGAAGCCGGTTGGGTTTTCATTTTGAGGATTTGAACGGCACTAGCCAGGTTTCAGAATCGGCACGACGAGCGTGCGCTTCCAGCTTTGAGGAAAACAGCAATGCAGTAACGTATAACTGATCAGCATTGCTAAGAAAAATATATAACAGGTAGGAAGGTATTTAATCATGCGATTAGTAATAGAGTCAATGCTGGAGTCTTCTTAGGTTTGAGCTTAGCGACATATTCCCTTACTTTGCTCAGTGTTGCATATTGCATCATAAATCTCTCCTGCATGGAGAGTTAAGAAATCGTGCAACATCATGTCGGAAGGAAGTTGCGGTCTTGGCAAAAACTCCCATTACGTGGTGTGAACTGTGTTTGGAGACTATCGGCTAGTAACTCAGTTTTCTTCATGTCTGTATGGGCCACCACCACTGCATCCTTAGCTAAGGACGGAATGTGTGATTTATGTTTGCAAAGTCTGGCAGATGCATGCCAAAGATTAATTTATCTGAGATAGTTTCGGTCTGAATGTGGTCAGAATATCATGATTGGGTGTACTGGTCATATGATGCCTTGATCTCATTTTGGAGAGTATGAAGTTGTAATTTTAGTTCAGAACTCCAAGTTCTTTCTCAAGGTCTTCGTACTTTATTCTTTTCACGAATTCTAAATTTACCTTCTGTTGGTGGTTTAGAATAAACTGGGGCGTATGGTAAGTATTTGTTAACGTTGAAGTTAATTCATAAACTGCCTCATCAATGCTGGATTTAATTTCAAGGGAGCGTCAAATTTTAGTGTTCAGTTTAAAATGAACGTGCTCCCAATTTGTTGAGACGAGTGCCGAAGAATTTTGATAAAGAGTTACAGTTAAGGTCGATGAGCACGGGGTTGTGTTCTGAGGATAATCAGCATTCTACAGTCACTTGATACCCAAATGGAATATTTCGAAAAAGAGTCAAATCAATAAACGACAGGACTCCTGTGTATCACATTGTGTAGGGAAATCCGGAGCAACACTGAACCCATTGTAGGAGGCAATTTAGATCACCAGCAATTGTGATATTGTTTGAAATAGTGAGCAGCTTGTTGAAATCTTCGGCTAGGAATTTTTTATGAGGTGGAAGATAGGGAAGAGATCCAAGACTAAGGGAGGATGAAAAATTCCCCCGATATCTAGCACGAGAATCCGAGGCTTGTCTGTCATTTTGATAAAAATTATAATTTGTAAGCTTGGGAGCTCTTCCTGGCCGGAGTTTGGTCTCTAGGACAAAAATAATGTCAAAGCCCTTCTCATCTACGTAATCACAAATAATGCTGTTAGCATTCCAGGTACATAATTTTAAAAAATTCAAACCTCTTAAAGTATTGAATGTTAATGATTGGGGGAGAGAGCTCGTTAAAACATTTAAGAGTGAAAATCCAGGGAGAACTTTAGTAGAAAGTGGTAAAAGTTGCAGTCAGTCATAATTTGAACTATTATTTGCATTGAAGGTAGGACCAACGAAAGGACAGGATAGAGACAGGGTTGGGTAGTGGGTACTGAGTCTGAACTTTAGGTGCAGGGTTTACGGCCGGCTGCGGGGTATTAGTATCAGCACTAAGTTGAAATTTTCCAAGTTTTCAAACTGATTAGATGTGCTGGTAGTTTTATTAATATTATTGATATTATTAATAAAACTTATTAGAAAAAACGTCCCTGGGACTTTCTTTGCAATACGGTAAAGCAAATCCTTTGGAGTCTACTGGTTGAAATTTTTTTTTGTCTTCAGTCTTTTGAGAATTAGTTTTTGCAGAACTAAGAGAGGGGTTGAATACCAGTAGCAGTACTGCTGCTGTTTTTAGAATTCAGTTTGTTGCAATAGGCCAAAAATTTTTGTTCTGTGGCTGGTAGTGTAAACAAGTAAACACCAAGGCTCACACAAAGCGTTTTTAAGTAAAATAAAATTTTCTTACCGTCGGCTATCATCTGTTTCAGCATCGGCTCTTTGTTTGGCTTGACCTGAAGTGATTTCAAACATCTTCTCCATGTGGTGGTTCTTCAGTGCATAAATCTGTATCATATTTTTGAGCAGTTCATTTGGAGATAGTTGAGGTGGCCATATCTCAATTCGTAATAACATGAAGAGGTCCAGGAGGCTACATAATCGCCTTTATAGCAGGATGACTGCCAGCTGGCGAAGCCGCCTTCAGGTTAGCAATCTAAACTGCTGAGCTCAGAGCTCGTCAGCGAACGACCGTAACTCTTGGCGGCCGTGACGCAAATCAAAATAAAAAAATCAAGATACCTTGCCGGTCTGATTATACATTTCTGTAAACTGGAATTGATCAATCACGTGAATAAACGACACATACGAAAAGTCAAATTTCTAAGCTACGCCTCATGAACATCACGATGGACTGCTGAACTCAGAGACAAGTCAATTTTTGTTTTCCCCTGCTCGAAAATTTTCGTAAGTATTTTTTGCTTATTCTGTTCGCAAAGCATAGGGTGTCAGAAACAAGACGCATTTATTATCTTTCTTTCATAGTTTGCTATTGAAAAGTGGTAACTGTCGGATCTTTGTCTTAACGTATCATTTGCGAGCACCAAAATAAAGCAACCAATTATAGTGAGAAGAATCCTTGCATATTTTGTGAAAAATTTCATGAAAGTCGAGATTGCTTTGTTGCTCAGAAGATGCCTCTGAGTCAAAAGAATGATGAAATTAAGGAAAAGAAGGGTTGCTTCTTCTGCCTCAAAATGGGACACGGCCAAGCAATGCAAGAAAAATGTACGATGTTTGATATGCTCGAAAAGACATTGGGGTGTCATGTGTCCAGATTTGCCCACCAATCAAAAAAAAGAGCAATGATGTTGAAAAGAATAAAGAAGAGGAATCACAAAACGTATCACTTGCGAGCACTAATTTCCCAGATGGAGTGTTTCTTTTATTAAAGGAGACGTAGACGTACGGTGCCATACAATTGGATTTGAATATTTAATTCATGCACTTTTGGGAAGAGTAACAACAAAGTGAGAAATTCACAAACGCTATGAAGTGAACGTTAGAAGCCTAAAATGTAATTTTTCTAGACGATTAATCTTGTTGGATCAGTCAAAGATTTGTAAACTAGTAGTCAGTTTAAAGCCTGGACCACGGATAGAAGGCTTAAATATCTATCTATATATCTGATGTAGGAAGAAGGGATTTAATAATAGAAGTTCTTATTCGAGCTGATGTCGCAGACGTAAGGTATTTCTCCTGCCTTCTTAGCATGCCTTCAGCATACTCGGCACGTATTCGAGGTCCCGTTGTTCGAATCCTGGCGAGGGCATTCCTCATATTTCAAACTTTTCTGCTTTCAAAAAATACCTAACGTCTCTAAGCGGTGGTGGATAATTTTCCACCACAAGGATTCGGCGACTAGGTCCTCTAATCCCCAGTCACCCTTTAAAAGGGGGGAGCATATAAGATATTTCTCCCACCTTTTTATATCATGCCTTCGTCGTGTAACGGTTAGCATATTCGGCGCATATTCAAAAAGTCCGTGGTTTCAATCATCTCTCCTGCTTCCAAATAATCTAATGTCTCTACAATCGGAAGAATTCAGAAATAGAAAATGGGCTGACTGCTGTGGAATCACCACTTGGATGGGCAGTCATGGGAAAGATAAATGATCAAGTTTCAGAAAGAAACTACTTATCTGTGACATCAACAATAATATCCATGTTGACTCAAGAAAACTTGTGGAAGCACTAGGAACAGATGCTAAAAGAAAATAAATCTGATTCAGAGTTAGAAGAAGCAATGTGGGATCATTTTCACAAGATTCTTCGTGGTTGATATCAAGTCAGTTTACTTTGGGTCCAATGATAAAGAAGCTTTACCAAGTAACAGAGAAGTTGCTAAAAAATGATTGATTTCCGTAACAAAGAAGCTCCTGCTGAAAGATAAATCTGACACATAAAATGCAGTGTATTGTGTGAAGAATGGCTCGAATCTGGAGTAATACAAGAAATACTGGAAAAAGAGGAACGAGTTAATAATCATTACCTTCCCCACAGACCGGTCTTGAACGAAAAGTGTACAGCATTATTTGACGCTTCATGCAAGCAAAAAGATTTCTTGTCACTTAATGACTGTCAGGCAAAAGATCAAAACTTAATTGAATTGATACCTAGATTGCTTCTGGAATTTAGCAAGGAAAAATACAGATTATCTCAGATAATAGAGATGTTCTTCAAATATCTGTTCAAAGAAATAATCGTGATTTCTTAGGATTCCTGTGGTGCATAAACTGGGAACAAAAGGAAATAATAAAATTTCGCAGCTGTAGAGAAGTCTTCGAACTAAAATGCAGTCCGTTTCTTTTAGGAGCAGTAATCAACACTCATTTAGACGAATGTGAACTTTCTTTGAAGAAGCGTTTAAAAAACTGAACAATTCCTTCTATGTTCACAACTGTGTCCCTTCAGAGAATTCGAATAAAGAAAAAGAATAATTTATTGCAAAATCAACTCAGTTAATGGCAAATGCTAACTTCGACTTAAGAGGGTGGGAATAAACAGAATTCAGCAGTGAAAAATCTACAATGGGTGAACTACTGAAAGTACTTCATCTTCTGTGGCATAAATATGAAGAGTCATCCCTTTGTGACATCCCTAATATCGCTTGACTGAGTTGTCAGTGACAAGACGAAACGTACTATGTACTTGTACAGAGTTTTTTTACCGATGCTAGTGTAGTATATTTGAGAAGACAATATAAAGAAGTGACTCTACTGCAAGCCAAAGCATGAGCAGCTCCCTTGAAAAAAACAAGCATACCACAACTTGAATTGCTTGCTTGTCTTACTGGAGTGCGATAAGCCTCATTTATCATGAAAAATAAGGTTGAAATTTCAAAGGAATATTACTGGACAGATTCTTCATCAGGACTTTTCTGAATAAAGAACGTAGAAGTTCGGAGCACTTTTGTAAATATTAGTTTCAGAAATTAGAATACTATCGGACCAGGAAAACTGGCACCATGTCCGGTGCAGAAAACCATCCGATATGCCATCAAGAGGATGTTCCGCGAAGAAACTTATTAAATCAAGATGGTGGGAGGGCCCACCTTGGTTGACACAGGCGGCAGAAGAATGGCCTCTTTCTATCCCAATCCATAATAAAGAAGAGGTTAATATTGGCTGCTACATACAAAATCGACTGGAAGTTCAGTCCACCCGCAGCATCATGGTGGGGCGGCTTTTGGGAATGACTTGTTTAAATGGTTGTAAAAACTCTTGTGTCAAGTCTTAGGCCAGTCGTGTCTGAATTATTAAGAACTGATGAGTGTGATGTGCGACTGTGAATGCCAGACCACTCACTAATCTGTCAGAGGACTCTGATAGTCTCATCCGTTTGACACCGTCCTTATTTTTAGGTGAAATTCCAGTCTTTGTCCTAACTTGGATCACCTTGATAAAGTTTATTTCTGAAACATCTACAGAATTTACGAGCACTCTTGAGAAATGAGATTTAGAAATGGATATCTCAGGTTGTTAATGCAACATCATCTACAGTGCCGATTTCTCAACAAATAAAAATTC
The DNA here is from genome assembly GCF_044657685.1 of Stegodyphus dumicola. NCBI lineage: Eukaryota > Metazoa > Arthropoda > Arachnida > Araneae > Eresidae > Stegodyphus > Stegodyphus dumicola. Next base: position 188,710,059 of record NC_140776.1, on the reverse strand, counting down.
AGGGATATAGTTCTCATTGTGTGTGATGACAAATGCAAAATTCTGCAGCCTGTAGTGATTGAGCTATAACCAGGAAAAGAGGGAACATTTGAGTAGTTTGTGTCAGAACCATGTCTAGAAAATTATTTCGAACAATCCAGAGAACATTCCGTCTGGAAATACCTTCATCTTTGGAGTTAGACGAAGCAAATGAAACTGAGACGCAGGGTAAAGACAATGTAGTTTAAAAATTTGAACAAATTAAAATTTCAACTAATTTCTTACCTGAACATTACTTAAGTCATTTTAGTGTAGGAATTTAATAACTTAATTTTCTTTTTGTTTACTATTTAGCCCTAATATTTGTATGGACAGTATTTTTTTTGATTGATCGATTGATTAAGTGTATGTCATCAATCAAAAGGTGGGAGGAAGTATTGTTGGAACCAAGCCTCAGTTGTTATCTTTCTTTCATAGTTTGTCACCGTCTGAGCTTTGTTGTAGTTTGTTGTTTTACGGATTTTGAAAATACACATGACACTTTGGAATATTAGAGGTAAAATTATTTTATTTTACATTTACTAGGATAACGATCAACAAACCTCGGATAAATTATGATCAGCAATTGAAAACATCTCAAATAGTCAAGCAAACGCCCCCCCCCCCCAAAAAAAGAGTGAAAAAATTGAGTCAAAAATATAATCAAAAATCTTAAATTAAAACTTTTCATCTAAAAGTATGCTTTGATGGAGAAAACTTATTGCTACCTTCCACCAAATAAAAGATGTTTTAGAGGTAATAACTTAAACTGGAATTCAAATTTCAGGTAATGTCTTCTAAATCTTAAAAACAATACTTATTATTTTTCAAATATTTTTGTTATTTTTAATCTTCATGATCCCCCAGTTTGACTCTAAATTGCTTTATCTATTCATAATTTTTTTTATTCCTGCCCTTAATATTACATTTTTTTGTGGTACTTATCAATACACGACAGGTTAAATCAATACTCCCCCCCCCAAAAAAAAAGAGTAAGTAGATATTTTTTTTTAACTTTATAATTGTATATTTCAATTTTTATTTAAAACAATTAATAAGCTGTTTTCAAAAATTGCAGAGATATTTATTCCCACATATATTGTTTTAATGTTAAATAATTATATCCTATAAAACATATTTTAAAGTATTTGAAATTAAGTAATATTTTAATTCTTTTAAACGTTGGTATGATGGTTTTTAATTCGATATTCAATTTAAGTAATATTTTAATCTAATTAAAAGTTGGTGCAATGTTTTTATAGCGGTGTTTTTATTCTACTTCTTAAAACAACGTTAGAATAGGAATAGCATGTATTAAAATATTTGCAATCAATATTCATTTTGTAATTTTGTTTTTGAAAGTAAGACAGTCTTATGAAGCACTTTTATGAACTGGTTTAAACACACATATATGTGACTGCAATATTTTTTGTATTTAACAAAGAGACGCATGAAGCTTTATTTCATTTCTTTCAGGTGTTGGAGATGGTTCATTACATGTTAGAAAAGAATGATTGGATGGCCAAACAAACTAAAACAAAAGGTGTTCTTATATTTTTCCTTTTTCTAATATTATTTAAATTTTATAATATAATACTGTGTTTTTTTGCAGTGGATCTTCCGATCATCAACAGCATCCTCATTAAAATCATTATCAATCATCTTCAAATGCCCGAGTTGAGAACCTAGTTATAACAAGAATCGTAATAAAAAAATAACCACATTTACAAGGTGTCAAATGCTAATAATCTCATCCTCACATCAGCCAGTTACATATTCCTAGTATGCTCCATTAAAAGTATCAGGATATCCTAGATTTCATTCTGCAACCAGAAACTTCCATGATCATGTACAATCAAAACTGATCACCTGAAATTTTCAAATGCCACATTTTAATTTTTCAATAAATAGTCTGATTTATTTTTAGTGTAAATCTATTTAACTTGCATAGAAAGAAAATTACACTTTAGAATTTAAATATAATGTTAAATTAAAACTCATGTTAATTTCTTAAATAAAATAACCAAAAAAGTATGCGATAATATCTTTTCCAAAATCCTCTGTATGCATTCTTCGTAAAATGTTTATACATTGCGAAGAATATTACATAAATAAATTAACTGTTTATTCAGATATACACATTGCCTTCTTAATCCCCTTCCTACTTATATGCTCATCAGTACCATTAAGTTAGTATCTCTAAAATTGCATGCTATTACTAGAAGAAAAACACACAGAAGTGATACATCTGTTACCAATGGGTAAAAAAAGGTTTCTCATTGAAAAACTTCTACTTTGTTCCCCTTGAAAACTCTACCAGTTTCTAGTCAATGACAATAATTACCGTATTTATGCGAATCTAATGCGCATCCCCATTTTAAAACTTTAAATAATAAAAAAATTGTTTGTCGGCGAATGTAATGCGCATCAATGATATGAGAAATTTATTGAATCTTATTTTATGCAACAATGGATTTGTATATAAACTATCAATTAATGGTATGATAATTTTATTTAAATTTAGATACCATATTTTATACAACAATGGATTTATAGATAAAGTAGCAGAACATAGAATTAACCTATTAGTGGGCTAGTGTCATGTGAAACAATCATTGTTAATTAGCACTACCGTATATACGGTACCTATCGTAAAATATGAACATGAAATAAATCGTAACATTTCTATCTAGCGGCATGTTTTCCGTTTGAAGGTTAAGAAAGGGGGAAGTTTGCACCCGTCTGCTGTTATTGCCAGAATCACTGTTACGCGTTGTTTTTCACATCCCGAAGTTTTGATGATAACTTCCTTAGTCCCCTTCTCGTAATGGTGTAGTTACGAGGCATATCATGAACTCTCTCCCTGCCTTTCTATTGCCACTTTTTTCAGCATAAAGAATTACTTTACGTTTGAAAGTAGCGTCTTCTCTGTTTGCCCTCCATTTCGTGACTACGTACTCTGCAGTTTGTATCCTCTATGCAATAATGTGTCAACGATAAATGTAACGGTAAATGCAGTCGAGAAATTTGGTTGACGTCATCGGTGAACTTTGCACTCGAATCTAATGCGCACCCCAATTTTGAATACTACATTTGGCCAAAAACGATGCGCATTAGATTCGCGTAAATACGGTACTTGGTTTATTGAGTAGATTTTAATTTTTTGGAAACTTATTCATGATTTATAAGGTATTTCTTCCTCCTTCTTTGTTGTAGTGTAGTGGTCAGCACACTGGGTACGTATTCCAGAGGTCTGTGGTTCGATTCCCGGTGAATTTGCTCATTTTTCAAGTCTAATGTTATTACACTGGTGCCCAAACTAAAAAGTGGTGAATGATGATTCGTCACCACCAGGATTTGGCAACTGGCTCCCTTAAAATCCCAGTTTGCATATAAAAGGGGGAGTATATAAGGTATTTCTCCCACCTTCTTAGCATGCCTTCGTAGTGTAGTGGTCAGCATGCTTGGTGCGTATTCCAGAGGTCTGTGGTTCGATTTCCGGTGAGGACGTTGCTCATTTTTCATCTCTCCTGCTTTCAAAGATTACCTAATGTCTCTACAGACTCATATTTCATGTTTAATAAAAAAAATTTCAAGATTCATTTATTAAATATGCTTATAAGTTATTTCATTTTAATAAAATTATACTACCTTTATCAAAGGAGATAACATACTAAATAATCCATTAGTATATGAATTATTATTTTATTACTTTTTGAATTTTATTTAATGTTTTAATACATTTACTTATATGCTATATATATATATACGTATATAAAGCGCATTATTCTGAAACGACTGTCGTGTATACATTGTGAGGTGCTCTAGAAATATTTAACACAAACGTGGCATGATGTGGGCATTTTTGTATAGCATATGTATGAATAGGATGATGAACACAAACAAAAACAAATATAGTTCATACAAAGTCAGTATCATAATATTCTGCTGGTATATAGAATGTAACATCCATTATCGTGAGACTCTTTTCTCTTCATTCCTCTCATGTGGGAGAGAGGCAAAAACACAAGGCGCGAGCAGTTCAGCTAAAGTGATCATTCCTGTTCATCAGAACATCACAAAAGGAATAAATACACAGCAAAAAAAAAAACATTTAAAAACCAAATTCAGTTGTGTGCTGATAGCAGCAACAAGTGGGATAAAAACAAAATTTAAATAAGTACATTTAAAATTCAGGTAAACCACACCAAAAAACAGAAGCAAAGCGCTAACCTTTCCGTATTTGGATGCACTATCATCAGGGGGTTGGTAAAACTAGAAAAGTAAATAAATAAAATAGTTTGTTTCTGAACAGACTTCCTTCCTTGTGCTGCGTGCCACAGAGCGGCATGGAAGCACAGAAAAACTTCCCAAGTGGTCTCGAACCCGCATCGAAGTGCCTAATAAAATGCAATTCATTCTTTAACTCAAAAGACAACAGATGGCATCTTTGTGCAGGTATGCTTATTTCTTGCCTACTACGAACCATGGAATATGCTTTAAAGATTTTGTGTACGTACTTAAGGCTTGTTGCTGATGTTGTTGTGACTAATCTGGCTTGCCTCACATTAGAACAAACCATTAAGCTCAGGAGTACATGATTACGTCTGTCGTTGGCAAGAGCCTTGGGTACCGTATAGGCTACAGTATGGTTCTTCCCTAGTTTCACATCAATTTTGAGGGAAATCCACTTCAATTCAAGAGTAGGTCCCAGGGCTCCCATCCCTCTTATATTTCCCGGTCACATCATGATGACAAGAGGGAGGTGTCAGACTTTTGGGTCCAATGCTAGGTATTTTAACAGATTGAGTCCAGAAACAAAACTTGCAAAAATAATAATCCAACACTTGGAGGGGGAGGGAAATAAAAAAACTAAATGCAAATTTTGAAAGCATATAGGCCTTGTTAAAAAATTAAAACACAATTTATAAACAAGTTAAAAAATAAAACTGTTCCAGCCCAGTGTTGCCAGATCAAATTTGCTACTTTAGACAAAAACACTGGGGCCCAAATTTATCTGTATACGATTTTGGGGAAATTTTTGCTCCTCCATCATTTCTTTGTGCTACTTGTGCAACTTTAAAATCTTTTAATATACCGCAAAACACTTATATGTTAAAATAATGGCAAATGCTGTTACCGCAAAACGCTTATATGTTAAAATAATGGCAAATGCTGTTACAGCCATCAGTGAGTGTTAATTTTGGAATTTGATTTCAAGACTAAGCTGAGAGTGTTTTATACATTCTTTATGAAAATGATTTACAATGGACAGATAGCTGAGAGTCATACTTCATATAATGTCAAAATGCAGTTCCCTTTCCATGTGAAAAATGGATTGCATTGTTGGTTATACTGAAAATGTTTTAGGGATTATATCATTAATGGATATTAGTAGTATTCCATATCAACGAGAATAGAAAAAAAGGTTTCCAGGCTACCTGTGTAACAACAGCATATGCACTCCATTTTGAATGTTTCTCCAGTATATATTAACATAAATTACAGAATTTTTAAATTTAAAGTAAAATTTTTGGGTTTTTCTGCCACAACAAGTTAAAAAATTCTTAAATGTTTTAATGACCTTTGTTGGGTCTATGAGTGAAAATTTTTAATAATGGCACTGAGAATTTCAAACTAAACACTTATAAAGCATGTTCTTATTTATTTTTTCAAAACTCCATGGTGGTTTGTCCAACATTTTCATATTACCTTTGTATTTTTTTCTGCATACAGCCCGTTAAATATATTCAAAATTATTCTAACGGAAATAACATATCAAAAACAAAAATGTTTTTATTTTGTATCTTACAGGCCAAGGCCATAATAACATTTGTTGGATATCCAAAACAGCTTATGAATGATTTTTTCCTCCGAGTATTATAAAAAAGTGACTGTCTAAAGGTTCGTTTTTTAATTTTAAACAATAATTTTAAAATTTTATTTCTTTTCTTTCAGTTAACTCTTAATAATGTAAGATATTTTCACAACATGTGGTCAATTAACTTTGCCACTCAAACAGGAGAATGAAATTCCCTGACTTTTCCAGGTGTGTTTCAAGAAAATTCCAGTCTATCCGCGTAATGTACGTTGGCTGTGCTAAGAGGTAAATTAATTATGGTATTACTTGTATTGTGTAGCAAATTCACTTAATTATTCAATAAAGCCCAGAGGACATTTATTCTTAATTATTCTTGGTATACTTTGTTTGATAATTTTGTTTAGTTTTCCACTTAAGAAACTTAATAAAATTTAAGATATATACATTGGATAACAAATGTATGTTTTATTTAATTATTACTCATGATCATCACCACTTCAACACGAGGCTAATCCGGTCCTTATAAATCACAACGCAATGCTAAATAGTTAGGTTAGATTTTAGGTAAATTTAATTTGCGTGAGGTATGTTCTTAAAAGGCACCTTAACACTTGAAAACACAAATATAATTATAATAGTTGTTTTCTCCACTGAAGATTGAGATTAGAATCTTCCCAATCTGGAATAAAATAAGGCTTTTTTTGCAGCTAAACGAAAGAAAGAAATCTATTTTAATAAATTGAGGTATTTTATATTTATTTCGCAGCATACATAAGGAAAAAATATGTGCATTAAATTTCGTGATGGTATGTCATCATACTGCTATAATTAATTTTAGGATTATGGCAGAGAAAATTTCCTGAAATTTGGAAATATTATTTACTAATAATAAATAAATTTAGAGGGAAGAAGCAACATTAAATTATATGAATAACATAAAAATAAAGATAATTACTTAAAAATTGAATTAGAATAATCAACGATATTTTAGCGAATATAGTTATATTACATGGCTAGCCTAGATGACTGATTACTATTTTTTTATTTTACTGCAAAATGACAAGGTATTTATTAAAAAGAAAAAAAAAAAAAGTTTAAAAAGATTTTGCGGTAAAATTCTAGTATACGGTAAGGCTTTGGCACGATTTTGAAAATTGTCGCCAAGACCAAAATGACCCGTTTACTGCGCATCATGATGTCGCCAAATCCCATTATTATTTTAACCAAAGAACGTCTATGTAAAGAAGAAAAGGTTCCATACAAGTAAAATGCATTCTAGCGTAAGTTAGTAGTAAATTAGCGTAGTAATTGTAGTATTCTAGCGTAAGTTAGTAGTAAATTAGCATTACTTAGCATTCTAGTAAATGCCTGCCAAGGGATTTGGCGACGGAACCTGGCGGCCAGAATTTCCCTCTCCGCGATGTGTACAGAAACACGTGTTAAGAAGAAACGCTCTTTGACAAAAAGAAAACTACGAAAATCCGTTTTTAAATTATTGCGAAAAATTTTAAAAACGGATTTTCGTAGTTTTTTTTTTTTTCCCTGAAAATAACTAATCCATGAATTAATTTACTTGCGCCAAAAAATATTTTCTTTTCCTTTAGAGTTTAACCACTTGCGCTAAGACTAAACTTCTCGGTTGCGGTGCCGTGCGCTACAATATAACAAGCGATAAAGTGTCTCATTTACGCCGCTCCGCATCTGCGAGTGCAATCCAGAGCTGTAACTCGAGAAATAAACAATCTCGTTGTTAGGCGACGTGTGCACCACGTTATTTTCATTTTTGCGATAAATGCTTATCGACGTGGTGTTCACGTCGCTCGCGATTTGAGACAAAAGCATCTCGACGTGCGTGGCACGTCTTTTTAGTGCAAGTGGTTAAAGAAATTTTAAACCATATTCATTTTATGAACTCTTGATAACGTGACCTTCGAACTTCGACACCGGTTTCGAGCTTTGGCGACAGATATATCAGACATGCACAGTTGTTTCCCTCTATGATGAAACGGAACCACGTCTGTTGCAGAGAGGTTTTCCTTCTTTACAATACATATTCTTTGATTCTAACCTCCATGGTACCGTATGCTAGGATTAAACCCATTTTGTTTTATACGAGAACAGGTACTTTCTTTAGTTCATGCACTGCACATGCGATTCTCGAGAATACTGGAAACCAAAAGTTGCGGGAAAGTTGCTTTGCCTTTCTAAAAGACAATCAAATTGGAGCTGCGAAAATTGGCTCTATGCCAGCTACCCGAATGACACTCACGTGATACATAATTCGCCAAAAAAGTTCTCTCTTCCGACGTCGGCGCAAAAATCGCTTTTTTTGGCGAGATCGTTGTATGAACTTCCCTGACTTTTCCAGATTTTGACAAAAATACTTAAATTCCCTGACTTTTCCCGGAATATTTTGGTTAATTTTCGAATTCCCTGACTTTTCCCGGTTCTCCAGGTAGCGTGGCAACCCTGATAAACTGTTAGTAATTGTTATATTACACTTCTTATGACACTTCTCCTGCTTGCAAAAATTGACTATTAAGTCGAAATTAATATCCTTATACTAGTCTTTACCAATTATACTGTTCCTTACTGTTAATTTTCTCCTTTTTTATTGTGTAAAAAGCTAAAATGCTCTCTTTACTCTACAATCATCTTCGTTAGCTATTAACGGACACAGAGGTCCCTCAATCTGAATAATTACTGTTCAGAACTCTTCATACGCTCAATCTGTGCTGTCTACAACTCTTTAAAAATGATACTTGAAAGATTTAATTGCAGCTTCCCAGGGGACTGCGAAATTTGGTGCCCCAATTGAAATTAATTTCCATTCAATATTCCCAGGAGATAATAGAGTTTCATTTTGGGGTTTTAATTACATTATGAAGTCTCTTTATTTCTTTGTTGGTACCAACTAGATTTGTGGCACTGACACAATATAATGTTGCGCAGTCCATTTCACTAAATTGAAAGTTTAATCTGGTACATCTCTGTCTGATGGGAGACTTCCTATTATTTTTTGACACACAAATTGTTTGTTTTTAAAACACATAATATAATGAAGTACAACTTCATGACAAACAGATTGACCATTTAATGGCCAGAACTTTTCGTGCATGTGACTCTATAATGCACGTCCTGCATCAACATGCAAAAAATTTTTTTGATAATATTTAATAAACTAATAAGATAAATTTGTGAATTTTAGATTTTGATTTGATTTTAGATTTTGATTTATTGAATTTTAGATGTTTACCAAAATAAGTAAGATTTGTCTTACCCAAACACAGCCTCTGAGAATTAAATCAGAATCCACGAATGGATTCACATTTTTTAACTTACATTTACGTAAGACATTTCTATGCCGTATGTAATTGGTGAATGTCCTTTTCAAAGCATTCACTTTCTGTTTGTTGTATCAGGAACATTTGGCCATGCTGAACACTAATTGGTCCTGAAAATCTTTCTAAGGGCCCTTTTTCAAATAAACCTGAAAATATAACTAATAACATATAAAATAATTATATAATTATTACTTAATTTAAGTAAATTATGTAAAAGGCTATTCACTTTTATCTCAAATAGTTACTGTCCGAGTTGGATAATTTCTGCCCAACAGAAGTGCCTGACCACACAATTTGTGATGCACTAGCTTATCAGGATTCTGATTCGATGCCATGGTTGAACAGATGAAAAGTTCTTGAATTGTGGCCGCACTATGCTGAACAAACATCTTATCATCCACAGGTTCCTTTTATATCCATTCGAGGGCTATCATTGAGTCTGTCCATAAGTAGACTTGAGTCACTGCTAATTTCAAGGCGATAAAGGCGTTTTTAACCAACTCGGGCAATAAGACAGTGGCACATAGCTCAAGCCTTGAGAATGATTAGGCTCTTAAGAGGAGCAACTCTTGATTTGCTCAAGATTAACCTTACCAATGTTCTCCCAGAAGAATATACAGAATTGCAATAAACTGCTCCTCCGAAATAATGTTCATAAGCATCGGCAAAACAATGGATTTCAACAATTTTAGCTTGATCAACCACTACGTGTCTGTCATTATTGATGTTGTTTATGCTCTCTCGTGTCAAAAGAAACTGAAGCCGTTTTCTGCAGTAGGAAGTCCATCATTCGAATCAATTTTAAGACGGCACAGTTTCTGCATAAAAATCTTTGCTTTGGCTATAGTTGGGCCAAAAAGACCAAAAGGATCAAATAATCTAGCAACTGAAGGTAAGACACATCACTTATGTATGTGATATGATACATAACACTACGGCTCTACTTTATATATCTATATGATAACACTACGCTCTACTTTAAAGGAAATGTTATACTTTATTGGTTTCCATGACACACCCAAGGTTTTTCTTTCAACTGAATCAGAGAAATTGTATTCTTTCTGATTTAGAGAAAGTTCAGAATGATTTGCATATCATTTATATGCAAACGGCATGCCTTCTTTTTGAAAAACCACTATAAGCTGCTGTTTGCTTTGGGCTCGTTTAACATCGAAGCTTCGCAGCATCACCCATGGAGACTTGTACGGCAGGAAAATGTGATCCTGCTAGTTGATGGGCAAAATACAATCACCAACACAGTCCTATGACCTCTGTTTCTGCCTAAATGGAAAGGCACTTAGCTGTGACCGCTAGTGTCAACCAGCTAGTCACTAGTCCAACTGGTCAGTAGATTGAAGTCAAGCTTTCCGAAGACTAACACACAAAATAAAGCACACGCTATAACCTAATAAGAGTAAAGAACCAAGGTGTTATGACTGTGGAAATATAGGGTGCGTAGTGTATGTGCATTCTTTATGCGCATGCGTAAAGCGTTTGTGGCTTTGAGGTCCAAATTATAGATCATTCCGGATAAGAGACGTCCGGATTACTGACTTAGTACTATATCCAGACCAGAATCCCATCTGTCTACATTTACTCAATGATTCATGCTCCCGTTTATATCAGGCATGCACAACATGTATCCCATCGTTTGGTTTAAGAGTTAGCATACTTACAATATATAACTAACCTAAATGCACAGCTGGAGAATCCTTTTCAGATGCCACTAAAGGAGAACTGAAAAATTCAGTCTCTGAGCTAGTCGATACCCATCTTAATTTAATGTGCATTTCATATTTTTTATTTTCTGTTAGTTTCTTTAGCCATAAGTGGTGGTGAATTGTGACCACCAAGTACATGCATCTGTTTAATTTAGTTGAAATAAAAAGGTTATTTAGAACTTTCTTCTGCAGTATGTATTCTTCAAAGACATATCGAGTATTCATTACTTCGTCTTTTATACAGAGTTCACACTGACTCAATAAAGTGATGTTATTTACAGCCAGATCACTGTGAAACAGAGACACAAACACAGAAATGATATCCCTCTGTACAGATGGATGAAAATGTCAAGATCACGTTGGTGTAGCCTTTGTAGTAGGAAAAAAAAATTCTGGGATATCGATTACACCCGGCTTGCAGCGTTTTTTCCTCTGAACTCACTGCAGTTTATCATGCTCTAAACATTTATGTCAAAAGAATGTTGGAGGATTTTCGTTATCTATACAGATTCCTTGAGTGTCCTAACATCATTTAAAGAGCTTAAGTATAAATTCATATTGCAGTATTACCAGAATTCTGAAGCTTAATCAGACTAAAATATCGAAGATATCAGATTCTTTATTTCTGGATCTCTGGCCAGGGTGGCATAAAAGCGAATGAACTTGCAGACATTACAGCTAAAACTGCTAACTACAATATCCAATTCCCAGATTTCACTCATAGATATTAGTACGATGATGAATCTTTTTTAATAAATGGCAGAGAGATCCTTTGGGTGACCAAACGATTAACGAGCTGAGAAATGTTTAATCCACAACTGAATGCTGGCTGTATATGGCAAATAGAGGAGAACAAGTTATCTTGACCCGGTTGAGAATAGGTCATTGCCCAAGCGGCTCTAACATTTTAAACATTGCTTCAGTACACAGCTTCTTCAGTGTACTTTCAGTTTGCTTTGTTAATGTTCATACATGAAAAAATTATTCCTATGTCTCATTTGCTAAACTGATAAGTATAATCATTTATAATAATATTCAAATACTATAATGTTACTTATACTGTAATAAATAATATGTCATTTATGTAGTTTTATAATATGTTCATGATTAGAGGGCATTTTAGTTTTATTACAATTTACAAAATTACTATAGTATGAAGAATAATTAAAATTTTAAAATTGTAATATTCTGAATGAAACCAAATGTTCTCATATTTAAAATTGTTTTTTTAATTTAGCTTCATTTAATAATACTAGAAAATTCTTTCTGGTACTTGGATTTTAATTTTGGATAACATCCAATCTGAAATTAAACAATGAAACTCTCAGGGAAAAAAAAAGTAGCTGTAGTGGAGGACACATCTTTAGTTTTAAAAATGTGCAGATACAGAACTATACTCATTATAATAATTTGGAACACCATTTTACAGAAAACCAATGCTACCAGCAAATCCATACAATCAGCTCAATGCAACATATTTAAAGGAGCTGATTTCTTAAAATCTTTAGAAAATCTTACTGCAGTATTCCATCATGAATGTTTTGACATAAAAGAAGAAACTTCTATAACATCTCTGACATATCAAAAGCAGAATCGCAGACCACAAATAAAGAAAATATTTTTGACAAGAGTATTGAAGAATCCAAATCACTTTCACAACAATTTTTAATTCTTTTATTGTTATTTGTAACAATATATTATAGGAACAACATAATAGCTCACAGAGATAACATAGAAAATTTTAAAATATACTTTTAAATTTTTCGAGTTAAGAGCAAAAAGTCTGCATGAAAAATTTATAAAGGTGATATAAGTGCTATATAATTTGATGATGAAGTACGACAATTTTTATTATTTTTAAAGAAAGATGACGAATTTAGTTCTGCCACAGAAGTATATCACGCTGCCCGAGAAATGTCAACTTTCCCAATGTATTATTCTCAAAAATTTTTTGACCATTAGAGTTTCTAATGCATCAGAATCTGTTTTAAAAATAGTAAAAATCTATTTAAGAAGTACCATGTCAGAAGAATGATTAAACACTAAGCGTATATTATATATATAAAACAAGAAGTGTTAAATAATATCCATACCTCGAAAATATTTCACGAATTTGCTACAACAAAATCAAGAAAAAAATTTACTAAAACCTTTGCTTAACAGTTATTTAATTTAATACTCAATTATATTAATTTTAAAATTATTCAGAAAATGTTTTTATATTCATTAATATGATTTTTCATAACTAAAGGTAATTTTTAATTTGTAAACTATGAATGGAAGATTTCTGCTTTTGAAATTTTCTTTTGGATTTACAATTTAATAAATGGGCTATAAGAAAATATGAAAAGGAACTTTACGTAATATTTCTGTTGAAACGAGTTAAGAATGTACCCCAAAGGGATCAACAGAATTCGAAAACATAATTCGCTTTTTAGTTTTATATATGCTATATAACTTAATAACCAAAATTGTGGAATTTAATGAGAAACATTTTTTATGTGCCACTGATTAATGAAACTGGTACATCGTGAAAAGGACAAAAATTGACAATTTATATAAAGTTTGCATAGAAGCAGATAATAAAACAATGAATGCAGCAGACAAGTCCTATTTTGAGAACATGTGGGACAAACGAAGCAGAAACAAAGAATCGTATTTTGCTGTGCTTTGATTTATCAAATCTGTAGACTTAAATTTTAAACTTAACATATGTATCAATTTACTGAATTTTTAATTCCTAACAATTAAATTGCTGGACAAAACAAGACTTCTGCAAAATTTATTTTCTGTTTTTTATGTACAAAAACAATGAAAATCAAGCAATAAATAGTTATTCATAATGATGCTGATATTATTAGGTGAGTTATATTTTATGCAGAAAAATCTAAACATGCCTTTTTTAAGTTCATTATTTTATAAGTCAATCGAGGTATGGAACAGTTTGTTAAAAGATGTAGTCTTATATTAAATATGCACTACATTCAGATGATCTCAATAACAAGTAAGTAGATATATGACAGAACTTAGGAAAAGAATGAATGTTCAAAATTTGCCATTATCTGGACAATGCCTTTTTTGCACATATTTATTATTGTTTCCTAACTCAGTGAATTACTGCTGCTAAACATATAAGACCTTACTAAATAAAAGGCAAATTATATTATTTTGAGCCATTTTAAAAAACTCATCTTTGAAGATATGCCATTTAATTTGAGTTTAACTAGCATTTAAAAAATTTATTTTACTCCGTTCTTTTATGCCTTGTTTTGTCACAAGTTCACACTAGGATTTTATGCAGATTAGTTTGGCAAATGGCAGTTTAAATTCAGAGAAAGAATCATAACCACAGTTATGAAACCACAGCATTCTGTTGGATTTTTGGCTGCTGATGTTTGCTTTGTATTATTAGAAGACACTGCTCAAGCAAGCACATTGCAGTACATGGAAGTCTGGGATGGTAAATGCATTTAAGATTTAAGTTGCCCAAATGAAATGGTTTTGTAGCCTTGAGTACTGGTATTGAGTAAGTTAAACTATATGCTCCAGCTAGTTATTGAAAGTCAAGGATACTTTAGATATTATGTTATTATTTCAATGTAAAGGCATTTTAGTTCACTAGAAAGATCCATCAAGTGCTCTAAAGAGGTTGAATTACACAAATACAATTTTTATACAAAATTCACAACACATATGGCATCAGTGTTCAAACATTGTTGAAGTACATAAAATAAATAACATGCTTCTATAACACTAACTGTGTAGACCTTAAAAGAACATACTTAGAATGTTTCATATCATTTTAATTTGCCAATCTGGAAGTTTCCCTACGAGAGGGGAGGCAAAAGGTAGGTAAAGGACTAATTTTCATGGAAATTAATTTTTTTTTCATCTTCCATGTAACTACAATAAATTACTTAAGAATTGAGTTTTGGAAATACTTAGAACTCTACAAAACTTACTGGAGAATCTACAGGGAAAACTCATTAATTTATAATTATTAAAAGCTACACTGAAAATCAGTGCAAAGAAAATTCTTAGATACATTAAATGAATTCAGTTAATTTAAACTAGGTAACAAGCCTGTTGAGGTAAGTCGTGGCAGATAACATGAGAGAAATTCTTTCTACTCTTAAGGCTATATTACCAGTAGAAATCCATAAAAGCATTTACTGCGCTCTATAAATATACTCTGCAAAACAGATGAAATATTATGATGTTACTTACCATCCTGATACCTCACTAAGTGTCTGTTACTGGCCACAGTCTTGGATATCTTCTAATAGACAAGATTAACTTCAACTCCTTCCCAGTTGTGAGAGAATTAACTTCTCGTAACAGCAGACTTCTCCAAAAAAGACTTCCTGTACTCTACTGACTTTCATTACAGTACCGAAACAGTATCTTATGTATCTTAGAGTGGCCATTTGTTTTAGATCATCGTCAACTCGATATGGTAGCTATGGGCTGCAAAGTGAACTTTCGTACAGAAAGTTTAAGGCTTTATACAGCAGACAGGTATATTACATGTAAAGTGCCTCAAGATTTTACATATACATGTAGATACAGTACATGTGCAATATCCCAGTAAGGCCAATGAGAGATGCTTCTAATTGCTATTTAATAAGGCAGGTAACATTTTGGGTATTTATCTGTTACCCATTAATCAGTGGGCAACAGTTATTTCTGACAATACAACAATTTCAAGCAATATAATGACAAAAAGAGATACTGATATCGCTATTAGAAACGTTTTCAGATAAACCAGCATCAAATCATTCAAGCTTACAGCGTTTAGGTGATATTTCTAATGAGGTAATTCGGAACTCATATTCATTGCATGTAGAAGCTTCTAAAAGTTGTTTTAATATTTATTTTGTGTCAAAAAATAGACTCTGAAACTTATTATTTATGGTCTCAAAAGTAGCTATTGACATTCCTTATCTGATAACGTCTCAGAATTTAAGTAACAGATGTGCTTCATTAGAAATTTGTAATACTGAACATGAATAGAGACCTTAGCGAAAATGCCACTGTAAATAAAATCTGCGTCTGATTAATGTAAAGAAATAATTTTGTTTATTTGTTTAAAGAATGGGTACCATTAAAGTATTCAAATTTAAGGAATTAGGTGTAACATAGGGAAAGATAACGTAAAAAAAATATATAATCCGTGCTTTAATTGCCTCTGTGGTACTTAACATACCTGCATTACTTTTTCTAAATTTAAGTAACACACTGTTACATGAGAACACTAAGTCAGTTTTGTTACAGCTGACTTAAATCCAGTTGTGATCTCAAATTCTTATAATTTAAAGCTTTACATGGCATGTTATTTTTGTGGAAAAAATAAGAAGTATTGTTTCCCACAGCAATCATTCAAGCACTTGATAGAATGGGAAACCAGCACAGTTGTTCTGTTCTTCTGCATACTGGTAATGAATGTAGCTTTATTTCGGAGTCTTGTACACTGAAGCTACCACTGAAAAGAAGTTATGCTCTATCTACTGTTTATCCAGATGTGCTTTTCTGCCCATGATTCCAAAATTTCATTCTGGAAGAGAGTGTTATGCTAAATAAGTTACCTCTCCTCTTCCACCGAGGCATACGGATCATAATATTCTGCCATCTGCAGATTCTGTTGTTAGCTGATCTTGAATATAGTAAGAAAAATTGACATTATTATTGGCAGTTATAATGGATTTGCCTTTTGTTGCCAGGTATAATTAAAAATTCAGTAGTGGCACAACACAGATATTTTGGATGAGTACTTTCTCGAAGAATTGGAAACACGAAACACATTTCGTGATAATGAAATCGCAATTGCACTACACAACTTTTGGACTGAGTTAAACACTGACAAAGCCCTGAAGTGGTTTTGGCAAACTAGTGAGTTACTTCAAAGGGTTACAGTGCTAGCAGACAAAGAGAAATATTGTGTAAAACTTTTCAAAGTGAATTCTGATTAGACTCGTCGTAATGCTTCCGTTTTGAGATTCTGCTGAAAATATGAGAGAATATATTAAGTGAAATCCTAGTTTGCAAAAAGGTTATAAAGAATACATGCCCCAATATGAAAAACTGAGTCTATGAGTCTAGTTAATTTAACACACATGTGTACCTGAAAATGCATAATACATTCCTCAACATTCTGCATTTATACCACCAAATAGTGCTATGATTTTTCTAAGCCTACTATAAAGGAAAGTCTTTGAATTCCATATTATTTGCAGCCCTAACTATCAAGTGTGATTACTTTCGGTACTTGGAAGTTTCAGAACACATATTGTAGTGTTTATGTCTAATACTGCCGATTTGTATGAGCACATTCTTATAGCTAAAGAAGGTAGAAATGCTTTGCAGAACAGAAGTATGGGATTGATTAATTATGGTAATTTATTTCATGGCTCCTTTTCATTTCTGCCAATGACATTTTGAAACAATTGCAGTGGATGGTGAAAAAGATTTCCCACATTATCAGAGATAATAAAAAATTATTTCTATGCAATGGTCGTTTCTTTAGATTGGAATGCACTGAAAAGGCTTTTGATACTTGTAGGCAGTTTATATATCGGAAGCTACGAAATTTGTGACTAAAGAAATTAAGGAACTGAAGAAGTTTAAACTGAGGAAATGGTGAAACATTTAGCCTTTCTTTAAGCCAAAATTTGTTGAACCAAGAGAAACTGGTTCTCTCAACATGAAAATTATGCCTAATAAATTGTCTAAATTGTTGAAATTATAATGTGATTCAACATTATTATATAATGGGATTAAGACAGTCTTGGCTGTTGAAGAAAACCTAAAATATGAAAAAATTTTAATCATCGGAGATTTTTCAACCTTCCAATAGCTGTAAAAGCGATGAAGATTGCATATCGACATCTTTGGATTTTCAATAGTGATTGGTATGAACTGGTTCCTAATAGTATTAATGAAAAATGGATTCAGTTTCAGTATATTAAAATTCCTCCTAGATGCATTCACTTACAGACAATGCAGTTAACAAACATCTTGTGATGCATCAGATTTTGCATACCAATAAGTGATTAATTATAACAGCAAGAACTTAATATTACAATAGCTGTGATGACTACAGTTATTCTTCTTTTCCTAGATTAGAACTGAATGCTATCATAGTTTGTTGGTTCCATCCAAAATATTCCGAGTTACTGTAAATTTCAAATCTTTGCATGGGCTGATTCTAAAGTTGTACTAATAAGGTTATCATCATCATCTCACAGATGGAAAACATGTTAACTGAAGTAAAGAAATCTTGGGAGTTTTACTGAGGTCTCATCAGAATTACATTCAATCAAAATTATACCCAGCAGGCCCTGCTTCCTGAGGTATTTGTTCCAAAAGCTCAAAATGAACTGACTGTGGTGGTTAAAAGAGGCCCCTTGAATTTGACTGAATCACTGAGGATCATTGACAGAAAAGAGGACTAATACCATACTTTTATGACATAGTTTAAAAATTGAAACTTTAAGTACTTTCTTAAATAGCACAGCTTCCTTATCGAAAAGATACAAAACTGTATGCTAAATTTCAAGGGTGAACCTTTCCCTATAACTCTTTGCAATGTAGAAAAGCATCAAGGCATTATTTAGCACTGTGGGTATAGTAAGTGCATTTTAAAGATGGAATACAATTATTAAGTTACAAGAAACCTTTGAAAATAATTTTGTTGGTGGCATCGAATAATTTTTTTGAAGATGGCCTCCTACAAGTGGCAGGTTGTATTCAGCATACTAGAATAAATTATAATGCTAAGCATTCATTTATTATTCTATCTCCTAATAGACTGGATGAACTCTTGATTGAGCTGAATGAAATTAGATAACTTACATATACAAGCTGTATAGTGGTAAATTCCATTTTAAAACACAACTGTTGGATAAATGGAGCAAAGAAAATTCTTAAAAGATTTTAAAGCAAAATGCAAAGTTTGTAACATGTAAAAGTAAATTTTAACTTGCCAGAATTTAAAGTATAATTAGAAGGGGCACTTGTTAACTGTAGTATTAATTATGTGGGCCCAGTAACTTAAAATTTAACTAAGGACATGGTAAATGAAAAATACTAACAGCTATGCTGCATTATTCATTTGCATGGCAACAACAGCTATTCACCAAGAAACTGTCTCAGATTTCACAATTGACTGCTGCATTCAAGAGGCTTGCTGGAAGCCAAGGCATACCTGACACATTTCCTGTGATAAGGAAGTAACTTTATTGCAGCAAAGAGAAAACTGAGTGAACTTTGAAAGAACTATGTGAAACTACTACAAGTGTTCCTGAATGTGATTGTATCAGGCCTCACCTTCATTCCATAAGGTTTCTGTTGCAGAAAATAAAGAAGACGAAGAAGAGAGATGGCACAGTGAATGCTTGCATATGCTGAAATCCAGATCAGAATGGTCAATCCTGGAAATTGGTGATATTATTCTGCTAAAAGGTAACATTTTCCCAGCTACATGGCCATTAAGAAGAATAGTAGAGATATATCCAGCACAACATGGACTTGCTCTTGTAAGTTCAAGTTTTATTTCAAGCAAGTTAATTAAGAATCCACTTCTTCAGGACAGATGTGATGGCTGTGTGCCACATGGGATCTGAGTTTTTACCTACATCTGCAGCATATTACAAGTAATGAAGATGGCTCATTACTCTTACAAATAGCCACGTCATCATAGCAGTGCTGCTGTATTCTCCGGATTGATTTACACTTTCGGTCATGCAGTGCTGCTGACTGTCTTTTTTTTCCCTCTTTACATTGTGTTAATAAATGTTCTTTTTTATTTCGTAACCCGGTTTATATTTAAAAAATTTTACATCCATCATAATTATTACATTCAGATACCAAAACATTAATTGGTAAACTGGTGATTGGTAAACAAGATATGTAGCTAATTGGACATCATTAGCTATCATGAATATTTATATATTCAGTGAAGAGATGTTGTTGAAAAGGTGAAACAAATTATGAATTTGCGTATTTCTTTTATGACAGCAGCAAAATAAATTTTTACATTTTTATGTAATTTAAATTTATAATTATGTATTTCAAAATATCAACTATTTAATAGACAAATTTTTTCCTTTAATACATATTAAGCAGTTTAAAATGATCGTCATCTCAGAATCTTATTATTTATGCTTAACTGACAGTTTTAACTGTTTGCTGCAGAATAAATTTTTTCATATTGTGACATGGCTATAAGCTTCCTAAAATTATGTGTTTGTTTTTGAATTAAAATTATTTTAATTGAAAAAAGAATTAAAATTTTTTGAAAGACTATTCATTATTAAAGTCTCTCAACAATAAAATTCCAAAACTTGTCTCAAGACAGTACTAACAATATTTTATTCTACTAGATATGCAGTCCTCTGTCCATGAGGTTGCCTTTGATGTATTAAATTTTATTCTCATTTTGATTATTTAAAACTGTCATTAGTATTTCATATACAAAATAACATACGCATTGAAGCATAGTTCATTCAAATAAGTATCAATTTTTAAATGTTCAATTATACTCTGCCTATTTTCTATTCTTATTACTGAATTAATATTTATCCCTCCTTCATATTTAAGCCTTCCGCTCAAAATGTATAAATTTATGCAAATATGATACATTTCGGTATAATTAACATATGAAACCCAAAATATGTTCTATTTTTAGCAGCTATATTATTAATTCTGACATTAAATGGCAAGTAATGCATTTCTACACAGTACATAACGCATAACGTATATTTCAGTGTATAACATGCACTTTTGCCAAAAATATGATCGAAATTTACGAGTGCATGTTATACGAGTGCACGACGGATATAAAAATAATAAATTAAAAATATGGAAAAAAATCGGCATACATAAGTTACATTTTTGTGTTTACTTATACTGTTTTAAAAGAAATGGCATACCTCTTAAATTTAAAATCTTTTCATTATCGGATAGCATAAAATGTTCAACATGCTGGTATTCCATTATATCCTCAGGCACATCATCGATTTCTGTTTTATCTTCACCGTCACTGCAAATCTGGTACATAAACAAACATCACTGGGTCCATCATTCACCAACACCAAACACCCTCGCTGCAGCACAATTTCCATTTTCTTTCACACACTGAATGACTTTGCATTTGAAACCAGCAGTGTGTTTTTTGCAGGAACCATATTTATTACTAAAATTAACACAAGATCAACTAACTGTATTTCAACTAAAACCTTCGATGTTCACTTGAAAATCACACTTCACAGAAAGAGAAAACATCTGAAATCTAATTCCACAACTTCTTTCGTGTTGGAAGTGTATTCTTTCTCCAGATTATATCCACCTTCTCTCAAAACCCTACCATAACCCCTTCTTTTGGACATTTGCATTGAATCCATCCTCTTTGCAGGAATATTTACTCCCTCAAGCATTTAACCCACACACATATTGTTCCTCTTAAGACTTGTCAATGCAGTACATTATTGTTTGAAAGGCGCGTTATACAGATATACACACAAAAATTTAAAAATCTAGCGTAAAATTATAGATGAACATTATACACTGGTGGGCGTCCCACGCCGAAAAATATGGTAATTAATATGCAGTAATCTTTGACTTAAATCAGCAACCATATAGAGCAAATATTTTTTATTTATAATTTACAAAAAGTTATTTTAAAAGTTTATTCATTTTGTTTACTCATTTATATTTCAACTATATAATTTTTCAGCAGGCATTTAAATATTTCCAACAATATAAATTTCAAACATAGCTTTTTATTAGAAAATGTGTTATTCCTGTGAAAGCCAGAAACAAAAACACATAATAACTGAAGTTATTAAATATATAACTGTTGCATTGCCTTGAGGGGTTGTAGGATGAAATATTCATATCAGAACATTTATTCATATATATTAGAACAGAACTGCATATCAGGTCTATGCATAGAAAAATAAGTTGTTCAAAAATGTCTGCTAAAACCATAGACTTATTTTCATTTTGCAAAATAAACAGTATCACTCACATTAAATATGGGGTGGGGGGAATACATTAAAAATCAAAATAAGAAGACTAAAAATAAAAATCGTTTAAGGCTATCTATACAATTTCCTGAGATTTTATACACAGAATATAAAAGCTTTCACTTATGAATCTGTGATTTTAGAACCTCTTCCTATCATAGAAATACTGATATAACTGCATGCTCTGTTATCTTCAACTATTATGATTTTCATATTCACATGTACTGTAAATAGTTTTTAAGATTACTGAACAGTAAGGACAAAGCTAATAATAATAAAGTAACTTGCTATAGTACACAGACAGTAGCTCAGCAAAATGAAAATGATGAATGCAGAAAAAAAGTGTAGAAATTTAGAGTGGGGTAATTCTCATAAGCATAAATATAAAACACAATTTAAAAGCAGAAATTCTCAGAGTACTTTTCTTTCAAATAGTTCAAATATAGATCTAAAGTGAAAAAGTCGCGCTTTTCATTCACTTCATTGCAACAGATATTAAGCTATCATTTTTTTAAAAAAATTACATAAGGGTTTAAAATGGATGCAACTATTATTTAATAATTAAAATCATTTAAGATTTAATTCTTAAATATCTCATGATTATTCATGCCTCACAAGCTATGAGTAAGCCTGGGTAAATGATAACACGTGTGAAAACTCAAGCCTAGTTTTGAGTATTTGGTGGAGAAATTAGAAAACTGCTTTAAATTAATTTTATTCTAAAACAAAAATCAACATTTTCTACTAGCAAGTGAATGGATGCAATCCTTCCATAAAATTATTTGTAAAGAAATTTTACAACTTACCAAAATGAATGTTTTAGAAATTTTATAAATTATTCTCTCTATATTAATTAAAAACTGTTGCTTTGAGTTTTATTTCAATAACACTTGCACAATGTTCAATTAAATCATTCCTTCTCTTTGCAAATTCAATTCAAAGAATGCCTTTTCATTAGTTAAGCAAAAATGCACATTTTTAAATCTTTATTAAGGCTTATCATTTGTGCCCCAAAATGTTAAATAAAAACAATATGCACATGGAAAGGTAGAAATGATTAAGACTAAACTAATAAATTATTCCCTTGAAATGATTTATCTGGTATCTCAGTAATATACTTACACAATTAAAATATATATGAACTAAAAATTAATTCTATACATCTTGATTCCCTTAATTAATAAACTTAATTCTCTTAATTCTCTAAACTAAAGGGTATTTTTATGTTTCAGACATTCAAGTTTTAAAACTTTCAATCTAGTTCCTCATGAATATTAGACAAAATATCCGATAACAACATGCAAATAAATTATTTAAAAAGGACAGGATACAGTCCTTCTATAATTAATTTGTTTTTTCATCTAAATTTGTTTAACTTGTCCTTTTCTTGATACATGACACAGACATGATACATGATACTGACTGATGAAATGTAATTAAAATGACTGCCTTCATGGAAAAATTTCCAATGCAAAATGGATCAAATTCACAGTACATATCTATGAAGGGAAAAGAGTGATTCCCTCCTTTCTCACAATTATTTTTTTTAATAAAATATCATTTTATGACCAGTTTTTCACAAAAACTTATTTTACAACAGACTTGCATACTTTTACCTTAACTAAACCATTTTAAAAAACTTGGATAAAATTATTTTGAAGCATTATTTTCCCCCCTCTCCTGTAGTGAAAATTGCATTTCATCAATTTTATTGTATAAATCGTGCTAATTTAAAAAAAAAAAAAAAAAAAAAAAAAAAACATGAAAGATGTTTAGGAACAAAGGAATTGAAGGAAGAAAATTACTTCATGTCTCCCTTTCACCAGGTGCATTATCCTCTGAAGAGAGTTTGATGCACATGCATACTACTCCTCAAAGATTAGCTTTGCCTCCTTACAAAATACTCATTTATAATTAAAATAATATATTTTTATTGTTTAATATATAAAATAATATATATTTATTATTTAATATATTATTAATATTAAAATAATATACTGTTTTACAATTAAAAAGTATATGCAGAATGTTTCAAAGCATAATTTGTTTACAGCTAAACGTTAAGGCACGTAAGAATAAAAAATTATATTTTTCCTTAACACTTAGCTGTGAACTCTACAGATTTCACAGCTAAATGAAGTATTTCAGAATGAAAGACAACAGAAAAGTTTTAAAAAATTCCACATGGTCTTATATTTAAAGGAAAAAATAAACAAAAAAGTGGATTTCTTTTATCCTGTGCTTTGTTGTGCCTGTGCTTTGATTTATCCTGCATAAAATTTCATGGGTTTTAACAGAAAACAATTAATTATAGGTTGAAACACTAATATTAAAATCCTCTTAAACTTCAGTTTTTAGCTTAAGATCTTATTTAAATTTTTTTAAATACAAGACCTGAAATATTTCTTGAATGCTAAAAATTAGCCCAGCTTTAAAATGCAAAACTGTCATTTCCCATTTAAAATTTTCAGAGAAATGTAGCATTTAATGCTATATAAATTTAAGTTTCACAAATATATAATTAAAACAAAAAATATCAAATATATTTCTTATGAAATATGAAATAGATGCAAAGTTTTTCTACGTAATTCTTAGGTAATACATGCATTTCCATAGTAACACAAGGTACCAGGGTTTGGTTTACATAACAACAGACAATTTTGCCAGCCTCCTTAATTTTTTCTCCACAACATATAAAATTTATTTCTGAAGCAATATTTTGTTGTAATAATTTTCAGATATATAAAATAAAAAGTTGAGGTAATAAATTTAATTCATATTAACAGTTACTGAATATTAGTTATTAATGAGAAATTTTCAAGACAGAAGCAATTCTATGATTAGAAAAAAAAAAATAATATATTGAGAAAAATGTTCCCACACTTCCTGCATTTTTTTAATAAAATTCTTGGAAATATGAAAAACACTTTATTTTGTTAAATAATGTTTACAGATTTAGAAAATAAAAATATATTAATAACTTCTGAGTTAATATTAGGAATTAACATTTCTCAGTAACAGAGAAAATTATAATTAGAAATAATTTTTTTCCACAAGAAATGCTTCTTCTTTCTTTCTTTTTTTTTTTAAATAGCTGTCATTGTCATACCTACTGTTTAGTGCAAGATATCTTGCATTAAATATATTGAACAACATAAAGCAATTAATAAAATTTAGAATAAATCTAATAATAGCTCTTCGAAAACTGACTGTAATTGTCAAAAAGAATCAATTTTAAAATCTTAAAAATACGTCTTGTGACATACTTTTTTGCATCAAATTTTTTTTTTTTTTTTTTCACGGAAAACAAAAAATTTAGATATCAAATTCAAAAATATCTTCTTTTAACAACTAATTAACATTAGATATTAATTGGAAAGTTTCAAGGAGGAGGCAAAAAATAAATGTAAGAAATATAAAGTATTGAAAAGATTTTTCTCCTTTTTCAAAATATTTGTAAAATAATGCTTCCAAATTAAAAAAATTAAACATTTCATGGCACAATTCTGAAATATTGAATTTTAGGAATTATTCATTCTGAATAATAATTCAATTCTCAATATTGAAATTACAAAGCATTATGTTGTTATTTAGTGCTTCTAATTTACACAGAAATGCCAAATTAAGTTGCAATTTTGCAAACAGAAAAACATGATCAGATATAACAACAAATATCAATAACAAAAACAACACATATCTTGGAGATTTTTTTTTGGGGGGGGGGTCTTTGTGACAAGTTTCATCATTATCTCCCGATTTCTTAGTTTTCTAAATCAAAATAATTATAAAAATAAAAGAATTATATATAATTTCATATAATATAAATTTTTAAAATGTTAAATAGAAAGTTATTTTAAATATGAATGTTCAGAGCATTAAATGTTTATCAACAGCAGAAAAAGTTAATAAAAATTAATTTCAATATTTAAATTGAAAATTATACAAGATAAATTAATTTTAAAAAATTAATTATTTATTTATTAAATACACAAAATTATTTGCCTTGTTTAACATATTCATATATTCACATTTCTTTTTTTAATTCATTTACACAAATTTTCTGTACATGTTTAAATACTACAGATCACTGGGGAGTGATGAATTTGTCACAAGCATCAGTTATTTAACACAATAGAAAAAGATAATAAATGCAAATACTCATTGCCATCATGTACTTGTATCAAGTATTAATACTACAGAAGCTCGAAATACATACAGTTTCTCCCACTTAAATACTATGGGATCTCAAAATACAGTTTCTCCTGCTTAAGCAATGTTAAAAATACATTCTAAGTATTTCTGTGAGCAGGAGCAAGGTAACAAACATTTGCACAATGCAGACTGCAAGTCCTGAGTTAAATAACAAATAAGTGTTGTCTTTCATAATAAGTGTCCTTGCCTTTCAGGTAGTAAACTTAGAAAGGTACTGCTACGAAAACACACACAGTGAACTTACAAACTTAGGCAAATCACAGCTACAGTGATACTTCGCAGACATTCAAAGTGTTCCTTATGGAGTCTGAGAGTGAAAAGTACCTGATTTGCTACCTGTGTTGGGGGGGTATGAAAAATTAATACAGATAGGCAATTCTTCCATGTTACAGGAACTGTCCAGGAGAATCATTATTATGGAAATTGTCGACACCTTTACAGTTTTTTCTCGAAACAATTTGCCAAGTGAACACAATTTTACAGTCTCTAAAATTTTGCACAGAAAGTCCTAAATAGTGGAGATCCTTTAAACCAAAATTTTGGTCAAATTCCCTGTTTTTAAATTGTTTGACAAAGTTTGGCTCGATCTTCGGGAGTCGTTTGGATAAAAGTCCAAAACTCTAGGCTTTCAGTTGAAGCTGGAATTTTCCTGCCTATGGCTGTGATGGAAAGGACATTTTGTAAAAGTCACCAATTTTGTCTGAGTTACGTTTTATGCAGGTATTCTGCATCTCTTGGGAACTTGCAAGTATATGATAAACAGTAAAGACATCCAGAATGTTTAGGGCATCCAGTTTGCATATGCCCAAAGTGCTGACACCTGAAACAGCTGCTGGTTGTTTGCTTCCCCGATCTGTATTTTGCTTCTGGTGGAGTCAGAGTTTTCATCCACTGATTAAGCCACATACGACAACCTTAAGTGGAAGTTGTTCTTTTGAACACAATAATTGTCAAAAAGAATCAATTTTAAAATCTTAAAAATACGTCTTGTGACATACTTTTTTGCATCAATTTTTTTTTTTTTTTCACGGACAGCCCGTTCTCTGCTGTGCCAGTCATGGAACATTCAGGAACATTCTCCTAAACATTTACGATTTTGTAGAGTCTCACCTTCTTTGGGAACATATAAAGGTAACACTGCAGAGGAATGGCGGCATCAATATTATTTTTGACGAAAACAGATTTCTTTCCACATGACTTGAGGTCGCAGGCACGTTACGGGAAGCAGACAACATTTCTTTTCCACGGGAGGTGGGATGCTGTATCCAATCAATCCATATCCTCTAGGCAATAAAAGGAGTTCATAAAATGTTGAAAGCTCGTGGTTAAGAAGTTCATTTTTAAGGTCCAAAAGATCTCTTTTGGAAAGAGAAGCTTTAAAATCATATCACACAGTGTTGGCACTCAATAACTCTCATCCAGTTTTAAAAACGATGTTGAAGTCATAATTAGTAAACTGCTGGAGCTGGCAGTCCTGTGAGGTTGATGATTTCTAACATCAGAAAAAAAGTCAGAGACAAGAATTAGTGACTTAATTTTAATGCACCAGTAATATCTCTCATTTCTGGCTGAGCTTAAAAGTTTTTTTTTTTTCTTCCTTGCGGTCCAAACTTGTGTATTACAGCTCAGCTGATGAGTGTCTAATGCATATATGCGAGGCCATGAGCAGTGTGCCCTATTCAGTGCCCCCCCCACCTACTGGAGAAGCAGTAGTTCATAAACTGTAAACACAAATGGTAGAAAATTTATTCATTATTGTGATAGGTCGCTATTGTGAAAATATGAATAACAGTTCAAGTGCACAGAGAATCATTTAAAAGCAAAATGCTTAGATTTTATCCTCAAAATATAACAGAAGATGAAACTACAGAATGAAACACAATATACAGAGTTAACGTGTCAAACAAATACACAGAAATATAACCTAACATAGATGAAAGTTATAACAGTTTATGCCAGAATGGTTCAACATAGCCAAGAACTGTGTATAATTTATTCTTAATTACAAATGTTAAATAAAATGAGGAAGATGTATTAAAATACATAAAACAAAATATTTTTGCATGCAAATGTAGTTTGGCTCACCAATATATAAATAAAAAAAACAATTTAAAAAAATACTCAGTTCTAATAAAATAGAACTTTTAGGAAAGTTAGCATTTCTGATAAAATATTTTTAGTTGTAAGAGACACACAAAAAATAAAGATGGACATAACTATCTCAATAAAAAGTAAATTTATTTTTTTATATAAATATAATACAAATGCATGTTAAAATTTCAATCAAAAATTGTATTTATGCATCTTCATAATACAATAATTTCGCTAATTATTTTAAACAATAAAATCTCGTATATTCACAAATTTTTTATAAAACAACAGATTTCCTTAAACAGTCATGTTTCAACTAAGTGCAGTCATGTTTTTATATTTTACAGAATTAGTACATGCTGCACATAAAAATAAGAAAATGCACAAATTAAAGCATACAATTTTATTATTTCCCTCCTCATAATAAAATGACATTTTTTTTTTTCAACAAACATTGATATTATTAAATTGATTAAAATTTCCCCAGAAAAGGTTTACACATTTCTATATATTGTGCTACGCAAATTTTCTTCCTCTAATAGCCTAAAAACTGACTTCATGAACTACTTTGCATCTATTTAATAATTTTTTAAACATGAAGATTTTTTAAAACAAAAATATTCACTTAGAAATTATATGCATAAAGGAAAATATTTTTACTAAAACATTATTGTATAAATTTTCAATAGCCTTAATACAATAAACTTTTCTTTAAAAAAGTTTTCTATGATGAATTGTATTTAAACATAGTATCAAAAATTATAATAGTGTGCTTTGACAACTGTTTTAATGCACACACAAATTTAAAATGCCTAAAATGTATAAATTATATAATTACAGTTTAAGCTTTACACAAAGAACATGCTAACATTTAAAATTTAAATTAATTAAGGATAAAAGGATTACATTTATAAGTGAGTGAATAGTATAAGAGGCTTTCAAATTAAAGTATTAGCTCAATACTCTGAGGTCAGCAAGACCATAGAGAAGGTAGTTTAATAATGTCATGAATAATATGAAATTTTTGTTCAACTTCATGTTTAATAAAGTGAAATAAACAGTTTGAAATAAAAATATATCATCAACCTTCATAAAATTTGTAATTTAATTCTCATAAAATTTGTAATAAATTCTCAGATAAATACTTTATTGGAGTAGAACTCAGACAGTCTTGCATATTATTACTATATTATTATTATATTAGTTTTTATGATATTAAAAATATATATAAGAATGCAATTTTACATGCATAATAAATTACTTAAACCAGACTTGAAAAATTTGACAGAAAGGTATTTTTTTATAAATTTTGTCAGTGTTTTAAAAGAAAGATTTTGGAGAAGGCAAAGATTTCCTACACAAAATTAAAAGCATTCTGTTGCAAAGAAACCAGAACTTAGTATTAGTTCTGATGAATAGGGGGGGGAAGTTTAAACATAATTTGGTCTGTTTTTTGAATGACAATAATTTTGTCCCCGTCTTTTAGGTGGTTTAGTGAAGCATGTGAATCTGATATAAAATATTTTTTTATGAAAAACTGGTTACACAATCATAATATTTTATTACAAAAAATAATAGTAGGACTGGAAGGGGATTAACTTTTTCACCTCATAGGTATGTAATGTGAATATGATCTGATTTGCATAATATATTTAGGCACTGAATGAATAAATTCCTACAAGTGCCAGCTCTGGTCATAAGACATGTTGCCATTCATACATTACTGCATTCATTGCATTGTTTTTTTAATGATTTGTTTATTTTCTTTACAACAACTAGGTAATTCTGCAAAATTCAGAAATCATGCAAACATGTACCACAGAAAGTGGCCTAAAATGCTTGGTATGGGGATGAAGTAACTTCTTTTAGATATTTCACTTGTCACACAGAGAAAGAAAACTCAAAATAATTTTCAATTTTTTTTTCTCTTACATTTATCCATTTGCCTTATAAAATAAAAATATTTAATTAAACTAAATTTTAAAATTTATACATTTCCATGTGCATATTATGAAGATTATTATTATTTTATATATACATACAGTATATATAAAATATGTAGAGCCAGATTAAGACTAAGCCTCATATACATTTACTTCTGTCCCTTCCCCCCCCCCATTTCTTCTTTCTTGGTCTTGGTTCATTCCACAGTAAAACTGGCATAAAAGTTTTTGGTGGTACATCCTTTCCTCGAGTTTCTAACGACCTTTTTGTTCCTAATGACCATTTCCTTGTTGCCCTAAAAACATGCTTATTTTGCTAAATGGTTAATCCAGTTCTAACTGTTTGCATATATCATATAATAACAGAGCTGTGACAAACACATATGCTAGTGTTAAAATATTTTGTTCTTGATGTGAAATGACATTCATGTTACAATACTGAGGATAATAATAAAATTTACATGTCTTTTTTTATTCTATGCTTGCCTACCTACTGAATTTAATTTTATATTATCATTTTTATTTTTCCAAATCGTATTTTAGAATGCCCCTCCCATTCTTTAACTTCGTTTTTCTTTACTTTGAAATTCTTCTTTGAGACATATATAATTTCCTCCAATTTTAGTACAAAATGGAGAAAAAAAAAAAACTACCTGTAAAATCTCAGTAACAATGGCGAGGTCCAGATTAAGTTAGAAATTAAACAATTTATTTCACAGCTGCAGTTTCAGCAGTGAAAATTCTTTTAAGGGAAACTCATAATTCACTTCTTTAAATCAATAGCTGACTTTCTATGTATAACATCACGAATAAAGAAATAAAATTAACTGTTATGTTTGCTTTAGTGAATAAGCTATTTTACTTTAGTGTATGTTTCTAGTTCCCAGCTTAGATGAAAATAACTTAAAGGACATTAAAGTTACTCATATCAGGTTCTAATTATTGTAATATTAAATCTGAGAAGTCTCATTTCATAAAAATTTCACAGAAAGCATAAAAGAAATAAATAAAATATAAAAACAAAGTCCATAATGGTAGCACACATTTTTGCAAAATAATGATGTAGCTAAGCACAGTTTTACTGTGATCATTACACTGCTCCTCTTTCTCATCACTCTATGAAAAACGGAATTGGTACATTCAATACATAGATTTTCAGACACTGTTCTAAGATCTGGGATTCTAAGCCTCCTTGCCTGCACATCACTTCCTAATATCACTAAACTCAGTTCAAAGTATGATACCTACTTCGAAATTCGCTAAAAATTTTCATAATTTTTTTAATTTATCGTCTCACTAAAAATCCTCATACTTTTTGTGTATAACTCTACCACCACCATAAAATTTGATCAACGGAATCACCTGCATAAAAGCTTCAATCGCACCTGGGATCCTTATGCGGAAACTGAAAATCTAATAATTAAGTCTCTTATCAGCGAGCACAGATTCCAACCGTGGCAATGTGAAGTCCATCAGCTTAACTTAGATGACAGTTCCTTTTGTAACTACGTTGCACGATTTAATTACAGAGCTTTTTGCCAACTCTCTCGAAAATCAGTTCAAGCCAACCGTTTTTCCAGCTAACAACCCTCTGGATCAAGAAATTACGAACTTCATGACTGATGGGATTTCCTTCCCAAAGAATATCACACTTTACCTCTCCACGTGAAGACCTTATGCAGCTCGTTAAGTTAGATAAATTAATTACTAATATATTTCCACATATTTGCTTTAATTCCCACATCTAATGATGAACTCGCAATGCGAAATTAATTTTCTCATAGCATGGACCTGCTGACAAAATTCGTGTGACTTCAACCTTCCTGATTCGCCACTATAATGCTTCTGATTCATCAGCTGAACATAAATGCATTGTTCTGGCCCCTTCTGCCCCATGATTATCTTCTCCTTTCCGATCAGCAGATGGAGCCACATGTGCGACCTGCTTCCAGTTCTCACCGTTGTTTTCTATGTAGCGGATGGCTTTTGTGTTGTGGACGTTGATGGATAACGTGTCCTCGCTTCCTACCTTATTTCTGTGATCTTTCCTGGGAAATTCTGTTAGCGAACTATCAATTTTGTCATGGCCTTCGGTGACCCTCGAAAGAGCTTGTAAGAGGTATTTTATAATAGTTGCATGGCAGCATACAACTAGTTCCAAGTTCCAGTTGTACTGCTGATGTTAATGGAAA
The DNA here is from genome assembly GCF_044657685.1 of Stegodyphus dumicola. NCBI lineage: Eukaryota > Metazoa > Arthropoda > Arachnida > Araneae > Eresidae > Stegodyphus > Stegodyphus dumicola. The sequence continues at coordinate 188,677,693 of NC_140776.1, read as the reverse complement.
TTGCTTTTCATTGGCATTACTTTCCATTAACTTGCATTACTTTCCATTTATTACTTTTCAATTTGAGTTTTACAAATTTCATTCCCCACTTTTAGAGGGTTTAAGAATGATTTTCCCTTTTATTTCAACTTAACTGATTTTTTTTTCTTATTATATATATTAAATTTCATTTGATCTGAATAGTCTCATTCTACAGCAGCTATTTATAGACTTTTATATGAAGATTCAAGCACTGTTTAATGTGTTAATATTCACACTTTAATTTGTTTTGCTCCAATATAATGTACTTCAAAGAAGTTTACCCACATTTGCGCTGTGTACATTCATTATTCATTTTATATTCCTCATTTTCTAACTCATTCATAAATTAATGCTTTCCTACCCTACTCACAACTTCCTCTGTATAAAAGTGCAAGAAATTGTATCCTTAGTGATAACTCAACAATAATTTTTAAAATATAGAATTTAATCATCATTCATATTTTTATTAACTTTGAATACTTGTACATATATTTAGCCACTTATCCATTTTTAATCTTGTATTAATCCTTTTAGGTGCATTTTTATCAAAAATCAAAGTTTATAAATACCTGAGTAAACTGGTTCACAAAATGCATGAATAAAATAATAATGCTTCATTAAGCACGAACAAAAGTAAGAAATTATCACCGATGGCAGTATATTGGTGAAGATCAGCTCAATTTTACTATTGTTACAGTAAGCACCACACATGCTAACAGGTGTTTTACATGAAAATTGGGAATCCTTGGATGAAAAGAAGCCCACAGAAGAAGTTTCTCCACTATTCAACAGGAATGGACTGGGAGCTGCGTCATTAGTTCTGAGAAAAATTTTGAAAGTTAATGTGAAATCCAGACTGAGGAGAAAATTAATACAGACAATAGTTCTGCCCTCTAAAAATTTAGCTTTCCCATTTTTACCCAATAAAGGATGTAATACTGAGGATTTTCTCCCCTTAATTCTACTCCAAATGCTGGTAATACATTCATTGATTTATCCTGAATTTTAGAGATCAGCCTGTTTGTCCTGTGTATGATTATGTACAAAGTTTCAAAGAACTCTTTAAATAACTAGACCAGATAATTCTCGTTCACATGCAGGGAAGGGAGGAAAAACACAAATCATGAATTTTATGACATGTATTTATTATAATAAAATGCCTTCTAATAAGAATATTGTATTTCATGAGCCATGAAACTGCAGTCACAGTGAATTCATGCAGTTGCATATTTATATTTACTTTTTTTTTTTTTTTTGGCTAAAAAGCCCTTCAAAATGTTAAAAGATATAAATGATTCATTTTTTACACATACAGTACACTCCCGATTATCTGCGGAATTGGGTGGCGTGGACGCCACGGATAACAAAAATGGCGGATAATCCGCAAAAAGATAAACGGGTATAGCAAAAGAGCAAACGGTCATTCCAACTTTGAAAAATCGTTTTATGTACAATAAAACGTAAAATAAACAGCAGGAAATGTTTAACTAACGCTTAATATTTTAGTATATCACTCTAAACCAACCTAAAATGCATTTTGTTAATGAAAATACAAAAGTGCTTTGTATACTTACGAGAGGCGTCAAGGATACACAGAAAATTTAATACATATATACTGTTTTAATACTGTAATGTATTATGCAATTACAAAAGCATAACTGTAAAGCATAACAAAAGCATAACTGTAAAGCATAACAAAAGCATAACTGTAAATGCAAAAGCATAACTGTAATCTTTTTGAAGAAATCAGTCATTTGTGTTTGCTTCTTGCTTTGGAAGCATTTTCTCTTGATCCGAGATTGCATTTTTCGTAGCATAAGTTTCTCAGCCAACTTTGCGTCATCTTGTTCTTCCAAATAGCTCAGCAGTCCATCGACTTGTTGCAAAGCCGCTTCGTGATTCTTCCGCATCTGCACAGTGGGCTCTTCTTCGCCTTCACTTCACTGTCCTTCATTATCGGTCTCTCTCCTTGCTTTCTTCACAATTTCGTCATCTGCCAAGCATTCGAAGCCAGGTTCGTTGACTTCACACTCCAACCACTCATTAATGTTTTCAGCATCAAAGTTCTCACCACTTGGAACTATTTTCATCATATCAGCAAGAGTTGCCATGGGCATGTTTACATCCCATGAAGTCCAATTTCTCGAATTCCAGGTCGCTGCTTAAAACGAGTCAACCAGCCAGAAGACGCATCAAAATATCCTTTCAGGCCTAACAACTCAAAAAAGTTCTTGCCTCTCCTGCAATGATAGGACCATTTACAGGAGTACCCTCTTTTCAAACATGAGCTAAACACTATGTCAATGCCGTGTCTAGCTCATCAAAGGCACAACTCTTCATAGTTTTTCACGTTTTCATTGCGGAAGCACTGTCCAACATTGATGCAAAGTTCACCAGATTGTCTTTTTGCTTTAGAATGTCACGTACTGCTGTTTCTACGATTCCGTAATCCAATTCCATCTCTTGCCTTGTTGCACCGTTTGCGACTTTGGTAATTAATTATAGTTTTGGCGCAATTCTCAACACAACCTTCTTTCCTTTTCCTGACATTTTAAATCGGTAGCAAAAAACGCAAAACCAAAAAGCACAAGCACTGAACACAATAAAAGATAAGAAATTAACTCCGACAGGTTCTCAAACACTATCAGGCTTAAACTAACAATGGCGAGTGGGAGGAAGTAGACGTGTCAGTAAGATTAAGACAAGAGAGGGCGGTCGAGCAGGCACTGAAAGGGTGAGTCAGAAATCATTGACTCATCAGAGGTGAAGTTTCCAAGAATGCCGGAGATATTTTTGCCATAAATAAGCACGATGTTAGCAAATTTAACTTTTCACTCAGTTTTCTGAACATTTTCATTTTCTTTGCTTTAAGCTTGTTAAAAAAAAAAAAAAACTGTGTACAGCAAGTGTGTGTAATCGGGAGTCAACTGTATAACATACCTTATTTCTTTCACATTCTGCTTATTGTTATTAATAAGAAAAATATTTTAAAGTTGAGCAATTTATTCAAAATATAATGGAAACGAAGCAACGTAAGTTTTTGGACACTAAAAAATGCCATTTGCATTTAATAAAACTCAAAAAAGAAAAACACAGCCAGAATTTCTCACAATGCCTCCAAACGTTATTCATTCTTTTATCATGATCAAATTCCCACATTCCAATTTTGCTTTTATCAGTTTCAGCAATCACACCAGAAGCTCCAATCATATTCTCATACACATACTTTTCCACAAAAGCTCTTCCAATCCATGACACACATCACCAAGACATCTCAAAAGAAATTACATCACAAATGTCCAGATCTTTGCTGAGCTCTTTCAATGGAACTCCACAACTTCTCAACCAACTTTATGTGAGCCCCAGAAATAGGGTCTTTAAATGCCACACTATGACTGACTGAAAGACAATTATGTGCTTTTCAGCAATATCAGACAATTATAGCAACCTGCTTTATGTTCCTGTTCATAAATTCAAAGAAGGGGGGCGGAACATCACACCCCCTTTTAGTGCCAACAAACACCCAGGCTGCATTCATTCATTTATCACACTGAAATTTCCACTTTTCATACTTGCTTTCATGAATTTCAACAATCACACCTGCACCTAAAATCATACTTTTATTTACACACAGTATGACTCGTACTTCCCTGCTAAAACTTCTCCACTGTGTGATATATTTTGCGATGATTTTGCCTCAAAACAAATAAAATCACACGAGGAAAGTTCCATGCACGATCTGACTGACTGAAAGACAATTACATGCCTTTCAGCAATGCCAGACAATTACAGGAACCTGCCTTATGTTCCTGTTCATAACTTTAAAGAAGAGGGGGGAAAATCACCCTCCCTTTTAAGTGCCAACAAACATCCATTCACTCTTATCACTATGAAATTTCCACCGTTTTCAAACTTCCTTTCATGAATTTCAACAATCAAAACAGCACCTTCAATCACATTATTTTCACTCACATATATTTCTATTTTCACTTCTCTCCTAAATCTCTTGCATCTGTGTCACATATCGGCAAAGCTTCAATATGAAATTAAATCATGCCTGCCCAGTTCTATGCAAAAAAAACTTTAATGAAGATCCACAAGCCTTCCGTGAATTTTGTGTGAACCCTAAGAACAGAACCTTACATATCACATTATCACACCTTACATGTGACACAGACAATGAAGAATGTCTTCTTTCCTTGTAAGAATCTGAGACATTTACAGGACCTTGCCTTATATTTTTCTGTATAACTTGAAAAACAGTTTTCTTCAATTCTTTCCAGAACCTCAAAAAATATTTTTTTTTTTTTAAATTGTCAGTCATTTACGGTTTATATCTTGTTATGGTTAAATTTTAGCTTTTTAAACTTGCTTTCGTCAGTCTTAAAAATCCCATTACAACCTCCAATCATGCTGTTTTTCATCATCACACACACATTCCTACACATAACTCTTTGGAAAATGTCATCCAGTCTGTGACAAAATTTTCAAAGTAATTTACATCAAAACAAATTAAACAATCGATGGCTTTTGTACCCATGTATTACCAACTGCACTCTCTCCAAACCAGGCATATTTAATCATGGACATTCTAACATGATGCCCATTCATTTTGCTATTATGAAACTTCCCAGAATAACCATTATTCATTTTTCCCCCCTACTTAGTATATCGCATTCTTCTATACAAAATATTAGCTTTATTTGGAATGAAATCCATTGCCGTACGTGGCAATTAAGTAAAGGTAACACAGAAAACATTTAAAAAATGACTTTTGGGGCATAATGTAAAATCAGAAAGCTTTCAGATTTTTTTTAATATATTTCCTTTCATTATGTTTTTTTTTTTTTTTTAATTTTATTTTGTTATGCATGTTTTGTATTTTTATGCAAAACACACATAAAAATTTTAATTTAATAATGCGTCTTTTTGTGCTCTTAAGGTCCTATTGTTACTTTTTTTTATTCTTCCCCGACACCAGTTGTTGCATTATTTTCTTCCTTCATGTTCGTACGGGGTTCGTGAGGATTTGGAGTGAATAATGGAGACACTTGATGAAGTATTGAAACACACTTTATTTGCCAATAATGTCAGGACAGCTCCAAAACACGTTTTACAGTCGTCGATGAACTACTATAAAAACGATCAGCCAGCAACACAGCCTTCAGGTTATCAGGCACAGTGTTGCACAGCTCCACGTACTCTCAAGGCTCTCCACACTACAACTCACGATGCACTCGAGAACACACGAGCACAGCTCCCGACTCTTCGGTTCAGTCGTTTCCGGAGCTAACATGCTCTCTCGATGATGCACTAACCCTGATACACTAACAGACTCCTTCAGTGCACTTGATGACCCACTTGGCACTCGCTGCTCGGCTGTCAACTCAATCGAATCCACAGGGATTGACTCGCTAGACGAGACACCAATTCGATACTATCTCGCACTCTAGACGAGGCACACACACTCGCCCTCTCGATAAAGCACACACTAACTGACTGCGGACCAGCAGGTTTTATAGTTTTTGGCTTGTGTTCGGGAACATTCTGGGCTAAACTGGTAAGAATTCGTTCCAGAAAGTTCTCCATCCGTCCATGGTATATCGCCAAATTGGGCGATTTCTCACCAAATGTGGCAACCCTGAAACTGCTTTGCGGACAAGCCATCTTACCGCGCTTGCACATTTTGTAACAATATTATTCATCATCTTAAGGTCACAAATTTTTGATTATTTCATAAATCACTATTTCATATTTTCAGTTTTATAATTCCTACATGTCATCTTATCAGATTTAAACTGATGATGTAATATCGAGAAAAATCTCAAATCTAGAATGCCTGAAGTTATGACCAATCCAGGTCTTGAACTTTCTAATGTACCAGAACCTGTATGATGCTGCAGCAAAACAAATTCAAAATGGTATCTAAATGGTATGCAATATCTACAAATTCCTCAATATTTAACACATTCAGATTCAACAAAGATACTTTTGCTACCGAATGGTGAAGGCATAATATTTTGGGTATCTTTTACTGCCTCCAAATTAAAAAACTTAAAATTTTCGTAACAAACACTATGGATATACAAAATACAAAAGTTTCCTAAATGAATATACAACATATATGAACATACAAATATGAATAAGAATATGAAAATACAAAAGTTTCCTAATGACCTAAGACCTAAAAATAACTGCACAATAACTCAAATAAAAAAATTCTTCTAGGTTAAATATCCAAATAAAAGTTCTATGTGCTCATTTATAAAATTGCATATATAGAAGAACTGCACACATACTGGCAAAATTCCTCCATATTCTGTGCACTTAAATGAGTTGCCCAACATGTAAACACTTACCCAACATGTAAAATGAGTTGCAAAACAGAATAAGGAAAGAATATAACTCTTGAAAAGTAATTTTCAATGGGTAGAAAAATTGAACCTCATGCCAGAGCATACATTAAAGTGCAATTTTAGCTAAAATATATTCAATTAATTAGTCCTTTAATTGTCCATTCTTCTTAAACGTAAAATGCAGCCTCCAATGCCCAAACATTTAAGTTATATCTTAATAAATTATACAACTTAAAAAATTCTTTTATTATTTATAAAAATTCGCAGTATGTGACAGAAATAAGCAATATTATATGTGTTGAAAAATAAATCATTTATTTCTTTTAACATTTTCTAGGGCTGTTTAGCAAAAACAAGTAAACCTAAATACTTAAAAAGAAGTGAAAGCCACTGCACGAATTCACTGTGGCTGCAGTTTCATGAACAATGAAATACAATATTCTTACAATTTATTTTATTCTTATTAAATACATACCATAAAATTCATGATTTGTGTTCCCTCCCTCACTGCATGTGAACAACAATTGTCTGTTCTACTGATTTAAAGAGATCTTTGAAACATCACATAATCATACACAGGACAAACAGACAAATCTCTAAAATTCAGGATAAATTAATGAATGTAACAAGCATTTGGAATAGAATTGGAAGGGGATCCTCAATACCAATATCTTTTATTGGGTAAAAATAGCAAAAGATTAATTTTTAGATGGCAGAATTATCGTCTGTATTAATTTTCTCCTCAGTCTGGATTTCATAGGAACTTCCAAAATTTTCCTCAATAATAACGCTAATGATTGCAGATTCTAGACCATTCCTGCTGGATAGTGGAGAAATGTCTTCTGTGGGGCAAAGAATTCCAAACTTCCATGTAAAATACTTGTTAACATCTGTGGTGCTTACTGTAACAACAGTAAAACTGAGCTGAGCCTCACCAATTTATTGCCATCAGGTGATAATTTCTTACTTTTGTTCATGCTTAATTAAGCATTATTATTTTATTTTATTCATGCATTTCATGAACCAATTTACTCAGGTATTTATAATCTTTGATTTTTGATCAGAATGCACCTAAAAGGATTAAAAATGGATTAGTAGCTAAATATATGTACAAATGTTCAATGTTAATAAAAACCAATGATGAGTAAATTCTATATTTTGAAAACTATCATTATCATTATGGTTGTCGATTTTCACAATCAGCATTTTTGTTCATAAAAAAATTTGCATCATTTGGTGTATGGAAATCAATAATTAACCAGAGTTCAGTGCGCTTTTCAGGATACAATTACTTGCAATTTTATAATAGGAAAATATTTTCCTTGCTAAAAAATTAAAAACTAAGACATATGTTGTTTACCAAATCACCAAGTTTACCAAATCTGCAATGCTTACACCAATACCGGTGTCAATGATGGCCTAGGTTCTATCCTCCTCGTTCGGAATGATTTTAACTCTTTACAGGTCCAGTTGGCTAGGATCTGTGAGACATTCACACCTGGTTTTGTCAAAGAAAGAAGTCTAAATAAAAAATTGAAAGTCTAAATAAAAAATTGATATCTTTAATTCAGATGCTAATTTTTACATCACATTATATTTACTTATGTCAACCAAATGAACTAATTTTAAGCCATAAACTTAGTAGTTAAGATGTACTATATTACTCTAGCAGCAGTATGTACTATATTACTCAATAATTTCTAACAAAATTATTGAGGCCCTCGGTAAAACTGAAACAGTCTATAATCAATAAAAATTTTGCAACGAAATCAAATGATGGTCACAAGGGTCCTCCATTATTTCTTGGCTTTGTATAGTACCTCATTTAGTTTCAATCTTAACATGTTACAACACGTTAAATATACAACAGAATTACTTACATTCAATGAGTTTGAAATCAGTTCTCGAAGAAAGATTTCTTTATTGGAATAGAAGGTGTTGATGCTGATGCTCAATGAGTGGCCTTCTCAGCTTGGAATGCAAACTTTTCCGCATCATTGTGATCATCCTGCATACAAACTTCGTTCTTGTCTTGGCATCTAAAATAAAAATTAAAAATTTCAGCCATTTTGCCTCATGCAATTTTCTGATCATGTATCAGTTATTTTGTATCAGATATTAAATACTAATGAACATTCATCCACTAATTTATAAACTTTGTTTTACTTCTGTACATTTACCAGTGTACAGAAATAATTTTCTCAATATAATTGTTTTCACATTTATCTAAAAGCATTTGTTTGCTGATCATTAAAAATAAGTTAATACGTTTCAACTACAAGCAGTAAAAGAACAAAAACGAACATGACGTGAATGAATTATTTTCATCAACTTCACATATTGTGTTAACAGAAAAAGAAAGCCAACACTTTAAACTATGACAAATTTGGAATAATTGTAAAAAATATTGCAAAGTCATGTTAAAGACTTCAAACAGCCTCTGTTAGTAACATTAAGGGTAATATCGAACTTCCTACCAAACAACTGTATTCCTCAGTATCATGAGATTTTGTCCCTCAATTGATATTAACGCTCTTGCGTCATGCTTGTTTGCTCAATCGCTCTTCCATCATGCTTGTTTGCTGGTCACTCATAATCAGCTTGAGCTTTGAAAAGCTTCGTTCAGCAGACGCGACAGTTACTGGAAATGTCAAAGCTATAAGCAATGCAACAGAGACGTTTGGGAAAGAATTTAATGAACTGCAGATTTTTAAAAGCAGCAGTACTCTGTTGCACTAAACCTGTTAAGTTGCCCAATTCAGCACATGAATCATGAGCATCAACATCCGACCCAGTAATTTTATCTGTTAAGGTAACGCTCAGAACACCACAGATCAGTTTCACTCATTCCTGTAATGCATCGGAAATTGAGCAAGAAATCAAACTTGTCATAACTCTTTAGCTGCATCTTGGGCCAAATCGAAACCTGTTTCTTTGTAGGATTTCAGGAAGTATATTGTGTTCTGAATACAATTCAAAGTGAAATCAAATTGCATAGCCTTACTTTACAACATTTTGCTCACAATATTAACTTTCTCCAAGAGATAGTACCCTATTATTAACAATACCCAGAAAGGGTAGCGTTGAATTTGGTTTGCCAAACTGGCATCCTTCATTGTTACCTTTGGGTCCTTTCTCTCGCAGACCTCAATTAATAATGCACCATAAATCAATTCTATCTGAAACCTCACAGATTTAACGGAATCTCTTCGACATTGGCAGCATGTTTCTGAGGTTGGCTTCACTGTAAACAATTTAACATATCGCTTGAGCAAATACCATAACTGAGTTGTTGCAGCAAACAGCAAAAAATCCAAAAAAAGGTCGATAGTAGTAGTCAAAGATTTCACCATATCTCCGAACATTAACCCGTGAGAACCGCATGGAAGGTAAAACGCTTTCGTATTTAGCTCAAGTATGCGTTTTTGTACCCCACTGTTCTGTCCTCTCGTATTGGATCCATTATCAAATCCTTGCCATCTGCAGTTTTGTATTTTCTGCAGCAAATTTAGTTCATCAAGCTTTTTCAAGCATGCTTCTGTCGAACGTGTGCTACTACCTACTGCCAAAAAGCCTACAAATCACAATTTTTGTCACATAAACATTGGCAATTCATATTATCATAGTCATTTGCTCCTGATAGCTTGCATCAGGAGTATAATCTACCATGATGGAGACATATTTGATAGTGTGAGCATCTGCAATTATTTTCTTGAGAACCACTTTGCCCATCAGATGGAGGTGTTCATTTTGGATGTGATTCCCTAGATAATGGTCATGTATCTCAGCATTTCTGATATGTTCTGTCAGCATTTTTGATAAGACAAATCCAGCAAAATTCCTTCCCTGGCCTTTACCTGCACAACTGTTTGTCTGTTTATCACAGATATACATACTTCCAGTTACAAAAATGTTTAATTGACCCAAATACTTTTATTTTGGTATTTTTAAATTTAAGAGATTATAAATTACAAAATCTAACATTTCATTCATTTCTTCGCATTACATTCATTTACATTTTCTTCCTCCCAAAAATTAAGTACATATCATTATTAACATTATTATTGCCCATATCATTATTAACAAAGTGCCACATATGAGACTGACCACCGATACCCACTGAATGAAATGCTGCTTCCAAAATTTTAACTTTCAGAAACTATAAATATTTCATAGCAAAATCAACTAACAATAATCGTATTCGTAACATTAATGACATCCCTACTAACAAGGGGGCTCAGCCCCTGCCACTCTTCAAGCCCTACCACCTTCAATGGATTTAAATAAGCAATCTTGCTGATTTTTCCATCTGGCTGAGGATTTGTAGTGTAACGTTAATAGGAAAAGAATTTAAAAAAAATCATTCTTTGGAAAATTCCTAAAATACTTAGCTTTGGAACTTAGTTGTCTAGTAAGCCTAAGAATGGCTAAGACTGGGGCAGGTTCACACTATTGGAGAAAACCTTACATTACCAGCAGCTAAAGATATCGTTTTAACATTATTAAACGAAAAAGGAGCTAATGAAATTAATAATAACACGTTATCAAATGATCTAGTAATTTGATGAATTCATGAAATGGCAAATTCATACCAAAGACACTTGTTCAGAAAGTAAAACACAGCAAGTATTTCGCATTACAGTTGGATGAAAATACTGATATAACGTACTCTGTTCAATTATTAGCTTAAATACGTTTCGAAGATGATAAATGAATTGCCGAAGAATATTTATTTTGAGAATATCTTCATTACAGAGCAACTGTAAATGATATTTTCCATAATCCAGAATGATCTTAATACTCAAAGCTGCAAACTTCCTGTGCATGCCTAAATGCATTATGCGTAAACGCATAATGCATTTACGAATGCACTTAATACATTTACGCATGCACGTTTAATGTATAACGGACGGTATAAGCTAGGCTAAAATTATCTAATTATCTATTTCAGGTAATGTTGCAGATTGTGTTGTTCCTTAATCTTCAAATTGATCCAGCTTATTATTTTTTTGCAGACTTTTAGAGCAATTTTATAAAAGTAAGCTTGAACTTTCGATTATCTCAAAAAGAGTTTCCGATTCTGGAGCTGCCAAAGGATCTACAAAGTGAAAGCATGTTTCGATGTCCATCAAACAAAAATTGGAATTGCTGCAAAACATGGATAAAGGCATATCCTTTGTTTTCTCTAACCATTCCGAAATCTGTTTATCAATTTCAGGCTGCTCTGCGGGGAGGAAACGTTGCTGCGCGCAATGAACTGGAAGTTGATCTGTCAGCACTATCCTCATCTTCAGGGCAGATGTTTTTATTTTATTCGGCTTATAAGTTCTTACTAAATGTAGTATTTCATCTCTATGTACTTCGTCTTTGATTGATTTAAATCAAATTCCTTGTCATTATAAATATCATGAATAGACATCAAATAGTTTTCTGGTTGCAATTTTCTAATTTTGACTATGCGTAATGTATGCTTTATGCATGCACGCATTGAAAGAAATGTGTAATAAAGTAAATATATATTAAACTTTTTTTGTAAATTTTGATACCCTTTAGATCATAATTGCTCTTTATTTCATAAATTACAGTTTCATATTTTTAATTCTACAATTTCTGTATGCCATCTTACCAGATTTAAATTGATGATCTATAATCCGGAAAAAACCCTAATCCGAAATCCCGACGAGTCCAGATTAAAGACTTTGTACTGTAATTTGTTGTAATTGTCCTATATATGTTTATGCGCTATAAAGATCTCTTTAAATAATTAGGTCAGGTGATGCTTCTTTACACGTGTGTGTGTGGGGGGGGGGGGAAATCTCAAATCATGTATTTTATATGGAATACATTAATGACAATAAATTATAATAAAAGTGCTATATATAATTATTCATGAAACTGCATTCAGGGGGAATTCATTTAGTGCCTTACATTTCTTTCTGAATATTCATATTTACAAAATTTATTTGCAAAGCAGCCTTACAAAATGTTAAAAGAATCGAATTCATTTTTATACACATATGTTGCTGCTTCTTTCATTAAAAACCTTGTTTTAAGTACAAAACAATTTCTTAAAAAATATAATGGAAATTCTGTCATTTTAAGTTTTTGGACACAGGAAGATGCCATTTATACTTATGAAAAATGTACAAATAACAGACTAGTTAATCAAATGTGTTTTAGCTCAACATCCCCCTCAGTTTATGCCAATAAATTCTAAAGAAGAAAAACGTGTTGCAGCTTCTTTCAGTGCCTCTAAACGTAGATTCTATTCACTCTTTTACCATGATTAAATTTCCACTTTCCGATTGTGCTTCCACTAATTTCAACAGTTACGCGAAAAACTCTATAATCATATTATTTTTATGCATATACATTTCTACATACACTTCTCTGCGAAAGTTCTTCCTACCCATGACATATTTCTCCTAGACTTGTATCTCAAAAGATTCTGAATCACAAGTGGCCAGTTTCAGTGGAGCATTCCAGATTCTCAACGGAGTAGTGAGAGTCCTAGAAGACACTATAAGAAGTGTCACCTTAAATGACACACTATAAGAAAACAATGTGCCTTCTAGCACAGGCAATTATAGGGCCCATCTTTAAATTTCACATCATAACTTCAATAAGGGTGTGGAAGTCATTCTCTCTTTCAGTGTCTCTAAATACCCAAGCTCCATTCATCATTCGGAAATTTGTGCTTTCAACAATCACACCAACACCTAATGTCATATCTCACCTGCATTCCTACATATATTTCCCTGCAAAAATTTCTCAAATCTGTGACATATTTGTCAGACATCTTGGTCTTAAAAGAAATGAAATCACATAAAGCCTAGCCATGCATAGATCTCTCAATGGAACTCCCCAGATTCTCAACTGAATTTGTGTGAGCCATAGAAACAGAATCCTTAAATGTCACACTGTGACTCACTGGAAGACAATAATGTGCTCTCCAGTAGTGTCAGAAAATTATAGACCCTGCTTTATGTTCTTCTTTATAACATTAGACGGAAAACAAAAATCGCATGATCTTTCATTGCCTCCAAACACCCAGGCTCCATTCACTCTTTTATCACTCAGAAATTTCTCCTTTACAAGCTTGTTTCCATCAATTTCAACAACCACACCAGCATTTAATATCATATTTTCATTCACATGCATTTCTATTTGTATTTATCTGCTAAAATATCTCAAATCTGTGACAGATTTATCAGACATTTTGGTCTTAAATGAAATCACATGAAGCCTAGCCATGCACAGATCTCTCAATGGAACTCCCCAGATTCTCAACTGAATTTGTGTGAGCTATAGAAACAGGGTCCTTAAATGTCACACAATGAATGACTGGAAGACAATTACGTGTGCTCCAGCAATGTCAGACAATTATAGATTCTGCTTTATGTTCTTCTTCATAACTTCATCAGATGGAGAACAAAAATCACATGATCTTTCATTACCTCCAAACACCCAGACTCCATTCACTCTTTAATCATTCAGAAATTTTTTCTTTACAAGCTTGTTTCCATCAATTTCAACAACCACACCAGCACCTAATATCATATTTTCATTCACACGCGTTTCTATTTGTATTTATCTGCTAAAATATCTCAAATCTGTGACAGATTTATCAGACATTTTGGTCTTAAATGAAATCACATGAAGCCTAGCCATGCACAGATCTTTCAATGGAACTCCCCAGATTCTCAACTGAATTTGAGTGAGCCATAGAAACAGGGTCCTTAAATGTCATGCTGTGAATGACTGGAAGACAATTACGTGCGCTCCAGCACTGTCAGACAATTATAGACCCTGCTTTATGTTCTTCATAACTTCATATGGAGAACAAAAATCACATGATCTTTCATTACCTCCAAACACCCAGGCTCCATTCACTCTTTAATCATTCAGAAATTTCTGTTTTACAAGCTTGTTTCCATCAATCTCAACAACCACATCAGCATCTAATATCATATTTTCATTCACACATATTTCTATTTGTATTTATCTGCTAAAATATCTCAAATCCGTGGCAGATTTATCAGACATTTTGGTCTTAAATGAAATCACATGAAGACTAGCCATGCATAGATCTTTCAATGCAACTCCCCAGATTTTCAACTGAATTTGTGTGAGCCATAGTGTTGTGAAATGAACTAAAGTAAAAACTGGCGCGAGGCACTGCTGTTCGTGACGTCAGCCTGCGTGCTGAGTGAGTGCGTGCTGAGTTGCCTGCGTCAAATAGATGCTGAAATACAAGGCCCCTCTTTTCCAAGTAACTCTGAATCTAGGAAATTTAAATTGCCTAAAATTGAGCTTAAGAAATTCAGTGGTGAAGCTAAAGATTACCTGACTTTTTGGAGTCAGTTCCAGAAAAACCACGACGACAAAAGTATCGCTGATGAAGATCAAATGCAGTATCTGTTGCAAGCCATGGAACCAAAATCAAAGGCAAAACGTCTAGTCCTTAGCTTTTGGCAACGGCAGCTAATTATCCTAACATCCATCAAACAACTAAGAGAGCGCTTTGGACGCGAAGATTTACTTGTGCAAATCTATGTGAGAGACTTGTTAAGCCTAGTGATGAAAAACGCTGTAACCGGAAAAGCAAAAACTGATCTACCATCCCTGTATGATGAACTAGAAGGAAAATTGCGAGCGTTGGAAAGTTTGGGGAGAACCCAAGAAAAATATGGGGATTTTTTTACCCCCTTAGTGGAAAGTTGCTTACCAGAAGTACTGATGGCATGGAAAAGAAGCAGAAATCACGATTACAATGAAACTAAAGGGACTCGATCCTTGCAACATTTAATGAATTTCTTAAAACAGGAAGTTAAGGGGGAAGAGAAGGTTCTACTTGCAAGAACTGGTTTCGCTTCCCAACAGAACCATCAGAAGAAAGACTTTAACCACGAACAGGTAACGCAAAATGAACCCGTAACAGCATCACCTCTAGTAAGTCTTGAGAATTCAGGTAGGAGTGTTCCGAACTGTAATTTTTGTGAAAAGAAACATTTTAGAGAAAAATTTTACTCTGCAAAAAAAAAAAAAAAAAAAAAAAAAAAAAGACTTTAGCTGAAAAACAACAATTGTTATTGAAAAAAGGTGCTTGTTTCTCTTGTCTGAAAAGAGCGAGTCACATTAGTAAGTTTTGTCCTTTGAAAGGTAAGTTAAGTTGTTCTATTTGCAAAAGTTGTAATCATTTTGATGCAATGTGTAATCAAAAGCTAAAAAATAACAATTAGATACATGTTTCAAAAGAGAGTTCTCTTTCAAACTGTGGCGAAAGTTAAACTGTATTTTTGCAAACGCTGTGCGTTCCAGTTCAGTGTCAAGGTCGTGAGAAAATTATTCGCTGCATAATTGATAGCGGAAGCCAATGATAAGGAATGTTTGAAGGTAGTTTTGAAGCACTTTCTGAGAAAGATTTGTGGTTTTATTCCTAAGGTTAAAGCTGTTTTAGTCTAAGAAATAAATAACCCAGTGGAGGTTCCCAGTGGAGAAACAGTATCTATTTCAATTTGGAACCATCTTGTTTAGCTACAATCTAGACTTTGGTTTTTAAACAAGACAGACTAAATAATCATATTTTGTGAAGTTTTTACATCATGAATATGTTTGTATCAACAGAGCCAGGTTGAAGATAGGCCAGCACCTGGGTAATCATGTAATATGTGATCTAATCACTTAGCTATTTATTTTTAGAGGGTGATCCTAAAATTTGCTGTCTTCTCACCTTTATTTTATTGCATGCTCAAATTTAAGAAGAGTGCTTTAGTCTAAGAAATAACTAACTAACTAACTAAAAGAAGTAGATCACATACTATATGATTACCGGAACCTGTACATTCTCGCAAGTATACTTCCAACCTGGCTTTCTGTCCCAATTTTGAGAGGGATCTGCAGGAATTAGTCCTTCTGAAACCCGCCATGTTTCTTATCGAGAACAGAAATTCCAATGTTCAAAAATGAATGAATTCATGAATTAAATTCATCAAGTCTTAATAAGAGATTAAAGTACAGAACTAAATTGTTAAATGATCTGAGACAACGATTTAGAAAAGAACACCTTAGTCAACTGGTTCAAAAGCATAATGAAAAATGATCTCGGGAACCTGTAGTAGGAGAAATAGTACTGATGGAGGATGATAACAGAAAACGTTTATTTTGGTCCTTAGCCCGAATTACGGAATTGATCCCTGAACGTGATGGAAAGATTTGTACGGTTAAACTTAAGACCCGGCATGGAACAGTTGTACGACAAATACAATGCATCTTTCCTCTGGAGATACAGGCCAATGATAGAAACATAATTCCAGATAAGAAACTGGATGCAGAGGAATCTAATTCTAGTGCTGGATGTATGTTAAAAAGGGGAATTGCAGCTGATAAAATGGTGATGCAACAATATTCCTCCTCTGGACAACTTGTGAAAGGTAAAAAAAAACTTGATCTTTTAAATAATGTTTGTTATGAGCTTGAGACTCGACCTGAGTCTCAAAGGGGGGAAGGATGTTGTGAAATAAACTGAAGTAATAAATGGCGTGAGGCGCTGCTGTTTGTGACGTCAGCCTGCGTGCTGAGTTTTTCGAATGTTTTGCTTGTAGACAGAACGAAAGCTGATCTCGGAAGAGTGAGAATGTTGTCATGAAAATAAAGAATGGCTTATTAAGAATTTTTTGTCTTTATTCATAACGCACCCAGCCTCGGATAGAGGCAGCCCGCAACTGAACAAACTGTTTTTAATATATTTGATTTATATATTTTCTGTGTTCTTCGTTAACAGTAGCTCTAAATGGCACTTTAAACTAATTTGGTGTCCATCCTTGACAATCAAGTACATTCATGCAAGTTGACAATTAATATATGTAATCTTTCCACACAGCCACAATCGAAGATATGATTTTTGCCATCCCATGTCTCCTAAAATGCTACTGGTATAGCTGCATTGGCTCTGGCTTTGAATACAGCATGTCATACCATCAGAATTGCTTTCAAATAGTCTCACTGCAAGAACACTACTTCCAGGTAAGTCCTCACACTAAGGGTGAAAAACGTTTGAGATTACTACAAGTTCAATAACCGGATTCTCTAAAAAAACACCAAATGTCATGTTGCACAAAATGTGAGCAATTTTCACACTGCCAAAGATATCTGGAGAATACATCACTCCAGACACTTTATCAAACACTCAATATCTGAGTCACTTCCACAGCATCTGCCATTCATGCTGCCAGGCATTTACTTTGGACATTACTGGGTGGTCTTAACTACATAAATTACAATATTGAATCAAGTTATCATATATTTTTGTCCATTTATATTTTGTGATTAAAATTAACTTTAAAAAATTTCTATCGCAATAACTTGCAAGTATTTTTATTGGGAAATATAATGACAAAAATGCAAGAAATGACTAACCATACACAGAATAATTAAACATCATATATATCAATAATTCATTTCTCTTTTTCTTTAAATTCAGAAATTTCAAAAATTTAGAAAATTACTCAGTTGAATGATGCGAATATTAATACCATGTTTGAGTAAAGGTAAATTAATATTTTTATTCTTTGAAAAGCAAAAACTGCTTTCATAAATAAATTTTACTTTTATAATTATAGAGCATCTTAGCAAGAATTGTTACTTACTTTTTCTTTTCCTTCTCTAAATCTATTGAAAATGGCTATCCAACTAACCAAGATGCAGTCTTCCTCGTATGGCAAAATATAATAGCCTTTCCTATTGACACAGTACCATATATATGTTACACAAAGCTTGAAATTTCTTTATCTCTGCATACTATGTAATACTGATCTATATTATCCAAACTGTCTTCTTCCCTTTTCAGTTTAATTATAATAGGATCAGAAACAATCACTTCTGCAAATTCCATGACTTCTTCAGAACAAGTAGCTGAGAACAGCAGCATCTGACAGTCTTTCAGTAGCTGCTTATGAATGCGAATAGACTGGTCTTGATATCCTTGAGTCGAGATCATCATAACATCTGCTTCATCTAAAATAAATACTTTTATTTTCCTGAGATCAAAAAATTTATAGCGCATTGCCCAATCATAAACTTTACCAGGAGTTCCAATCATAAAATGAGCAGTAATTTTTTCTCCTCTTTGCAAAACCTCACCTCTAACAGCAAAACAAAATTCAATGTTAGGACAAAATTTTGCCATTTGTTTTGTCACTTTTCCTGTCTGCATGGCTAACTCATATGTTGGGGACAAAATAAGCACGTGAGGATACTTCAAATTTGTGTCCACTCTGCTCAAACTTGCCAAAAGAAAACCAGCAGTTTTAAGCGTACCACTCTGAGACTGAGCAATCATATTTTGTGGAGGATCTGCAATAAGAGTAGGAAGAGCAGTCTCTTGTATTTTTGAGGGTGAATTAAATTCCATACCACACACACCTTTAAGAAGTTCAGGTCGCAGATTCAATTCTTGAAAATATTTCACAGAATAGAAAGATGAATTAGGATTTCTCTGGATATCTATATCATGAGAAACTTCAATTAAATGAGATCTTACAAGTTTTTTCATCACAGATATCTCAGCAGTATTTAATTCAGGTTCATCATCTTTTTCATCATAGTCTTTTGAAGCTTCATCAGGAATCTTTGGAGGAGGTATTGGAGGTGGCACAGGTGGTGGAATAGGATCGTCCAAATTTAAATTGTCAATTAATTTTGAAATTCCTTTCTCTTGTATATCAGCAGAAAGACTCCAATCATCAACATCTGCCATGATAAAGCCTATCGAAAATGTAAATGTCAAAATATAGATTTCTGTAAATTCTAACATATGCAAAGATAAAGACATACTTAGAAACACTGAAATCATAACAAATATAATGCATGTGTCCCAAATAATTAAAATGTATGAAGATCATAAAAAGCAGTTATTTTACTTATGTCACATTACTTTAAAGTGATAATTCTATTGCTGCACAAAAAAAAAAAAAAAAAAAAAAAAAAAAAAAAAAAAAAGATTATTATGCCTTTTATTAAATGGTATTCAATTCCATGTGCAAAAACTCATGAATATACAAGTTACCTACTAACTAAATGTAGAAAATGGTTCCCAGTGGAGAAATAGTATCTATTTCAATTTGGAACCATCTTGTTTAGTTGACTTTGGTTTTTAAACAAGAGAGACTAAATAATCACATTTTGTGAAGTTTTTACATCATGAATATGTTTGTATCAACAGAGCCAGGTTGAAGAAAGGCCAGCACCTGGGTAATCATGTAACATGTGATCTAATCACTTAGCTATTTATTTTTAGAGGGTGATCCTAAAATTTGCTGTCTTCTCACCTTTATTTTATTGCATGCTCAAATTTAAAAAGAGTGTTTTAGTCTAAGAAATAAATAACTAACTAAAAGCAGTAGATCACATACTACAGTCAAAAGTCGTTAATTCGGACACCCATAATTCGGAATGATCTATAATCCGGACCTCAAAACTAAAAACTTTCTGCGCATGCGCCGCGTTGACACATGCGCATAGGCGTTTACGCGTGCGCGTAAGACCTTTTACGACTGCGCATATGAGTGTGCGCAAGTGCAGAATACGTTTTCGCGTGCGCGTTTTGTGTATAATAGACGTATAAGCTAAAATTATCTAATTATCTATTTCAGTTTATGTTGATGTTTGCGTTGTTCCTTAATTTTCAAATTGCATCCGGCTTATTATTTTTCGCAGACTGTAAGAGCAATTTTATGAAAGTAAGCTTAAACTTTCAATTATATCAAATAGAATTTCCGATATATATTTGTTAATACGTAAAGGATCTAAAGCGAAAGTATGTTTTGAAATCCGAAATCTATTTATCAATTTCACGTTGCTTGGCGGAGGGATCGCCGGGGTAATGAATTGGAAGTTGATCTGTCAGCACTATCCTTATCTTCAGCGCAGATGTTTTTATTTAATTTGGCTTATAATTCCTTGAAGAAAGTGACAGAGGTTATTGAAAACGAACAAATTTCGATTGACAAATTAGTCGGTGTTCTAGACACAGCAATTATAGGACTTGAACAGCGGAACTTTGTAACTGAACAAGAAATTATGTCTGTTTAATAGAATTAAAGAGAAAGTATTATCACATGAAACGAAGCAAAACTTATAACTTACAACATTGAAAGAAATGTTTAATAAAGTAAACAAATAAATATTAAGCTTTTTCTTTTTGCAAATTTTGATACCCTTTAGATCATAATTGTTCTTTATTTCATAAATTACGGTTTCATATTTTTAATTTTAGAATTTCTGCATGCCATCTTACGAGATTTAAACTGATGATCTATAATCCGGAAAAATCGATAATCCGGAATCGCCGAAGTCCCGACGAGTCCGGATTAACGACTTTTGACTGTATATGATTACCGGAACCTGTACATAATCGCAAGTATACTTCCAACCTGGCTTTCTGTCCCAATTTTGAGAGGTGTGGTCTGCAGGAATTAGTCCCTCTGAAACCAGCCATGTTTCTTATCGAGAACAGAAATTCCAATGTTGAAGATCTTGATGAATTAAATTCGTCGAGTCTTAATAAGAGATTAAAGTATAGAACTAAATTGTTAAATGATCTGAGACAACGATTTAGAAAAGAATACTTTAGTCAACTGGTTCAAAACATAATGAAAAATGAACTCGGGAACCTGTAGTAGGAGAAAAAGTACTGATGGAGGATGATAACAGAAAACGTTTATTTTGGTCCTTAGCCCGAATTACATAATTGATCCCTGGATGTGATGGAAAGATTTGTACGGTTAAACTTAAGACCCGGCATGGAACAGTTGTACGACCAATACATTGCATCTTTCCTCTGGAGACCCAGGCCAATGATAGAAGCATGATTCCTGATAAGAAACTGGGTGCAGAGAAATCTAATTCTAGTGCTGGATGTATGTTAAAAAGAGGAACTGCACCTGATAAAATGGTGATGCAACAATATTCCTCCTCTGGATGACTTGTGAAAGCTCCAAAAAAAAACTTGATCTTTTAAATAATGTTTGTTATGAGCTTGAGACTCAACCTGAGTCTCAAAGGGGGAGGGAGTATGTTGTGAAATGAACTGAAGCAATAACTGGCGCGAGGCGCTGCTGTTTGTGACGTCAGCCTGCGTGCTGAGTTTTTCGAATGTTTTGCTTGTAGACAGAACGAAAGCTGATCTCGGAAGAGTGAAAATGTTGTGGTGAAAATAAAGAATGGCTTATTAAGAATTTTTTGTCTTTATTCATAATGCACCCAGCCTCGGATAGAGGCAGCCCGCAACTGAACAAACTGTTTTTAATATATTTGATTTATATATTTTCTGTGTTCTTCGTTAACAGTAGCTCTAAATGGCACTTTCAACTAATTTGGTGTCCATCCTTGACAATCAAGTACATTCATGCAAGTTGACAATTAATATATGTAATCTTTCCATAAGATAACACAGCCACAATCGAAGATATGATTTTTGCCATCCCATGTCTCCTAAAATGCTACTGGTATAGCTGCATTGGCTCTGGCCTTGAATACAGCATGTCATACCATCAGAATTGCTTTCAAATAGTCTCACTGCAAGAACACTACTTCCAGGTAAGTCCTCACACTAAGTGTGAAAACGTTTGAGATTACTACAAGTTCAATAACCGGATTCTCTAAAAAACTGCCAAATGTCATGTTGCACAAAATGTGAGCAATTTTCACACTGGCAAAGATATCTGGAGAATACATCACTCCAGACACTTTATCAAACATTCAATATCTGAGTCACTTCCACAGCATCTGCCATTCATGCTGCCAGAGGCATTTACTTTGGACATTACTGGGTGGTCTTAACTACATAAATTACAATATTGAATCAAGTTATCATATATTTTTGTCCATTTATATTTTGTGATTAAAATTAACTTTAAAAAATTTCTATCGCAATAACTTGCAAATATTTTTATTGGGAAATATAATGACAAAAATCCAAGAAATGACTAACCATACACAGAATAATTAAACAACATATATATCAATAATTCATTTCTCTTTTTCTTTAAATTCAGAAATTTCAAAAATTTAGAAAATTACTCATTTGAATGATGTGAATATTAATACCATGTTTGATTAAAGGTAAATTAATATTTTTATTCTTTGAAAAGCAAAAACTGCTTTCATAAATAAATTTTACTTTTATAATTATAGAGCATCTTACCAAGAATTGTTACTTACTTTTTCTTTTCCTTCTCTAAATCTATTGAGAATGGCTATTCAACTAACCAAGATGCAGTCTTCCTGGTATGGCAAAATATAATAGCCTGTCCTATTGACACAGTACCATATATATGTTATACAAAGCTTGAAATTTCTTTATCTCTGCATACTATGTAATACTGATCTATATTATCCAAACTGTCTTCTTCCCTTTTCAGTTTAATTATAATAGGATCAGAAAAAATCAGTTCTGCAAATTCCATGACTTCTTCAGAACAAGTAGCTGAGAACAGCAGCATCTGACAGTCTTTCAGTAGCTGCTTATGAATGCGAATAGACTGGTCTTGATATCCTTGAGTCGAGATCATCATAACATCTGCTTCATCTAAAACAAATACTTTTATTTTCCTGAGATCAAAAAACTTATAGCACATTGCCCAATCATAAACTTTACCAGGAGTTCCAATCATAAAATGAGCAGTAATTTTTTCTCCTCTTTGCAAAACCTCACCTCTAACAGCAAAACAAAATTCAATGTTAGGACAAAATTTTGCCATTTGTTTTGTCACTTTTCCTGTCTGCATGGCTAACTCATATGTTGGGGACAAAATAAGCACGTGAGGATACTTCAAATTTGTGTCCACTCTGCTCAAACTTGCCAAAAGAAAAGCAGCAGTTTTAAGCGTACCACTCTGAGACTGAGCAATCATATTTTGTGGAGGATCTGCAATAAGAGTAGGAAGAGCAGTCTCTTGTATTTTTGAGGGTGAATTAAATTCCATACCACACACACCTTTAAGAAGTTCAGGTCGCAGATTCAATTCTTGAAAATATTTCACAGAATAGAAAGATGAATTAGGATTTCTCTGGATATCTATATCATGAGAAACTTCAATTAAATGAGATCTTACAAGTTTTTTCATCACAGATATCTCAGCAGTATTTAATTCAGGTTCATCATCTTTTTCATCATAGTCTTTTGAAGCTTCATCAGGAATCTTTGGAGGAGGTATTGGAGGTGGCACAGGTGGTGGAATAGGATCGTCCAAATTTAAATTGTCAATTAATTTTGAAATTCCTTTCTCTTGTATATCAGCAGAAAGACTCCAATCATCAACATCTGCCATGATAAAGCCTATCGAAAATGTAAATGTCAAAATATAGATTTCTGTAAATTCTAACATATGCAAAGATAAAGACATACTTAGAAACACTGAAATCATAACAAATATAATGCATGTGTCCCAAATAATTAAAATGTATGAAGATCATAAAAAGCAGTTATTTTACTTATGTCACATTACTTTAAAGTGATAATTCTATTGCTGCACAAAAAAAAAAAAAAAAAAAAAAAAAAAAAAAAAAAAAAGAGATTATTATGCCTTTTATTAAATGGTATTCAATTCCATGTGCAAAAACTCATGAATATACAAGTTACCTACTAACTAAATGTAGAAAATGGTTCCCAGTGGAGAAATAGTATCTATTTCAATTTGGAACCATCTTGTTTAGTTGACTTTGGTTTTTAAACAAGAGAGACTAAATAATCACATTTTGTGAAGTTTTTACATCATGAATATGTTTGTATCAACAGAGCCAGGTTGAAGAAAGGCCAGCACCTGGGTAATCATGTAACATGTGATCTAATCACTTAGCTATTTATTTTTAGAGGGTGATCCTAAAATTTGCTGTCTTCTCACCTTTATTTTATTGCATGCTCAAATTTAAAAAGAGTGTTTTAGTCTAAGAAATAAATAACTAACTAAAAGCAGTAGATCACATACTACAGTCAAAAGTCGTTAATTCGGACACCCATAATTCGGAATGATCTATAATCCGGACCTCAAAACTAAAAACTTTCTGCGCATGCGCCGCGTTGACACATGCGCATAGGCGTTTACGCGTGCGCGTAAGACCTTTTACGACTGCGCATATGAGTGTGCGCAAGTGCAGAATACGTTTTCGCGTGCGCGTTTTGTGTATAATAGACGTATAAGCTAAAATTATCTAATTATCTATTTCAGTTTATGTTGATGTTTGCGTTGTTCCTTAATTTTCAAATTGCATCCGGCTTATTATTTTTCGCAGACTGTAAGAGCAATTTTATAAAAGTAAGCTTAAACTTTCAATTATATCAAATAGAATTTCCGATATATATTTGTTAATACGTAAAGGATCTAAAGCGAAAGTATGTTTTGAAATCCGAAATCTATTTATCAATTTCACGTTGCTTGGCGGAGGGATCGCCGGGGCGGGGGCGGGTAATGAATTGGAAGTTGATCTGTCAGCACTATCCTTATCTTCAGCGCAGATGTTTTTATTTAATTTGGCTTATAATTCCTTGAAGAAAGTGACAGAGGTTATTGAAAACGAACAAATTTCGATTGACAAATTAGTCGGTGTTCTAGACACAGCAATTATAGGACTTGAACAGCGGAACTTTGTAACTGAACAAGAAATTATGTCTGTTTAATAGAATTAAAGAGAAAGTATTATCACATGAAACGAAGCAAAACTTATAACTTACAACATTGAAAGAAATGTTTAATAAAGTAAACAAATAAATATTAAGCTTTTTCTTTTTGCAAATTTTGATACCCTTTAGATCATAATTGTTCTTTATTTCATAAATTACGGTTTCATATTTTTAATTTTAGAATTTCTGCATGCCATCTTACGAGATTTAAACTGATGATCTATAATCCGGAAAAATCGATAATCCGGAATCGCCGAAGTCCCGACGAGTCCGGATTAACGACTTTTGACTGTATATGATTACCGGAACCTGTACATAATCGCAAGTATACTTCCAACCTGGCTTTCTGTCCCAATTTTGAGAGGTGTGGTCTGCAGGAATTAGTCCCTCTGAAACCAGCCATGTTTCTTATCGAGAACAGAAATTCCAATGTTGAAGATCTTGATGAATTAAATTCGTCGAGTCTTAATAAGAGATTAAAGTATAGAACTAAATTGTTAAATGATCTGAGACAACGATTTAGAAAAGAATACTTTAGTCAACTGGTTCAAAACATAATGAAAAATGAACTCGGGAACCTGTAGTAGGAGAAAAAGTACTGATGGAGGATGATAACAGAAAACGTTTATTTTGGTCCTTAGCCCGAATTACATAATTGATCCCTGGATGTGATGGAAAGATTTGTACGGTTAAACTTAAGACCCGGCATGGAACAGTTGTACGACCAATACATTGCATCTTTCCTCTGGAGACCCAGGCCAATGATAGAAGCATGATTCCTGATAAGAAACTGGGTGCAGAGAAATCTAATTCTAGTGCTGGATGTATGTTAAAAAGAGGAACTGCACCTGATAAAATGGTGATGCAACAATATTCCTCCTCTGGATGACTTGTGAAAGCTCCAAAAAAAAACTTGATCTTTTAAATAATGTTTGTTATGAGCTTGAGACTCAACCTGAGTCTCAAAGGGGGAGGGAGTATGTTGTGAAATGAACTGAAGCAATAACTGGCGCGAGGCGCTGCTGTTTGTGACGTCAGCCTGCGTGCTGAGTTTTTCGAATGTTTTGCTTGTAGACAGAACGAAAGCTGATCTCGGAAGAGTGAAAATGTTGTGGTGAAAATAAAGAATGGCTTATTAAGAATTTTTTGTCTTTATTCATAATGCACCCAGCCTCGGATAGAGGCAGCCCGCAACTGAACAAACTGTTTTTAATATATTTGATTTATATATTTTCTGTGTTCTTCGTTAACAGTAGCTCTAAATGGCACTTTCAACTAATTTGGTGTCCATCCTTGACAATCAAGTACATTCATGCAAGTTGACAATTAATATATGTAATCTTTCCATAAGATAACACAGCCACAATCGAAGATATGATTTTTGCCATCCCATGTCTCCTAAAATGCTACTGGTATAGCTGCATTGGCTCTGGCCTTGAATACAGCATGTCATACCATCAGAATTGCTTTCAAATAGTCTCACTGCAAGAACACTACTTCCAGGTAAGTCCTCACACTAAGTGTGAAAACGTTTGAGATTACTACAAGTTCAATAACCGGATTCTCTAAAAAACTGCCAAATGTCATGTTGCACAAAATGTGAGCAATTTTCACACTGGCAAAGATATCTGGAGAATACATCACTCCAGACACTTTATCAAACATTCAATATCTGAGTCACTTCCACAGCATCTGCCATTCATGCTGCCAGAGGCATTTACTTTGGACATTACTGGGTGGTCTTAACTACATAAATTACAATATTGAATCAAGTTATCATATATTTTTGTCCATTTATATTTTGTGATTAAAATTAACTTTAAAAAATTTCTATCGCAATAACTTGCAAATATTTTTATTGGGAAATATAATGACAAAAATCCAAGAAATGACTAACCATACACAGAATAATTAAACAACATATATATCAATAATTCATTTCTCTTTTTCTTTAAATTCAGAAATTTCAAAAATTTAGAAAATTACTCATTTGAATGATGTGAATATTAATACCATGTTTGATTAAAGGTAAATTAATATTTTTATTCTTTGAAAAGCAAAAACTGCTTTCATAAATAAATTTTACTTTTATAATTATAGAGCATCTTACCAAGAATTGTTACTTACTTTTTCTTTTCCTTCTCTAAATCTATTGAGAATGGCTATTCAACTAACCAAGATGCAGTCTTCCTGGTATGGCAAAATATAATAGCCTGTCCTATTGACACAGTACCATATATATGTTACACAAAGCTTGAAATTTCTTTATCTCTGCATACTATGTAATACTGATCTATATTATCCAAACTGTCTTCTTCCCTTTTCAGTTTAATTATAATAGGATCAGAAAAAATCAGTTCTGCAAATTCCATGACTTCTTCAGAACAAGTAGCTGAGAACAGCAGCATCTGACAGTCTTTCAGTAGCTGCTTATGAATGCGAATAGACTGGTCTTGATATCCTTGAGTCGAGATCATCATAACATCTGCTTCATCTAAAACAAATACTTTTATTTTCCTGAGATCAAAAAACTTATAGCACATTGCCCAATCATAAACTTTACCAGGAGTTCCAATCATAAAATGAGCAGTAATTTTTTCTCCTCTTTGCAAAACCTCACCTCTAACAGCAAAACAAAATTCAATGTTAGGACAAAATTTTGCCATTTGTTTTGTCACTTTTCCTGTCTGCATGGCTAACTCATATGTTGGGGACAAAATAAGCACGTGAGGATACTTCAAATTTGTGTCCACTCTGCTCAAACTTGCCAAAAGAAAAGCAGCAGTTTTAAGCGTACCACTCTGAGACTGAGCAATCATATTTTGTGGAGGATCTGCAATAAGAGTAGGAAGAGCAGTCTCTTGTATTTTTGAGGGTGAATTAAATTCCATACCACACACACCTTTAAGAAGTTCAGGTCGCAGATTCAATTCTTGAAAATATTTCACAGAATAGAAAGATGAATTAGGATTTCTCTGGATATCTATATCATGAGAAACTTCAATTAAATGAGATCTTACAAGTTTTTTCATCACAGATATCTCAGCAGTATTTAATTCAGGTTCATCATCTTTTTCATCGTAGTCTTTTGAAGCTTCATCAGGAATCTTTGGAGGAGGTATTGGAGGTGGCACAGGTGGTGGAATAGGATCGTCCAAATTTAAATTGTCAATTAATTTTGAAATTCCTTTCTCTTGTATATCAGCAGAAAGACTCCAATCATCAACATCTGCCATGATAAAGCCTATCGAAAATGTAAATGTCAAAATATAGATTTCTGTAAATTCTAACATATGCAAAGATAAAGACATACTTAGAAACACTGAAATCATAACAAATATAATGCATGTGTCCCAAATAATTAAAATGTATGAAGATCATAAAAAGCAGTTATTTTACTTATGTCACATTACTTTAAAGTGATAATTCTATTGCTGCACAAAAAAAAAAAAAAAAAAAAGATTATTATGCCTTTTATTAAATGGTATTCAATTCCATGTGCAAAAACTCATGAATATACAAGTTACCTACTAACTAAATGTAGAAAATGGTTCCCAGTGGAGAAATAGTATCTATTTCAATTTGGAACCATCTTGTTTAGTTGACTTTGGTTTTTAAACAAGAGAGACTAAATAATCACATTTTGTGAAGTTTTTACATCATGAATATGTTTGTATCAACAGAGCCAGGTTGAAGAAAGGCCAGCACCTGGGTAATCATGTAATATGAGATCTACATATTTACTTAGCTATTTATTTTTAGAGGGTGATCCTAAAATTTGCTGTCTTCTCACCTTTATTTTATTGCATGCTCAAATTTAAAAAGAGTGTTTTAGTCTAAGAAATAAATAACTAACTAAAAGCAGTAGATCACATACTACAGTCAAAAGTCGTTAATTCGGACACCCATAATTCGGAATGATCTATAATCCGGACCTCAAAACTAAAAACTTTCTGCGCATGCGCCGCGTTGACACATGCGCATAGGCGTTTACGCGTGCGCGTAAGACCTTTTACGACTGCGCATATGAGTGTGCGCAAGTGCAGAATACGTTTTCGCGTGCGCGTTTTGTGTATAATAGACGTATAAGCTAAAATTATCTAATTATCTATTTCAGTTTATGTTGATGTTTGCGTTGTTCCTTAATTTTCAAATTGCATCCGGCTTATTATTTTTCGCAGACTGTAAGAGCAATTTTATAAAAGTAAGCTTAAACTTTCAATTATATCAAATAGAATTTCCGATATATATTTGTTAATACGTAAAGGATCTAAAGCGAAAGTATGTTTTGAAATCCGAAATCTATTTATCAATTTCACGTTGCTTGGCGGAGGGATCGCCGGGGCGGGGGCGGGTAATGAATTGGAAGTTGATCTGTCAGCACTATCCTTATCTTCAGCGCAGATGTTTTTATTTAATTTGGCTTATAATTCCTTGAAGAAAGTGACAGAGGTTATTGAAAACGAACAAATTTCGATTGACAAATTAGTCGGTGTTCTAGACACAGCAATTATAGGACTTGAACAGCGGAACTTTGTAACTGAACAAGAAATTATGTCTGTTTAATAGAATTAAAGAGAAAGTATTATCACATGAAACGAAGCAAAACTTATAACTTACAACATTGAAAGAAATGTTTAATAAAGTAAACAAATAAATATTAAGCTTTTTCTTTTTGCAAATTTTGATACCCTTTAGATCATAATTGTTCTTTATTTCATAAATTACGGTTTCATATTTTTAATTTTAGAATTTCTGCATGCCATCTTACGAGATTTAAACTGATGATCTATAATCCGGAAAAATCGATAATCCGGAATCGCCGAAGTCCCGACGAGTCCGGATTAACGACTTTTGACTGTATATGATTACCGGAACCTGTACATAATCGCAAGTATACTTCCAACCTGGCTTTCTGTCCCAATTTTGAGAGGTGTGGTCTGCAGGAATTAGTCCCTCTGAAACCAGCCATGTTTCTTATCGAGAACAGAAATTCCAATGTTGAAGATCTTGATGAATTAAATTCGTCGAGTCTTAATAAGAGATTAAAGTATAGAACTAAATTGTTAAATGATCTGAGACAACGATTTAGAAAAGAATACTTTAGTCAACTGGTTCAAAACATAATGAAAAATGAACTCGGGAACCTGTAGTAGGAGAAAAAGTACTGATGGAGGATGATAACAGAAAACGTTTATTTTGGTCCTTAGCCCGAATTACATAATTGATCCCTGGATGTGATGGAAAGATTTGTACGGTTAAACTTAAGACCCGGCATGGAACAGTTGTACGACCAATACATTGCATCTTTCCTCTGGAGACCCAGGCCAATGATAGAAGCATGATTCCTGATAAGAAACTGGGTGCAGAGAAATCTAATTCTAGTGCTGGATGTATGTTAAAAAGAGGAACTGCACCTGATAAAATGGTGATGCAACAATATTCCTCCTCTGGATGACTTGTGAAAGCTCCAAAAAAAAACTTGATCTTTTAAATAATGTTTGTTATGAGCTTGAGACTCAACCTGAGTCTCAAAGGGGGAGGGAGTATGTTGTGAAATGAACTGAAGCAATAACTGGCGCGAGGCGCTGCTGTTTGTGACGTCAGCCTGCGTGCTGAGTTTTTCGAATGTTTTGCTTGTAGACAGAACGAAAGCTGATCTCGGAAGAGTGAAAATGTTGTGGTGAAAATAAAGAATGGCTTATTAAGAATTTTTTGTCTTTATTCATAATGCACCCAGCCTCGGATAGAGGCAGCCCGCAACTGAACAAACTGTTTTTAATATATTTGATTTATATATTTTCTGTGTTCTTCGTTAACAGTAGCTCTAAATGGCACTTTCAACTAATTTGGTGTCCATCCTTGACAATCAAGTACATTCATGCAAGTTGACAATTAATATATGTAATCTTTCCATAAGATAACACAGCCACAATCGAAGATATGATTTTTGCCATCCCATGTCTCCTAAAATGCTACTGGTATAGCTGCATTGGCTCTGGCCTTGAATACAGCATGTCATACCATCAGAATTGCTTTCAAATAGTCTCACTGCAAGAACACTACTTCCAGGTAAGTCCTCACACTAAGTGTGAAAACGTTTGAGAT
Source organism: Stegodyphus dumicola (assembly GCF_044657685.1). Taxonomy (NCBI): domain Eukaryota; kingdom Metazoa; phylum Arthropoda; class Arachnida; order Araneae; family Eresidae; genus Stegodyphus; species Stegodyphus dumicola. The sequence goes on along the minus strand of NC_140776.1, from coordinate 188,646,529 downwards.
TACTACAAGTTCAATAACCGGATTCTCTAAAAAACTGCCAAATGTCATGTTGCACAAAATGTGAGCAATTTTCACACTGGCAAAGATATCTGGAGAATACATCACTCCAGACACTTTATCAAACATTCAATATCTGAGTCACTTCCACAGCATCTGCCATTCATGCTGCCAGAGGCATTTACTTTGGACATTACTGGGTGGTCTTAACTACATAAATTACAATATTGAATCAAGTTATCATATATTTTTGTCCATTTATATTTTGTGATTAAAATTAACTTTAAAAAATTTCTATCGCAATAACTTGCAAATATTTTTATTGGGAAATATAATGACAAAAATCCAAGAAATGACTAACCATACACAGAATAATTAAACAACATATATATCAATAATTCATTTCTCTTTTTCTTTAAATTCAGAAATTTCAAAAATTTAGAAAATTACTCATTTGAATGATGTGAATATTAATACCATGTTTGATTAAAGGTAAATTAATATTTTTATTCTTTGAAAAGCAAAAACTGCTTTCATAAATAAATTTTACTTTTATAATTATAGAGCATCTTACCAAGAATTGTTACTTACTTTTTCTTTTCCTTCTCTAAATCTATTGAGAATGGCTATTCAACTAACCAAGATGCAGTCTTCCTGGTATGGCAAAATATAATAGCCTGTCCTATTGACACAGTACCATATATATGTTATACAAAGCTTGAAATTTCTTTATCTCTGCATACTATGTAATACTGATCTATATTATCCAAACTGTCTTCTTCCCTTTTCAGTTTAATTATAATAGGATCAGAAAAAATCAGTTCTGCAAATTCCATGACTTCTTCAGAACAAGTAGCTGAGAACAGCAGCATCTGACAGTCTTTCAGTAGCTGCTTATGAATGCGAATAGACTGGTCTTGATATCCTTGAGTCGAGATCATCATAACATCTGCTTCATCTAAAACAAATACTTTTATTTTCCTGAGATCAAAAAACTTATAGCACATTGCCCAATCATAAACTTTACCAGGAGTTCCAATCATAAAATGAGCAGTAATGTTTTCTCCTCTTTGCAAAACCTCACCTCTAACAGCAAAACAAAATTCAATGTTAGGACAAAATTTTGCCATTTGTTTTGTCACTTTTCCTGTCTGCATGGCTAACTCATATGTTGGGGACAAAATAAGCACGTGAGGATATTTCAAATTTGTGTCCACTCTGCTCAAACTTGCCAAAAGAAAAGCAGCAGTTTTAAGCGTACCACTCTGAGACTGAGCAATCATATTTTGTGGAGGATCTGCAATAAGAGTAGGAAGAGCAGTCTCTTGTATTTTTGAGGGTGAATTAAATCCCATACCACACACACCTTTAAGAAGTTCAGGTCGCAGATTCAATTCTTCAAAATATTTCACAGAATAGAGAGATGAATTAGGATTTCTCTGGATATCTATATCATGAGAAACTTCAATTAAATGAGATCTTACAAGTTTTTTCATCACAGATATCTCAGCAGTATTTAATTCAGGTTCATCATCTTTTTCATCATAGTCTTTTGATGCTTCATCAGGAATCTTTGGAGGAGGTATTGGAGGTGGCACAGGTGGTGGAATAGGATCGTCCAAATTTAAATTGTCAATTAATTTCGAAATTCCTTTCTCTTGTATATCAGCAGAAAGACTCCAATCATCAACATCTGCCATGATAAAGCCTATCGAAAATGTAAATGTCAAAATATAGATTTCTGTAAATTCTAACATATGCAAAGATAAAGACATACTTAGAAACACTGAAATCATAACAAATATAATGCATGTGTCCCAAATAATTAAAATGTATGAAGATCAGAAAAAGCAGTTATTTTACTTATGTCACATTACTTTAAAGTGATAACTCTATTGCTGCACAAAAAAAAAAAAAAAAAAAAAAAAAAAAACTGATTATTATGCCTTTTATTAAATGGTATTCAATTCTATGTCCAAAAACTCATGAATATACAAGTTACCTACTAACTAAATGTAGAAAATGGTTCCCAGTGGAGAAATAGTATCTATTTCAATTTGGAACCATCTTGTTTAGTTGACTTTGGTTTTTAAACAAGACAGACTAAATAATCATATTTTGTGAAGTTTTTACATCATGAATATGTTTGTATCAACAGAGCCAGGTTGAAGAAAGGCCAGCACCTGGGTAATCATGTAACATGTGATCTAATCACTTAGCTATTTATTTTTAGAGGGTGATCCTAAAATTTGCTGTCTTCTCACCTTTATTTTATTGCATGCTCAAATTTAAAAAGAGTGTTTTAGTCTAAGAAATAAATAACTAACTAAAAGCAGTAGATCACATACTACAGTCAAAAGTCGTTAATTCGGACACCCATAATTCGGAATGATCTATAATCCAGACCTCAAAACTAAAAACTTTCTGCGCATGCGCCGCGTTGACACATGCGCATAGGCGTTTACGCGTGCGCGTAAGACCTTTTACGACTGCGCATATGAGTGTGGGCAAGTGCAGAATACGTTTTCGCGTGCGCGTTTTGTGTATAATAGACGTATAAGCTAAAATTATCTAATTATCTATTTCAGTTAATGTTGATGTTTGCGTTGTTCCTTAATTTTCAAATTGGATCCGGCTTATTATTTTTCGCAGACTGTAAGAGCAATTTTATAAAAGTAAGTTTAAACTTTCAATTATATCAAATAGAATTTCCGATATATATTTGTTAATACGTAAAGGATCTAAAGCGAAAGTATGTTTTGAAATCCGAAATCTATTTATCAATTTCACGTTGCTTTGCGGGGGGATCGCCGGGGCGGGGGCTGGTAATGAATTGGAAGTTGATCTGTCAGCACTATCCTTATCTTCAGCGCAGATGTTTTTATTTTATTTGGCTTATGATTCCTTGAAGAAAGTGACAGAGGTTATTGAAAACGAAAAAATTTCGATTGACAAATTACTCGGTGTTCTAGACACAGCAATTATAGGACTTGAACAGCGGAACTTTGTAACTGAACAAGAAATTATGTCTGTTTAATAGAATTAAAGAGAAAGTATTATCACATGAAACGAAGCAAAACTTATAACTTACAACATTGAAAGAAATGTTTAATAAAGTAAACAAATAAATATTAAGCTTTTTCTTTTTGCAAATTTTGATACCCTTTAGATCATAATTGTTCTTTATTTCATAAATTACGGTTTCATATTTTTAATTTTAGAATTTCTGCATGCCATCTTACGAGATTTAAACTGATGATCTATAATCCGGAAAAATCGATAATCCGGAATCGCCGAAGTCCCGACGAGTCCGGATTAACGACTTTTGACTGTATATGATTACCGGAACCTGTACATAATCGCAAGTATACTTCCAACCTGGCTTTCTGTCCCAATTTTGAGAGGTGTGGTCTGCAGGAATTAGTCCCTCTGAAACCAGCCATGTTTCTTATCGAGAACAGAAATTCCGATGTTAAAGATCTTGATGAATTAAATTCGTCGAGTCTTAATAAGAGATTAAAGTATAGAACTAAATTGTTAAATGATCTGAGACAACGATTTAGAAAAGAATACTTTAGTCAACTGGTTCAAAACATAATGAAAAATGAACTCGGGAACCTGTAGTAGGAGAAAAAGTACTGATGGAGGATGATAACAGAAAACGTTTATTTTGGTCCTTAGCCCGAATTACATAATTGATCCCTGGATGTGATGGAAAGATTTGTACGGTTAAACTTAAGACCCGGCATGGAACAGTTGTACGACCAATACATTGCATCTTTCCTCTGGAGACCCAGGCCAATGATAGAAGCATGATTCCTGATAAGAAACTGGGTGCAGAGAAATCTAATTCTAGTGCTGGATGTATGTTAAAAAGAGGAACTGCACCTGATAAAATGGTGATGCAACAATATTCCTCCTCTGGATGACTTGTGAAAGCTCCAAAAAAAAACTTGATCTTTTAAATAATGTTTGTTATGAGCTTGAGACTCAACCTGAGTCTCAAAGGGGGAGGGAGTATGTTGTGAAATGAACTGAAGCAATAACTGGCGCGAGGCGCTGCTGTTTGTGACGTCAGCCTGCGTGCTGAGTTTTTCGAATGTTTTGCTTGTAGACAGAACGAAAGCTGATCTCGGAAGAGTGAAAATGTTGTGGTGAAAATAAAGAATGGCTTATTAAGAATTTTTTGTCTTTATTCATAATGCACCCAGCCTCGGATAGAGGCAGCCCGCAACTGAACAAACTGTTTTTAATATATTTGATTTATATATTTCCTGTGTTCTTCGTTAACAGTAGCTCTAAATGGCACTTTCAACTAATTTGGTGTCCATCCTTGACAATCAAGTACATTCATGCAAGTTGACAATTAATATATGTAATCTTTCCATAAGATAACACAGCCACAATCGAAGATATGATTTTTGCCATCCCATGTCTCCTAAAATGCTACTGGTATAGCTGCATTGGCTCTGGCCTTGAATACAGCATGTCATACCATCAGAATTGCTTTCAAATAGTCTCACTGCAAGAACACTACTTCCAGGTAAGTCCTCACACTAAGTGTGAAAACGTTTGAGATTACTACAAGTTCAATAACCGGATTCTCTAAAAAACTGCCAAATGTCATGTTGCACAAAATGTGAGCAATTTTCACACTGGCAAAGATATCTGGAGAATACATCACTCCAGACACTTTATCAAACATTCAATATCTGAGTCACTTCCACAGCATCTGCCATTCATGCTGCCAGAGGCATTTACTTTGGACATTACTGGGTGGTCTTAACTACATAAATTACAATATTGAATCAAGTTATCATATATTTTTGTCCATTTATATTTTGTGATTAAAATTAACTTTAAAAAATTTCTATCGCAATAACTTGCAAATATTTTTATTGGGAAATATAATGACAAAAATCCAAGAAATGACTAACCATACACAGAATAATTAAACAACATATATATCAATAATTCATTTCTCTTTTTCTTTAAATTCAGAAATTTCAAAAATTTAGAAAATTACTCATTTGAATGATGTGAATATTAATACCATGTTTGATTAAAGGTAAATTAATATTTTTATTCTTTGAAAAGCAAAAACTGCTTTCATAAATAAATTTTACTTTTATAATTATAGAGCATCTTACCAAGAATTGTTACTTACTTTTTCTTTTCCTTCTCTAAATCTATTGAGAATGGCTATTCAACTAACCAAGATGCAGTCTTCCTGGTATGGCAAAATATAATAGCCTGTCCTATTGACACAGTACCATATATATGTTACACAAAGCTTGAAATTTCTTTATCTCTGCATACTATGTAATACTGATCTATATTATCCAAACTGTCTTCTTCCCTTTTCAGTTTAATTATAATAGGATCAGAAAAAATCAGTTCTGCAAATTCCATGACTTCTTCAGAACAAGTAGCTGAGAACAGCAGCATCTGACAGTCTTTCAGTAGCTGCTTATGAATGCGAATAGACTGGTCTTGATATCCTTGAGTCGAGATCATAACATCTGCTTCATCTAAAACAAATACTTTTATTTTCCTGAGATCAAAAAACTTATAGCACATTGCCCAATCATAAACTTTACCAGGAGTTCCAATCATAAAATGAGCAGTAATGTTTTCTCCTCTTTGCAAAACCTCACCTCTAACAGCAAAACAAAATTCAATGTTAGGACAAAATTTTGCCATTTGTTTTGTCACTTTTCCTGTCTGCATGGCTAACTCATATGTTGGGGACAAAATAAGCACGTGAGGATATTTCAAATTTGTGTCCACTCTGCTCAAACTTGCCAAAAGAAAAGCAGCAATTTTAAGCGTACCACTCTGAGACTGAGCAATCATATTTTGTGGAGGATCTGCAATAAGAGTAGGAAGAGCAGTCTCTTGTATTTTTGAGAGTGAATTAAATCCCATACCACACACACCTTTAAGAAGTTCAGGTCGCAGATTCAATTCTTCAAAATATTTCACAGAATAGAGAGGTGAATTAGGATTTCTCTGGATATCTATATCATGAGAAACTTCAATTAAATGAGATCTTACAAGTTTTTTCATCACAGTCTCAGCAGGATTTAATTCAGGTTCATCATCTTTTTCATCATAGTCTTTTGATGCTTCATCAGAAATCTTTGGAGGAGGTATTGGAGGTGGCACAGGTGGTGGAATAGGATCGTCCAAATTTAAATTGTCAATTAATTTCGAAATTCCTTTCTCTTGTATATCAGCAGAAAGACTCCAATCATCAACATCTGCCATGATAAAGCCTATCGAAAATGTAAATGTCAAAATATAGATTTCTGTAAATTCTAACATATGCAAAGATAAAGACATACTTAGAAACACTGAAATCATAACAAATATAATGCATGTGTCCCAAATAATTAAAATGTATGAAGATCATAAAAAGCAGTTATTTTACTTATGTCACATTACTTTAAAGTGATAACTCTATTGCTGCACAAAAAAAAAAAAAAAAAAAAAAAAAAAAATGATTATTATGCCTTTTATTAAATGGTATTCAATTCCATGTCCAAAAACTCATGAATATACAAGTTACCTACTAACTAAATGTAGAAAATGGTTCCCAGTGGAGAAATAGTATCTATTTCAATTTGGAACCATCTTGTTTAGTTGACTTTGGTTTTTAAACAAGACAGACTAAATAATCACATTTTGTGAAGTTTTTACATCATGAATATGTTTGTATCAACAGAGCCAGGTTGAAGAAAGGCCAGCACCTGGGTAATCATGTAACATGTGATCTAATCACTTAGCTATTTTTAGAGGGTGATCCTAAAATTTGCTGTCTTCTCACCTTTATTTTATTGCATGCTCAAATTTAAAAAGAGTGTTTTAGTCTAAGAAATAAATAACTAACTAAAAGCAGTAGATCACATACTACAGTCAAAAGTCGTTAATTCGGACACCCATAATTCGGAATGATCTATAATCCGGACCTCAAAACTAAAAACTTTCTGCGCATGCGCCGCGTTGACACATGCGCATAGGCGTTTACGCGTGCGCGTAAGACCTTTTACGACTGCGCATATGAGTGTGCGCAAGTGCAGAATACGTTTTCACGTGCGCGTTTTGTGTATAATAGACGTATAAGCTAAAATTATCTAATTATCTATTTCAGTTAATGTTGATGTTTGCGTTGTTCCTTAATTTTCAAATTGGATCCGGCTTATTATTTTTCGCAGACTGTAAGAGCAATTTTATAAAAGTAAGCTCAAACTTTCAATTATATCAAATAGAATTTCCGATATATATTTGTTAATACGTAAAGGATCTAAAGCGAAAGTATGTTTTGAAATCCGAAATCTATTTATCAATTTCACGTTGCTTGGCGGAGGGGATCGCCGGGACGGGGGCGGGTAATGAATTGGAAGTTGATCTGTCAGCACTATCCTTATCTTCAGCGCAGATGTTTTTATTTTATTTGGCTTATAATTCCTTGAAGAAAGTGACAGAGGTTATTGAAAACGAAAAAATTTCGATTGACAAATTACTCGGTGTTCTAGACACAGCAATTATAGGACTTGAACAGCGGAACTTTGTAACTGAACAAGAAATTATGTCTGTTTAATAGAATTAAAGAGAAAGTATTATCACATGAAACGAAGCAAAACTTATAACTTACAACATTGAAAGAAATGTTTAATAAAGTAAACAAATAAATATTAAGCTTTTTCTTTTTGCAAATTTTGATACCCTTTAGATCATAATTGTTCTTTATTTCATAAATTACGGTTTCATATTTTTAATTTTAGAATTTCTGCATGCCATCTTACGAGATTTAAACTGATGATCTATAATCCGGAAAAATCGATAATCCGGAATCGCCGAAGTCCCGACGAGTCCGGATTAACGACTTTTGACTGTATATGATTACCGGAACCTGTACATTCTCGCAAGTATACTTCCAACCTGGCTTTCTGTCCCAATTTTGAGAGGTGTGGTCTGCAGGAATTAGTCCCTCTGAAACCGGCCATGTTTCTTATCGAGAACAGAAATTCCGATGTTGAAGATCTTGATGAATTAAATTCATCGAGTCTTAATAAGAGATTAAAGTATAGAACTAAATTGTTAAATGATCTGAGACAACGATTTAGAAAAGAATACTTTAGTCAACTGGTTCAAAACATAATGAAAAATGAACTCGGGAACCTGTAGTAGGAGAAAAAGTACTGATGGAGGATGATAACAGAAAATGTTTATTTTGGTCCTTAGCCCGAATTACATAATTGATCCCTGGATGTGATGGAAAGATTTGTACGGTTAAACTTAAGACCCGGCATGGAACAGTTCTACGACCAATACATTGCATCTTTCCTCTGGAGACCCAGGCCAATGATAGAAGCATGATTCCTGATAAGAAACTGGGTGCAGAGAAATCTAATTCTAGTGCTGGATGTATGTTAAAAAGAGGAACTGCACCTGATAAAATGGTGATGCAACAATATTCCTCCTCTGGATGACTTGTGAAAGCTCCAAAAAAAAACTTGATCTTTTAAATAATGTTTGTTATGAGCTTGAGACTCAACCTGAGTCTCAAAGGGGGAGGGAGTATGTTGTGAAATGAACTGAAGCAATAACTGGCGCGAGGCGCTGCTGTTTGTGACGTCAGCCTGCGTGCTGAGTTTTTCGAATGTTTTGCTTCTAGACAGAACGAAAGCTGATCTCGGAAGAGTGAAAATGTTGTGGTGAAAATAAAGAATGGCTTATTAAGAATTTTTTGTCTTTATTCATAATGCACCCAGCCTCGGATAGAGGCAGCCCGCAACTGAACAAACTGTTTTTAATATATTTGATTTATATATTTTCTGTGTTCTTCGTTAACAGTAGCTCTAAATGGCACTTTCAACTAATTTGGTGTCCATCCTTGACAATCAAGTACATTCATGCAAGTTGACAATTAATATATGTAATCTTTCCATAAGATAACACAGCCACAATCGAAGATATGATTTTTGCCATCCCATGTCTCCTAAAATGCTACTGGTATAGCTGCATTGGCTCTGGCCTTGAATACAGCATGTCATACCATCAGAATTGCTTTCAAATAGTCTCACTGCAAGAACACTACTTCCAGGTAAGTCCTCACACTAAGTGTGAAAACGTTTGAGATTACTACAAGTTCAATAACCGGATTCTCTAAAAAACTGCCAAATGTCATGTTGCACAAAATGTGAGCAATTTTCACACTGGCAAAGATATCTGGAGAATACATCACTCCAGACACTTTATCAAACATTCAATATCTGAGTCACTTCCACAGCATCTGCCATTCATGCTGCCAGAGGCATTTACTTTGGACATTACTGGGTGGTCTTAACTACATAAATTACAATATTGAATCAAGTTATCATATATTTTTGTCCATTTATATTTTGTGATTAAAATTAACTTTAAAAAATTTCTATTGCAATAACTTGCAAATATTTTTATTGGGAAATATAATGACAAAAATCCAAGAAATGACTAACCATACACAGAATAATTAAACAATATATATATCAATAATTCATTTCTCTTTTTCTTTAAATTCAGAAATTTCAAAAATTTAGAAAATTACTCATTTGAATGATGTGAATATTAATACCATGTTTGATTAAAGGTAAATTAATATTTTTATTCTTTGAAAAGCAAAAACTGCTTTCATAAATAAATTTTACTTTTATAATTATAGAGCATCTTACCAAGAATTGTTACTTACTTTTTCTTTTCCTTCTCTAAATCTATTGAGAATGGCTATTCAACTAACCAAGATGCAATCTTCCTGGTATGGCAAAATATAATAGCCTGTCCTATTGACACAGTACCATATATATGTTACACAAAGCTTGAAATTTCTTTATCTCTGCATACTATGTAATACTGATCTATATTATCCAAACTGTCTTCTTCCCTTTTCAGTTTAATTATAATAGGATCAGAAAAAATCAGTTCTGCAAATTCCATGACTTCTTCAGAACAAGTAGCTGAGAACAGCAGCATCTGACAGTCTTTCAGTAGCTGCTTATGAATGCGAATAGACTGGTCTTGATATCCTTGAGTCGAGATCATAACATCTGCTTCATCTAAAACAAATACTTTTATTTTCCTAAGATCAAAAAACTTATAGCACATTGCCCAATCATAAACTTTACCAGGAGTTCCAATCATAAAATGAGCAGTAATTTTTTCTCCTCTTTGCAAAACCTCACCTCTAACAGCAAAACAAAATTCAATGTTAGGACAAAATTTTGCCATTTGTTTTGTCACTTTTCCTGTCTGCATGGCTAACTCATATGTTGGGGACAAAATAAGCACGTGAGGATATTTCAAATTTGTGTCCACTCTGCTCAAACTTACCAAAAGAAAAGCAGCAGTTTTAAGCGTACCACTCTGAGACTGAGCAATCATATTTTGTGGAGGATCTGCAATAAGAGTAGGAAGAGCAGTCTCTTGTATTTTTGAGGGTGAATTAAATCCCATACCACACACACCTTTAAGAAGTTCAGGTCGCAGATTCAATTCTTCAAAATATTTCACAGAATAGAGAGGTGAATTAGGATTTCTCTGGATATCTATATCATGAGAAACTTCAATTAAATGAGATCTTACAAGTTTTTTCATCACAGATATCTCAGCAGTATTTAATTCAGGTTCATCATCTTTTTCATCATAGTCTTTTGATGCTTCATCAGGAATCTTTGGAGGAGGTATTGGAGGTGGCACAGGTGGTGGAATAGGATCGTCCAAATTTAAATTGTCAATTAATTTCGAAATTCCTTTCTCTTGTATATCAGCAGAAAGACTCCAATCATCAACATCTGCCATGATAAAGCCTATCGAAAATGTAAATGTCAAAATATAGATTTCTGTAAATTCTAACATATGCAAAGATAAAGACATACTTAGAAACACTGAAATCATAACAAATATAATGCATGTGTCCCAAATAATTAAAATGTATGAAGATCATAAAAAGCAGTTATTTTACTTATGTCACATTACTTTAAAGTGATAACTCTATTGCTGCACAAAAAAAAAAAAAAAAAAAAAAAAACTGATTATTATGCCTTTTTATTAAATGGTATTCAATTCTATGTCGAAAAACTCATGAATATACAAGTTACCTACTAACTAAATGTAGAAAATGGTTCCCAGTGGAGAAATAGTATCTATTTCAATTTGGAACCATCTTGTTTAGTTGACTTTGGTTTTTAAACAAGACAGACTAAATAATCATATTTTGTGAAGTTTTTACATCATGAATATGTTTGTGTCAACAGAGCCAGGTTGAGGAAAGGCCAGCACCTGGGTAATCATGTAATATGAGATCTACATATTTACTTAGCTATTTATTTTTAGAGGGTGATCCTAAAATTTGCTGTCTTATCACCTTTATTTTATTACATGCTCAAATTTAAAAAGAGTGTTTTAGTCTAAGAAATAAATAACTAACTAAAAGCAGTAGATTACATACTATATGATTACTGGAACCTGTACATTCTCGCAAGTATATCCCCAACCTGGCTTTCTGTCTCAATTTTGAGAGGTGTGGTGGTACAAGAGACTTTCACCCTTCTCCCTCTATCACCAATCTCTTGAAAGGACTTCAGGTTTGCTGTATATTTTCAGTGTCCCTCACTGCAGACACTATATTCTTACATACATCCATGCTTTCTCCAGGATTTAAAGCCAGACCCATCAATATATATCACTAATCATTACAGTAACTGGACTCAGAGGTCGACAGGTTAAAACAAGGCAAATATTCAAGTAGGCATTTTAGATATCACAAAGCCTAACTGCTGATGAAATTCCGAAGGTTGCTAAACCCTCTTCTCCTACCATTAAACTCTCAAAAAGGTGTCACCTAGCTGCATATTTTGAGTGCCCCCTTGCCAACAAAACACTTACAAACACACATGCCTTCTCTGAGAATTGAACCTGGGCTCTCTGGGGCAGCAATCACCATCTCTAACCATTATCCCATCTTTATGTCAACAGCAGGAGTATGAACCAGTCCTTAATTAAAAATTAGAGGAACAAATTAGTTATTTCACCAACAATTTTTTTTAAATTCTAAAGATGACAAAGATTATTATTATTATAATAATTGACAAAGATTATTTGCCATAGAGATGTATATAGCATGAAGAAGGTAAAATTAAATGTTAAATCACTATCAGAGCACACAATGCAATTTCTCAATATTTCACTAAATGCAACTTTTCAAGTAATCTTCACTTCAATTTTCCCAATAAGGCCTAGTGATCTTTTCTTTCTTCCTTCCATGAGGTTAACAAACATAAAACATACAGTTGAACTTCTCTCCCATCATCATAAAAAACTGCAGATAGAAACCTACTATTCAAACTACCATTTGTAAAGCACTTTTCTAGGTGAAGTTAGCATTGTGCTTCATGTTCATAGGTGGTTTAAAAAAAAAAAAAAATCTGGATAGTTAATTGCTCGCTTGGATTTCATGAGAGATCCAAATGGTGACCTTGAGAGAGCAGCAGGCACAATAAATCCCTAATGACCATGTCATAAATGAATACATCTTCCAGATTCTGTAAAACAGTTGTTCCAGAATTTAGCTTTGGTAGGGTCACTGGTAAGACTGAATTAATTTAATGACCAGTGACCTATACTGGTGACTCTTCTAAACATAAAAAGTCATAATTACTGTACGCAGTCCAAAATATAGATATCGAAACCCCCAGCAAATTTTTCTTTTCTTTACAAAGGTTTAGAAATGAGAAATATAATACTCAAAGCATGTGTGCTGTTAAAATGATTTTCTCCCTACTAATTAAAAACTCCGCCATTCGCATTTGATCTGCTAGGCACACATCGAGCACTTTTGTTTGCTCTGCCTCCTTCTCTCCAGCCAATTAGCTGCCCCTCTTCTAGTGCCACTTACAGTCATAAGGTCAGTCAGTGAATATATTTCTTCATTTCCAGTTAACATATGAAATGCATCAAGAAATTTTAATTCACAATAACTATATATTATGGCCAAAGGGGCAGTTATAAAATTTTTAATGTAACTGAACTGATCATCTCTAATGTGACAGTTTGCACTCATTATCACTATTGTAGCAATCTGTAGTAATCAGTCAGATGTGCTGAGTAACAGAAATCCTAGATTTATGTATCTAATAGCTTCTTGGCCATGGATTCATCACACTCATCTAAAGTCATCAATTTTTACAACTACAATGATATCCTTAAATTGTATATTGACCTGAACATTAATATTCTATTAACTTACTACCAAAGAAATCTCAGCTATTCTTAATATAGTAAAATTAATACTGCCATATGCCACTAAATAACTTACCATGATCAGGTTGAATCATGAAAGATCCACCGTCTGATGATTCCCAAGTATACTGCTCATCATCGTTACGTTTTGTTGTTACAGTTATATTGTCTGCAACTAAATAAGCTGAGCAGAAACCTACACCAAACTGTCCAATCATAGAGATATCAGCACCAGCCTGCACTGCTTCCATAAATGCTTTGGCACTAGACTTTGCAATTGTCCCCAAGTTGTTTACCAGATCTGCTTTCGTCGTACATACCCCCAATTTTGTCAAATGCCTAAAGAAAAAATTTATATCTTTAATTAAGATGCTAATTTTTAATCACATTATATTTATTCATATCTTCCAATGAACTAATTTTAAACCATAAACTTGCTAGTTAAGACATACTGTATTACTGTAGCTGCAGTCATGCTAACGAAATTATTGAGGCCCTCGGTAAAACTGAAATAATCTATGACTAATACACATTTTTGCAACGAAATCAAATTATGGTCCCACGGCCATAATGCTACTTCTTCACTTCGTATACAACCTCATTTAGTTTGCAATCTTAACATGTTACAACATGTCAAATATCCATCAGAATTACTTATATCCGATGAGTTTGAAATCATTTCTCGAAGAAAGATTTCTTTTTTGGAATAGAAGGTGTTGATGATCAGGCTCATCAATTGAGCTATCTCACTGCAAGTTATAGCAGGTTGTCCAATATTTATTCTTATGGATAATTATGAATGTCCGCATAAACTAAAATTTCTGAATAAGTACCTCAAACATCAAAACACTGCTCACAGGAAGTAGCCATCCAATTCACCTAACTTGAATCCCCATTAAAAATCTTTATGATGACTTAGATGCACTGCTTTTATTATAGTCCCCCTCTAACTAAGCTCAAGAAGATTTAAAATTGAACTATTAGAAAAATAGCTCTTATTGCCTTATGGCAGCTCCATATAGACAGGGCCAGATGAAAGGCGATTGGGCCCAGCATTTGAAAGGGGGTTACCATCAAAATAAACAAAAAAAATTTTGAAATTTAAAGCAAATTGCTTTTGACAATAATGGCTAAATTATGAATTATTCAAATAATTAAAAATATATTTATTTTAAGTTCGCATTGCTGGATGAGATTTATTAATGTGTTTATTATTATATAATATATGCTTTATAATATAGAAAACTCATACCCGTAAAAGTTCATGTCAAATGTATTGAATTTAATCGAGATAGTCCTATATTAGAGAGATTTTGCACTACGTACGCGAACTACTTTACGTACGTTAACTACTATGCACGTATATATGCACAAGCAATTATTTGCACAAACATACCAGCCATTGGTATAGTATCAAACGTCAATTGTTTCTTGCATTTGTAGTTCGCTATTCTTCTAATCGTTATAATTATTAGAGTCGTATTTTCTGACTACAATTACTAATTGTTGAATAAGGTAAGTACTAATTGTATTACATAATTTTATTGACAAAACAAGTGTTTTTTTAATTAAAAATTTAAGTATAGTATTTGATAAAAAATGGATACCTAATCTATCATTTTATCATTAGATGTCGAATCCACTGAAACGAGAAAGAGATGTAGGAAGAAAATTTAAAACTGATAGTCTAAAAAGGAAATTAAGTGCAAAAAGGAAAACGGAAAGTGAAAAACTCAGAGGAGCTTTAAACAAATTTTTTTTAATAGATAATGATGACAAAGGAGAAGGAGAAACTAATGACAAAGTTGAAGAAGAAAGTACTGATAAAAATGAAGAGGAAAATGACAAAAATGAAGAATTTCATGATAAAGATGAAGAAGATTAAGAACAATTGAAGAATGAAGAAGAAACATAATTGCCCATAATGGAGCCGGAACAAGAAGAAGCAAATATTGGAATGAAAATGGAATCACAGAATATAACTGATGATCCTGCGTCTTGGCCTGAGATTATTACTAAAAAAATAAGAGATTTAGTTATAACAGAATCACTAAAAGATCGTTTTGAACAATTAAAAAATCATAATGAATCTTTTGAGTTTTTGTGAAAACTTCAAAATATGGAAAAAGAAGTACTTCAAAAACATGCAGCTGAATTAAAAATTTCTCTAACAGATTCCAAGTTAACAGAAAATGATGTACCAAAAGTGAAAGAAGCTGATATAGATGGGAAAATGTTAGTTGAAGAACTGGAAGCTTTGAAATCTATTTTTCCTTCAGAATTTTTTGAAAATCCGTTTAAAATGTTCAAAGTTTTATCAGATAATGATAGACCACTGGCATTTCTAATCTTGTTTATTGCTCTCCGAGCTTCTGGAGAGGGATCATTTTTCAGAACAAAAAAACTATCTGAGAGCGACAATGAATCAGGATAGATTAAATAGTTTAGCAATTATGTCGATTAAAAGTGAAGATGCAAGGTAATTAGATTTTTAAACTATTTTAGAATTTACAGAACAAAAACTTAGAAATATGTAAATTCATGCGTTCATATCCGGTGATGTAAATTTATATTCAATAATTGTTTTTGTATTTTGAACATTTTTATTTTTTAATTTATGTAGAAGTTTACATCTCTGATGATTCATGACATTTGATATATTCATATATATATATATACTGAATTTGAATTTTATTTAAGTATTTAATTTTAGAGAGAGGTCTCCGCAAAAAAAAAAAAAAATTAATCGGGCCCCGCACCCTATTCGATCCGGGCCTGCATATAGATTACCATATCAAAACTTAAATGAAGGTCAGAAGTGAGTGACATCCTTCATTATTAGTTTTACTTGTTTGCATTCTTTCTAATTTTTTTAGCTTCACAACATAATATACAAATAGAAATAAATAGTCACAAATGTACCTAATTATTCACTATATATTACAACAGGTTAGCAATAATGAAAAAATTGCGTAAAATAAAATGCATAAATTAAATGAAGCTTACCTCAGAGAGAGAGGTCTTAAAAATAAGGCCTTGGGCCCCCCTTCTCTTTAGCCTGTGACCGAGTCACCGGCTGGTAATTAGTCATCACCCTAGTCCACGGCCGGCGCTGTAATAAAATGTTTAAATTAGAAATAAAATCTTTTAACATGGAGTTCAAGAAAAAAGTTGCATTCAGGAACATTAAAAAATTTAACACTAGCACACTAGAAACACAGATACAAGCATAAATAACAACGTATGAATTGATTTAATGCCACAAAAATTTGGCAATATACAAAAAATAAGACTGGAGAAAGTTTTTTGAATGCAGCACATCTCTCTAGTAATTCAAAGTGCCAATCGTTTCGATGGCATGGAAAGGGTAGCGTTTAATTTGATTTGCCAAACCGGCAACCTCCGTTCTTGCCTTTCTATCATTTGCACTCTCGGAGACCTCAATCAATGCACCATAAACTGATCCTAGATGAAACCTCACAGCTTTAACGGAATCTATTCGACATTTACAATGTGTTTCTGAGATTGGCTCCACTGTAAACAATTTCACATATCACTTGAGCATATCCCAGCAAACACCAAGTAAATCTGATGAAAAATCCCTGGTCGATAGCCGCAGTCAAACAATTTGCCATATCGCTGTGTACTAAGCTGTTATAACCACATGGAACGTAAAATGCTTTTGGATTTAGCTCGAGTATGCGTTTTGTACACCACTGTTCCGTCCCTACATACTGGATCCATTATCATATCCTTGCCTTCTGCACTTTTGTATTTGAAAATATCATTTATCAAGCTTTTTTAAGCATTCTTCTGTCAAACTCAAACCTGTGCTACGACAACAAAATGCTCACAAATCTCAACCGTTGTCACATAAACATTGACAATTTGTATTATCATAGACATTTGCTCCTGAAGACTTGCATCAGGAGTCCAATCTAGCATGATGGACCAATATTTGGCAGTCTGAGCATCTGCAATTATTTTCTCGAGAACCACTTCGCCCATCAGATGGAGGTGTTCATTTTGGATGTGATTCCGTAGATAATGGTCATGTATCTCAGCGTTTTTGATATGTTCTGTCAGCCTTTTTTATAACACAAATCCAGCAAAATTCCTTCCCCGGCCTTTACCTGCACAACTGTTTGTCTGTTTATCACAGATATACATACTTCCAGTTACAAAAATGTTTTAATTGACCCAAATACTTTTATTTTGGTATTTTTAAATTTAAGAGATTATAAATTACAAAATCTAACATTTCATTCATTTCTTTGCATTACATTCATTTACATTTTCTTCCTTGCAAAATTTAAGTACAAAAAGTCCAAAGCAGCCCATATCATTATTAACAAAGTGCCACATATGAGACTGACCACTGATACCCACTGAATCAAATGGTGCTTCGAAAATTTTCCTAACTTTCAGTAACCATAAATATTTCATAGGAAAATAAACTAACAATAATCGTATTCTTAACATTAATGACATCACTACTACCAAGGGGACTCAGCCCCTGCCACTCTTCCAGCCCTACCACCTTCAATTGATTTAAATAAGCACTCTTGCTGGTTTTTCCATCTAGCTGATGATTTGCAGTATAACGTTAATATGAATAGAATTTTAAAAAATCATTCTTTGGGGAATTCCTAAAATATTTTGAATCAGACACTAATAAAAAGAAATATGACTTATACGTAGTTTAGAATTAAATAAAAATATTTCTCAAATGGTTGATTCGAAACGTGCAAATCATATTGAATTTGCGTACAGAACAGAATCAGAATCAGTAAGAAACAATAGACTGGTGTGCAAAAATTAAGAACGAAGTCGAAAAACTAACATATCAGCTGAACGAAGAGGCAGAGCGGACAGAAAAACCAATCAGGAGATTAAGTAACGTGATATGCAGGTAGACGTAATGTGGGAGTGTCTGAGTAGTATAAAGCATGTTGTTGTTGTAAGATCAGTATTTCTGGCAAAGAGATTGCACGCCATATAGCAGTTAAAATCACACCGAGTTGCTGCCTCAGCGAGAAATGGCGAATAATCAATCTGTTAGACGACATCTTGATGCTTTTACCCAAGGTCGAATCATTAGGAAGTTGGAGGAAGGCCGCAGTGTGACAAGTGTGGCTGCAGAGATCGGAATTGCTAACAGCATCGTTTCACGACTTTGGAGACAATTTCAAACTACAGGAACAGCTATCCGGGGCTTTAGTAGTGGTCGTCCACAAGGAACCACACCCGCAGATGACCGGTATATTGCCTTACAGGCCAGAAGAAACAGGCGGCAGACAGTGCGAGAAATCGCTAGACACACGACTCAGGCGACTGGACGACCAATATCGCGTTTTACCGTGGCCAGAAGACTGCACGGTGGTGGTATGTTTGCACGACGCCCTGTACAGTGTGTACCTCTAATGCCTGCCCATCGGAGAAGGCGTTCTCTGTGGTGCCGGGAACACCGGAATTGAAGAGACAATGAATGGGGACAAGTACTCTTTACAGATGAGAGCAGATTCAGTCTGAGTAGCGATTCTCATCGCATACTCATCTGGAGAGAGCGGGGGAAGCCGCAATCATCCCTCGAACATCATTGAAAGGGACAGGTATGGAGGTGGCGGAGTTCTCGTTTGGAGAGACATCACGCTTGGTAGCCGTACAGACCTTCACATCTTCAACGCAGGTTCAGTTAACGGGACCCGTTATTGTAACGAGATTCTTCTTCCATATGTGCGTCTTTTTAGAAGCGCTATGGGTCCGCAGTTCCTTTTCATGGATGACAATGCACCATGTCATCGCACAGTAGCTGCCGAACAGCTCTTAGAGATTGAGGATATTGAACGTATGGATTGGCTGGCATGATCTCCGGATCTCAATCCCATCGAGCATGTATGGGATTTTCTAGGCAGACACTTGGCAGCTCGTACCTTACCACCAGTAACGATTCCGGAGCTTCGATTGGCGCTGCAAATGAATGGGCAGCAATGCCTCAACAACTCATTGACACCCTCATTCTCAGCATGGGCAGATGCTGTGAAACCTGCCTAGCAGTCAGGGGAGATCATATCCCCTATTAAAGACCGGATGTTTCTTGCTGGACACCCATCACAGGGATGTTTCGGCCTTCAGCCGCATTGCGCTCCATGCTACTTTTTCAATAAAGCTTCTTTTCATCCCTCTGATTTCTCTTTTAGTAAGTGTTGCTTACATTACTCATGTCCTTACGTATTGGGGATCTTACGGTATTAAATGTGTTGATTTCGAAAGCTTTTGTACAAAGTTATATTGAAAAAATTAATTGCCCTTCATTTTTGCACACCAGTGTATATGGCTAGGATTGAGTAAGTGAAAAGTGTGGATTCGCGTGCAATGGAGCCAGGACAATCTACTAGCACTAAGAATATCAAATAGAAATGACAAATTGTTTATGGAAAATGTAATGAAAGCTATCATTTCGGTTTCCTTGGAATGGAGATGAAAATGGAATCTCAGCCTTGATCTTTTGTTTGCAGTGAACTGTTATGAAATTATGCAGTGAACTGTCATGAAAGTTGAGCCTAAGCATGCTAATTTAAAGGATAAATCTAAAGAATATTTTAAGAGGAAATTTTCGAATTTTCGTAGTTCAAAAATAGTAAACAAGTAATGAAAGTTTTCATTATTTCAAGTAAAAAACCTTTGGAACTTAGAATTGTTAAGAATGGGGGCAGGTTCACATTATTGGAGAAAACCTTACATTACCAGCAGCTAAAGATATGGTTTTAAAATTATTAAACGAAAAAGAAACTAATGAACTTAATAATATTACGTTATCAAATGATCCAGTAAATTCATAACAGAGACACTTGTTCAAAAAATAAAACACAGCAAGTATTTCGCATTACAGTTGGATGAAAGTACTGATATAACGTACTCTGTTCAATTATTAGTTCAAATA
Source organism: Stegodyphus dumicola (assembly GCF_044657685.1). NCBI lineage: Eukaryota > Metazoa > Arthropoda > Arachnida > Araneae > Eresidae > Stegodyphus > Stegodyphus dumicola. The sequence goes on along the minus strand of NC_140776.1, from coordinate 188,626,311 downwards.
CGTTTTGAAGAAGATAAGTGAATTCCCGAACAGTATTTATTTTAAGAATGTCTTCATTACAGAGCAACTGTAAATGATATTTTCAAAGTACAGTACAAAGTCTTTCATCCGGACGTCTATAATCCGGAATGATCTATAATTCGGACCTCAAATCTACAAACACTCTATGCATGCGTGCGTTAAAAGAAATTTTTAATAAAGTAAAGAAATATATATTAAGCTTTTTTTGTAAGTTTTGATACCCTTTAGATCATAATTGTTCTTTATTTCATAAATTATGATTTCATATTTTTAATTGTATAATATCTGCATGCCATCTTACCAGATTTAAATTGATAATTTATTATCCAGAAAAATCCCATCTGGAACCGCCAAGTCCGGATTAAAGACTTTGTACTGTAACTGACAACTTTATGTCTGATAATGATATTTCTTGGAATATGTGCATTGCTGTATGAAGTGATGGAGCTCAGGCTTTAACAGGAAACATTCGGGTGTTATTTCTCAAATAAAAAATATCGCACCTGAAATAAATTTACTCACTGCTTCATTCATTGTGAAGCTTTGGTAGCTAAAACAATCCCCGAAAACCTGGAAACTGTTTTGAATCAAGCTGTGAAAACTATTAATTTTATTAAAAATGAAGAATTGAAGAATAAAATTTAAATTGGAGAATATTTATGATTTTATGCCAAGAGATGGGCAACGAACATGAAACGCTTTTGCTATACTCTGAAGTAAGGTGGTTATCCAGAAGCAAAGTTTTAAATCTTCTGTTTAAACTTTGATCAGAAATTAAAATTTTCCTGTATGATTAAAAATTAGAATTATAAAAATATTTATTTAGTGAATTCTGGTTGGCATGTTTAGCATATTTAGCTGATATTTTGGGAAAATTAAATGAATAAAATTTAGGATTGCAAGGATAATGTGTTAATTTATTTACCAATAAATGTTCTGTTAAAAAACTCGAGCTAATAATTAAAGAATTATGTAATAATATTTTCAACATTTTACCACCTTTTAGAAAAATAATTTTAAAATAATTTGAAATAAAAAAAATTAACGTACAACAATAAAATTCATTGTTTTTCATTAATAAATAATCTCAACATGTATTTACCCAAGGAGTATGAAAAAGGAAATTTTGCTCAAATCTACCTGAAATTTTACCTCGTTTGGAAAAAGAACAATTGAGAGAAATTTTCTGTGGTCAAACTCTAACTGAAGATTTAAAAAATAGCACATTTGTTAACTTCTGGCTAAACCCAAAAAAAAAAAAAAAAGAAGAAGAATGCATTTTCAAATAAAGATATTAAATTTATTGCCCTATTTTCACAACCGATTTGTGTGAACAAGGATTTTCTTCCATGTTAGATTTGAAAATAGATACACAATAAAATCAAAAGTGGATCCTAATTTATGGTTAAAAACTAAGTGAAATAAGACCAAACATAAAGAGATTCAAATATCTTAAGCACAGCCAAATTTCTGCCTAAATTGTAAAATTAAAGCTATTTAGAGGACATTTAAAAAATAGCACATTTGTTAACTTCTGGCTGAACAACAACAACAACAAAAAAAAAAAAAAAAAAAACATTTTCAAATAAAGCTATTAAATTTATTGCCCTATTTTCACAACCTATTTGTGTGAACAAGGATTTTCTTCCATGTTAGATTTGAAAATAGATACACAATAAAATCAAAAGTGGATCCTAATTTGTGGTTAAAAACTAAGTGAAATAAGACCAAACATAAAGAGATTCAAATATCTTAAGCACAGCCAAATTTCTGACTAAATTGTAAAGTTAAAGCTATTTAGAGGACATTTTGATAATTAAAATCGTAACCAATTTTTAATCTAACATTTTTATGTGTGCATATTAAATACATACAGCCAATAGGTTGTGAAAATGACAAAATATATTTCTTAATATCTCTATTGAGAAACTGAAAAATAATCATTGTAAAATGTAGTGGTGGTACATAAGTTTTTCAGTTTTTGTTTGGATGGTACACGTTGGTGAAAAGGTTGAGAACCACTGAATAAACACATACAGATGATCGATTTTAAATAATAAACCTTTAATCACAACAATTACTCTTCATAACTACTCGTTAAATCAACACTGAAGATATTTGAGTCGGAGAATAAATCGGACCAAGCATGGCAGCGACAGAGCGTTAAGTGTTTTTACGCATCTTGAAAATATCCGCTACAGTTACAGCTAGAAATTTGGGCATGCAGTTTGCGAGTAACAAAAATCTTGGCGAGTAACAAAAATCAATATCTCCACACTCAAATGAGACTTAACTAACACAAATGAGACTTAACTAACTTTTAGAAAATTACAGCTAAGTACTGATGTCTACTAAAACCACTGAAACTAAATAACTATGTTAAATCAATAAAACTTACGGGCGGTTTGACCCGAGTTGGGAGCCGCCGCCGCCGCCTGGAAGTCATCATCTCCTGTAAGAGAAACAAATGTATTTAGGAGCTTTTAATAGTTAGTGCACATATTACAAATATTTCTTACATTCAAAATCAGGTATGAAAAATCTTGAGATAACTGTATGCCAGTTTTTAGGAGGTACGGACATCAAGTAGAATTAATATAAATTATAAAAAACTACGAGTTGTTCGATGTAAATTTCTAAGCTTTTTCAAACAAATCTGTGTGCATTTTTCTTGAACTGCGTATGTCGGATTTTGAAAGGGGAATGAAAACTGGAGTCTGATGGATGGGACATTACTTTGATACTGTTTTTGATACTCATTCTATATTACTAAACCACTCAAATTAAGCATGAAGCATTCAAATAGGAAACACATCTGGATTTCAAAAATGCTTAAAATTGAAATATATTGTGTTAAAGAGGTACCAGATAAATATCCATGAGATCAGTGTAGCAATAATGTTTCACTATGATATTACAACAAAAGACCTACAGATCTTTCTATAAGCAGTAAATAATCAAGAAAAATATCATTCGTGTCTTTCGTGTTTAATCTTTCTAATCTTTAGATATTACAGCTGTACATTTCCACGAATGACTCATTATCTCTATAAAACGAATGATTCCCTGCAATAACTATAAAAAAAAGTTACTATACTTTATGTTATTTAAACATTAACCTAACAAAACAATACTCCCAATAAATGAGACTTGACTTCAGATGGGAAATTAAAACTAAGCACAGACGTCTTCTAAAAGCTACTACACTAAGCTGACTACTGATAAAAAATCTCTACTGATATCAAATCTCAAGAACTTTAGTTAAATTATGAATTAAAAACATTCAAAATCTTAATTGACAGATACTTAATCATACTCCTTATAATATATATGAAGATGCATAAAACTTACCTTAGGTGGTGGAGGAGATGGAGGTGGTGGACTAGGAGCAGATCGTGGAGGTGACGGCCTAGGAGCAGATGGTGGGGGTGGTGGAGGTGGAGGAGATGCCGCCCCCTGTAAAAGACACAAACATACTTACAAACTTTCAATACTATAACATATGACAGATACAATTTCATACAATAACTATACATATTCAACTTTCAATACAATACATATGAGAGCTTTTATGAGATACTGAAATCAGATAAAAGCTAATATAAATTATCAAGCAGTTGTTTTGCTGGATGTGAATTTTTGAGCTTTCCCAGACTTTTTACAACTGCAGCTACATCTTGCTGGTGCTGCTTTCCATTCCACACAGGTAGTCCAAAATGAAGTTGATATGTTTTTAGACTCACAGCCACCAAGTTTCTGGGCCAAAAGTTTTGAAAAACTACCAAAATATTGGCATAAAATCATGGATTTAGGTGGATTACTGCACTAAAGACACTGCTTTTATGTTCTTTTAATGTTATTAAGAGCTTTTTTTTGACGGAAATTTTTAAGATCAGGCACATTTCAACAATACAATTCCATGACAACACTACAAGAAATGAAATTATGAAATACTGTACAAAACACAGATTATATGATATTTGAAACATTTACTAGATAAAAATAAATGAGAAAATATAATTGCTATTGCAACACTGAAATAAAAGCAAGAAAACAATACTTAAAGGAACAGCAGAAATCATTTAAGAGAGTACCAGACATTTCCAAATATAAGCCGACCTGCATACAATTCAAGATTTTGTTTCAAAAATTCAGTCAAAATTGAAGACACACATGTGCAAATTGCATCAAAAGTCTAGTTATATTGAAAATCCAGCCAAGTTCCTTTTTCTGGCCTTTATTTGCACGATTGTTTGTCTGTCTTCCACTTAAAAAAGTGTTTTAAATGACGCAAGTATTTATGTTTTGCCATTTTTAAATCCAAAAGATTATAAATTTCAAAATATAACATTTTATACATTTCTTTGGCTATCGTATATTTGTGTTTAGGAAAATTATGCATTCCTTATTAAAAAAAAATCTTGATGTGAACACAATATGACTTTCTTGTATGGAACATTTATACACATTTTTAATGCATTTGAATTTATACTTAATTCCTCAAATTTGAGATATATTTTTCATTCATTTAATTCAGTTCTCACTTTGTGGCAAGAGAAAAATATGTAAAAACCCAAAATTCCTTCATTAAAAATTGAAAAATATGAAAAAACATAAATTTCATTTGTCTTACCAGAAATGACGTGCCTGCCCGACCTTTTGTTATGGACCGTGTAATTGGCCGGTGCTGGAACAAAAATTTTTAATTAGCCATTTATAAATCTGAAAGATCATAAATTTCAAAATATAACATTTTAAACATTTCCCATATCATTAACAAAGTAAGGAAGTATGGAAGTACCACATATCAGAGAACGAAATGAACGAAATGCTGCTTCCTAAATTTTCCCAACTTTCAGTAACTATATATATTTCATAGGAAAATAAACTAACCATAATCATATTCTTAACATTAATGACATCTATCAGGGTTCATAGCCACATTTTAGTTAAAAAAATAAGCACCTATAAGCACTTTTCAAGCACATTTTAAGGAAAAAATAAGCACTTGTCTAATTACATTATCAGGGTTCATAGCCGCATTTTAGTTAAAAAAATAAGCACCTATAAGCACTTTTCAAGCACATTTTAAGGAAAAAATAAGCACTTGACTAATTACATTATACACAACTGCATAACCTTAAAAGAAAAATTAGACTTGTAATTTAAAATATGAGCAACGCAATATTTATTAAGAAAATGAGCATTACCTCAACCATGGAAAACAATTAACTTTTTTTTAAATTTTAAATGACAGTTCAATTTACAGAATTAGTTTACAATGAGAGAAAAAAAAACTATGCAGAACTAAACTATATTACCACATTTAATGATGAAATTTCAGTTCAAAATATAGAAAATAAATAATAATAAGCCATATTAACTTATTCGTTTGGCACCTAATAATAAATACAATTTATTTTTCCACTCATATTAATATTTAAATAATTTAACTTAAATCAAAATTTTGAACATTTTCTAAATTTTCATTGCATAACAGTTTGCCCTTAACATATATTCCAAGTAAAGTAATTTAAGTAAAAAAGAGGTACATTTCTGAAATCAGGAGACAGGAAATTGCTTCATGCACTCATCCTTTAACAGTAAAAGCTTAACTAACCAGCATACTCGGAAATTGCCGAATATTCCGTGTCGAGCGTAACTGGAAAAAGAGGAGGGGGGGATTGTAGCAGTTCTTTAGATTCCTCGGCTAAATAAATGATTTTGACATTTGAATATGTGCATCATATAAAAATAGACCAACTGAACTGAGAAATATTCTGCTTAGAAAGCACAGTAAAAACTCTTTTAAGTGTTCATAAACAAATCTCAGACTGAACATCAAAATTAATTATCTCTGCAAAATACCGCAAACGTTATTGCGCAATACGTGCGGCGTAATTCTTCCACATGTGATATTACGCAATCGGAATCAACAGCTGCCGGTATTCGGAGAATAAAGAACAAAATAAAAGAAAAGAAAGAGACTTACTAATCTGGGGTGTTTCCGATTCTAATTTTCAACAGACTGCGTTAAATTTCCGGAATAGAATCAATCTTCGCTTAGGTTGGGTAGACCGCAAAAACTTTTAGTCCTATTCAATCCAGATTGGACAGTGACAAAAAAAAAAAAATTCCGCTGCTTCAATATTAGAGATTTTGGGGAGAAAGGGAAGAACCTCCCAACCTCCGTACTGTATAATGTATTGGGGGGGGGGGGAAATTCTTTTGATTATTTGATTACTTTCCTTTTATTTAAGCCATTCCGAATATTATTCCTTAGAAAGCTAATATGTGTAAAAACACACCCATTTTTTGGAAGTTTATCTATACTTCACCAGTTACTGCAACTATATTATTATAAATATTCATGCATATACTCATAATATAAGCATAACGATCATAATAAACTGACCACGCGGAACGAGAATGCAAATTATTAAAATCTTGACAAAAATTCAAACGTGTGTAGTATTTGATGGGAGGAAAAGAATACCGAATGTACCGAATTTTCTACCGTTTTTACAATTCTTTGACCAATAGAACGACGTGCACCTGTCTGTAATCTCGTGCGTAATATAGGTTACGTTAATGCAGAGAAAGGGGGGAAGCAATTTCCGGGAGTATGATTCACCATCTGACGTTGCATATAAGGAAGAAAAGTTGTTTATTTAGTTTCGGCTTTAGTACGAGGAAAAATGCACGTTCATTAAAAAAAAGGGGGGATTAAAAAAAAGCACTAAAAGCAAAAAATAAGCACTAAAAACAAAAAATAAGGGCTTTGCATAAAATGTAAGCACCTATAAGGGCCTTTATATTTTATTTTCAAATATAAGGACTTATAAGCACTTGTAAGGACCGCTACGAACCCTGTCTATACTGCCAAGGGGACTCGGCCCCTGCTACTCTTCCAGCCCTAGTGCCTTCAATGGATTTAAATAAGTTTGCTGGTTTTCCCAACTAGCTGAGGATTTGCAGTATAATGTTAATATGAAAGAAAAAAAAATTTTTAATCCTTCTTTGCAGAATTCTTAACAGATTCTGAATCAGACACTCGTAATAAGAAATATGACTTGTATGTAGTTTAGAGTTTAAAAAAAATGAAGATATTTTTCCAGGGTTCGTACACATTTCCTTACATGAAAATTAAGGACTTTTAAGGACCATCAAATAAAAAATTAAGGACCTATCAGCAAACAAAAAAAAAAAAAAAAAAAAAAAAAAAAAAAAACGAATAGGAATTTGTCTAGAAACTCTTTAAACTGCAGCAGAATTTCATCCCAATCATCTTGTAAAAAAAGTTTATTTTGCATTAATACCGGTAGAACTATTTTCATTTTCTTCTGGGCTTTTTCTGGACTTTTATAACCATCAATCGCGGGTCTATACAAGATGCATTTCGATTAAGAGAATAATTTATTGGACATTTAGACATTAAGTGTTGTACTATTGTTAAGACACATTGTTGACCTTCTTGTTTCAATGCAAAACTTTCAGCTTGTGAAATGTCCTTCTTGCGGCATTTTTGAATATTCTAGTTTCAAAATTTTAAAGTGCTGAAGGCAATCATTTACAAGTTTTAAGATATCTTCAGCAAAAAAGGGAATAAGTGGTTTATCACTTTGATAATATTCAAAGAAAGGCAATAATATTTTCGACAGAGAGAGGAAAAAATTTCATTTTATAAGAAATGTTTCATCTTTAGTTGCCTCCAAAATATTTGAGAAGGATTTCGATTAAATTTTTTTTAAACTTCATTTCAACTTCTTTAATGTACAGTAGCAAGTCATCCCATATTTCAATGGCTCTTTCAACTGCTGGAACATCTTGCAACCATCGGTAAAAGCAGAACTTCACAGGTAGCTTTTTTAAGCCAGATATACTTAAAAAATCTTCACGTCTTGCAGGAAAATCTTTAAAAATCCAATATAAGGAGGATAAGAATGATGGAATGTCCCAGCCAGTGGATGACATCCCATGCTTGAAAGCATTGTTAAGAATGTGTAAAACACTTGTCCCTAATGTCAAGCATTGAATGTTATATTCCTTTGTCAAGTCCTGTTGCAATAAACCATAAAATTTCCAGTTTACTGCAGGACCATCCATCGATATTTGTAAAAGTTTTGACAAGTCTAGTTTTTCAACACATTCATAAAATTTGGATAAAATAATTTCACTTGTTGCATGCCCTACAAATGCAGAAGTAAGGTACTGAGTTCTGACCTTATTTTCTTGATGCCAGTACCTCACATAAATATCTAGTTGCTTCTTTTGATTTGTCAGATTAAGAGTCTCATCAAATAGTAATGTAAAAAACTCAGCATTTTTACAATGCTTTAGTAACAAAGTTTTAAAATAAGGGCCAAGACCAAAATAACAGATATAAGTACATTTCTTTTTACCACATGAAAACTATTTTGCAATGGAACTATCCGGGAACATTTTAGTGAATAACGGCCCAATATCATCGCACGATTTAAAAGAATAGTGGCTTTTGATGCACTTAAAAGACCACAATATTTCTGCATCTGTAACTTCAGATTTGAAAAGAAAAGAATTGATTTTATTATTTTTTACACTTATTGATGTTGAATTAGCAGTTACATCTTTTCCTGAAGTAGACGCTTCTTCTAACTTGACAAAATTCATGATAGTGTTAGAACAAACTGCAGTTGAGAAGGGAAAGATGTTTTGCAGCTAAAAGGGGCATTATATGCAAGGCATTAGTAAAATTAAGTATCGCAAAATGTATATATATATATATATATATATATATAATAAGACATCTATATATATAATAAGAAATGCATACTGAAAATATACATTTTTAACTATATACATATATATAGTATATAGTACAGTATATATATACAGTACAAATTCCGAGATCCGGACATCCAATATCCGGAATGATCTAAAATCCGGACCTCAAAGCCACCACCAACCAATTTTTTAGGGCTTTTTGGAGGGAAGGGGTATGCTTGACGCATACACATTAGATTTTTTTCCTCATCATAAAAAAACATGTCGGAAATCCCGATTCTTAATCTCAGTTTGGCGCTAAATAAAATATCTCATTATTGAAGAAATAATTATTTTAGCATAAATTTGTGTGATTAGTAACATGACTCCATAGCTGCGTATCTGCTTGGCATAATCCCAAACTGAAACATTTGTTATATTTACACCAACTAATATTTTATATCCTTGATGCCGAAATCGCGAATCATTATTTATTGTATTTTGCTTTCATCACCGCATGTTTATCAACGGATGACAGCTTGAGTGATGAATCATGCAGCGACGCCAAATAACAGAGTATTATCCGATTACAGATTTAAGTTTAATGCGCTAAAATGTTGACAAGGGGAGATTTAACAGAAATTTCTTTTGTTATGCTAAAAATAGATTTTGTTAATGATACTAATAGGACAAATGATTATATTTAGTGCTATTTGAATTAAGAATAACTGATTTATTAGACTAGAAGAGAAACATGCTAATGTGACAATCAAAATCGTAAAAAGAACCTTGTATTTAGTAACAACTTGTATCTATATACTTACGCAAAATACAAGGTTGTTTTTATGATTTTAACTGATTTGTAATTCACATAAAGCCAGAACCTGCGCCAGAGCTCGCATTCGCACCAGGCGGCAGAATTCAGGGAAGTTAAACAGAAGTTTTTCATTGCGATGATAATGCCCCAATCATCAATCAATTAACGGAGGGCGAAATCTGTAGTATGGTTCTAAATCCAGAAAATACAGCTACCGATAGTGAAGAAAGTAACAGAGAGGTTACTGAACGAGAAAAAATTTTGATTGACAAGTTATTCAGAATTCTCGACACAGCAATTACAGGACTTGAACAATGGACTTAATGACTCAAGAAGAAATATGTCTATAGTATTAGTCTAGTATCAGCAGAGAGTAGTACAGTATCAGCAGAGAACTAGTGATACTAGTACACTATCAGCAGAGAAAACAAATCAAACAACTCACATTGAAAGAAATGTTTAATAAAGTAAACATATAAATATTAAGCTCTTTTCTTTTGTAAATTTTGATACCCTTTAAATCATAAATGCTTCATTATTTCATAAATCAGGATTTCATATTTTCAATTTTATAATTTCTACGTGCCATCTTAGTAGATTTAAAATGATCTAATATCCAGAAAAATCTCAAATCTGGGATAGCCGAAGTCCCGACCTCGGACTTTGTACTGTATAAATATATATATATATATAATACAGAATGTATATTTTCAGTTAAACCTCTACCCAATAACTTTAGTAATTCATGAGAGTTAATTTTGCATCTACTTAATTCATGAAACTTAGTTTCAATTAGTTGTTTTCAGCTTTAAAAATATTAAAAATTTTTTAATTAGTTAGTTGTTTTCAACTAATAATTGTATCGCCATTAGCAAAAATAATGCATTACTATCAACAGCATAGGATTAAACCAAATACTTAATTGTCTATTGAAGCTTCAAAACGTATTTCCGAACTTCACTTTTTCTCGGCTAGTGTTACCGAATTTGCCCTTGGCGACCTAAAATCGAAATGGAGCCAACAGATTTCCCGCAAAATCGATAACAGACCCTCTTCAGAAATAAACTCATAATCCCGATATCCCATATATATAGTATGTGCAAAAGGGAATAAACTCCGCGGAAGGTGATAAAAAATTAATTTAGGGCTTAATTGAAACAAACACAGAAATTAAGCTACGCAAAACCGTGTAAAACAAATTGAAATGATAAAACGAAACTTAATTTTCATGTGAATTTTCAGCGCTGACTCTCCCATTATAGAAATTTCAATTTGTTTCAGACAAAGACCACATTTAGCTTTATAAGGATTGTCATCCATCAATATCCAGTCTTTGTAGTCAGCTTGATGAAGCCACAGTTTATTGAAAATGCACTTTCCAGGCATCTCGTTCCTATTGGCGTCGGAAGGGTTGTGGCCTTCCAGGTTGGGATTGCTCTAATTTTGACAAATATTTTCAGAATCCCCCCACCCTTTTTTTTTCTTTCTCGAGCACCTTCATCATCACTTTCGCCTCATAAAGAACTTCCGGCTTCACACTTTCGTTACAATCTGCCTAAATTTATGGATAACACCTGTTTCGAAAGATTGGGTGAATAGCCAATCAGACACCGATACTTTCGTTCGGGTAGCTAATTGGTTTTTTTTTTTTTTTTTTTTTTTTTTTAATCGTTTGCAACCCAAATCCGTCAACAGATTGGTTAAGAGCCGTGCAATTTTAATTCCATATTCACGAGAAATCGCAATTCACACATAGAATGGCAATCATTAGAAATGATAAGAAATGTCAAATGAGCAAAATTAAGGACCGTTTATTCATTTTGGCCAAAATTAAAGACTTTTATAAGGACCAAAAATCATTTTTGAAAAAATTAAGGACTTTAAAGAACCGTACGAACCCTGTTTTTCAAATGTTTAATCTCAAATATACCTTTTGTGCTCAAATTATATGCAAATCATATTGAATTTGAGTACAGAATACAAGCAACATCATAACAAACAATCCATCAAAAATTTTTGGCTTACACAGACAATTGAAATTTCAAAACTAATTTATCTTTGGTAAGTATAGGACACATGAAGAAACATTAGATTTCTCGATTTTTAATTATTACAAATAGAAATTGCAAGCAAATGATTACAAATTATTTATAATTACATTATTTAAACATGTACACAACAAAACAATGCTCTTACTCAAGACTTCAACTGGAAAATTAAGACAAAAAACTGATGTCTAATAAAAGCTCTAAAACTAAGTCTAATGAAAATTCTAGTAACCAAGTTACTTGAAATATTAAAAAAAGTTACTATACTTAATGTTATTTAAACATTAACCTAACAAAACAATACTCCCAATAAACGAAACTTCACTTCAGATGGGAAATTAAAACTAAGCACAGACGTCTTCTAAAAGCTCCTACACTAAGCTGACTACTGATAAAAAATCTCTACTGATAATCAAATCTCAAGAACTTTAGTTAAATTATGAATTAAAAACATTCAAAAGCTTAATTGACAGATACTTAATCATACTCCTTGTAATATATATGAAGATGCATAAAACTTACCTTAGGTGGGCAGGGTGGTGGACGTGGTGGACAAGGAGTAGATGGTGCAGGTGGTGGACAAGGAGTAGATGGTGCAGGTGGAGGTGGTGGACAAGAAGGAGAAGATGGTGCAGGTGGAGGTGGTGGACAAGCAGGAGTAGATTGTGCAGGTGGAGGAGATGCCGCCCACTGTAAAAGCAACAAACATACTTAGAAACTTTCAATACTATACATATTAGAGATACAATTTCATGCAATACTACACTCAAATTTCAATACAATACATATGAGAGCTTTTACGAGATCAGTGCAGCAATAATGTGCCGCTAAGATATTATATCAAAAAAGATCTTACAAAGATCTTAGTAACAGTAAATAATCAAGACAAATATCTTTCATGTCTTTCGTGTTTAATCTTTCTACTCTTTAGATGTTATAGCTGGATGAGAAAGGCAGTTGCACAAATGACGCATTATGTCGGTCATTACTTAAAGTCTCAGATGGGGTTTAAACTCCGTTAGGATACAGAATAAAGTAAATCATTTTCCAAGCTGCTCACAGCTTTACAACAGAGTAAGATATTTTAAAATCTTTGAACTGACTTTCTTACACAGATTTATAGGAAAATCTTAGGCTTTCTTACACAGATTTATAGGATACCAGAAAGCCACGAAAGTCTCTCTTTCCATCCTGGCATCAACCAAAGACAAAACAAATGCATATTCTTTCTCTAAAGATGTTTATGGACTAATGATATTGATTGAAGGGAAAAAGGGAATGTTAAAAAATATTTTAAAGTAAGAAATTCTTTAATTTTTGGGGGTGCAGACATTGTGTGGGTCACTTTTTTAACATAAATTTTATCTGAAAAGTTTGGGTGCAGGCAATACATAAGTGTATAAGGTAAATTTTCTTTAAAATTTGAAAAGAGAAACTGCTTAGATAGTATTATGATGTTCAATAACCATTGATAATATTCCTGTTTAATAAAAATTGAAACTTTTCCGAGTTTTAAATCTCCATACTAAAAAGAATAATAAATCTGCTAGGAATTTCCTAAACACAAAACTCAAGAAAAATACTATGTTTTCCACTGCTAAAAATACTGCTGTAACAATAAAAATATATTTTGAATGTTTAAAATAAAAATACATCAAAATTAATGAATTTTTTTAAAGACATGCTTTAGAGAAATGTTAAGGGAGGGAAAATTGTTCTTACCTCTTCAAGTCCTGGCAGACTTTCCTTCACTTTAAAAAAAAGAAAAAAAAAAATTCATTGAACTGTATGTACACAGTGCATGATAAAACAAAAATGCATATTCAACAAAAAATTAACATTAACATAGAATCTAACAATGAAATGGATTTGGGGGAAAAACACTTCATTTAAAAAGTAAATAAATAAATAAAAACCAAAATTGTAAACAAATCAAAAGGGAAATTTATTTTAAATTATCAATACTTTCTTTGTATCATCAGTTCACTCTTACTTTGACACACATTTTTCTTCTAATTCCATTCATTTCCATTTCAAACAGAAATGGTATTGAGAGACCTTCCCTTTAATAATATCTGTTGTTACTGCATTTTTAGAATATTTATAAAAAAACAATATGAAAAGCATAATATAAAGGAGAAAATCAGCATTTAGTCCTTATTTCTTAAAATGCATCTAATTAATAGTTGACTATATGGCAACGAAATCTGTCGACCTTTTGATTTCTTCCAATATTGTCATCAAAATATTGTTGGGTACTTACGAGTTCGTGGATTTAGATTTTGGATAACAACACTTGATAAAGAATAGAAACACAATTTATGAGACAATATTACTCAGGACAGCTCCAAAAACATGTTTACAGTCATCGAAATACTACGACAAATAACGCTAAAACAATCAGCAACACAGGCTTCAGGCTATAAAGCTATAATGGTAAAGAAAGCCTCACGGTGAAGCAACAGAGAATGGCTCCCGACTCGGTTTGTTCTCGGAGAGTACTATCGAGACTCTCCGAGCTACGAATCGTAATGCACTCGATGCATCAACTCGCGATGCTCAGACTAGACACCTCGACGTTAGAATAGATCAACTCGATAGACTATCAGACACTACTACTTCGCATACCGGCAGGGTTATATAGCTTTTAGGTTCCTTTCGAGAACATTCGTGCCAAATCGGTAAGAATTTGTTCTAGAATGTTCTCCGTCAGTCCACGGCATATTGCCAACTTTTTCGCCTCAGAGATTTTGCACCAAGGCAACCTGCTTTCCCTTGCCATTTTCTAGCAACCCTAAATCCACCTTGCACTATTTTACTGCAGCTGGACATTTTGTAAGAATATTAAAATATATTTTCAAACATTTATTTCAACAGTTACACCAAAGTTTTAACTGAAAGCAAGTTTTCTGCTTCAAATGAACCAAAAATTTAAAGAGCACAAATTATTTTTACAACATTAATCCCAAAATGAAGTTTTACAACTTTCTTAATAGTATTCGCAACTGACAGCGCTGCTTCCTTAGTACCATTCAAAAATCAGTTATCGTGTTCACGTGTTACATCCAAAACCTATTATAAATAGTAATGTTTGAATTTATGGTATTTATTATTAAGTTTTCATGGCTTTACTTTTTCATATTTGGGATACCAATGTTAAATGAAAAAACAAAGCTTCACTATGCTACTGAATGAATAGCAGTTTTGAATGCATGAGGCATACTAACGTGCACATCACTGAAAGATTTTCTGCATGTTTAGAAAATGCATATTTAAGTAACGGAAAATGCAAATGTTCGTGTGCCTGGTGCCCATTTTCGGGCGAAGGACTACCATATTCAAAATTGGATGACTCTAGGTTACCGAGAAACAGGCAAAGATTCGTGCATATTGTTCATTATTTAATGTCTTTTAAGCTTTGCGGCACAGTGTGTCCGGTCTGGACACACCTAAAAGTTTCCTTCTGTACGCACACAAAAATTGAGTTAAAAAGGGTTTATAGGTTACACTGAACCTTCTTTATTTACAGTAGATGGCAGCTCAACACAAACCAGTCCATATATTTTAGCCATGTTTAGTTTTTTAAGACCCTTATTTTTCAAAGAAATCTTCCAGACTTTTTTAGGATATAAAAGGTTTGTTTGAAAAGAAATTTCTATGTTATTTTTTTAGCTAAATACTAATCTCCTTATTCTATACTAATTTTAAATTTTTACCTTGAAATCTTGCCTAAAACCAAACGGCGAACCCTAGGTGTGCCCAGACCGGGCTCACAGATAACCTAGGACAACTGAGAGTCTGTATTCTTTGCTCTCCGCATCTCATCGGTCAGTTCATTGACAGCAAAGCTCGTTTCAGAATTCTTTTTGAAACTCTATTCAATCAGTGCACCCACTTTAAGCACACCCACAGAATTAAATGATAAGTGCTATCTTCACAAAATTTTTACTTCTGTACTCTCTAGGCCTAGTTAGACTGCCTAGATTTTTTCTTTTTTTTTTTAATCAAAACTCGAACTTTAAAAGGTTGCGTGCTGGAAAGGGTTAATGAATATGCCAAACTTCAAAACGCGCCAAAATTTAAATTCACGAATATCTTAGGGAATTTTGAATAAAAAACTTTAATTTTTTGCAGGTATTCCGATTTTGTCTCAAAATATGTATGCTAGAAGAATGCTATGTATAAATCTAATACATGTCAAGTCGCACTTTTGAGACATGGAAACACAAGTTAAGGCCCGTCCACACGAGTACGCTCGAAACGTAGCTGACGAACGCGCTTTTACGTTACCAGCGTAAAAGCATCCAAACCAGTACGCTTGCGAAGAGTGTGTTTAACCAACAGAATTACTTTGCACAAAAATCACGTGATGCTGTAATATAAGCATCAACACAGCTGTATCTTCGCTTTTATAGCTGAAACTTTACTACTAAGTGCAATTATTAAGCAGAGGAAAAACCGCAAAAAAAAAACAATTTAATTTTGCATTTGTTTTAAAAATGATTTTATTATGAATGATTATTTAAATTCTATGCGTGATGTAATCAGCTCCCTGATTAGTTACTGAATATTTGTGCATTACCGCGCCATTTTAAAATTTTATTATTCATCTCTTCAAATTCCTCAGGTTTCAAATGGAATGGATATGTCCGTTTCGAAGATGAATGTTCTTATTGGTAATTACCAAGAATTATTGGTATTGGAATAAAAAAATTGCCATTTGAGACCTAATTTTGGCCAACCTGGCTTTCCTAATCAAAGATTTATTTATAAATTATTAATAGCCTCAGAGGAAATTTATTTTAAATTTTTGGAGAAAACCTCGCTAATTGCTTCTTCAATGAAGTGCAAGAGATGTGTGTGGTACTTATCAATGTACGACAGGTAAAATACTTTAAAAAAATGTAAATACATCATTTTCTTTTACTTTATAATTGTATACTTCAACTTTTATTAAAAAAAGTAATACGTTTTCAAAAATTCCTGAGATATTTATTGCCACATATGTTTTAATGTTAAATAATTAAATCCTATAAAACCTATTTTAAAGTATTTAAGTAATATTTTAATTCTTTTAAACGTTGGTATGATGTTTTTAATTTGATATTCAATTTAAGTAATATTTTAATCCAATTAAATGCTGGCGCAATGTTTTTATAGCAGTGATTTTATTCTATTATATGAAAGTAATAATTTAACCTTACTTTAGCATTTTATACTCTTAGTAAATGTATTTATTTACATTTGTCAGCCATCTTAAAAAACAACGTTTTCAACAAAAAATTAATCCACTATTTTTAACAATATTTACTTTTTAAAGTTTCTAATACTTTATGCAAAAAATACGTAAAAACAGCATTTTTCAAGATGGCTGATGACTGTAAAAACCGCGCCAACAATGTAAATCTCCAAAAATCGATGCAACCATCTACCAAAGTAGCACCTAATTTTTTTTCTCTTGAAAATATAAGGTAAAATATCATTAATTATACTTTGCTTTTCAGAATTTTTTGTTTTTGTATTCTTTTATGTTATTTATTGCTCATTTCACTGTTTTTAAGATATTGAAAAGTTTTGAGTGGTATTTTTAGGAAACAAAGTTCTTAACCTCCTTTATACCATTTAAGTTCTTAAGATTTTGCTAAGGGAAGTTGGTTAATTTATTTATTAGGATAATTAATATTTGTATTAAGGGATATTGCTTATTTCATTGTAATTTTGTTATACGTAATAACTTTTTTTATGAAGTTTTTCTACAGAGTAAAATTCTATGCAGTTTTTTAATTTAACGTTTGGTGTTCCCTGCAGCCAATTTTCCGGTACATTTAAACGCCAGACGAAGGCCACCAGCAAAGCTGCTAGTAACGAATAAAGTAAGAAATGAAAACAATAATAATAGGTAAAATAAGAATATAATGATTCATGGTGAGGTTCGAACTTGCCACCTTTCCATTTGCAAAGCAGTGCGCTGACCACTCAGCTTATCTGTGATAGCAGTGTTTGTGAAAAATAATGTAACAAGTAGAAGTCAATGCAAAGGTAATTTAATTAAACTTCAATATATGGTTACTGTATGACACAATTGTAACTTTCCTCCAAAATTTCGTAATTGTATTTTATTGAATAGTCTTTCACAGTCAACTGCTTTATTTTAGAAGTTGTTATATTGCTGAAGTTAGTTTTTGGTGTATTTAATACTGGGATACTTATAGAGCTTCTTATTACACATGATATAGCCAATATTTATAATAAATAAGGAGAATTTTGTAAGGCAGAAAGTTTGATTTCGTAGAAACTGTAATTTATTTAGGTTCCTATTACTTACGGTGTTATAAATAGGTGAAGCATATGGATATACTGGTCGGATCATTGATTTATAAATATACAGTATGGCGTGAACAAAGCTGTTTATTTTATTGCTGTATACAGTTATGATATTTCTAAGCAAAAACTCATCTCTGATGCCACATTGAAACAGGTAAGCAAGAAGGTTTTCTGATTATGACACGTGATAAAAACTCGGTCGGCTATTGGCTATTCGCACGCGTCGTGGGCGGGCGAATAGCTATGTCAGAAGTATATACCTTACATTATGTAAAATTCTCAGAAATAGAAACACAATTTTGATAGCAAATTCTAATCTCTAAAGCAGTGGTTCCCAATCTATGTTATGTACTTCCCAGAGGCTCCTTAATCAATCCAGGAAAATACTGCTCGGCTGTTCCTCGGAACCACACCATACCAGAAATTTCTCGCTCCGATACTCAGGCCTTCCGGAATTCCCAAAATCTGTTTGAAGCTTCTCAAATCTTAGTCTCAAAAAAATAGATTTTTGCTGTAAGTTTTGCTGTCTGTGCTTAAATAAATACTGTCTATTCTTGTGAATGTTATAAATATGCTGTATCCACCACTATCTGTTAAAAATTTTACTTTTTTTATTGCAGCTTATGGAGTATAAAATCACAAGATAAGAATGTCTGGGAAGAACAACTCTGACATAGAACATCTTTATTAATAGGAGGATGGATCCCTCTTTTTGACACACTATATGCAATATGCTCTATGCAACACAGAGCAGAAGCATTTGATGGAATATCAAGCCCTCTTGTGAAGCAGTACCTAATTTCGAAAGCATAACTGTATGCAAATTTCAAGCACAAAACTTGAAACACCCAATAGCCTCTCAAATCTTTATTAAATGCTCATGCCAGAGGATGAAGGAGGGCAGATACAATATTCTATTTCATAATTATATACTTCAAAGGCCTGCTTGAAAAACCAAACCTAAAAGAGGGGACAGTGATCTTGCTACGTAGTTGATCTCCAGAGAATAACGTATAAAGGAAAGCATGGATGTGATCGGTCTGGATATTTTGAATTTCCCGTGTAAAATGACAGGTAGGCAAAACTGCAGTGGAGATCATACATAGAAGCCATAACTTTCATAACTCATAGTCAGCAAGACATAAATGATTTTCTGGGCATTCTCAAAACATAAATGCTAAATGGAGTAGAAAATAGAAGATTTGGAAGGTAAAGAAGCTGCAGGATTTTAACTGCTCCCCCCCAAAAAAAAATCTGCTTATTCTTTACAAATTGGTGTTTAATAATAATCTAGAAATGATTAATTTGAAGAAAATGAATTAATGAAGCTGTTAATTTTAAATCTCAAAAACAACTGACAGCTAATGCTGCATCAGATGGTGAGAGATCTCCAGATATTGCAACCAAAATTACAGTTTTATAAAATTTACATGTATTTATATACTTACTTAAAAAATAGGATTCTTTCTTTGAAGATGTTTTAAAACAGGTTTTGGATATGGATACCCATGAAATACAGACATAATCAAAACTTAAGTTTCTCCAGTAGCTGCTAAGTTTAGATGCCTTAGTGCCTCATAAAGTCGCTGCTCCAAAACCAGATTTCACTTTAGTACAAAAAGGCATTTTAGTCCTTCTAAAAGCTGCTGGAGTAGCTCTCAGCATATGGTAAAACAAATCGGATGGGTCTTTGGTGACCTTGCAACAACTACTATTAAATTAAATTCTGTCACTATTCCAGACAACTATCCAATGAGGCATCAATATGATTTTACGTCAAAATTAAACAATAAAGAAAATTTTCTGGCTTTATGCCTCAAGTGTATGACCAGATGCCAATGAATAAAGACGCCATACCCAAACTGGCAATAGTTATTCCTGTTAACTCCATGGCATTTGCTTTAGGTAATGCTGCGCAAACTATGCAAATTTTGTCAGATTTCAGTTACTATTTTCTATATATATGTATAGGATATTTTGACTCCTTCCTCATCTCTCAATGAATATGTCATTCATAAAGAGTTTTACAAGAGATTAAAAAAGCCTAATTTGACTAGCAACCTTCCTAAATGCGCATTTGCTTCAGAACGTGCTGGCTGCATTGTCGATTTCATGGTTTTCCCCATGTGTAACAAGTATACGAGCCAGTTTCCCTTAGAAAGTCTTCCACGAAGGCATTCCTCCCTTTAGGCAGATAGCCCTCGTGTGATTTGCCATAATAATTCAATCCAATCCATAAAATCTTAAAATATGTACAAAGTTTTTAAGGAATTTCATTCAAATCCTTCAAATACTGATTCAATTCAGAATCTGCCAATAAATCCAGAAATTCTTTTTCAGTCATTAGCGAGTCACCATAAATTTCATCTCTCGATTTATCACAGCTGATGACATTATCTTTACTTTGATAGACTGCATCGTATCTTCTCATATGGGTAATGTTTTTTGGTTGAAAATAATCATTGGGGGGGGGGGGCAACTTATTGCGTATAAAATGGAAAGAATTCAGAAAAGTTTAGTGTTTTTTCAGAATGAACAATATATTTTATAATCAAGTTTGCCGATGTGTCATCGATACTGATATTCAACACGTGAACGGTGTAGAAAATTGACCAGCCGATGCTCTTTCTTGCATTCAAACGGTTACTGATGCTATTCCTGTTAACCCTTTGTTGCTCAGTGTTCCACTACATGGAACCCCCAAATTAAATCCATTCTGAAACCGTTAAATTCAACCGTAAATGGATAAAAATGCCTTTATAATATACTTCAAACTTCTCTTTTTAAATAGTAGATGGCAGCATATCACGGAAAGACCCAGAATTTTCATTTATGATGTGTTATTAAAATCCACTTATTTTCTATATTTTTTGGTGACGCAACAAAATTTGTTTGAAAAAAAACTCTGTATAATTTTGATGGCTGTACTCTATATCACTTGTTATATATTTTTTTACATTTTTCATACAAAAAGCATGTGAAGAATCATGAAATAAAGTGGGGTGTTGGCGATCTCATGCTATTGATCTCATGCTATTACGTATCAGAACATCTGTCTTAGGAGAAAACATCTGTTGTATATGTTTACTATTTACATTGTTTTGCAGAATGACGCAGTTTTGAGGGGTGAGGTGTGGTTTGTGCTATGTAAGCCCTAATATGGACATCTTGAAATTTTTGTGAGTAGTTTTCAGGTGGGAATTTTATCAGTAGCTTGAGTCATCTTTACTTAGGGAAGCTGCGCGAATTATTTTGCTATCGCTTTTAAGTCTCATTCCCGTTTATTATAATAATTGTGTAGATATTTTTTGTGCATGTATAATTTTTAGCTTATTTTTTTATTGTTAATATTAATTGCAGTTAATTTTTTTTTATTATTAATTTTCCATAAATGGCATTAAAACTCTTTCCGAAGAGGAAAGAATTTCTTTTTCTCTTTCTTTTTACTTGGAATTCTAAACATATTGTTGCACGGAACAGAAGCCACACAAAACAAGTTTATTGTTCAAAACCTGCAAAGTTGGTTTGTACTTCTATCAAAAAGATGCGACATGCTTTGAAAATTTCACGAAGCTACGAAATCGAAAAATGTGTAAATATTTTTTAATATAGGACCTGTGTATATACATATATTTATCTCGTTTATCCATATATATTCAAGAAAGTTGTGCATATCAAGAAAACCATGTATACAGCTATAATACAGTGTTTTTTTTTTTATTACTATACATAAGCTTCTACTAATTTCCGTGCTTCACTGCAATTCCACCTCATGGAACACCCACAGAATTGAAATGGTAAGTACAATTTTTACAAAATTTTATCTGTATACTCCTTTAGGCGTAGATAGACTGAATACAACTTTTCTTGTTGAAATACCGACTTTAAAGTGTAGTGCACCACAAAGAACTATGAATTTATTTTGCTAGCCTAATTTATTTCACATTGCTAGTCTCCAGTATTACACGAACTTAAATCAAAAGATAAAATTTCTGCTGATTGCCAAGAAGCCACAGAATTTTAAAACAGGAACACCAGACATGCCTTTTGTTCATAGAAAGCTTTTTTAAAAAAAAAAGTTTGCTTAAATTTTCTTGGCACTCGGTTCTTATTTCATATATTAGGCAATAACTTGCTTGTCTCTAGGACAAATACATCCTCAGAAGAGGGAAATAATCAAAAATTGTATAAATTCATTAACAGATGGTTCAGTGCATTTCAGACATCATTATATTCAAACATTTATAATCATTACAAGATTAACAAAAGCCAAACAGAAAATAATGCACCTTGATTGTAATAAAAAAATGTGATAAAAAAGAAGAAAATCAAACTAAATATATATAAAACATTAAATTACTACATATGCCAAAAAAAAAATACTATTAATTACCTAGCGAGGCTGCACATTGGAGCATGCCCTCCGCCTCTTTACAGAGAGCTGTAATCTTTTCGAGAGTCTGAAAAGGATTAAAATCAGAATTAGAGTGCTGCATATACATATATATTTACATTTAAATAAACATATATATTTAAATATTTTTTTTTTACATTTAAATAAAAACTTCAGTGAATTTGAAAGCATTTTATTATATTTCATGAGATTTCTAACACATATATTCTTTGCTTTGTAATAGTTTACACCACTGCACTTTTACGAAAAACCTGTATATGTATTTATGTTTGCTTACCGTAAGCAATCCTAAAAAGAGTTTTGCTTATACCGGGGCTTCTGTACAGCATAACTCAAAATCGAGTAGACTCAGAACGTTGAAATTTTGTATATAGGACTACTATATATAACACGTAGATGTGCACCTTGTATTTTGGTTGCAATCGCACGCGCCAAACTTATATAAATATATTTATATATATATCCACTATGTTACCCGGCTCAGTGATCTCAGTTTCTTTGCTCTTATATGTTTGTAAATTGTACACTTTTTGCTTTAAAATTGATTGAGTTATGTTGTTCTTATCTTACAGTTATGGTTTTTATGCCTTTAGTAAATCTGTATGCAATATTTTTAGAATCATCAACAATTTTAAAGTTGTTTAAGTGCCGCTAATCCTAATATTTTTTTAATGGCAGCCATTGCTTGTTTACATTTGAAACAGCAGGATAGTGGATTTGTTGCCAATCTAGAAAAACTTAGCTTCGCAACAACAAAGATAACGCCTTCATTTATTATTGCGAATTAAATCTTGCTTAATCCTTTCTGGAATTTTTTCAAGGAAATAAGTATTTAAGATTTACTTCGTAATTTTTAATATAGATATTTTGAGTTTTTACGTATTTTTGCCTTCTTGCGAAGTGAGAACTGAATTAATTGAATGAGAAACACTGAATTGTCTGAACATTATGGCGTAATGGATGATCGGATGCAATTTTAAAAGTACGACTAGCTTTATAGTTAAACATCATTCATTCTTGAACGTCTGAATACTTAATCGTCTGTGAAAAACTTTCTTTTCTTTTTTGTTTGCTTAATTTCTTTTATTTTCTTTCAGATTTACTTCGAAATTTTTAATAACGTCGTTCAGAGACATATCAACACCTTAAGGGAAAATTATGAATAACTGGTCGACATTTGAGGATTTTATCATTTATTTTTACAGAAAATAATTATTCCTGTATAAGTAACACATTATGAAAATTTGGCTTACCTGAAAAACAACTTAGGTCATATAAATGCAATGAAAATCAATAAAAGCCAGATGTCTACTTCTCTCTTAACTAGATCTCTTAACGGGAGATCTCGACAGGTATCTTCGGGGCGGCAGGTACAATGTGGAACATAGGCTTTTTTTTTTAAGAAATAAGGACAATGCACTATGGAAAAGAAACTAACACATATTAACAATGCAACAGTATATATCCATTCTTTTAACTATGTACATTTGTTGCATCTAAACTGGAATTGATTCCCATTTAGTATACATGCCTCATGGAGACACATACTACACTCTCTAACACATTGCACCCACTTCTGTCTGGCAGTATCATCAAAATAGTTCCCACTGCAATAGCCACAGTAATTTTCACTGTTTTCGAGATCCGTCGAGGTACTGGGTTGACTTCCTCCCTGACGTCTAGGTCCCTGTGTTGGTGTTTTACTGCGCAGTTGACTCCTGTATTCTGCGGATGTTATAAGGGCTGATTCTTGTTTTTTCTCCTATTCTGTACAGAGTGGTTCTGTACTACTGGTACAGGGGATAATTCCGAAAATGATGTAGAAGCTGATGCAGTAGATGGTGGTGATGACCTCTGGAGATTATCGTCTTCTTCCTCTACCATAACTGGAATGGTGCCATTTGTAGTAGCTGTAGTTCCAAAATATCGGGATTGCATGGGTATATTCCACATTTCCGAAAGCCATTGACAAAATTGCCCGACTCGACTGTCGAGATCTTCCCGTGATCAACTGTCAAAATCTTCACGAGTTACACATTTCTATGAGAGATGACAGCAACCCCCTCTGACAGGCTATGAAAACTTTTTGCTTAGACATCCATGCTCCTGAATGCCTGATCTCACTAACCAGTCATTTGGAAATCACCAAAAATTGAAACCATTGTACACATTTATCATCATTATTAAAGCCAATCTTATACTTTATGCATTGCAAATTATGAAGAACTTACCTGACAGATTATTAATATTTATTTTCTTGATCAATCTCTGACTTTACAACACATTCGATTCACAATGACACACTACATTCTTAGGCTATTCCAATACAGTGGTTTCCATATGCGACACAAGGGTGCAGACCACTCTACTAAGGGACTTCCTTAAAAGTGTCGAGATGTCCCCGAACGACTATATAGATATTTTGAGATTTTATGTACCTTTGTCTTGTCCGGAAGTGAGAACTGAATTAATCCAATGAGAAAAACTGAATCATCCGTGAAAAACTGTTTCTTTTTCGTTTTGTTTGCTTAATTGTTTTTATACATGGTTTTAGATTTATTACAGTATTTGAATAGAACATGTGGCAATGATTAGATAATTCTTCAAATGATATAAATTTATATGCATTCAGAGTAATGGATGAACGTATATGGACATAGTATACATATATATATATATATATATATATAGAATGTACATAGTATATGGACGAAATGTAACTCTGTTAAGTGAACCTAGCATTAGAGTGTTGTTACGTAAACAAATATAGTGAATTTTAAAGAGTGCATTTATTCTATTGTGGTTTATGCGCTGTGCACGAACTAGATTTAATTCAATCCAGTAAGTTTAAATGAAATGCTAGAAAAAATGTGTATAATTTAATATTCCCGGCAAGGAAGTCATGTGGTATACACATCAGATGTTTTATAACTGCAGCTACATCTATCTTTCATTCCACACAGGAAATCCAAACTGAAGTTGATATGTTTTTGGACTCGAACTTAAGAACGTATTTTGACAGAAAACTTTCATTACAGACACATTTCAAAAATACAATTCCATGCCAATACTACAAGAAATGAAATTATGAAATACTGTAGGAAATATAGATTATATGATATATATAAAATTAATCTTAGGAGATAACTAATCAATATCTCTTTAGTAAATATATATATATATATATATATATTAATTATATATATATATATATATATATTATATATATATAGGAAACATTTACTAAATGAAAATAAATGAGAAAATATAATTGCTATTGCAACACTGAAATAAGAAAGAAACAATACTTGAACAAGAAAACAATACTTGAACAGCAGCAACCATTTAACAGAGTAGCACACATTTCAAAATATAAGACAACCTGCATACAATCCAAGACTTTGTTGCAAAAATTCAGTCAAAATCGAAGACACATATGTGCAAATGGCATCAAATCTAGCAAAGTTCCTTTCCTGGCTTTTACTTGCATAACTGTTTGTCTGTTTACTTATGTTACAGATATACATTCTTCTACATAAAAAAGTATTTTAAATGACCCAAATATTCATGATTTGTCATAAATGTGAAAGATTCTAAATTTTAAAATGTAACATTTTATACAATTCTCTGGATTTCTTATTTATTTAAATTATGCATTCTTTATTTTAAAAAAATCTGATGTGAATAAAATGACTTTCTTCTATGGCGTATTTAAATAATAAATAATTTTTGCTGCATTTCAATTTATACTTATTTCCTGGAATTTGGGATATATTTCTCATTCATTCAGTTCTCACTTCATGGCAAGGAAGAAATACATAACAAAATTTTGATGTCAAAATGGCAACTCCTTCAGATCATCAAAACGTACGTCTACATTGTCATTTTCCAAAATTGAGTTCCACCCCCCCCCCCCCAAAAAAATGAAAAACATCTCTAAATCACAAAAAGTATAAAATATCTGAAATGAACTATCATACTACCGGATTAGAATCATTATTTATGTCTAGTTCTGTTCCAAAAAAATGTGTATGAAGAAGCATAAAACTTACCTGTCTTGGGCAAGGTGGCGAGGCAGACGAGGAGGTTGTGGAGGATGAAATCCTCCTCGTCTTGTGTCCTGGTGCCTATAAAAGTAACAAATATAATTAGAAACAACTATTACAATAGTTAGTGCACATATACGAAATATTTCTCATATTTACAATCAGGTATAAAACATCTTGAAATAACTCTATGTAAGGAAAGAATAAAAGACTCTTTTCCACACCAAAAATTATAAAAACTGATTTTTTAAATTAATTCTAAAGAGAATTTTTCATGGCATCTGTACGTACGTATCTCACATAACTCAAAAAGAAGTAGCTTCAGAATATTGAAATTTTTTATATAGGACTGCTACAACATGCAGATGTGCACCTCTTATTTTAGTTGCGATTAACCGCACCAAACGTGTATAACGCATATAAAGAGATGTATATATCCACTCCGTTCACCGGCTCAGTGATCTCAGTTTCTTTACTCCTATACGTTTGTTAAGTTGTGCATTTTTTACTTTAAAAAGGATTGAATTATGTTATTCTTATCTTTTGGATAAGATTTTCTGCCTTTTAGTACATCTGCATGCAATATTTGTGGAGTTATCAACAATTTAAAAGTTGCTTAAGTGCACCTAAGCCTAATGAATTTTGTGATTGCAGACAATTTGTTTACACTTCAAACTTGGCAAAATAGCGGATTTGTTGCCAATCTACAGAAACTAAGCTTTAAAACAACAAAGATAATACCTTTTCTTATTGCGAATTAAATCATGTTTAATCCATTCTGGAATTTATTCGAGGAAATACGTGTTACAGATTTATTTCGTAATTTTTAATATAGATATTTTTAGTTGTTATATATTCTTGCCTTGTCAGGAAGTGAGAACTGAATTAATTGAATGAGAATTGAATGTGAAAAACTCTTTTTGTTTTATTTGCTTAATTTCTTTTATATTGTTACAAAATGTAAAGGTCCAGTAAGATAGCTTCACCGCAAAGCAGTTTTAAGGTTACCATAAAATGGCAATGGAAGGCAGGGTTGCCACATTTGGCGATAAATCAGCCTTTTGGCGACATTTGGCAACAAAATTTGCAATATACCATAGACAGTTGGAGAAACTTCTGGAATGAATTCTTACTGGTTTAGTCCAGAATGTTCCCGAACACAAGCTGAAAGCTATATAAACCATGCTGGTCTGCAGTCTGAAAGTGTGCTACATCGAGAGTGTGTGTGCCTCGTCTAGCGAGTCAATCCCTGCGGAGTCGATCGAGTTGACAGCCGGGCAGCGAGTGCCGAGTGGGTCGAGTTCACTGAAGGAGCCTGTTAGTGTATCGCGGTTAGTTCATCGTCGAGAGAGCGTGTTGAGCTCCGGGAAAGACTGAACCGAAGATTCAGGCTGTGCTCGTGTGTCGTCGAGTGCATCGCGAGTTGTAGCGTGGAGAGTCTCGAGAGTGCGTGGAGTTCCGAGAACGACCAAGCAGAGTCGGGAGCTGTACTCCGAAAAGCAGAGTCGGCTGCTTTGCAGGAAGCTGTCTCCACCGTGATAGCCTGATAACTTGAAGGCTGTGTCCAGGGTTCGTACACATTTCTGCACAAGGAAACTAAGTACTTTTAAGGACTTTTATAGACCATTAATGAAAAAAAATTAAGGACCTAAGAGCAAATGGGAACTGGATAAATTCAATTAAAAATATTATATCTATGCTTGAACCTGAGTAGGATGCATTATTATTAAACATAACTTAATTAACATATTTATTAATATGTTTGAAAATAAAATTAATTTTATAAAACTTAAAAAGTAGCATTAAATATTTTACACTCATAATAACTGGACATATTTGAAAGGAAATAAAAGACATTTTAGTTACCTTTTACTAACAATTATCCTTTTTCTTTTTTAATGTCTCATT
This sequence comes from Stegodyphus dumicola, assembly GCF_044657685.1. Lineage (NCBI taxonomy): Eukaryota > Metazoa > Arthropoda > Arachnida > Araneae > Eresidae > Stegodyphus > Stegodyphus dumicola. The sequence goes on along the minus strand of NC_140776.1, from coordinate 188,597,991 downwards.
TTGTCACATATTTGCTCAGTCTAGAGGTTCAGTAAGTAGATTTTATGTCAAGTAGCATAGGTTAAAATGAGCATTAAAATCATAATCAGCATGATTCGTAACAAAAGACTGAATGTTATTACCGCTGCTGCTTTGTCTAGAGAGAGATCTCCTGATTAGAACAAACCTGAAATGCCTGATGTAGGCACAGTTACAAGTTTTGAAAGTTAGCTGACCTCTGTCTGATGCTGTTAGTGTCGTAGCTTCGTGTAGAGCTCCAGGGGTTGTAACTCAGTTAATATACTTTAAGGTTCTATTAAGCCACTAAAGCATTAGCAGTGATAAGTTCTTTTGAATTTAGTCTCATTGGATGCAAAGAATAACTTTCACGAGAATTTTTATATCTTAGTGATTTTTATATCATGTGACTACGGTAAAGGTTTAACACGATGAGCCTGACGCCGAATTTGCTGTCCTTTCTGTTGAGCCGGCAGCAATATTGCGATCAAGCGGTGCAATATTGCTGACTTAAATTATTAATAAATTATACAAAAAGGAAGGAGATGCACATAAAGTCCGAAAGTATTGTTCGAAATGTTATGATGACAATTCAAAACTATTTGGATGCAAGATAGCCAAAAATGTTACCAAAATAAATGTTTCATATTGTAATATGTATAAAACTGAGTTGTATTTTTGTTTAGAATGTTTCAATAAATTTCATTAAAACTACATTTGATCACATTTCATTGAGACTATACTTATTTTTTAACTTTAATACTGTCGGTCCCGCGAAAAGACGCCAGCCAAACGAAAATTCCACTGCCGGTTTTCAGGGACCGATGCCAGGCTCAGCGTGTTAACGAAAGGCAATAACTTGCTTTAATATAGAGAGATAATTTTTAAGAGAATGCATTTAGTTATAATTAAATTAGTCATTATGGATTTACATGGCCACTATTAAATTAGATTTATTTTTTAATAATATTTGTTAAAAAACCCTATTAATATCACAATCTCAAAAATTTCATAGTTTAAAATACATGCAATTTATGACATTGATTTTTAAACAATATTAGGATAATTACACATTAAAAGCTACAAAACATAAAATTCAACAAAATAATTATGCATCTTTTTAATTTGAAGGCCTGCCTAGACATTCTGGCTAATTTATATCGACTTCCGTGTCCTTAAGCATGTCTTCTGACAATTAGAAATTTGTCTCAATATGCAAACCAATGTTCTCATTAGTTTCTGTGTGTTTTATCTCCTAACTGCCAACCTCTCCACAATGTACTTACCTATGAGGGTTTATTTGATCTGGTAAAAGTGAAATAGTCTGACCCCCCCCCTCCCCGACAGACGTGAAACAAATTATCACTATGTCTGAAAGTAACTATAAATCAGATAATAAATTTAAATAAAGGTTTAAATAAGCTTCTGATTCAAAAAGAACTTGGAACATATAGGTCTGTTCTTATGCTAACAAAATCAATTACAGTTTGTGGTGATATAATTAAACAAGAAGAGTCAAATTCAAACTAAAAATATGGACTAAGGGGTCAAAGACTGTACAATTTAATTTCAATTTAATCTGGTTCAGTAACTCTATTGTCATAATAAACTCAGATGTCCACAGCAGTAATGGAAAGACTAATAATTACAAATTATCAGAACTGACAGAACTAATGCAGGAAGCAAGTAGAGATCAGAAACACACTCATCTTACACTCCAAAACTGTTTAAGTGAGGAAATAGAAAGGGAAATTATAGTAAAGGCTGAAACTGTAAATAACTGGGTAATTTACATAATAATAACTGTACATATCTTTAAAGAATAATTTTCCTTCTCTTTACATATTTCGTTTCTTTTTTCAACACATTTCCTTTTCACTTTAAATTTTTGGGATTTAATTAAAGATTTCTGTTATTCTAAAAGACTGCTAATTTTATTTCTTTAGTAATACAAACATTCAGAAGAAATATGAAATACACATGGTAAAGTCTGGTCACAGAGCTGGTGTGGCATAATTCTTAGAATTTAAGGAGACACTGAGCAACAAAATCTAGAAATGGCAAAACTTTTAAAATTTAGAGCAGGCTTTGGAAGCAGACTTTAGAAAGGCACCAAGCAGCATAATTTAGGATCCACAGAGACTGCGTCAGGTGGCAAAATGCCTAGCGCCAGCTCTGTGTATGATGCATTAAGACATATTAGATGAATCTTTTGAATTGTCAGTTTTCAAATTCTTTATTAATAGAAAAATTCCTTTCTATAATGCCTGTCCATATGATAAAATTAGAAGTACTTTTGATATTTTCCGTACTTGTATCTAGTGAAAAGTAGAGAAAATAAAGGGAAGATAAAAATGTTAAGACAGCGATTCTAGAATCAGCAGTAAAACATTCAACTATTATGTTTTCATTGTTCTTCCAGATGTTCTCCAAAATGTAAGAAACTGTATGTTACTACCATGGAGATATTTTTCATTTTATCACATTTTTCTAGAATCCTTTAGAATCGTGGGTCTATAAATTTGTCTTAAAATCTTTCTAAACTTTCCAAGATTTAATGTCTAAAATCCTAAAGAAATATTACCCCTACCAATTCTGTAACAGCAAAAAGGCTGAAATGTTTTACAAAAAAAATCAGAGGAAAAATGTGTGAAATTAATTTTATAAAGAAAATTGATGCATTTTCTAAGAATTCTGATCATTCTGAGAAATGGGGAAAATTCTTACCATGAAAAAATTTAAAGACATTTTTAATTAATTACGTAGCTATTTTGCTTTTGCTAAAACCTGTTTTGTAAACTGTGCTTTATAGCATTATTCTTTGCTTATTTTTCAGATTCAATAAATTGTATACACTGGTGTGCAAAAATTAAGGACGAGACAGTTTTTTCAATATAACTTTGTACAAAAGCTTTCCAAATCAACACATTTAATACCGTAAGATCCCCAATACATAAGGACACGAGTAATGTAAGCAACACTTACAAAAAGAGAAATCAGAGGGATAAAAAGAAGCTTTATTCAAAAAGTAGCACAGAGCGCAATGCGACTGAAGGCTGAAACACTGTGATGGGTGTCCACCAAGAAAAATCCGGTCTTCAATAGGGGATATGATCTCCCCTGACTGCTAGGCAGGTTTCACAGCGTCTGCCCATACAGAGAATGAGGGTGTCAATGAGTTGTTGAGGCATTGCTGCCCATTCGTCTTGCAGCCCAATCGAAGCTCCGGAATCGTTACTGGTGGTAAGTTATGAGCTGCCAAGCATCTGCCTAGAAAATCCCATACATGCTCGATGGGATTGAGATCCGGAGATCGTGCCGGCCAATACATATGTTCAATATCCTCACTCTCTAAGAGCTGTTCGGCAGCTACTGTGCGATGACATGGTGCATTGTCGTCCATGAAAAGGAACTGCGGACCCATAGCACCTCTAAAAAGATGCACGTATGGAAGAAGAATCTCGTTACAATAACGGGTCCCGTTGACTGAACCTGCGTCAAAGATGTGAAGGTCTGTATGACTACCAAGCAATGATGCCTCCCCAAACGAGAACACCGCCACCTTCATACCTGTCCCATTCAATGATGTTCGAGGAATGATTGCGGCTTCCCCGCTCTCTCCAGATGAGTATGCGATAAGAATCGCTACTCAGACTGAATCTGCTCTCATCTGTAAAGAGTACTCTTTCCCATTCATTGTCTCTCCATTTCCGGTGTTCCCGGCACCACAGAGAACGCTTTCTCCGATGGGCAGGTGTTAGAGGTACACACCGTACAGGGCGTCGTGCAAACAGATCACCACCGTGCAGTCTTCTGGCCAAAATAAAACACGATATCGGTCATCTAGTCGTCTGTGTCGTGTGTCTAGCGATTTCTCCTGCTGTCTGCCGCCTGTTTCTTCTGGCCTGTAAGGCAATATACTGGTCATCTGCGGGTGTGGTTCCTCGTGGACGACCACTACTCAGGGTTGCCACTCAAACAGGAGAATGAAATTCCCTGACTTTTCCAGGTTTTCCAGGTGTGTTTCAAGAAAATTCCAATCTATCCGCATAATGTACGTTGGCTGTGCTAAGAGGTAAATTAATTATGGTATTACTTGTATTGTGTAGCAAATTCACTTAATTATTCAATAAATTCCAGAGGACATTTATTCTTAATTATTCTTGGTATACTTTGATAATTTTGTTTAGTTTTCCACTTAAGAAACTTAATAAAATTTAAGATATATACATTGGATAACAAATGTATGTTTTATTTAATTAATACTCATGATCATCACCAGTTCAACACGAGGCTAATCCGGTCCTTATAAATCACAATGCAATGCTAAATAGTTAGGTTAGATTTTAGGTAAATTTAATTAGCGTGAGGTATGTTCTTAAAAGGCACCTTAACACTTGAAAACACAAATATAATTATAATCGTTTTTGTTTTCTCCACTGAAGATTGAGATTAGAATCTTCCCAATCTGGAATAAAATAAGGCTTTTTTTGCAGACATTCTGCAGCTAAATGCAAGAAAGAAATCTATTTTAATAAATTGAGGTATTTTATATTAATTTCGCAGCATACATAAGGAAAAAATATGTGCATTAAATTTCGTGATGGTATGTCATCATACTGCTATAATTAATTTCAGGATTATGCCAGAGAAAATTTCCTGAAATTCGGAAATATTATTTACTAATAATAAATAAATTTAGAGGGAAGAAGCAACATTAAATTATATGAATAACATAAAAATAATTACTTAAAATTGAATTATAATAATCAACGATATTTTAGCGAATATAGTTATATTACATGGCTAGCCTAGATGACCGATTACTATTTTTTTTATTTTACTGCAAAATGGCAAGGTATTTATTAAAAAGAAAAAAAAAAGGTTTAAAAAGATTTTGTGGTAAAATTCTAGCATTGCATCTTTCTACATCTTTGGCAAAATTTTGAAAATTGTCACCAAGACCAAAATGACCCGTTTACTGCGCATCATGATGTCGCCAAATCTTATTATTATTCTAACCAAAGAACGTCTATGTAAAGAAGAAAAGGTTCCATACAAGTAATATGCTATTACCCCGCTAGAATGCGGAGGGAAAATTTGCCAAAGGATTTGGCGACGGAATCTGGCGGCCAGAATTTCCCTCTCCGTGATGTGTACAGGAAATTGAGAAACACGTGTTAAGAAGAAACGCTCTTTGACAAAAAGAAAACTACGAAAATCCGTTTTTAAATTATTGCGAAAAATCCAAGAAGAAACGTTTTATCAAAGGGCGTTTCTTCTTGGATTTTTCGCAATAATTTTAAAAACAGATTTTCGTAGTTTTTTTTTTTCCTGAAAATAACTAATCCATGAATTAATTTACTTGCGCCAAAAAATATTTTCTTTTCCTTTAAAGTTTAACCACTTGCACTAAGACTAAACTTCACGGTTGCGGTGCCATGCGCTACAATATAACAAGCGGTAAAGTGTCTCATTTACGCCGCTCCACATCTGCGAGTGCAATCCAGAGCTGTAACTCGAGAAATAAACAATCTCATTGTTAGCCGACGTGTGCACCATGTTATTTTCATTTTTGCGATAAATGCTTATCAACGTGGTGTTCACGTCGCTCGCGGTTTGAGACAAAAGCATCTCGACGTGCGTGGCACGTCTTTTTAGTGCAAGTGGTTAAAGAAATTTTAAACGATATTCATTTTATGAACTCTTGATAACGTGACCTTCAAACTTCGACACCGGTTTCGAGCTTTGGCGACAGATATATCAGACATGCACAGCTATTTCCCTCTATGATGGAACGGAGCCACGTCTGTTGCAGAGAGGTTTTCCTTCTTTACAATTCTTTGATTCTTACATATTCTTTGATTCAAACGTCCATGGTACCGTATATTAGGATTAAACCCATTTTGTTTTATACGAGAACAGGTACTTTCTTTAATTCATGTACTGCACATGCGATTCTCGAGAATACTGGAAACCAAAACTTGCGGGAAAGTTGCTTTGCTTTTCTAAAATATTTACAATAAAATTGGAGCTGCGAAAATTGGCTCTATGCCAGCTACCCGAATGACACTCATGTGATACATAATTCGCCAAAAAAGTTATCTCTTCCGACGTCGGCGCAAAAATCGCTTTTTTTGGCGGGATCGTTGTATGAACTTCCCTGACTTTTCCAGATTTTGAGAAAAATACTTAAATTCCCTGACTTTTCCCTGAATATTTTGGTCAATTTTCGAATTCCCTGACTTTTCCCGGTTCTCCCGGTTTTCCAGGTAGCGTGGCAACCCTGACTACTAAACCCCCGGATAGCTGTTCCTGTAGTTTGAAATTGTTTCCAAAGTTGTGAAACGATGCTGTGAGCAATTCCGAACTCTGCAGCCACACTTGTCACACTGCGGCCTTCATCCAACTTCCCAATGATTGGACCTTGGGTAAAAGTATCCAGATGTCATCTAACAGATTGATTATTCGCCATTTCTCGCTGAGCCAGTAACTCGGTGTGATTTTAACTGCTATACGGCGTGCAATCTCTTTGCCAGAAATACTGATCTTACACCGACAACATGCTTTATACTACTCAGACACTCCCCCATTACGTCTACCTGCATATCTGCGCATGTGCTACCGTACATCACCTTACTTAATCTCCTGATTATTCTTTCTGTCCTCTCTGCCTCTTCGTTCAGCTGATATGATAATTTTTCGACTTCGTTACACAGTGGAGAAAAAAAAGTTGAGAAGCGATCAATGACAAATAGCTAATACAGCGAAAAATCCCCCTACTCTACTTATTGGCGCCACGCCAGGAGAGATAAAGACCTTTGAACCCAGAGTCACGTGATCACACATCTGGTCGAACGAAGTCTCTCCCTTTTGAACGAAGTCTCTCCCTTTTTTTTCCTGCCGTGCCTACTTGCGGAAAAGAATCCAGAAGAAAATGTCCAAGAACCGGGGGAATGAGTCATAACTCGCAATAAGAAAAGAACAAAAAAGAAGTTTTTCCCCCTTTTCACGCATTATCACTGCCTTTGGAGAAAGAAAGGAAAAGTTTCCACCACACACACACTGACCTTGCATTTTCTGCTTTCAAAGCAAACATAATTACCCAGATCAAAATAAATAATTCATTATTATATCTACTTCCTTTTGAACAACGATCCCCGGAATTTCCGGGTATCGAAGTTCAAAATCCGCGGAGCACAAACACCCCTGCATACTATTTAAATTTTGATATTAGAAAAGCTTTGAAATTTCTGCATATCATAAAAGTAATAATCTACCTTCTAATAAAACATTAAATGTGCAATTTTCTACACTTTTTTCCCAATACATCAAATTGTGATTTAACATGTAACTGAAATATCAGTCATTGGTGACCAACACTATACATTCCATTCAGATGATGTCAGTCACCAAAGGCCAACACAGTATATTTTTTATTTGGACTGCACCAGTCACCAGCGTTACACAATTTAAAAAACTATCTCAGTATATTTTTTATTTGGACTGCACCAGTCACCAGCGTTACACAATTTAAAAAACTATCTCTTCTATCAAATGATGCACAGATCTCTTGGCTGCAACTATACTGGTGAAACTGGGTATCATGGTCTAAATAAGAAAGGAAGACAAAGCAGGCATGGTGCTTAAATGCTAAAGCACTGCAGTGCAATCAACTTTCTCTCAGGAATAGATAACATCACAAACTACTTTGTTATTATAATATTATATACAAGTAACTTTCTATTATTTATACATTTATAATTATATAGTATTTTCAGCTTAAAACCTAAAAATACTATATAAATTTTCCAAAATTGGCCCAAGCTTAGAAATATTCCATAAAAGCTAAATCCAAAAAAAGGAGTAAACAAGGTTCTCCAAGGCAGACGAGTAGCAAGACATCAAGCTGCAGACTAAATGACAGAAGATGAGATTCCAAAAAGACAACATACTTGCAGAAAAAATAATTTCTGAAAAACTCTACAAGACAATTTAATGGGTAAAGTTAAAGAGCAATTTTCTATCTCTTTCAGAAAGAAAATAATTTTTAACATGTGAGAGTAATTCTTTGCATTAACATCAGATAATTTTAACACACAAATGCTAGAATAAAAAAATTCAAATTTCAACATTAGAACTTGCTAGCAGTTTAATAGCATGCCAAATACAGAGGTAACTTAAACATGAATATGGCAAAGTAGAATTGAAAACTTTGATTTACAGTTGTCCCTTTTTGGCCAGTTATTTTTCAAAAGTAAACATATTTATGCTTAAAACTGAAACAATGCAGGAAAAGTCATTTAAAAAAATGGAAACAATTGAAATCAGAGTCAATGGTTTCCTGTTAATTTTTTCCTCTGTTTCAATTAAAGCTGGGTTTACTACACACAAATCGATTCGTTGATGGGCTATGATAAATAATTAAAGATAACCTATTGTGTCTGTTAGCTCTTGATTCTTAAACTAAGCTGTCTTCAGTTTTTCCAAATCTAGTTACAAGCTCTTTGAAATATCAGTAATGATTTACAATTGGAACAAACTCAGCAGGCAAATAAAGACATTCTTCAGGTTGTAGTTAATTATACATTCTTCACTACAATTTCATAAGTTTATCTGCAACGATCTGAGCAAAAATTCAACTACAGCAAGATACAAAATTGAAACCTAACAATTTAAATTAATACTTTTTTTAATACAGATAGATTTTTACTTAATTAGAATATTTTGCAAACTTCGATTTATTATGAAACAAATTTTTTTCTTCAGTTTAACATTTCTTCATATCTTCTCATTAAACAAAACACATTCAAATTAAAATTTTAAATTAATCTTAAAACTTACATTTTTATCAGCAGTTCCTTGACTACTGACAAGTTCTTCCAGTTCTAATTGCAACTGCTTTCTACTCCTTTCAAGTTCTCCCATTTTATCTTGGCTATCTTTATATGCCCGGGTTAAAGATAGGATTTTAGTCTCTTTTTCTTTAGATTTTCTTTCAGCCTCCTCTCTTTCCTGAGCAATTCTCTTAGATACAGCTTTTTCTATGGCAAGCAACTGGGCAAATTTTCGTTGCTTTTTCTCTAGTTCAGAAACTTTAGTCCTCTGATTTTCAAGTTCCATGTTTAGGTCTTCTACCTATAAATTATTAGAAGTAAAATTGTAAATTGAATATATTTGTAGTGAATATAAACAAGAACTGCATAACTTCATATGAAAATACAATTGAAATGCTAGTTAACTTATATATATGTAAAATTATCTCACCTCAGATTGAAGCTTCTTTTTTGATTTGGATAATTTCCCATTAGCAGTCTGAAGTTCTTCTATCTGCCTCTCCAGCATTTCAATATCTTTCGTCTGTTTTTTACAAACTTCTTTAAGGTTGGCAACCTGCTGAGCATCCTCATCTGCTCGTTTCTTTAGTTCTTGCAACTAAAATAATAATGTTAACATTAAGAAATTTAGCAATTAGTAAGGAATTTACATTTCATAATGGCATATTCAATGGCAGATCTCTGAAGTGAGAGATTCATTTCACTTGACCATTTAAGGAACTCATTTTATGATACAATATATGTTTACTACTCTTTAAAAATGAATCGATGAATCGTATTTCTTAGCAGCTTGCATGATACATTTTATGTATTTCTTTGTTAATGCAGGAAATAATTCCTAAGAATTTGCCAAGATTTGAAATGGTGCTATATATGATTAACCCCTTAACTGCCGCGGGCGTATATATACGCCTTGCTCAGCCGATGCGTTAACTGCCCCCCAAATGCGCAGCCGATGCGTTAACTTTGCGAATAATTTTAGGTGTAGCAGCGCAAAGCAAATGATAGCAGTTCGGAAGGACGTATATATACGCCTGGGGCAGTTAACGCATCGGCTGAGCAAGGCGTATATATACACCCGCGGCAGTTAAGGGGTTAAATATAATTATTTTTAACACTTCTTGTGATGTCACGCAAGTCCTAACACTTTGAACTAATCTTTTCAGTTTTAATTTCAGGTGAGAAAGCAGTAAGAAACAGCCTAAGGGAAGAATTAAACGATGAGATAAATATACAATCAGCTACTTACTTTCAAAAGCTAAAAACAGCTGTACTGAAGATAAATATGTCCCATTTCCCATTAATCTTTACAAACTATTTTTATCCCTGAATTACATTGCACTGTCTCAGTTTAAGTTTATGCTGCCCCAATAAATTAAATAAATCACTAAACTACGATCTGGCATTATTATAAACTCAATATATTTCCTGTGTTTTGAAAAGTCAACACCAAGCTATTCTGGACAAACGTGAGGCTTCAAGCTCAAATTCATACATCTGCTTTACCAAATGCAGAAATAAAGATCATCACTAATCTGTTCCCCAAAAATCTGTGTATAGCATGTGTGCATAGTGCAGATAAAAATCTAAGCATAACATTTTTATTCAAAACATGGTACTAGTACTTTGTAGCGGTGGTACTAAAGGTTTTCATAGTCAAAAAGTTGAGAACTGCTGGTCTAGAGGTTTAGTAAATAGCAGGTAAATTTTATGTCAAACAGCATATATTAAAATAACAAGTAAGATCATAATCAGCATGATTAATAACCAAAAGACTGAATGTTATCACCGCTGCTGCTTGTCTAGAGAGAGAGAGGCCTGCTGATTAGAACAAATTTGAAAGGCCAGATGTAGGCACGTTTAAGCAAGTGTTGAAAGTTAGTCAAGCTCTGTTTGATGCAATTAGTGTCATAGCTTTGTGTAGAGTTCTAGGAGTTGTAACCCAGTTAATATACTTTCAGGTTCCAGTAAGCCATTAAAGCACCAGAGGTGATAAGTTGTTTTGTATTATTTTAAGTGTCTCTAGATGCAAAGAATAAGTTTTACTTGAATTTCTACATCTTTGTATTTTATCTTGTGACCACAGTGAGTAGTTTAGTAATGAAAGAAAATAACTCGCTTTAATATGTAGGGATAATTTTTAAGGGTAAGCAGTTAGTTATAAATAATTAAATTAGGTAAATAGATAACCTTAGTCATTATGGATTTACATGGCAACTATTAAATTTTATTTTTTAGCAATATTTGTTAAAAAAGCCCTATTAAAATCAAAATCTAATAAAATTTCACAGATTAAAATACATGTAATTTATGACACTGATTCTCAAACAACAACACTCAAAAAAATATTTATCCGTCATTTTAATTTGAAGCCTTCCCAAGCATTTTGGCTAGTTTACATCGATTTCCTTAATTCAAAATGCAATTTCTTTATTCAAAATTAAATCAAACTGTAACTGTTAATAAAATTAACATAATCTTTATAAATCACTATGCAGTCGAATTTAGGATCCACAGAGATTGCATCAGATGGGAAAATGCCTAGTGTCAGCTATGTGTATGGTGCATTAAGACATATTAGATGGATCTTTTAAATTTTAAGTTTTTGATTTCTTTATTAATAAAAAAAATCCATTTCTATAATGCCTGCCCAAGTGATAAGATTAGATGCATTTTTAATATTTTCCATGCTTGTGTCTAGTGAATAGCAGAAAAAATAAAAGGAAGATAAACATGTTAAGAAAAAGATTCTAGTGTCAGGAATAAAAACATTCAAATATTATGTCTTCATTGTTCTTCCAGTCATTCTCCAAAAAGTAAGAAATTCTTCGAAAACTTTCTATAAAATTCATCTATTACGCGTTGCTACTATGGAGACATTTTTCATTTTATCACATATTTCTCGAATCTTCTAGAATCATGGGTCTATAAATCTTCCCTTCAAATCCTTCTAAACTTTCCAAGCTTCAATGTCAAAAATGCTGAAGATAAATTATCCCAATTCTGTAACAGCAAAAAGCCAGAAATATTTTGAAGAAAAAAAAAAGAAAGGAGGGAAAAGTGTAAAATTAATTTTATAGAGAAAACTGATGCATATTCTGAGAATTTTTAATATTCCAATACAATTACATGGGGAAAATGCTATGAAAAAATTAAAAAGACGACATTTTTAATTAATTACATAGCAAATTTTGCTTTTGCTAAGAGCTGTTTCGTAAATTATGCTTTATAGCATTATACCTTGCTTATTTTTCAGATTCAAAATATTGTATAATAAGTTGCCAAAATGAAACTTTATAATATTACAGAGAAAAATTTTAATGTTATTTTTTTAATATAATTCCAATATATTACCATTATTTTAATGAAATTTATCAATGTTTTAAAAAAATCGTCGAAAAATTCTCAGATTTCAGAATTAAATTTCTCTATACAAACTGACATTAAAATCGCCAAATTCATAAGTTTAATAAAAGAATTCACATTCTCAAAAGTGGAAATTCTTTAAGAGCTCTATTACAAAAAATGAATTTTGAAATACTTATGTTTCACTTCTTGCTTAGAAACTCAAGTATCCCATCATTTATATTAGAAATGGAAACAAATTATAACACATGAAACAATTTGAAAGATAGCCATATACCTCAGTGAATCGCCAAAAGTATTCCTCCAAAATGCTAATTCACACTCAAAATGGCAGTCGTAAAAACAGAAAATTTCAGATGATTAAAATTAAGGACCTTCTGCTGATTTGGGCTAAAATTAAGGACTTTTAAGGATCAAAAATCGGTTCCAAAAAACTTAAGGACTTTTAAGGACTCTTAAGGACCATACGAACCTTGAACAAAGATAATACATTCTCTTATTATTGCGAATTAAATCATGTTTAATCCATTCTGGAATTTATTCGAGGATATAAGTGTTTCAGATTTACTTCGTAATTTTTAATATAGATATTTTTAGTTGTTATATATTCCTGCCTTGTCGGGAAGTGAGAACTGAATTAATTGAATGAGAAATACTGAATGGTCTGTGAAAAACTGTTTCTTTTTTGTTTTGTTTTCTTAATTTCTTTTATATATCATGTTAGATTTATTACAATATTTGTATAGAACATGAGACAACAATTAGATAATTCTTCAAATGATATAAATTTATATGAATTCTGAGTTATAATATGGGCAAAATGTAACTCTGTCGAGTGAACCCAGCACCAGAGTGTCACTATTCTAAACAAATATAGTGAATTTTAAAGAGTGCATTTATTCTATTGTGGTTTATGCACTGTGGACAAAGTAGATTTAAATGAAATGCAAGAAGAAAGATGTATAATTTAATATTCCATGCAAGGAAGTCATTTGGTGTAAACATCAGATTTTTTATAACTGCAGCTACATCTAGCTGGTGCTATCTTCCATATTACACAGGAAATCCAAATTGAACTTGATATGTTTTTGGACTCGAATTTAAGAACGTCTTTTGACGGAAAACTTTCATTACAAACAGACACATTTCAAAATATAACATTTTATACATTTCTTTGCATTTTTATTTAGGAAAATTATGCATTCTCTGTTAAAAAAAAATCTGATCAATCTGTGAACAAAATATGACTTTCTTGTATAGGGTATTAAATAATAGATAATTTTTGCCGCATTTCAATTTATACTTATTTCCTCGAATTTCGGATATATTTCTCATTCATTCAGTTCTCTCTTCATGGCAAGGCAGAAATACATAATAAAAACTCATACCTTCATTAAAAATTTAAAAATATGAAAAAACATAAAATTAAACTAAATTTTTTTTACTGAAACGTGCCCGTCCCAGTACCCTGCGATTTCAATATTGACCGTGTTATAGGCCGGCGCTGGAACAAAAATTTATAAATTAGAAATAATTTTACTATCCTATGTTATGAAGAACGTAAGACCCCAAAATTATGAATTAAATGGAATCGGAGATACATTTATTCCTTTTGAAATTTATTTGCTAAAATTTCAGATTCCACACAAAAGTGATACCCTATGTGTCATTTACGTCAATGTTGTTCTACTGAGACTCTATTCAAAAGTAAATGAAATTTATTTCAAAATTTTTATGAAATATATTTTCTCTCAAATTCTAAACAAAGTATTTTTATGTCAAAATGGCAACTCCTGCAGATTATAAAAACACATATCTACATTGTCCATTTTTCAAAACTGAGTGTTCTTTTTCCTAAAACAATGGCATAAAAAATATCTCTAAATCATAAAAAGCATAAGATATCTGAAATGGAACTATCATGCTACAGGTTAGAATTATCATTTACTTCTAGTTCTGTTGCAAAAAATGTCTATGTAGAAGCATAAAACTTACTTGTCGCGGGCAAGGAGATGGGGAATGCGAGGAGGAGGTCGTGGATGATGATGATGAGGATGAGGAGGAACTCCTCCTCCTCTTGTGTCCTCTCTCCTATAAAAGTAAAAAAATTAGTTAGTGCACATATTACAAATATTTCTTACATTTACCATCAGGTATAAAACATCTTGTGATAACTGTATGTAAGGGCAGAATAAGACTCTTTTCCACCCAAAAAATTATAAAAACTGATATAAAATGAATTCTGAAGAGAATTTTTCGTGGCATCTGTACATACGTATCTCGCATAACTCAAACGAGTAGCATCAGAACTTTGAAATTTTGTATATAGGACTGCTATAACATGTAGATGTCCACCTAGTATTTTGGTTGTGATCGGCCACTCGAAACGTATATAAATATATTAATATATATATCCACTCTGCTACCCGGCTCTGTGATGTCAGTTTCTTTACTCTTGTATGTTTGAAAATTGTACATTTTTTGCTTTAAAAATGATAGAATTATGTTATTTTTATTTTCAGGTTAAGGCTTAAATTTGCATGCAATATTTGTGGAGTTAGCAACAATTTAAAAGTTGTTTAAGTGCAGCTAAGCCTAATGAATTTTGCGATGGCGGACATGTTTGTTTACACTTCAAAACTGGCAAAATTGCAGATTTGTTGCCAATCTACAGAAACTAAGCTTCGCAACAACAAAGATAACGCCTTCTTTTATTATTGCGAATTAAATCATGTTTAATCCTTTCTGGAATTTATTCGAGGAAATAAGAGTTTCAGATTTATTTCGTAATTTATAATATAGATATTTTTAATTGTTATGTATTTTTGCCTTGTCAAGAAGTAAGAACTGAATTAACTGAATGAGAAATACTGAATCGTCTGTGAAAAACTTTCTTTTTTGTTTTGTTTGCTTAATATCTTTTATACATCATGTTAGATTTATTACAGTATTTGAATAGAACATGCGACAACAATTAGATAATTCTTCAAATGATATAAATTTATATGCGTTCTAAGTTATAATATGGACAAAATGTAACTCTGTCGAGTGAACCCAGCACCAGAGTGTCGCTATGGTAAACAAATATAGTGAATTTTAAAGAGTGCATTTATTCTATCATGGTTTACGCGCTGTGGACAAAGTAGATTTAATTCAATCCAGTAAGTTTAAATGAAATGCAAGAAGAAAGATGTATAATTTAATATTCCGTGCAAGGAAGTCATGTGGTGTAAACATCAGATTTTTTATAACTGAAGCTACATTTAGCTGGTGCTATCTTCCATTCTACACAGGAAATTCAAATTGAAGTTGGTATGTGTTTGGACTAGAATTTAAGAAATTTTTGATGGAAAACTTTCATTACAAACAGACACATTTCAAAATGTAACATTTTATACATTTCTTTCCATTTTTATTTAGAAAAAATTTTGCATTCCTTATTTTAAAAAAATCTGATGTGAACAAAATATGACTTTCTTGTATGGGGTATTAAATAATAGATAATTTTTGCTGCATCTCAATTCACACTTATTTCCTGGAATTTCGGATATATTTCTCATTCATTCAGTTCTCACTTCATGGCAAGGCAGAAATACATAATAAAAACTCATACCTTCATTAAAAATTTAAAAATGTGAATAAACATAAAATTAAACTAAATTTTTTTTACTGAAACGTGCCCGTCCCAGTACCCTGCGATTTCAATATTGACCGTGTTATGGGCCGGCACTGGAACAAAAATTTATAAATTAGAAATAATCCTACTATCCTATGTTATGAAGAACTTAAGACCCTAAAATTATGAATTAAATAGAATCGACTATACATTTATTACTTTTGAAATTTATTTGCTAAAATTTCAGATTCTACACGAAAATGATACCATATGTGTCATTTATGCCAATGTTGTTATATTGAGATTCTATTCAAAAGTAAATGAAATTTATTTCAAAATTTTTATTAAATATACTTTCTCTCAAATTCTAAACAAAGAATTTTCATGTCAAAATGGCAACTCCTGCAGATCATCAAAACGCACGTCTACATTGTCATTTTCCAAAACCGAGTTCTGCCCCCAAAACAGTAACACAATCAAACCTGAAGACATATATGTGCAAATTCCATCATAAATCAAGTTACATGACAAATCCAGCAAAATTCCTTCCCTGCACAACTGTTTGTCTGTTTACCATAGATATACATACTTCCGGTTACAAAAATATTTTGACCCAAATATTCATGTTTTGGAATTTTTAAATGTAAAACATTATAAATTACAAAATATAACATTCTATACATTTTTTTTCCTTTTCTATTTAAGGAAAATCCTCATAAAAATTCTGATGTGGACACCACAACTTTCTTGTATAGCATATTAAAGTATACACATTTTTTGCTACATTTCATTTAAACTTAATTCCTTCAATTTGAGATATATTTCTCATTCAATTAATTCAGTTCTCACTTTGCGGCAATGCAAAAATACATAAAAACTCAAAATACCTTCATTAAAAATTGCAAAATATGAAACAAATTAAATTACATAAAAATATAAAATTTAATTTAATTAAATTTGTCTTAAATTAATTATGTCTTCGTCCCAGGGACCTGACCTTGTGCCCTGATCACTGGGCCCTGCGACCTCATTATTGCCGAGATGAATCGCTGTAGCAAAGTTTTTAAATTGGAAATAAAATCTTTTATAAAGGTGTCTGAAATAGAACTATTGTGCTACCAGATTAAAACCAACAGTTACTTCTAGTTAAAAATATATATGAAGATGCAGAAAACTTACTTGGAGCGGGAATGCTGGCAGTGGCGTAGCGAGGGGGGGAGAAGGAGGGCACTGCTCGCAGAGAGACGCCAAATGGTCCCCAAACAAGAATCGCATCACCTCACTTTGTTGAGGTGGGTGCCGAAAAGGTATGCCTTGGGTGCCAGTTATGCTTGCTGGACCAGGGGATGAGGAGGAGCTTGATTTGGAGCAAATCATTCTGCTCTTCTTTTTGCTGCCCTATAAAAGTAACAAATGTATTAAGAAATAACTATTAGAATAGTTAGTACTCATATTACAAACATTTTTTTACCTTCACAATCACATATCTAAACCTTTAGATTATAACATGTCATTTATATTTATGCTGCTATATTGAGATTCTATTCGAAAGTAAAAGAAATTTCAAAATTTTATTAAATTTACTTTCTCTCAAATTTTAGAAAAGCATTTTGATGTTATAATGGTAACAGCCCACAAATTATAAAATCACACATTTGTATTCCCATTTCAAAAACGGAGTTTCTTTTACTAAAAGAATGGCATGCAAAACACATCTCTGAATCACAATACTAAATAAAACAAGTGAATTCATAATTTTAAATAAATATTGATAAACTATTAGAATCTATTAAAGCAACATTTTGAAAATTCCAACCACATAGGATTCTGCAGTTTTTAATTGCAGTTAAAGAAAACCTAACTGCAGTTCAAAACATGATTGCATAATCTTCAAGATATGTATATTTAACATATGATGGAAATTCTAAAGATTTAGTTTCATATAGTCAGCATTATTTTTCAAAATATGTTGTGTTCAATATATAGAAACTTTTACAATGTAAGAAATATAAGCAGAATAAATATTGTGGAAAAATAATTTCTTCTTAAGGATTTGCATATGTTTTATACAGTTCTTTGCCCTTTCATAGATTCCTATTTAGGAAAACTTCCAAAAAAATGTCTGGCGTGGACACCCCGACTTTCTTGTATGGTGTATAGACATTTTTGGCTGCATTTTATTTAAACTTATTTACTTGAATTTGAGATATATTTCTCATTCAGTTCTCACTTTGAGGCAAGGTGAAAATATATAAAAACTCGAAATATCTTCATTAAAAATTGAAAATATGAAAAACATAAAATTAAACTAAATTTGTTTTACGGAAACATCTCAATTCCAGGACGCTG
Source organism: Stegodyphus dumicola (assembly GCF_044657685.1). Lineage (NCBI taxonomy): Eukaryota > Metazoa > Arthropoda > Arachnida > Araneae > Eresidae > Stegodyphus > Stegodyphus dumicola. The sequence continues at coordinate 188,579,826 of NC_140776.1, read as the reverse complement.
CGATTTCAATATTGACCCTGTTACGGGCAGGCACTGGAACAAAAATTTATAAATTTGAAATAATCCTACTATACTATATTACAAAGAACTTAAGACCCCAAAATTATGAATTAAATAAAATTGAGTATACATTTATTACTTTTGAAGTTTATCTGCTAAAATTTCAGATTCCACACAAAAATGATACCCTATGTGTCATTTACGTCAATGTTGTTATATTGAGATTCTATTCATAAGTAAATGAAATTTATTTCAAAATTTTTATTAAATATATTTTCTCTCAAATTCTAAATAAAGTTATTTTCATGTGATAATGGCAACTCCTGCTGATCATAAAAACACTCATCTGGAATTTTTTCCCTAAAACAATGGCATGAAAAACATCTCTAAATCACAAAACGTATAAGGTATTTGAAATGGAACTATCATAATGAGTTGCTGGTTGTAAATTTTTCGATTTTAACAGCTTTGTGTGCATTTATGGCAAGCTGCGGTTGTCAGATTTCATTATACTATTTATTCTACATTACAACGAACTTAAGACCCCAAGATTATGAATTAAATAGAACTGATTATGATAATTCTGAAATTTATCACCTAAATTTTCAGATTGAATACAAAATTGGATACCCTATGTGTAACTAAGCACATGTTGCTATATTGATATTCTATTCAAAAGTAAATGAAATTTATTTCAAAATTTTTATTACATTTTTTTTTTTTTCCCCTCAAATTTTGGGAAGCATTTTGATCCTTCTTAAATTTCATTGTGTTTAATCTTTCCCATGTTTAGATAGTAGAGCTGTAGAGGAAGAGAAAGACACCACGAACGATTATGTCAGTCATTACTTACATCAAGTCTCAGATAGGGCTTAGACTCCAGTTAGAACATGGAACAAAGTTTAAATCATTTTCCAAGTTTCTGGAAAGTTTACAATAGTGTAAGATATTTTCTTGACATGATAAGTCCTATGGATTCACTTTTTACACATCTTTAGAGGAAATTCTTAGGATATTATTTTATTTTACATTTTATTCTTAGGCTATTATTTACATTACTTTATTTTACATTACATAAACACTAGCATAAATAGTGCTTCCAAAAAGAATGACTTAACTTTAACTGGGAAACTAAAATTTAGGACTGATGTCTAATAAAAGCTAATGCCAATAACTAAATCAAATCTCAAGGAAGCTTTAGTTAAAGCATGAATCATTCAAAATCTGAATTGACAGATATTTAATTATTCTGCTTATAGATATATGAAGATGCATGAAACTTACCTCAGTTCGGAAAGCAGAAGGTGTTGGAGGAGGCAATGGGGCGCTCTGTAAAAGTAACAAAGATATTTAGAAACTTTGTATAATTAGTGCACATATTACAAATTTTCTTTGCATTTACAATCAAATATCAAAAACCCTGAGAAAGCAATATGGGAGTTTTTATATGAGGTGCTGACATCAAGTAAAAACCAATATAAATTGTGAAACAGTACAGTTTAGCTGGGTGTGAATTCTCGAAGTTCTCTGGAACTCTACCTTTTTTTACAACTGCAGCTACATCTTGTTGATGCTATCTTCCATTCTGCACACGATGTCCAAAATGAAGTTTTTTATTGGGGGGGGGAGCTCACGGCCACCAAGTTTCCAGGCCAAAGGTTTTGAAAAACTACCAAAACATTGGCATAAAATTATGGAATTAGGTGGTGATTACTACTCGCACTAAAGACACTGCTATCATGCTTTTTTTTTCCCCTAACTTTATTACTAACATTTTCTGATGGGAAAACTTTCATTACAACCAGACATATTTTGGCAATACAATTCCTTGACAATAATACAAGAAATAAAATTACGAAACATAGATGATCTGATGTATGAAATATTTACTAGATTCAAATAAATGACAACAGAAAATAGAATTGTTATTATTGCAACACTGAAAAAAGTGCAAGAAAAATACAATAGCAATCATTTAACACATTACCAAACATTTCCAAATATAAGCCAACCTGCACATAAGCCAAGATTTTGTTGTAAAAATTCAATCAAAACTGATAACACATATGTGCAAATTGCATCATAAATCCATATGATAAATCGAGCAAAATTCCTTCTCTGGTACAACTTTACTTGCACAACTGTTTGTCTGTTTGTCACAGATATACGTAATTCCCATTAAAGTGTTTTAAATGACCCAAATAGAATGTTACATTATTCAAACATTAACATAACAAAATTATGCTCCCAATAAACGAGACTTAACTTCAGCTGGGAAATTACAACTAAGCACTGATGTCTACTTAAAACCATGAAAAGTGTAACCTAAATTTTCTTTAAAATTTGAAAAAAGAAACTGCTTAGGTAGTATTATGGTGTTCAAGAACTACTAATATTCCTGTTTTATAAAAATAGAAACTTTTTTTAGTCTGAATCTCTATACTAAAATGAATAATACATCTACTAAGGATTTCCTAAATACAATACTTGTGAAAAATACAGCTGCAGCAATTAAAATATACTTTGAATGTTTAAAATAACTGAAAACTCATGGATTTTTTAAATATATGCTTTAGAGAAGTATTAATTGAACAAAATTTTACCTCATCCACTGCTTCTAGTCTTCTATCCTGAGAATAGGGTCCCAGTCCTTTAAAAAAAAAAAAAAAAATCAATCTTTTCTGCATGTAGCGTGCGTGATTAACAAAAATGCATATTCAACAAAAAATTAGCATTAACTATAGGAATCTAACAAAGAAATGGATTCTTGGGAAAGGCACTTCATTTAAATAAATAAATAAATAAATAAAACAAAAATTATAAACAAATCGAAACAGAAATTGATTTCAAATTGCCAATACTTTATCTGTATCATCAGTTTTTCTGTATGAAAACATGATCAACAAAAATGCATATTGAAATGCATTCAAGATGCCAGATAGAAAACAATGCACTAAATATTGAGTTAAAAAGGAAGAAAATGACACTATATAAAACATTAAATTACCGCATATGCCAAAAAAATTAACTATTAATTACCTGCATCGAGCAGGGCATTAGTTTCCTTTCTCAGGATTTCATCAAACTCATCCCTCATTTTGAAGGCTTTCTCCAACACCTGAAAAGGATAAAATCTCAATTAGAATGCTGTATAAGTTATTTTTACATTCAGTTTATATAATCTCTAACACAGACGCGCAGCATTACTCAATGCAAATAGAGCTTATGGGTAACAAAAACTAAAAACTTTATACAGTACAGATGCTGCCCAACAGAAAAAAGGACGTTTCAAAATATATTTTATTTCAAACCAGTTTACTAAAGTGGTGTTTACTGAACTGCTTTGAAATAAAATGCATTAGTCTGGATAATGAAGAAGCAGGCATAGAAAGCAGTTTAAAATGCAAATACAATTTTTACAATGAAGACACTTTTTTAATGTGAGATGAAAGTCTCCTAAAATGAGTGTTTCTTTTAAACCTGTATACATGTATTATTTTTTGTAGTGACAGCAGTTTTCCATCCACTTCAGATCATAGCCTCAAGTCAAAAGGATTTCGCATTAAAGCATCGTATGATGAGCCACAGCAAGATGGAAAGCCAGACATCAACAGATATTAGCATCCAACATTCGAGTGAGCTAAGATGCGGCCACCTAATTTGGTACCAACAGATTTTGGTCAATGTCTTTCACAAGTTACCTCTTCAAAGAATGACCTTCCTAATAATGGCCCCACTGAAGAGTTGACAAAATGTCACGCAACAGCAAAAAAAGCTTCCATTGGCTATTACAAGAAGTTTACACAAAGAATTTACAAATGTATTTCCAGGTGTAGGCCAGGCTTGAAGAAACTGGACTTAAGAAAGCTGCAATTGGACAAAATGTCCAACCAAGCTTTTTACCTGAAGGAATCCAGATTTGGTCAGAGACAGCTAATTCATGAACAAAAACAAAATGCGACACTCAATACAATTTAGTGCGACACAATTTAAAAAAGGGCTTGTTTTGCTGAAAATAACGGGTTTGTTTCAGCGTATATGGATGTACTGACTTCTACATCATTCAGAATGGATCTCCTGATGGCTCAAATGTACAAATTCTAAAAATCTTGGTAATGCCTTGTATTGCTGCCACTCGCGATTCCACGGTTTTTATACATCAAAATGGCCTAGTTCATGAACTTAAACATAGGAGGAGGAAATAAAAGAGCACATGGAATGGTGTTCAGATTTGGATCCCGTACAACATAATCAGGATAACTTTAGCTATTGTACATTCTATAGGGAAAATTTCCCATAACCTCATCTATCATGAAATCAATTTAGTTCCCAAAAACTGAAAATATCTACAATCTTTATTAAAAGTCTTACAAAATTCCTCAATGCACATCTCTTTTTTGTCTGAAAGACATGTGTAAAAATGAATTTTTTATAATAGTTGTGTTTCCTATAAATTTATCCTTTCTTACATTTTTATTAAGTTCTAGCATTCGTAAATATATTTAACCAGCAGCTATCTGTCTATTTAAATTGCCTATCCCCTTATCAATTGAGTAAAGTACATACAAAGCATTTTCTTTATATTGATGCCAGTTTTATTAAATAAAGAAACACTGAACGAGAAAGATAAGAATTGAAGTGGTTCAGATCTTAACTCAAAAGGGATCATTTTAAATTTAATACAGTTTATCAGTTCAGATTGTCACCAGACAGTGCCCAGGTGGAATAAAAGAACATTTCATAGGAAATTAGATTAATATTCATTTAGAGAAATATTATTTATTTTCTATCGATTTAAAGAGTGATAAAAAATAAGTTATATAATTCTATAAAAGTATTTAATGTTTTAATCTGATTCATTTAAATGAGAATACATTAATTTAACATATTTTATTTAAATCATTTACATTAAAAAATGAAAGAAACAATATTCTTAACAATTGCATCAACTGCTTTATAGCTCATTAATTCATAACAATATCATAAATAATGTGGCATGTCCTGAGCTTTTCATGTGGCTGTCTAGTGTGGAAGCTTAAATACAAAAAATAAAACATCTCATTTTGATAATCTTTAACATGAAGTATATTAACAAAAAGAAAAGTTTTCCAAGGCAGCTGTCTCAAACTGGTGGCCTGCCGGCTCGCTGTTTCACATGGCTTGGGAATATATTCTCAGCAATTTAATAAACATTATTCATAGTCCACTTTTACATCATTTTGCTAACCCTTCAAAACGAACATGAGAATCACTCAAAAATATTCATAAACGGAAGTAGATTTTTCCAAAGATTTCAAGCTACAGATCTGACTAAATTGAGATTTTTCCAAAGATTTCAAGCTACAGATCTAAAATTTATTCATACCTATCACTCAATTGTTAATTACTGTGATAAGAATAATCATTTTGTTTGAGCATTTGATATGTGAACATTTTTTCTGAGCAGTTGAAATTTAATAAGAAAAGAATGAGATCGACTGACGGTTACATTAGGTGTTGCAGCTCAAATCAGTAGCCCAAAATAAGGAAATTTACTTACTGATGTATAGATATATGTATTTTTTCTGTATACGCAGAAGCAAAGCTTAATAAATAAAAGAAAGAGGAATAAGTAGTCATTATTAGTCCTCAAGTTTTGGCCACTTGGAAATATTTTGTAAGCTGTTTATTTTTACCATAAGTTAGTCAGTCATTAATTCAACATAATTAGAATTATTTGGAATAAGCTGGTTTCATGCATCAGGCAAAAGTTCAACTTATATTTGAGACCACTGCTCTCAGATGTTAACATCCACAAAAAATTAAATGGATAATGTCTTAAAAAGGATTATCATAATTATACACACCTTCAGCAGATCCTCCTTTACTCTCCGAGGACCTGAAAAAAAATTAAGCAATTATCTAAAAGTTAAAGACAGATATGTACTGATTTCTAGCAAAAAAACAGGTTTGTCTTCTTCTTGAAAAACATCTCTATACAAATATAGTGGTCGTGGTTTTAAATATCAATGGCAAAAGCGACATAATTGGCGACATAATTGCAGAGAAAAAACTTTAACAAGTTACTTGCTTACACACAAGTTAAACACTGTTTTAAAATGCTATGGGTTTTTGTTTAAAGGAATGGAATAACATCTGCTGCTTTAGAGAATTAGTTAATAATATGATTTGTTAATTTGTATAAAAGAGAAAATGAAAATTAAAAATTTTCAGGGACTATCTCAAGAATAAATTATTAATATTACTGTAACTTAAAAACCAATTACAAACATTTTTAAATTTAGGTTTGGGGGAGAGGATGAATGGAGAGATGGATGTGGGGGTATTCTGGCACAAAACCTTAAACGTTATACGCGCCGAACTACATGTAAGGCACTTGAAACACAGCTGATAGATAGAAACAGGATAGATATACAAATAGACAGACATGGTTAAAACCACATGAGCTGCATAACAACCAAAACTGATGAAATGATCAGTACTCAGATGAAGTTGCCGATACCTGATGATATTAAATGTCAAGTGTAAAATTCTAAAACATGAAATAATTTAAAATACATGTCATTAAAATACCAAAGTGTAATAGCATAAGCAAAATCAAATTGAATTACAAAGAATTGCCTCTTTCATGTAGTCAAATAAATTTGTATTGGCCTCTTTCCTGATTACTCTGATATAGGAGAACATCTTTATTAATATTAGGTAACTTTTTTTTTTTTTTGACACACTAGAGTGGAAGCTCCCGTAAAGCAGCATTTAACTTCGAGAGCATAAGAGGTAAATTTAAAGCACAAAGTTAAAACACCAAATAGTCTCAGATTTAATTGTTCATGCCAATAATAGTTTAATTGTTCATGCCACAGGATGAAGGAGGACAGACACAATGTTCTGCTTCATAATCATTTACTTTAAAAGCCTGCTTAAAAAAACAAACCTAAAAGTGGGGAGAACCATCTTGAAAGACATCCAGGTATAAAGTATACAGAAAAGCATGGCTGTGATCAGTCTGGGTATTTTGAATTTCCATATAATAGCAAGTGGGCAAGATTCCAGTGGAGATACTGCACATCATACATAGAGGTCATCACTTTCATAATTCACAGTCAGCCAGACATACGGACATAAAAGGTTCTCTGGGCATTCTCAAAACATGAGTGGTAAATGTAGAGGCGGGTTAAGTGGTTTGCAAACCTACCCCGCGAACATATGGTCATCTAGAAATACAAGCTTTTTCTAGTTAATGAATATCAATTAAAATTCTTTGCTACAATTAGCTCAATAGAATAGTGCATTCATCAGCTCATTTTACTTAAAAGAAATAGGACAAAATCGCATATTTTTTTCCCTGTACTTAGAAATTATGTACTCAACTGTACTGAAACATCTAAAAAATGACTACACCGGTAGTTCTAAGCAATTGTGCACTCCCATAGAGAGATTGCATTACAAAAAATGATTACCATTGATGTGCTTATTTGTTCATTTTCCAAGAAGTGCTGGTTACTTTCAGGTACTTTCTGGAAGTGAAGGCTGCTTTGCTAATGTCTAAGTTCATTACTCAGATTAATGTCATCTTAATTTATTAAAAGAATTTATTATTCTTTAAAAATTGATGTTTAATAATCATCTAGAAACCAAGCTGTAAATTTTAAATCTCAAAAAAAATTGACAGCTCATGCTGCTTCAGATGGGCGGGGGCAATATCAGCAGGTACAGCTTTTGAGACATGCAAGTAGCTTATGACACAAGTTACAAATTCACAATTACATCTAGACCCAAAAGTAAGATTTTTCTTATTGACCAGTTGGCCATTTACCAGTTTCTTAAATTGACCAGTTGACACTCTTTTTCACATCAAAATGGTTACTGATGCCATTTCTGTTATCCTTTCTCCCAGGTATGAGCTACTTCCTCCAAGTTCTTCGCTGCCTCCTAATCCTCAGCAACCCAGCTTTCACCATCCAGCTTTTCCTAGATCTTCTCACCATTTCCACCACCACCAGATGGCAACACCTATGCTGACATATCTACGCTTTTTTCCAAAGCCTCTTATGAACTTAGGCCATTTTTTGCTGCTCTTCTACTGATGTTCTGCTGTTCTATGATTCACTTACTGTACTTTCATTTCAAGTCATGCCCCCCGGAGTGTTCCTCAGGTACAGCTTTAATATGGAAGAACTCCAGTATGACCACTACAGACAATAACTTGCTTATCTCTAGCCCAAATAATTCCTCAGAAGAAGAATATAATGCAAAATTCTGAGAATCCATATCTGACAGGGTTCAATGCATCTGAAGCAGCATGATTTTACTAAAACTTTTACTACCATTACAAGATTAACAAAAGCCAATTAGAAAATAATACACTAACCATCGAGTTAAAAAGGACAAAAATGACAATAAATACATATAAAAGATTCAATTTCAGCATAAACCAAAAAAGAAATATCTCTTCATTACCTCTGCCTGCAGCTGCTCGGAGACGCGATGCACATGCCCTGCAGACTTCGAGCATCTGGAAAGGAGAAAATTAGAATTAAAATGCTGTATAATTTTATTTCTACATTTAAATAAAAACTTCAGTAACTTTCAAAGCATTTGCATATATTTCATATATTATCATATTATATATATGTAATATATTACACTTCATATAATCTCTAATACGCATACTCTTAGCTTTAAAATAGCTTACACCAGCTTGCTTTTAGAAGAACCTCACTTGTGTTTGCTTACTAGAAGAAATCCGAAAAAGTTTCGCATATACCAGGGCTTCTGCACGGCAACACAAAGCAAGTAGAGCCTACGGGCCACAAAAACTGAAAATGTATATGCTGGAGATGCTGGTGAACAGAAGAGAATTTATCAAAATATCTTTCACTTCAAACCAGTTCACTATAAAGCGTTGTTTACTAAACTGCCTTGAAATAAAATTAATTACTCTAGATAACAAAAAGGCAGGCGTAGAAGGCTGTTTCATATGAAGATTAACAATGAAGACACTTTTTAATGTGAGATGAAAGTCTCCTAAAATGAGTGTTTCTTTTAAACCTGTATACATGTATCATTTATTGTAGTGACAGCATATTTTTCCATCCACTTCAGATCAGTCTCGAGTCAAAAGGATTTCGAATTAAAGCATCTTATGATGAGCCACAGCAAGATGGAAAGCCAGACATCAACAAATATTAGTATCCAACATTCGAGTAAGCTAAGATGTAACCACCAACTTTGGTACCAAGCGATATTGGTCAATGTCTTTCGCAAGTTACCACTTGCGAAAGTTACCACCAAGTTACCACTTAACCATTTCTCAAAAGAGATCATACTAAATTTAAGATGGTTTACCAGATGACCGTATTAAATTTAGTATGATCCCAGGTGGAATAGCAACCCTTATTGGGGTACAGACGTAGCTCAGGTGGAATAGCAAAACATTTTACAGGAAATTAGTTGAATATTCATTTAAACTGATATGAAAAATATTATGTATTTTCTATAGATTTGGAAAAAAAAAAAAAAAACATGTTATATAATTCTATATAGAATGACCTTATTTGCTAATAATAATGGCCCCTCTGGAGAGGTGACAAAATGTCATGCAACCACAAAAATAGCTTCCAATGACTATTACAAGAAACTTACACAAAGAATATACAAATGTATTTCCAGGTGTGGGCTAGTCCCGTGCATTTCTGTCTTCAGAGGAGTTTAAAGCTTGAATAAACTGCACTTAAGACAAATGCACATCCAAGCTTTCATCCCCAAAGAATCCAAATCTTGCCCAGAGGTGTCTAATCGATAACTTATAATCTGGAGATAATGTGACACTCAATAAAATTCAGTGTAACACAATCAATACAGACCTCCTTTTGCTGGAAATAGCCTGCTTATTTCAGCGCATATGGATGTACATATCTGTGCATCATTCAGAATAGATCCGCCCATGATCCACATTTACAGAGACTAAATTCTTAAAATCTTAGTAATGGCATGTTACAGGTGCCACTGGTGATTTCCCCCTTTTCATGCATCAAAATGTCCAGGTTCATAAACGTGATACATGAGCAAGAAATAATAGAGGATATGGAATTGTGCTCAGATTTGAATCCAATCGAGCATGATCGGGATACATTGTTGTCTTCAACTTCCAGTCAGGAAACCTGCTAAGAATACTCCAAAAACTTCATCCTTCATGTAATCAATTCAGTTTTTCACAGATGGGAAGCCTAGTCTCTCACAGATTCAAGATGGCTACACTCTGAAGTCTGATAAAATTCAATAATGCATACCTTTTTTTTTTTTTTCGGAAAGATCTTTTTACTATGGCAATTTCCTAAATATTGCTGTGGCACATGTCATAAAGGTGCAGAAAACAGATCACGGTACTCTTTTCTTATATGGGTAAAAAATGAATTCTTTTATAACATATATTTTATATTTTAGTTCTCATTTCATAACTATATTTAATAGTGTGTGGCATATTTATCAGCAGCTATCTGTGTGTTTAAATTACCTGCTCTCTTATCATTTCAGCAGATTGCATTAACAAAAAGAAACATTTTCCAAGGCAGTTGTAACACACTGGGGGCCTACCAGCTGCACATGTCCCCTTGAAGCAGTTTCACATGGCTCGGGAATATATTCCCAGCAATTTAATAAGCATTATTATGACAAGACTTTGAAGAGAAAGTTCAAAATTTTAATGATTCACAGTCCACTTTTGCATTATTTTCCTTATCATTAAAAATAAACATGAAAATTGGAATGAATCTTTCCAATTTCTGAAAAATTTCATTTTCAGAAATTGAAAGAAAATTTTTCCTCTTTCTGAAATAGAGAATTAATTCCTTAAATTCATATAAATATATATATTTAATTTGTATAAATTTTTTCAAACATTTCAAGCTACAGACATAACTAAATTTTATTCATACCTATCAAAAAAAATCACAGCTGAAAATTAATATGAAAAGAACTAGATTGACTGGCATTGCAGCTCAAATCTGTAGCCAGAAATACTTTGGAATAAATTGAAAACTGTTTATTTTTAGCTTAAGTAAGTTAATCACTTATTCAATGCTAGAATATTTGCAACAAAATGCTTTCAAATCACGTATTTGGCCAAATTCATGTTTGAGACCACTCCTCTTCAATAACAACATTTACATGAAATCAAATTGATAGTATCTTAAAAAGTTTCATTATATTTATACTAACCTCGAGGTAGACATGCCTTCTAAAGCCCCCATGCTCTGGAAAAAAAAAAAAAAAAAAAAGGAATCAAGGTATTATCTGAAATTTAAGGAAACATATGTACTGATTATGAGTACAAAAAGGCTTAAAATATCTCTATACAAAAATAGCGGCCATGGCTTTAAATATCAATGACAAGAGCAATTGATGACATATAAAATTCAAAACTGTAGAAACAACAGTTAACTCTGAAAATGCTAAGGGATTTTCTTTCAAGGTGCTGCTTTAGAGAAATAGTTATCAATAGGATTTGTTAATTTATATAAAAGAGGAAACGGAAGTTATAAATTTTTGGAGACTAAATGAAGAATAAATTATTAATTAAATTAATATTACTGTGACTTAAAAATAAATTACAAACATTTTAAATTTAGGGGTGGGGCAGTAAGAGAAACAAAGAAGCCCTATATTGTGAAAAATCAGATAACAGCCGTTTTCTGTGTTAGAAATGAACTCTGAACATTATGTAAAATTCTTATAAACTTCTTATAAACATAATTCTGATAGGGAATTCTAACCTCTAAAGCCTTGGTTCCCAATCTGTGTTCCACGTGTTCTTCCCAGAGGCTCCTTGATCAATCTAGCAAAATAATGCTGGGCTGTTCCTCGGAACCATACATACGAGAAATTTTTCACTCTCAGTCCTTCCAGAATTTCTCAAATCTGCTTAAGCTTCTCAAACCCCCCAAAAATACAGTTTTGCTGTGTGTTTTACTGCTTCCTAGATTTAAACTAATACTGTGTGTTCTCGTGAATGGTATAAATTTAGTGTATTCAACACTATTTGTTAAAAAATTTATTTACTTTCCTTTATTGTAGCTGATGGAGTATAAAATCAGATGGTGTGCAAGAGTGTCTGGGAAGAACAACTCTAATTTAGGAGAACATCTTTATTAATATTAGTTTGGATAACTCCTTTTTAACACACTGTACACAATATAGAGTGGAAGCATTTGATGGAATATCAAGCCTCCCGTAAAGCAGTATCTAATTTCGAAAGCATAACTGGAGACAAATTTCAAGTGAAAAGTTTGAACACGAAATAGCCTCCCAAATGTTTAATTGTTCATGCCATGGGATGAAGAAGGCCTGATACAATGTTATGTTTTGTAACCATATACTTCAAAGGACTGCTTGAAAAAGCAAACCTAAAAGTAGGGAGAGCCATTTTGAAAGGCAGGCATTCTCCAAGCAACTAAGCATAGAGGAAAGCATGGACGTCATCCATCTGGATATTTTGAATTTCCCATGCAGACTGCATAACATTTGCCTTACGTAATGCTGCACAAATATACAAACATTACTAGATCAAATTTTGTCAGATTTAAATTATTGTCTACTACAGTCAAAAGTCGTTAATCCAGACTCGTCGGGACTTCGGCGATTCCAGATTATAGATCATCAGTTTAAATCTGGTAAGATGGCATGCAGAAATTACAAAATTAAAAATATGAAACCGTAATTTATGAAATAAAGAACAATTATGATCTAAAGGATATCAAAATTTACAAAAAGAAAAAGCTTAATATTTATTTGTTTACTTTATTAAACATTTCTTTCAATGTAAGTTGTTTAAGTTGCTTCGTTTCATGTGATAATACTTTCTCTTTAATTCTATTAAACAGACATAATTTCTTGTTTAGTTACAAAGTTCCACTGTTCAAGTCCTATGATTGCTGTGTCGAGAACACCGACTAATTTGCCAATCGAAATTTTTTCGTTTTCAATAACCTCTGTCAGTTTCTTCACTATCGGAACTTGTTTTAAATCATATCAAAGACGGAGTACATCGAGATGAAATACTACATTTAGTAAGGAATTATAAGCCAAATAAAATAAAAACATCTGCCCTGAAGATAAGGATAGTGCTGACAGATCAACTTCCAATTCATTGCGCGCTGCGGCTTTCCCCCCGCCAAGCAGCTTGAAATTAATAAACAGATTTCGGATTTCGAAACATATTTTCGCTTTAGATCCTTTACATATTAGCACATATGTATTGGAAATTCTATTTGATATAATCGAAAGTTTAAGCTAACTTTTATAAAATTGCTCTAACAGTCTGCAAAAAATAACAAGCCGGATCCAATTCGAAGATTAAGGAACAACGCAATCTGCAACATTAAATGAATTAGATAATTTTAGCTTAGCTTATACAGTCTGTTATACATTAAACGCGCATGCATAAATGTTTTATGCGCATGCGCACACGGATATTCGCAGCCGTAAAGGTCTTATGCGCACACGTAAACGCTTATGCGCATGCGTCAACGCGAGGCATGCGCAGAAAGTTTGTAGCTTTGAGGTTCGGATTATAGATCATTCCGGATTATGGGTGTCCGAATTAACGACTTTTGACTGTATACATAGAAAGGACATTTTGATTTCTTCTTCATCTCTCTATGAATATATCCTTTTTATCAAAGAAGTTTTTAAGAGGGAAAAAAATCATAATTTGACTGTCAACCTTCCTAAATGCAGGACGTGTAAAATTCTTAGGTTAGGTTACAATTGACGAAAATTGATTCATTCCTTTTGAAGTTATCCAAGATATTCTGAAGAAAAAAAACTATTTTTGAACTCTGACATTTTTTGGGAATTCTTAATTTCTATAAGAAGTTTTTATATCATGCTGGTGAAGTTCAACTTCCTTTAAATGGTACACTATGAAGTTGTAAGAAAAATGACAAAATATCCTTAGATTGGTCAAAAGACACTAAAACACTTTTCAGCCTTATAAACAGCTTATGGCACAAGTTATAAATTCTGTCCATCCAGACAACAACAACAAACAAAAAAAAAAAAAAAGAAACAGAAAAAAAAAATATATATATATATATATATACATATATACATATATAATGGCTTGAGAAAACCCATAGGCGCTTGAGTCCAGGAACTCCATGTTACTAAGACGGGAGCCACTATGATACTTTTCTAGAAAATTGAGTAATATTAAAAAGAAATATAATACATTGGACTGTGAGGTTTTTGGAAATATTTGACACTATTAAATATTTCAGATATCTGTTTGCAGGAATGAACTTCTTTACATGTTTACAGAACATAAGGCACTCCCAAAAGTTTTTTTTTTTTTTTTTTTTTTTTTTTTTAATTTCCCAAAAGTATAACAATTTCCCCCCTTGCAAAATTAATAACACTTAATTTTATAGGTCCGTTCACTACTGATACGCATTATTACATGTGAATGATGCAGAAAATTGCTCAGCCAATGCTCTTTCTCCAGTGCAATTTCCAGCCAATGCATTCATCCAGTATTAAATGAATTTAAATTTAAAGGTAAACTTTCTGCTAATTGATTGCCAAGAAGCCACAGAAATTTAAAACATCAACAGAATCATGCTTTTGGTTCAAATAAAGCTTTAACAATAAAACAGTTTGCTTAATTCTTCTTGGAATTCGGTTCTCATTCTATGTCTCTAGCACAAATACTTCTTCAGAAGGATATAATGCAAAATTCTACGAGTTCATATCCAAGAAGGTTCAATGCATCTGAGGCAGCCTGATTTTACTGAAACTTTTCTTACCATTGCAAGATTAACTAAAGCCAATTGGAAAATAATATACTAACCACTGACTTAAGAAAGAAAAAATAATACAGTACAAAGTCCGAAATAGATCAAAATCCAGATAATAGATCATCAGTTTAAATCTATAAGATGGCATGTAGAAATTATAAAATTAAAAATATGAAATCGCAATTTATGAAATAATGAACTATTAATGATCTAAAAGGGTATCAAAATTTACAAAAAAAAAAAAAAAAAAAAAAAAAAAAAAAAAAAAAGCTTAACATTTAATTGTTTACCTTATTAAACATTTCTTTCAATGTAAATTACTATTTTAAATTGCTTTGTTTTTTGTGCTAATATATTTTTTTTAATTCTGTAGACAGACATAATCTTTTGTTTAGTTACACTGTTGAAGTCCTGTAACTGCTGTTTTGAGGATTCCAACTAACTTGTCAATCGAAATTTTCTCGTTTTCAGTAACTTCTCTCTCACCTTCGTCACTATCAGTAGCGATATTTTCTGGATCTAGAACCATACTATAGATTTCTCCATTCGTTAATTGATTGATGATTGAAAAGCATTGTCTTCACCATGAAAAACTTTTATATCATCTTCATTTATTACCGCTTCTCCACATTTCTTTAAAAAATCCATTAATTGAAAAATTTCACCTTTGTTTTGTGATATTAGAAAACCTTTTAAAATTAGCGTCTGTCATCAAGTTTAGCTATTCTTCACTATATTTTGTAATATCTTGTTATTTAATAAATTTATTTATTATTTAACTAATTTATTGTTGAAGTGGCAATGCCATTCTTATGTTGCTGAGCAACGGTTATTATGTAACCGTTGCTCAGCAACATAAGAAATTGTTTTAAAAATTATAATTCTGAAGTTCTTACCAGCTAGTAGTAGTATGAAAGTTTTGCCACTAAAGAATTTCTTCAAATTATCTAATTCCGTGAATTAGAAATAAAATTTATGTTCTACTAAGATTGCCTGTTTTGTTAATTACTGCAAAATACATTACAGTCTTAATTAATTGGAGGTTCCACCGAGATACTGGAAATAAGAAGTGCAATTATCAATTTCGATGGTGCTGGTCTCCTAATCCCAGAAATTTGCTCAATTGAACAAGTTTGCTAATACCAATTGCCAATTTTGTTTATTTCAAGGAGAAATGGATGTAAGAAGTCTGCCATTTTAAAGTCAGATTTGAAGCGGATCATTCAAAGGTTATCTTCTGTTCTTCTATAACTTGTGTCCGAGCAAAAAATTGTCAAAAATAGGATATTGCTGATCTCTGAAGATAAGATTAACTTTTATTGAATTTTAATACTTTGTTTCAGAATTATAGTTTATCGTGTAATAGGATATTGCTGATCTCTGAAGATTAGATTAACTTTTATTGAATTTTAATACTTTGTTTCAGAATTATAGTTTATCGTGTAAGATTTTGTTTAAAATAACTGACACTAAAAATATTCAGCTTAAATTTATAATTGATATTTGTGGCAAAGAAGTATTTTAAAATTATTATTTATGCTTTACTTTTATTTGTACTGAATTTTTATGTTGATAATTGATATGTGTAAGCCATCCCGGCGTTTATAAAAAAATAAAATAAAAATAAAAGAACTGCTAGCTGAGTTTTGAATTTGTTGCCAAGCAGGTGCGTGGAAAATAAGTAGCAACGTCAAACTGACGTAGTGTGATTTGATTATACTGCAGAATTGGCAAAAGTCTTTTCTTAGTTGTCGCCATCCAAGCGTGTCGTAGATATTAAGGTCATCCCAACGTATTACAGATTATATATTCTAAAAGTTGTATTGCCAAACTGGCAAAAATTGTTTTTGTTATCGGCAACCAGGCGTGGAGATAGATAGAAAATCGTCAAACTGACGTGGGTAAAATTTCATTGTATTGCCTAACTGGCAAAGGTATTTATATAGTTATATAGCTAACGAGGCTTGTGAATAGGGAGTTAAAACGTCACCCCGACGTAGTATTATATTATTTAGTGCCAACCTGGCAAAGTTGTTTAAATAATTCTCTCCAATTGGATAGTGTGAATTTTGTATTTGAGAAATTAAGTCTCGCCAGAAATTATACATTTTTAGTACAAGTACGATCTTTTAGATTCAATTTCAAAAGGAAGCCTAATAAAAGTAACTTGTGTCAACATGTCATTCTTAGCTAGGAGTAAAAAAAACAGGATATAAAAGTACTAGCAGGACAGATAGGTTTAACCGTGAAACCTGAATTTAAGATTGCTCAGTTGCATAAAATGATTGCTGAAAGTCCCGGTTATGATGAGGAGTTTACTCGAGAACTATTGGCTGCAATTAGAGAAGAAAGGGAAAGAAAAGAAGAACGCGAAAGAGGAGAAAGAGAATGTGAAAGAGAAGAAAAAGAAAAAGAATGCAAAAACTGATCAAGGTACCTCCTTTATGAGCAATCTATCCATTGAATTTGTAGAAAAAATTGGAATAAAAGTAACTAGAAGCTCAGTACACCATCTGCAGAACAATTATGTTAAAAGATTTCACCGAACAATCAAACGAATTTTAAAAGCTTTATGTATCGAAGCAGCCCCTTAGTGGGAGAAACTAGTTCCCGCAGCTCTATTTGCTTTAAAAACAAAAACGCACGAGACTACGGGATTTACACCTGTAGAATTAGTATATGGCCAAAATCTCAGAACACCTGTAACATTATTATATGAACGATGGATGAATCCTGAAGACGAAGGAAATAATGTTGTTGAATACGTTTTTCAATTGATAAATCGGTTAAAAAGGTGCAAAGAGCTGGCTACAGATAAAATGCTGGAAATGCAAACCAAAAGAAAAGTGTGATAAAATCGTAAAGCTATTAAAAGAGAATTCTCTGAAGGAGATTTAGTATTAGTTGTATCAATGAATAAACCAAACAGACTAGCAATTGAATAGAAAGCTCCTCAGAAGGTTGAGAAGAAATTATCCGAAACTAATTATGTTGCGAGTTTCGAAGGAAAAAAGACTTTAATCAAGTCTACCATGTTAAAATGCTAAAACCTTATCATAGGCGAGCAGAATCGGTTAACCTTATGATTGCAGAAGATGAATCTGAAATGGAAAATATGGAAGAAAATTTCCCAACAATTGACTCGGAACCAACATTATTTGATTTTGAGGACATTAAAGAAAACAGTTCCTTAAGTGATAAGCTAAATGAACAACAGATTCAAGAATTATATGATATGCTGCTGATGGTTTCAAAAATCTTTTCTAATAAGCCTGGAAAAACTCATTTAATAATGCATGATATTCAATTGACAGAAAACACTCCAATCCACTGTAAACCATACAGAATGTCACCTAGACAAACGGATATATTAAAAACGGAAATTGATAAAATGCTTCAGCATAAAATAATTGAAATATGAGATTCAGATTACACTTCTCCTATGATTTTAGTGGAAGTAGCAGGGAGGGATCCAAGACCTTGTATCGACTATAGAAAATTGAATAAGTTGACAAAAACACAATTCTTTCCCTTGCCTAACATTGAACAACAAGTAGAAACGGTAGCAGGCGCAAAATATATAACTCTTTCGGATTTAACAAAGCGATACTGGCAAATACCTTTAACACTTAATGCTCAAAGATTAGCCCCTTTTGTTACAAGTTTTGGCACATTTAGACCTCTACGGATGCCTTTTGGACTTAAAAATGCACCATTTTCATTTAGTAAAATGATGGCCGAAACCCTTCACGGTTGTGAAAACTTTGCTGTTCCATATTTAGATGATGTGGCAATCTTTTCAAACACCTGGGAAGAACATCTAAATCACCTGAAAGCCGTTTTCACCAAAATAAAGGATGCTGGTTTAACTATTAAACCTATAAAATGTAAATTTGCTCAAGATAGAGACAAATATCTAGGAAATATTGGCGGCCGTGGTATATGAATGCCAAGTGAAGTGAAAGTAAAAGCTATTCTTGATTTTCCAGTGCCATTCACAAAAAGTCAAGTCAGAGCATTTTTAGGATTAGCGGGAATTATAATCATTACATTCCCATGTTCTCATCTATAGCAGCACCTTTAAAAGAAACTTTGAAAGGAAACTTAAAGAAAGGGAAATTAAATTGGACAGAAGAGTGCACAAAAGCATTTGAAGAGCTAAAGGAGAAACTGTCTCAAAGGCCCATACTACATGCACCTATGCACCTGATTTCGATTAAGGAGTTTATTTACCTGAGTAAGAAGTTTACAGAAACTGAAAAAAGTACTCTACCAAAGAAAAGAAATGTGCGGTCATAATATTTGCTGTAAAGAAACTTCAATGTTATTTAGACGGGCATACTATATTCCTCATCATGACTGATCACAATCCCTTAGTTTGGCTCAAAAATAATGTGAGTCTAAATCCATGACTTATGAGATGGGCATTAGTACTACAACTCTACAATTACACGGTCACTCATCAAAGTGGTAAAAACCATAAAAATGTAGACGCATTAAGTCATACTCCTTGGCCCGATTAAATAATTTGTTTCTCTATATAGATTTTTAAAAAAATTGTTTTTGTTCCTTCCTCTCTTCCTCAGTGTATGTTATGTTATTTCTTGTTTAATTCTTCTTAAAATTCTTTTATTTCAATTCTGTATTGTGCTGATCTTGTTGTTTTGAAAAAAAAACGTAAACTTATAAAAAAATATAAATTAAAGATTATCTGGAGAGGGAAGAGGTTCTAATATCTTGTTATTTAATAAAATTATTTATTATTTAATTAATTTATTGTTGAAGTGGCAACGCCATATTTGTATTATGTAACCGTTGCTCAGCACTGCAAGAAATTGTTTTAAAAATTAGAATTGTGAAGTTCTTAAAGTTAAGTAGTAGTACGAAAGTTTTGCCGCTAAAGAATTTCTTCAAATTATCTATTTCCGTGAACTAGAAATAAAATGTATGTTCTACTAAGAAGATTGCCTGTTTTGTTAATTACTGCAAAATACATTACAACGTATTTGGCTATGCATCATGAGCTTGGCGACTAACGACAAGTTGTTCCATTAAATTTTATCTTGCTTCTAATGCGCACTGAGACAATTAGGCCTGAATTGCATTAGCTTAATTATTTATTATATTTATGTATATTTCTTTCCCATGCTTGAGGCTTGAGTTCTAAATAAATTCCCATATATTTAAGCTTTACTGAGGACCGACACTAATATCTTACCGCCTTACTGCAGTAATGAGGGCCAACACTATATATCTTACCGCCCGATGCAGTCTCTGTGGGTCCTAAATTATGCGACTCGGCACGGCCATACGAGCCTTGGCACTGGTTCTGCGTTTATGCGAAAAACAAATAAGTTATTCTTAATTCAAATAGCCCTAAACATAATCTTTAGGTCTATGAGTATCATCAACAAAATCTACTTTCAGCATAGAGAAAGAAATTTTTGGTAAATTTTTCCTCAACATATTTTATCGCATTTATCTGAAATCTGTAACCATAGCCAAGCGTACTGTCAACATAAAAGGTTACCACACGCCTTTATTCTTCAAATGCTAACATAAAAAAATTCTTTAGGCATCGCTACATGAGTCACTACTCAAGTTGTTATGTTTTGATAAACCTGCAGTAATGAAAGGAAAAGTATAATAAATAATGATTCACCAGGTTGGCATCAGATCAACAATATAGCTATGTCAAATGTTTCAGTTTGAGAATGTGTGCCAAGCAAATATGCAACTACAGAATCAAATTACTGATCATACAAACTTATACTAAAAAAAAATTGTTTATTCAGTAACAAGGTATTTTGGTACTTTTCCATTTTGCCGGCGCAAGCGATAAAATCGCCAATAATGGTACAACCGATGCCAAACGGAATATTCTCGCTGGTAACCTTTTACGCCTCATTTTCAAAACGTCGCAGCTTTTTCGTATCAGATTGATTGTTTCTTTCAATACTGGCATATAATTACATAGAATTTTTATCAGATAGTTCAGTTTTATGTCCAAGGCCGTTTTCGGTAATTAAGTCAATTAGGGTGCAATCACAGCTCTTACCCGAAGCCGAAAATATAGAAAAGGAAAGTCATGGGTTAAATTCATCAATGAGAATGCATTAGTGAAGTAAAGCACTGCAGTTTTACATAATTTCTCAGTAAGCTATTCATACGCATTGAAATATTTCTTGCATTTAAACTTGTGTTTCAAATTAAGATTTAACTTGAAATTAATGTAGATAATTACTGAGAGCATTAGATTTTTGTAAAGTAGTTTACGTGAGATGAGATCGCTTGGGGTCACGTGATACGAACCGGCGAATTAGGATGTTGAACCATGAAAGCATAGTAAATTCTTAAATTAATGTCTTTTTACAAATTTATTGTCTTCATTTATTGGCTTTTTACAAAGTTTTAAGCGATATTAAAATGTTTATGCCTTCAAAAAATGAATTCTTAGAACTAAAATTTTTTAAATATTTTTTGTGTATACTGTATGTTGTCGGCAATAAAGTCTGCTTGGCGAGATTTGCGCCGGCGAAGCAGAAAAGTACCGGTATTTTATTTAGTGTCAAAGTGAAATTAAGAATCGAGACTCTCCAGATGTTTTCTTATGCGAGGAGGGGAAATCAAATCCACATGCTTAAAGCTTAGGAGAAAATTTTTATTGGTGGTTTTGAGGTACAGATTTTAGATCATTTCGTATAATGGACGTCCGGATTTTGGACTTTGTACTGTACTAAATACACATAAAAGATACAATTCCAGCATATGCTAAAAAACATTTTACTGTGAATTACCTATTTGGATGAGGGACTCTAGTTGGTCCTCCCACTCTTCCAGCATGTCCAGCTGCAGGTGCACTCTTTGGGACTGAAAAGAATAAAATCAGAATTAAAGTGCTATATAAGTAATTTTTGCATTTAAATGAAAACTTCAGTAAATTTCAAAGCATTAATTTCATATAAGCCCTAACACATATATTCTTTGCTTTCTAAGTTTCCACCACTGTAATGTTACAAGAAATCTGCAGTTGTACTTGTGTTTGCTTACCAAAAGAAATCCTAAAAAGAGTTTTGCTTACACCAGGGCTTCTGTACAGCATTAGACAATGCACGTACAACTTACGGACCACGAAACGAGAAACTTGCATAGTAGAGATGTTGGCCAACAGAAGAGAGTCTTTCAAAATATATCTTATCTCAATCCAGTTCATTATAGCATTGTTTTTTGAACTGCTTTCAAATAAATTTCATTACTCTGGATTGTGGAAGGACAGGCATAGAAAGCTGTTTAAACTGCAAATTAACAATGGAGACACTTTTTTAATGTGATATGAAAATATCCCACAACGAATGTTTCTTTTAAACCTGTAAATTGTACCATTTGTCTTAACAGGAGATTTCTGCACCTACTTCAAATCAGAATCCTGAGTGGAAAGGATTTCACATTAAAGCATTAAAGCATCGTATGATGAGCCACAGCAAGATGGAAAGCCAGTGAACAATAAATCTTAACATTCAACATTCCAGTGAGCTAAGGGAGCTAAGAAGTAACCACCAAATATGGTTCCAAGAGATAGGAAAAGTTTATGGACATACTGGTCGATGTTATTCACAAGTTCACTTTAAAGAATGACCCTTATCTGCTACTAAAGGCCTCTTTGAAAAGGTGATAAAATGACACACAGCTGCAAAGAAAGCTTCCAATGGATCCAAGCTTTGACTGGACAAATGCACAACCAAGCTTTCTTCCCAAAGAAATGCAGATTCGGCCCAGAGACAGCTAATCCATGACTTTGGATCTGGAGAGACTATGGCACTCAATACAATTTAGTGACACACAATCAAATAATTAAGTTAATTAAGTCATAACAATTTAATAAACAATGTGGCCTGTCCAGAACTTTAAGTATGATAGAAATAGAAGTCGAAAATGTTGAATATTAAATACGATAAAATAATTTAACTTTGATCATCTTTAAAAATGAAGTATACTAACAAAAAAAGAGAACTTTTCTATCTAAAACTGGTGGCCTGTAGGCTACACGTGACTCCCTGAAGCAATTTCGCATGCTTTGCTAATATATTCCGAGTAATTTAATTAACATTATTATGACAAGATTTTTTCAAGATTTTAATGATTCACAGTCCACTTTTAAATTATTTTACTTCTTAAAAATAGGTATGAGAATTTCCCAAAAAATTCACACACAGAACTAATTTATTTAATAAAATTCATATAAATATATTTAGTTCGTATAAATTTTTCAAACATTTCAAGCTACAGACATGACTAAATTTTATTCATACTTAACAAAAAATAAAACATCCTCTGTTGTGAATTTTTGTAAAAAGAAAAATCACTTTGTTTGAGTGTACATTTATGAGTAAACATTTTTCCTACACAGTTGAAAATTAATAAGAAAAAATGAGACTAACTGATGCCTCAAATCTGTAGCCAGAAATACTTGGAAATAATTCTTAAATCCTTTATTTTCAGTTTAAGTAAGTTAGGCATTGAAATATACTAGAATTATTTGGAATAAGAAAAATGCTTTCAAATTGTGCAATCAATTTATGTTTGAGACCACTGCTTTTACATGGCATCTACAGTAAATCAAATGGATAATGTGTTAAAAAAGTTTTATTATGATTATACATACCTGCAGCACGACAGTCCCCGAGGCCTCCCCTGTTAAAGGGAAAAAAAAATGAATCAAGATATTATCTGAAATTTAAAGAAAAATATATACTGATTTCAAATTTTAAAAAAAGCTCTTTTTCCTACAGATAATATTTGTAGTCAAATATAACAGCCATCGTTTTAAATATGAATGGCAAGAGCAATTTGCGACATGTAAAATTCCAAAGTGCAGAAACAATAGTGAACATATTTTGAACATTTTTAGGGGTTTTGTTTAAAGGAATGACAACTAATGCTTTAAAGAATTAGTTATCAAAATGATTTGTTCATTTCACCATGGGCAGCTAAAAGGAAAAAATAAAAGTTACTTTTTTTTAGACTAACTCAAAAATATATTATTAACCCTCTAAGCGGCAAATATTTTTCGTGATATCTGAAAAAACTTATATATACTTGCATATAGGGCGATACATCAAGAGTATAGAAATACAGGTATGAAATACCAGAAGAGTTTTTACATTAAAATAAAAAAAAAATCATTTGTACTCACAGAAGTTTTGAGAAATTTGTGCTTTTTTAGCAAAAACCTCAGAGGGTTAATATTACTGCGACTTAAAAAACCAATTCCAAACATTTTACATTTTCTTGGGGGTGGGGGATAGAGAATCAAGTCTCATATTTTGGAAATAATAATAGCAGATAATAGCCGTTTTCTACATTAGAAATATATACCTTACATTACGTAAAATTCTAATACACAGAAACATACTTTTGATAGCAAATTCTAATCTCTAAACCCGTAGTTCCTAATCTATGTTCTATATGTACTTCCCAGAGGCTCCTAATCAATCCAGGAAAATAATGCTCAGCTGTTCTTCGGAACAACACATACCAGAAATTTCTCGCTTTGATAAGGAAAAGTATAATAAATAATTATTTGCCAGGTTGGCATCAGATCAACAATGTATCTATCAGAATTCTGGAAATCAGATTGAAGCATCTCAAAGCTTAACCTCACATAAATATAGTTTTGCTGTCTGTTTTACTACTTTCACACTAGGGGATGAAAGATGGCACACACAATGTTCTATTTCATAATCATGCACTTCAAAGGCCTGTTTTAAAAAAACCAAACCTAGAAGTGGGGAGCGCCATCTTGAAAAGTAGTTGATCTCTGTGAATAAGGTATAGAAAAAAACATGGACATGATCGGTCTGGATATTTTCAATTTCCCGTGTAAAATACCAAGTGCGGTATGGATATTTTGAACTTCCCATGTAAAATAGCAAGTGGTCAAGTCAACTACTAGGAAATAGTGGAGATACTGCACACCATACATAAAGGCCATCACTTTCATAATTCATAGTCAGCAAGACATACAGACATAAATGATTCTTTGAGCATTCTCAAAACATCAATAATAAATGAAATAGAATGTTTGGAAAGTAAAAAAGGCTATGGGATTTTAGCACCCCGTCCATTTGTCCAACGCAGACATCATGTCCCGATTTCTCCATCTAACGGTCTATGACAATCACATAATTGACAAAAATTGGATCATTCCTTTTAAAGTTATCAAAGATTTCCCGAAAACAGAAAACTATTTATGTATTCAGACATTTTTTGGGGAATTCTTTATTTCTATAGGAAATTTTTAAATCATGCTGCTGAATTTCAGCTACCTTTGAAAGGTACACTCAGAAAAATGACAAGATACTGTTAGATTGGTCATAAGACAATGGAAACAGCATATGAAACAAGTTACAAATTTAGTACATCCAGACCCCAAAAAAGAATTTTTTTCTTATGTGTGATGCCTGAGGACAACACATAGGCACTTGAGTCCCGTGAACCACTAATATTCTTTTCCAGAAAATTCAGTGATACTGAACAGAAATATGATTCATAGGACAGAGAGGTTTCGACGATATTAGCCGCTATTAAATACTTCAGATATTTTCTTGTCACTCAGTTTTTATTTCATAAATGATACAATAACTTGCTTGTCTCTAGGACAAATACTTCCACAGAAGGAAATTATGCAAAATTCTACCAGTTCTTAGGCTTCACTGCATCTGAAGCATCACGATTTTATTGAAACTTTTATTACCATTATAAGATTAATTAAAGCCAACTACTAGGAAATAGTACTCTAACCACCTAGTTAAAAAAGAAGAAGAAAATGACAGTAAATATCCAATATCAGGGTTCGAACACATTTCTGCACACAGAAATTAACGACTTTTAAGGACCATTAATGAAAAAATTAAGGACCTATGAGCAAAAGGGAAATGAATAAATTCAATTAAAAATATTATCTATGTCTAAATTTCCTTTCTGTAATGCCATTGTAAAAATAAAATAGATTCCTATGTATTATTAATAAACATGAATTAATTAACTTAATTATAAAGTTTGAGAATAAAATAAACTTTATGCAATTTATCAAGTAGCATTAAATATTTTAAACTCATAATAGTTGCACATATTTGAAAGAACATAAGTGACATTTACGATTTACTAACAGTTAGCTTTATGTTGATTTTTTTTATGTCTCATTTTGTCACATACTTGGTCAGCCTAGAAGCTTAGTAAATAGCAGGTAGATTTTATGTCAAACAGCATAGGTTAAAATGAGATGTAAGATCATAATCAGCATCATTCATAACAAAAGACTGGATGTTGTCACCGCTGCTGTCTAACTAAAAAGAGACCTGCTGATTAGAACAAACTTGAACTTTATTCGCACATGGTAGTTGTTTATTTAAGTAGAGAAGTTTTATTTGTGCTAAAGCGTTGGGTATTTTGGTTTGCAGTTCAGTTTTTAGAAAATAATTAGATCTTGTTAGACATGAATTTTTTCTGTTTTTACTGTTGCAATGTTGAAGCGTCGAAAATGTTTAACAGAGCATGAAATAGCAGAAATGATGCAAAATATTTCAGATATTGATTCTGAAATTCTGATATTGATTCTGAAAGATTAACTGAAAGACATTTTCCAAAACTTTGTTCAGAAGAGACTGATAAGAAAATGAGACGATGACACTTCGTTTGTTCACATTCCCGGAAAAATCCTCCAAAATGGCAAATAAGTTATTACAAGTGCAAGGAATGTAACGTAGGACTGTGTGTAGATCCCTGTTTTCTAATTTTTCATACGAAAAGAGAATTTTAAGTAATATATTTATATATCAGATGTATAATGTTAAAAGTCATAAAATGGTGGGTAATGAAAATAAAACGTGTAAAATATGCATTTAAACAAGAAATAAGGTAATTAAAGTATATAGTACAAAAATATCTATAAAGCATAAGCCGTTTAAATACTCTATAGAGCATTATTAAACAATGCGTTGATACTTCGGAAATTTCAAGAATTTAGGCTTAGTAGCAAAAAAGCCCCCGGCCCTGGACAGACGCTCGCGTAAGACACTGCCGCGATAAGCGCTATCCAGCTCGAAGGGGTTAAGGTTCTAGTATGGGAAGTAAAACAGTCAAATATTATGTTTTCATTGTTCTTCCAGACGTTCTCAGTAAGAAATTCATTGCAAACTTTCTGTAAAATATACCCATAACATGTTGATACCACGGAGACATTTTTCATTTTGTCACATATTTCTCGAGTCTTCTAGAATCGTGGATGTATAAATCTTGCCTTCAAATCCTTCTAAACTTTCCAAGCTGCAATGCCTAAAATCCTAAAGAAAAATTATTGCTACCATTTCTGTAACAGCAAAAAGCCAGAAATCTTTTGGAAAAAAAAAAAGAGGGAAGAAATGTAAAATTAATTTTATGGAGGAAACTGATGCACATTTTGAGAATTTTGAATATTCTGAGATAATTACATGGGAAAAACTCTTACTACGAAAAAATTAAAAAGAAGATATTTTTAATTAATTATACAGCTAATTTTGCTTTTGCTAAGAGCTGTTTCGTAAATTGTGCTTTATGGCATTATACCTTGTTTATTTTTCAGATTCAAAAATATTGTATAATAAGTTGCCAAAATAAAACTTCATAATGTGACAGCGAAAAATAAAAATGTTTCATTTCAATGTTATTTTTTAAATATAATTTCAATATATTACCATTATTTTACTGAAATTTATAAATGTTACAATGTTTTAAAAAAAAATCGTCAAAAAATTCTCGGGTCTCGGAATTAAAATGTTTCTATATAAACCGATCTTAAAATAGCCAAAATGTTGAAAAGTCACCAAATTTAGAACCGTTTAATAAAAGAATTCACATCCCCAAAAGCAAAAATTTTAAAAGCTCTTCATTAGAAAAAATAACTTTCGAAATGCTTATGTTTTACTTCTTGCTTAAACTCAAATATCCCATCATTTATATTAGAAACAAATTATGTCTCATGAACCCATTCAAAAGATAACCATATTATATGTCAGTGAATCACCAAAAATATTCCTCCAAAATGCTAATTCACACTCAAAATGGCAGTCGTAAAAACTGACAGAAATTTCAGATCATTCAAATTAAGGACCTTCTGCTCATTTTGGCCAAAATCAAGGACTTTTAAGGACTCTTAAGCACCGTACGAACTCTGAATATTAAAAGATTCAATTTCAGCATATGCCAAAAAACATTTTTACTCTTATTTACCTGACGTGGCGGAGCTCTCCAGAATGCTCCTTATTCCGGCCACGTGGTCCAGCAGAATTTGGAGGCCGACAGCCTGAAAAGGATAATATCAGAATTAGAGTGCTATATAAATTATTTTTACATTTAAATAAAAATTTTAGTAAATTAGAAAGCATTTTATTGTACTTCATATAATCTCTAACACATATATTCTTTGCTTTATAATAGTTTACACCACTGTGATTGATTACCAATGATTTGGTAATCTGTGATCGATTACCAAACCACTGTGATTTGTGTTTGATTACCAAAAAGAAAAAAAAGTGTTTTTCTCACACCAGGGCTTCTGTACAGCATTAGAAAATGCAAACGGGAAACAAAAAACTGGAAACTTATATAATACAGATGCTGAACAACATAAGAGAATCTTTCAAAATATATTTTTTTTCCAAACCAGTTCACTAAAGCGTTGTTTACTGAACAGGTTTGAAATAAAATTCATTACTTTGGATAATGGAAAAACTGGCGTAAAAAGCCGATTAAAATGCAAATTATCTCATAAAATGAGTGATTCTTTCAAACCTGCTTACTTCAGCCATTTTTTATAGTAACAGCAGATTTTTGCAGGATTCTGCATTAAAATATCATATGATGAACCATAGCAAGATGAAATGCCAGTTATCAATATATCCTACTAGCCAACATTGAAGTGAGCTAAGTAACACTCCCAAATATGATTCCAAGAGACAGGAAGCATTTATAGACATATTGGTCACAGTCATTCACAAGTTAACAGTTCAAAAGAATGACCCTTATCTGCAAATAATAACCCCTCTGAACAGGTGACAAAATGCCTCACAGCTACAAATAAAGTGTCCAATGGCTATTACAAGAAGCTTACACAAAGAATTTACATCTTTCCATGTGGAGGTTAGGATTTAAGGTACTGGACTTAAAAATTTCGAGACTGCACAAATGCACAGACAAGTATTCTTCCATTAGAAATCCAGATTTTGCCCAGAGACGGCTAATCCACGACTTCTGATCTGGAGAGAATGTGCAATTTAATGCAACACAATCTAAAAAGAACTCATTTGGTTGAAGCTGCATGTTTGTTTCAGCAGATATGGATGTATGAACTTCTAAATCATTCAGACTGGATTCCTCTTATGGTTTAAATTGTACACAGAAGAAATTTTTAAAATCTTGGTAATGCCTTGCAGTGCTGCCATTGGCGCTTCCACTCTTTCTGTACATCAAAATTGCCAACTTCGGGAACTGAACACATGAGGATGAAATAACAGAGCATCAGAATCTAGTAGAATATAGACGGGATACATTGTTGATAAAACTTTTAACTTCAGCTACTTTCAGTAGGGAAAGAGAAAAATCTCCCATAACCTCATATATCAAGTAATCGATTCAATTTCTCACAGACGTGAAACCTAGTGTCTCGCTGATTCAACGTGTCTACAATCTTTATTAAATTAAATCTTACAGAATTCCTTAATGCATACCTCTTTTTTATCTGAAAGATATGGGTAAAAATGAGTTTTCTGTAATAGATATGTTTCCTACAATTTTATTCCTTTCTTACATTTTTATTTAGTTCTGACTTTCATAAACATATTTAACAGCATGCAGCATATTTATCAGCAGCTATCTCTTTATTCAAATAGCTTGTCCTCTTATCAGCTGAGCAGTGTACATAACGGTGCATTTTCTTTATACTGATGCCAGTTTTATTAAATAATGAAATTATGAACAAGAAAGAAAAAAGGGAGGAAAATTGAAACAGTTCAAATTTAACAATTGCTCAAAAGGGATCATTCTAAATTTACCACGGTTTATCAGCTAGGACTGTCAACAGACATAGCTCAGGTGGAAGAGCAAAACATGTCATAGGAAATTAGATGAATATCCATTTAAACTGACATGAGAAATATTATGTATTTTCTGTACATTTAAAAAGTGAATATATATATATATATATATAATTGTATAAAAATATTTGTTTAAATGCGATTGATTTAAATAAAAATTCATGAATTAAATGTATTTTTATTTAGATCAATTATGTTAAAAAATTAACGAATAATATTCTTATGAATTGGATCTACTGCTTTTATATCGTTAATTCATAGCAATATTCTTTAGTTCCTTAATTCATAACAATAGAATATATAATGTGGCCTGTGCAGAACTTAAAATGTGATAGAAATAGTCAAAGTGTCGTATATTAAATACAATAAAACATCTCATTTTGATGATTTCTGAAAATGAAGTATATTAACAAAAAAAGAACTTTTCTAAGGCAGTCATCTCAAACTAGTGGCCTGCAAGGTTCAAGTGACCCCGAAAGCAATTTCACGTATCTTATGAATATATATCCACCAACTAAATTGGCATTCTTATGACAGAACTTTGAAGAGAAAGTTCCAGATTTTAACGATTTGGAGTTTTACATCATTTTTTTTTTTTTATAATTCAAAACGAATATGAGTATTGCCCAATCACAAATGGAACTAATTTGCTTAATATAACTCATATAAAGATATTGAATTCATATAACTTTTTTTGGGAAAAGTACATTTTAGGGTACCCCTTGGCGAAACTTGGCGATTTTTTGTGATACACGGATACCGAGTTCATGAAATTCTTTGACTTGTTATTTTGGCTGCTGCTACGAAGCCAAAGAATTGCACAAACTCGGTATATCCATGTACGCATCGACCAATTTCCACTTTAAAAAAAATTCCCAAATTGCACAAAAATGGCATTGTGCACTCCCTTTATCCATGTACACATCGACCTATTCTCACTTAAAAAAAGATCAGAGAATTGCACAAACTATGCTTTATGCACTCCCTTGAGTTTGTCCATGTACACATCGATATATTTTCACTTAAAAAGTCAAAGGAGCACCCAATTCTACAGTAGAGGAAAACAAAGAGTGCATAATCTCAATAAACTACATTTTAAACCAAACAAAATAACATAAAAATGAAAAACCTGTTATGTATATTAGCACTACACAAAGCAAAAATCCCCTTACATTATTTAGAAATTCATTCATCTTCAGTCTGTGGCACACAAAATTCCTTAACAGCATCCAAAAACTTCCTAAAACTATCTGATCTACAATCCGTAAATCAGCGTTGCCACAGAAATTCACAAAAATAAGAGTCAAAAATATACTATATAGTTTCGGACTATGGCTACTAAGTAAACCTACATTTACACAATTAATTCACCCAATTAATGCACTTTTCCACTTTCATTCTAAATCGTACAGAAACTTCAAATTAATCCTACTACATTCAGCCATTATACTGCCTAAACAATGAAACAAGCAATGTACTTCATAAGCAACACACACCACAAAAGCCTTTGCAAAACATCCCATGGTTCAAAATTTCCCGGAATAATGCAAACGATTACGTCCTAATAGGGTTTCCATAAAATTCTACTATTCTGGTTACCATAAATAATACAACAACTTGGCGATAAACCAAACAACAACTTCTCGATAATACAAGGGGTACTTTAAAGTCATCTCCAACCCTTTTTTTAAACATTTCAAGGTACAGATCTGAATAAATATTATTTATACTTATAAAAAAAATATTCTAAGTTGTGAATTTTTGCTACAAGAATAATCACTTTGTTTGAGCATACATTTAGATGTGAAAATTTTTTCTGTGCAGTTGGTAATTAATAAGACAAGAATGAGACTAACTGATGGTTATCAGATGGTGCAGCTCAAATGAGTAGTGAGAAATAAAGAAATTCACTTACTGCTGAACAAATACATGGGTTTTTATTGTATACATCAAAGAGAAACTGGTAATATTCCGTTTTGAGGACCGTAAAATATTGCAGTGAATATGTATGCACAAAAAAGCACAACAATCTAGCAAACATGCCCATTTAACACACACCAAATCCAGCGTACACGCTGATTTCAAACTGTGTAGACAGTTCTATATTTCTGGTTTAATTTTTAAATCCTTTTTTGATATTCTATGGATTTAATAATTTGGGAATTGCCCATGACGAAAAGTCTGCAATAGAATTTTTTCAAAGAAAAGGGGCATCATTAATTACAGAAAATTATGTTTGAACGACCAATGGGATGAAATTAAGCTTTAGCGATAACTTGGTAGAGAAATCCATTCAGTTATGTTTAGCCTTTTTTTATATAAATTATAATAATGAGCTGAAATAGTTATTTACTCCCTTGCTTCCATTCAGTTATGTTAAGCCTTTTTTTATATATATTATAATAATAAAGTGTTATATGAAATTAACCTTTTGTATAAATTAAAACAATCTTTAGGTAGTTATTTCCTATTATACTTCCTTTCTTGCATTAGGGTGGCCACAATTATTTTTGGCAGCACAGGCATCAACAATAGTTTGGCTATTTTTTACAGTCCTCAAAATGGAATAGTACCAGGAAACTCAATAAGTAAATGAAAGAGAATAAGTTCTCATTATTTGTACTCAACTTTTGTCAACTTGGAAATATTTTGTAAACTATTTATTTTTAGCTTAAGTAAGTTATTGATCAATTCAAAATAATTAGATGGCTTGGTTGGTTTATGTGATAATGGCCAAGCCTTGAGTGCTAAGGGGAGGGATTCCTTTGTGGAGGACTTTCCAAGGAAAAGTGGCTCACATGCATGTTACACCTGGGGAAAGCCAGGAAAACGCCCATGCAGTATGTGGGATTCCGATCTCTGACTGAACTACCAACGTTCAGTGCCTTTACTGCTCGGCAGCTGGTGGGCTGAACATAATTAGAATAATTTAGAATAAGCTGCTTTCATATTTTGCATTAGGTGCAAATTCAATGTATGTTTGAGACCACTGCTCTTAGAAGACAGCTTCCACAGAAAATCAAATGGATAATGTCTCAGAATAGTTTTATTATAATTATACAAACCTCCTCTGTCGACCTGCCTTCAGTGTGCCCTACAAAAGAAAAGAATTAATATATTATCTGAAATTAAAAAAAACATACATACTGATTCAGAGTATAAATAAATAAATAAATGAATAACTTATTTTCCTATAGAAAAATATAAATTTAGCAGTCATGATTTTAGAAAGCAATTGACACAATATAAAAATCAAAATTCCAGAAACAAAAGCAAACACTCTTTGAACATGTTAAGATTTCCCCCCCCCCTTTTTTTTTTTCTTTAAAGGAATTACATCTGCTGCTTACCTTATCATTTGTCAATCATTATCAAACAAAGAATTAATTATCAATAACATCTGTCAATTTCACAATGGAAAAGAGAAAATGAAAGTTATATTTTTTAGACTACCTAAAGAACATATTATTAATATTCCTGTGCCTTAAAAACCAATAACAAACATGATACATATTTTTGAGGGGGGGACAGATTTGAGTTAGAGAAACAAAGTTAGACAGATTTGAGTTAGAGAAACAAAGAAGCCCCATATTGTGAAAAGGCAGATAATAACCATTTCCTATGTTAGAAATATACACCATACTTTTGTAAAATTCTGATACACAGAAATATAATTTTGATACCAAATTCTAACCTCTAAAGCAGCAGTTTCCAACCTATATTCCACATGTACTTCCCACAGGCCCCTTGATGAATCCAGCAAAATAATGCTTCGCTGTTCTTCAGAGACACACATATCTAGATCTTTTGAAATATTTTTTATCCTTTTTTGAAATCTGCTTGAAGCTTCTCAAAACTTAGCCTCACATAAATAGTTTTGCTGTGTTTTACTGCTTCATGTGCACTAATAATAAATACTGTGTATTCTTGTGAATGATATAAATATAATATAATGTAAAGACCGTCTGGAAAGAACAACTCTGATATAGGAAAACATCGTTATTAACAGGAGTTTTTATTACGCTTATTGACACACTGTACTGTACTGTACTGTATAGAGCACATACATTGTATAGAGCAGAAGCATTTGATGGAATATCAAGTCTCCTGTAAAGCAGCATCTAATTTCAAAAGACAACTGGATGCAAATTTCAAGCACAAAATTTGAACATCAAATAGCCTCATAAATGTTTATGCCAGAGGATGAAGGAGTCAAATACAATGTCCTGTTATGGTGTCATATGATGGGAGGTGGTGTTTCAAGTGTTGTCATTTAATTTTCCATTGATCCTGGACACAGTCTGGAGGTTAATGCAGGTTAAGCATCCAGCTAAGTTTACCTTTCAGTTCTTGAGTCAGATGAACCAACTCATGATAACAACTGAGAGCTGATACTCTCTAAGTTCTTATGTAGTTTTTACCCAGCCACTAAGCTATTTATTTCTAGTACTTTCTGCTTCTCAAAATGACAGGAAAGCATATGAGGCCCAGATATGGTTAAAACTAATATAATGATCAATGATAGTTACTGAATTATAATATTTAGCATGGTAATACAGAGACCGGATCAAAATGTTGCCAAATTTGGCTGCAAAATTTCGTTTAAACAAAAGATTTCCAGCTTGGTGATTTCTTGCCAATTTAGCAAGATAGCCATTTACTCAATGTTAAACCCCCGTTTTTCCATTTTACCAGTGGAACACCTTCTCATGTTACATTCACAGAAAATTACAGTACAAAGTCCAACATCTGGACGTCCAGAATTTCCGGACTTCAAAGCCACCAAATTTTTTGTGCGTGCCTGTGTGTGTGTGTACGGTTTACGTATATGCACTTGATTTCCCCCCACAAATAACAAAACATACGTAGATTTCCAATTCTTAATTTCATTTTGGCACTTATCACTTTAGCTTAAATTTATGTGATCAGTAATTTCACTCTGTAGCTGCATATCTGCTAGGGCCACATCTCAAACTGATACATTCTACTACATAAGAACATCATTGATTTTTACACCTACTAACATTTTATATCCCTGGCACCAACCAACCTTGCGAATTATTATTTGTTATATTTTGGTTTCCTCACCAGCCTGTTTATGCAACACATGAAAATTGAGTAATGAATCATGAAGCAAAGCCTAAATTTTGTTTCTATTAGTAACTAAATAACAAAAGAGTATGGCAACTTTTCTGTTGGCATTACGCTTGGCGATGATTACAGGTTTAAGTTACCTCAGTGGTGTAACAGCCCCAATGGGCCAATGCCTGTTAGCACCCTGAAATCTGCTTTCTTGACCGTGAGCCCCGGGGTGCATATGCCCTGAACAAGTGGTCAGCTTGTCGCAAGAACCCCAGTTCCCAAGCGAACTTGGTACTCATTTTATCGACCCAAGAGATGGAAATCAAGTGAAGAAAGGCTCAGTCGACCTTGCCCAGCCTGGGGATGGAGCCCTGGACCTGTGGTGCTGTTGCACGATGATCTAGACAGATTTGAGTTAAATGAGCTAAAAAATGTTCACAAGGAAAAAGTTTTAAAAAAATATCTTTCAATATGCAAAAATAGATTGTTAATGATATTCATAGGCCAAAAGATTACATTTAGTGTTATTTCAATCAAGAATAATTGATTTGTTAATCACATAAATCCAGAAAAGGCGCCAGAGCGCGTATGGCCACACCAGGCAGCACCGGGAAGATTAGGACCTGCAGAGACTGAATCATGCAGTAAGATATCTGGCACCAGACCTCGATAAGCCTTAAGTATATGTAGGAACTTACATATTCAGGATTCAGATAAGCCTTAGGCATGTGCAAGAAACAGACATAAGTATGTATAATAAATAACGAATAAGTATATGTGGGAATTTACTTATTCAGGACTCGGATAAGCCTTAAGCATGTGCAAGAAATAAGCTAATAACTCAACTAAATACAATTCAGGCTTAACTGACTCAGTGCACGATAGAAGCACGACAAAAATTTAGCAGAACAATTTGCCTTTCATCGCCAATCTCATGATATATAGCCAGTAATGTATAGCAGACACATTGAGCTAGGCTAGAATTACACTTTACTAATTTCAAGGAATTTCAATTAATATAGCAGATTATGCTGTTGATTAACTTTCTGATTTGATCTAGCTTATTATTTTTTGCAGGCCTCTGTTATTACAGTTATACAAACGTTTAATTTTATGAAAATTGAATTTGAACTTTCGATTATGTTGAAATGAGATTCTAATTCTCGAGCTGCAACAGGATTTACAAAGCAAAAGCCCATTTCAACGTCCAAAAAGTGGAATTACCACAAAAAATGCATAATGGTATGGATTAATTACGAGAGGAGTATGGCATTGGAAAGTCAACTCTATATGACATAAGAAAACAGAAAAAGGAATTTTTTGAATTTTTTCTGGGTTCTGACAACCCACTCCCAATGAAAAAATATTCAGTAATAGAAAAATTATTTGTTATACTAAAAGTGACAATCATGACAAAGTGATAACTAAATGGGTCAGACAGCATAGAAAAA
Organism: Stegodyphus dumicola; assembly: GCF_044657685.1. Classification (NCBI taxonomy): domain Eukaryota; kingdom Metazoa; phylum Arthropoda; class Arachnida; order Araneae; family Eresidae; genus Stegodyphus; species Stegodyphus dumicola. Next base: position 188,543,370 of record NC_140776.1, on the reverse strand, counting down.
AGGCTTGCCATTGATGGGTCCAATGCTGATGGCTCGAAGCCAAAATATTTCATGAAAAAATAAACTTAAAAACTGAATGCACATATTCACAAGTTGAATAACCAAATTCAAAAACCGCTATGGTATAAGGCAATTAAAAATTTCAGGTGAAAAAGCTTCTGCTGATAAAGAAACTGCTGAACTATTTGTAGATGAATTCATTGAATTCACTCACAGTGAAACGTTATCTCCAGAACAAATTTGCAATGCTGATGAAATTGGTCTTTTCTTCTGGCAATATATATAACAAAATAACCTTGGCTACATCTACAGAAAAGGCTCCAACTAGTGTCAAAGATTCCGAAGCGAGACTAACAATTTTAGCATGCATGAATGAATTTTTGTTATCGGAAAAAATACATGACCTCGAGAATGTAAAATACATGACCTCGAGAATGTTAAGTTACAGAAATCAAATAGTTACACAAGAATTTCACACAATGGTGACAGTTTGAAAGCAAACTGTGGCGGGTACAGCCGATTTGCCTGTAACATTACAGATAATGTTTCAGAAGCTGCGTGGAAGAATCACGTGACTGACTGGAAATAAGCCAATCAGGAGAAAAGTGCTTGAAAGCTAATCGCAGAAAAAAACATGGCTGAATGCATTTTGGTTGTATAGTGCAGGTAAGTAAGAAAATGTTTACAATTACTGTTTGAAATATTTTTTGTTCATTTTATGCAGATTATTTTCATGCACTTTGCACTGTTATATGTAGTGAGTAAGTATTTTAACGTTTAAGCTTTGTGATTAATTAATATCAGTGTTCGTAATGTCTAATGAGTTGAAAGAGTGCAAAATCTTTATTCCAAATGCAGATCTAATAGTAATATTTTGTCGTTGTGCATCCGATAAATTATGCCTTAAATGGACCGTATTATTATTTATAACTAATTATTAAAAAATTTAATCACTGTTGTGGTATTTAATTGAAATGGTAATGCTGTTGCTGAAAACAAAATTAATCATGTTTGCGTTCGTTTGCAATCATCTGACCAAAGAACGTTTGACATCTTTTTCCCAGCAGGCCTTGCGAGAAAAGTTTATGTAAAAACTCAGAATTCTGAACTTTATGTATAGTATATTTTTTGCTTACTAGGTTTGGTTTATTCTTTTTTTAGAATTACCTGATAAATTTATACTTCCTTTATAATTCAGTCTAATATGTTTATGTAGGAGTGTGTTATGAAGTAAATTTACAAAAACTTGAACAATGCGGTCGAGAATAGTGTTTATTCTTTAGTGTAATAATATTTTTTTTCAGTGGTATTAATTTCTTACGAAAATTTACTAACGTTTATTTTACTAACTAGATGCAACTTAATTATTCCATATATTTTAATAGACCATTATCAGCAGGGGAAAGATGGAAATGACCTAAAATATTTTTCTAAAAATTCGTTCTAGTTATAAACGAAAACTAAAATTTTATACATTATTTACAAAAGTATCATTTCATAATTTTTTATAAATGATAAAATTTAATATAAATTGTATATACAACTACCATTGCATACTTATAAGTTTTTAAACATTTAATGTAGAATTTATGTTGATTTTATTTTGCCCAGTTTTAATACAGTTTTGAAGTATGGTCTTGTTACTAGGATAGCGTGAATCTGCTAATACAAGTTTAATACATTTCGTGACAAATGTTTCTCTTATTCATGTAATATAATATATAAATCATAAAATAAGTTTTCTTAAAAATAAATTATGATTGTTTATTGGAATTTCAAACAATTCTGTATCTGTATGTTAGCATTAAAAGTAAAATAATAATAAATTTTTAATGAAGCATTGATTTTACTATTAACAATGTAAATATATATATACACACACACATGAATAAATGGAAATGTAAGCTACTTTTCCTTACAAAGCCGTCCATGAATATATACTTCTCTTTAGGCTGATAGTCTTTGCATGCTTTGCCATATTCTATCAATCCAAATGATGCAAATATGCAAAAAATTTTACTTTCTTTGAAAGTTAATGCATGAAATGAAATTCAGTGCATTTGTAAACTACATTAGTTCTCTTATAGCTTGGCATTTAATTGCCCAATTATTTACTAGTCCAAATTAATGCAGAATTCAGATATCATTCAAATAAAAGAAAATTTAAAAGGTCTCATTTTTAGATGTATACATGAAGATTTATTTCTTTTAATATTATTTAAAGTTAACCGAATTAATTTCAAATTTAAGTATTCATGCTGTTCAGTAGCATTATTTTGGGAAATCTTAAATAACTGAATGCAATATTTCTTGTTAATAAGAGAAAAGCAATGTTATGAAAGACTAGCAAAGTGGATTTGCATGTTCTAATTACGTAAGGTCCCATGCTCTAGGGGTCATTTTTAAAAATTCTTAATTTAAAAAGAAGTATTTAATGTAAAGCTTCTTAACTTCACACATGTGGAATATTAATTCTATATATTATATCTCATTCTTATTTTATTGATTAATTTCATAGCATTTCGTGTGACACTAGTAGTAATTATTAATTAAATTTTATGCAGGTTCTGATCTCTGTTTTGATTTTGTTATTAATTACATAAGGTTTAAAATTATGTAAGGTACAAACACCTTCTGCATCTATTAATATATGCAGAAGTGAATGAAATTATGCCAGTGAAATTTTTTAAAATTTCCACAAAAACAAATTTCTGTGGAAAATTACAGTTACAAATTCTAAATGCAAACAAAGGAGTGAATTTAAAAGTTATCAAATAAATCAAAGTGTTGGTAATTCTTGCAGTTTTGCAGAAGAATTTTTATACTTTGCAGAATGGGAATATGATGTATGGTTTTGTTAGTATTAATTATTACAACTGAAGTATTGCAACTTAAACATGTAATTTAGCTTAAAATTTATTTGAACTTAATTTTCTAATTTATTTTGATCATGTATATTTCATAAGTCTTAAAAATGAACTTAATTTCTCATCCTACATTTTAACATAATTTTTTTAAAGAAGAAAAAGTCACATTTGTTTTGCTTAGTTGCACATGAAAATACATGCCTATATATAGAGATAGAGAAAGAGGAGTTATGTTTACTTGCAGACTTTTTTCCTCCTTATTACTAATGTTATAGTATGAAAATTAAGGAGGAAATTAAGCAATCAATTTAATTTTGAAGGATGTGATTACAGTAAGATCATTTATTTAGGAGACATGTTTACAAAGAGGGAAAAACCATTCATTTTTTCCAAGCGGTCGAAACGAATTTTTATGAAATGTTATATTGTGTTATTTCTTCATTAATTTTTTTTTTCAGTTTTTATGCAAAGTTTATGAATTAAGTAATAAATTATTTTTACTTCTGTTCCTATAAGTCTAATTATCTTAGATATTTACATGCAGTTTGTTTGTATTATGATTATGTTGTATACTGTATATTATGTAAAATGTAAAGAGTTCAATGAAGAAAATCTTTCTTCTAGAAAGAGCTGTGGCAAGAAATGGGTTGGCAATATTTGCTATAAGCCCAGAAGCAGAAGCACTCATACCCACGGCCAATTTTATAATTTGCCAATTTCAACACTTATACAGACCACAAACCTATTGCCTTCGCTTTTAAACAAAATTTAGACAAAGCCTCTCCCAGATAAGCACAACAGTTGAGTTATATTGCTCAATTTGAAATAAATGTTCACTTTGTCAGTGAAGAAGAAAGTGTTGTTGCAGATGTTTTTCCTAGAATTAATAACATCTCCAATTGATTATGCAACTATTGCAGAATTTTAAGATGATGAAAGTTAACAATTTTAAGAAACAACACGAGGCTGAGAATGGTTCAGATTCCCATTTCAGGCACCGACAAATTGATTTACTAAGATGTCTCCAACAACAGTAACTGCCCATACATCTCCTCAAACTTTCGCAGATATTTTCTTCTATTCCTACCCTATCTCATACAGGAATTAGAAGCACAAGAAAATTATTCATGAAAAGATTCATATGGCCAAATTTCAATAAAGGTTGCCAGTTATGATGCAGGGAATGCAGAGAATGCCAATGCCTTTCTGCAGTATCATAGACGGAACTTTTCTACTATACACTTACATAATTTAAATTACAATATCAAAGATAATACCAAACCATTTCACCCAAAATGCACATATAATACAGTTACAAAATGTCCAACTGTGATAAGATAGCTAACCCGTAATGTGGGTTTAGGTATGCTAGAGGTGGCAAGGGAAAGCAGGATTGTATGATTTGGCAAGAAATCGCCCATTTGGTGACAAAATTGGGGCTGTGCCATAGACGGATAGAGAACATTTTAGAATGAATTCTTATCGGTTTGGCCCAGAATGTTCTCAAAGCCAAAAAGCTATATAAACCCTGCTTGTACATAGAGCAGCAGTATAGTATATCATAGTTCGTCGAGAGTGCATCATCAAGTGTGTCGACCGAGTTGGCAGCTGCACTTTAGTGCTTTGCCTTGAAGCCGTCTTCACCGTTATAGCCTGAAGGCTGTGTTGTTGATTGTGTCAGCGTGTTTGTCATAGTTTTTTGGCGACTATAAATGTGATTTTGTAAGTGTCCTGAGTAATACTGGCTAAATAAATTGTGTTTTGATTCTTCATCAAGTGTTGTCATCAAGCACTCCAAATCCATGGACCTGTACAATGCAACAACACTAAAAGAATGCTTAAAAAATTATTTTTATAGAAGTGAGAAAAAAGTTACTTATTTACAACTCAATCTGTATGTGATGTGTAATCTGTACGATTTCGGTGAAAAAGAATCAAAGAATTGATCAAACATGGCACTGCACACAATCTTGGCACTGAAGTCCTAAAATGAGAGACACACGATGCCTTAAGCCACATTAGGCTCTATAGCTGCAGAAAGAAAAGTCTAAGATTTCACTGAAGACAATGAGAACTGCAGGGTGTGATCTGTTGCAGAGCTAAAATGATGAAATCCCCAAAGCAAGTACACAACACTATCAAAAATTTATGGAGAAGTGCTTGCGGGGATACATGCATACTTGAGAGGTTGATCTGCTAACGTTTTGATAGTCATCAGATGAGCTCAGCTCACATTCTAATAGTTACGTGCCACAATGCACCACAGTGGGCACAAACAAATGCTTACGCATAAATATATATATATATATATATATATATTACGCTACCATCGTATCACAGACTCTTAAGAGACTACTAAAAATATTCTAAAGTAGTCATCAGGATTTGTACACATTTCTGCACACAGAAATTAAGTACTTTTAAGGACCATTAATGAAAAAAATTAAGGACTTATGAGCAAATGGGAACTGAATAAATTCAATTAAAAAAATTATCCATGCCTAAATTTCACTTTTGCAATACCATCCTAAAAATGAAATAGATCACTAAGTAGTATGCATTATTACCAAACATGAATTAACATAATTATTAATAAGTTTGAGAATAAAATTAACTTTATGCAATTTATCAAGTAGCATTAAATATTTTACACTTATAATAGTTGGTCATATTTGAAAGATAAGTGGCATTTACGTTTTACTAACGGTTAGCTTTATCTTGATTTTTTTTATGTCTCATTTTGTCACATACTTGTTCAGTCTAGAGGTTTAGTAAATAAGCAGGTAGATGTTGTGTCAAACTGCATATGTTAAAATGAGAAGTAAGATCATAATCAGCATGATTCATAACATAAGACTATCACCGCTGCTGCTTGTCTAGAGATTAACCTGCTGATTAGAACAAACTTGAAAGGCCTGAGGTACGCAAGGTTGGCAAGTGTTGAAAGTTAGTCAGGCTCTGTTTGATGCAGTTAGTGTCATAGCTTCATGTAGAGTTCCAGGTTTCGTAACCCAGTTAATATACTTTCAATAAGCCATTAAGGCAGCAGAGGTGATAAGATATTTTGTATTATTTTAAGTCTCAGTAGATGCATAGAATATGTTTTACTTGAATTTTTACATTTTATCTTGTAACCACAGTGAGTATTAATGAAAGGCAATAACTCACTTTAATATGTAAGGATAATTTTTAAGGGTAAGCAGTTAGTTATAAATAATTAAATTAGGTAGTTTGATAACCTTAGTCATAATGGATTTACATGGCCACTATTAAATTTTATTTTTTAACAATATTTGTTAAAAAAAAAACTATTAAAATCAAAATCTAATAGCATTTCACAGTTTAAAATACATGTAATTTGAATTTAGGATAATTAAACTTTAAAAGCTACATAACATTTGTCTTAAAACAACAACACTCAAAAAGTATTTATCAGTCATTTTAATTTGAAACCTTCCCAAACATTTTGGCTACCGATTATCCATTTTGGATATCGATTTTATTCTCTTTAAGCATCTTTTCTAACAATTAAAGATTTGTCTCACTATGCAAACCAATGCTCTCGCTAGTTTCTGCGTGCTTTATGTCCTAACTTGCCAACCTCTCCACAATGTACACTGCTCAAAAAAAAAAATGGGACAGTCCTATATCTCCCGTTCTACTGGGCCGATTGACAAAATTCAAATTGCGTTCTTCATGTCTCGAAAGCGCGACTTAGGATATATATTAGATTTATATATAGCACTATTCTAACATAGGTATTTTGACACAAAATCGGACTTTTTCTGAAATAACATACCAATTTTTTTACATATTTCGATTCTATGACTCAAATTACGCCTAAATATGAAATTTTGTAAAATTTGTAGCGAAATTTACGGAGAAATTCACAAATTTATGTTGGCATTTTTTTTTCAGTTTGCGCCAAGAATAGTTCACTTGGCGAACTTCTTAATATATGGCAACCTAGTTTCCTTTCCCGTGAGAGGAAAAAAAGTCACCATCGTTCCTTTTTTCCAAATAATATTCTTTATATTATATTTTTAATTATAACTGTTATTATTTTAAGTAATTTTTTCTTTTTCAGATTTCATTTTAATTGTTTAAGTTGCATGGTTTTTTCGAATAACTGTTTAAAAATTTCTATTTACCTACTCGAACTACGTAAATAAAGGTGCAGCGTTTATTTTTTTTTTCAAATAGTTTTCTTCATATATATTTTTTATCATAGTTATTATTTTATGTAATTTTTAAATTTTTATACTTTTATTTTAATTGTTTGTGTTGCATCGTCTCTTCAGATTAAAATTTTCTATTTATTCCTTCAAACTGAGCATTTTAAATATATTTATTAATATTAATTTTCCAGAATTTGATTTTATTTATTTGAATTGTGTTTCTTTAGGAGGAATACTTTACAACCCAGACTACGATGCGTTTGAAAACTGCATTTATTAAAAGAGAAAATACAGTAAAGCACAGTTAACACGCCTTTGAATGTTCCGTTCAGAAAAGATATATATAAATAGGAGAGATGTATAACCGACATTTTAACTTCGGATGACTTGCATACACTGCTTTAAACAGTTTTATCATTGTGCCCATTGCTTTACACAATTTTATCCTACATTTGGTTTCTTAAATGTTATTCATATTTTAGTCAAATATTTTATTTTTGAACTCGTAAGAATCAAATATCGTAAGATTAAAAAGCTTTAAACTAAAAAAAAAAAAAAATACAAATACTAAATTTTACCCAAACATTTATTTTTTCTTCTCTTTTTCCTCAGGCATTATACTTTATTCTTGCTCTTTTTCTTTAGGCATTCCGCAAGTATATTAAAAAGCATCCAACTTTTCGAAATATCTTGATATTTCTGACAATCATTTTAAATAAAGTTATCGCCTTCCATTTCATAAAGGCCCATAAACGGCCGAGCGGTAAAGTCTCTGAACACTGGTAGTTCACTCCGGGGTTCGAATCCCGGTAAACGGGCTGGTTGCATGGGCGTTTTCGTGGATTTTCTCATGTGTATCGTGTATGCCAACTGGTTTCCCTTAGAAAGTTCTTCACAAAGGCATCCTTCTTTTTAGGCAGATAGCCCTGCTTTGACGTAACATAATAATCCAATTCAATCCATTTCATCAAAATTTGGTCAGAGCCTTTATCAGTCTTTAGAGGCTAAACACTTTGAAGGTATGAGATGAAAAGAAAGACTAGTTTCATCAAGAGGTTTTGGTTTATTTAATTAGGGAAAAGCACACTAAAGCTATCTGCCTAAGGGGAGGGATGCCTTCGTGGAGGACTTTCTAAGGGAATTTGACTTATCTTCTAAGTCCCAGTTCCGACAACAATTCCGTCAAAAATTCCGAATTACTGAAGCTGAAGTAAAAGATTTAGTTTATGTTCACTGTATGTTAATAATGTAATCAGATTGTAATAAAAATAGATTATAGAATTTGTGCTGATGCAACTTTTTGTCTGACTGCACAACATGTAATGGAAGAGAAGGCTTGTAGAGATCTGTTTTTGACATGCCTCTAAAATTAGATGTCATACTCCTTTTGTCTCTTCAATGTCAAAAAAATTTCCTTTGAGAGGCAACTTTAGTTTTTGGAAAGAAAAAAAAAAAATCACAAGAAGACAAATTTGAAGAACATGCAGGACGATTGAGTACACATACTTATTTTCAGAACACAAGCGGTTCTCCGACTGGTTATTGAATAATGAAAAGATGCATTGTCATGCAATGCAAAACATTTGTAATACGTTTTCTGACTGAATAACGTAAGATTAAAAGTCATCTGCTTAATTCAGAGCCATTTACAAGTCAACTACACGGCAATTGCAGAATCGTTTTGATCCTGAGCTTGTAAGACAAACCTAATATCACTGGATTTAAACACTTCTTTAATCTTGCGAGAACATACCTTCTTTAGCTCATATTCCAAGAATATTAAGTGAATACAATTATTGCAAAAGAAATTGAATATTCATTTGCACTACGGCTTGGTAGTTAACTAACGAATTAACAAAACTGAAATTCTGCTTTTTGCGTCTAAGAATACAACAATATTTTTTAAATATTTACAAATAAAATATTAAATTGGAGATTCACTTGGAGCCTCATCAGTTGCCTAGCATTTGAAGATTGTTAAATACTCATTGTTTGTTGCGACGTCTAACCCAGGCTGCATGGTTGGTTTCCATAGTTTTCTATGTTCTCCTTACAAAGGTTCTCTATGAAAGCATCTTAATCAAATAGCTCCCATGTTGTTTCTATGTTCAAATAACCAACTAACTTAGTTTAAGGCGCGATTTCCAAGTGAAGTTACTAGCAAAACTCGAATACTCATTAAAAATCATGTAGCTTGCCAATCGAGAGTAACATGAAAGATACGGCACCAATAATTGAATTGCTGTTACGGTACGCTGTTTCTAAACTTAGATGGTCATTCCTTAATTAAATAGCCCACCAGCGGCCGAGTGGTAAAGACGCTGAACACTGGTAGTTCGGTCTGAGGTTCGAATCCCGCTAACGGGCTGGCTGCATGGGCGTTTTCGTGGATTTCCCCATGTGTAACGTGCATACCAGCCAGTTTCCCTTAGAAAGTCCTCCACGAAAGCATCCCTTCCTTAGGCAGATAGCCCTCGTGTGCTTTGCCATAATTAAATAAGCCATCCAATCCAATTCAATCCTTAATTAAATATAATTGATTTGTAACTTCTACTAGAGTTGACGGTAAAAACTGAAGTGTAAATAAATAATATCGTGTGCAATCTTGATTAATATAAAATTAAAAATATTTGCATTCAGAGAGAAAGGTTTTTGAAATATTTGCAGTTACTTTATAAGAAGGATTTATTAATAATTGTAATAATTACTTATTATACTACTGATGATCAGGATTCAGTTCTTGACAATTACATTCTAAATTAGAATTTTAAGGATTGTCCACAGAACCTGCTGACTTATCCAGCCATTAAGTAGCTGCAGATCATTTCTACATAACCATTGAACTTCCATTAATTCAGTCTCTAGAGGGTTGTATGTTTATATCATAATTTGACTTTTATAAAATGATTATTCTAAATCTTATATTTCTATAAAAATACACTGTGATTTAAAAATATGGATGATAGTATCAGCCGCTCTTTCAGCCACTTCATAAGCAACAGTTTGTTTAGAAATAAATTATGCAGTTAATGTCATAAAATATTATCATAAAATTCAAATAAACATCAAATGAAAATTCTCAGTTTTAGACAATTCGAATAAGTTAAAGTAAAGTAGCAGACGATAAAACGCCGAAGGTGAAAATTTACTCTTACAAAAATTTACTCTTATTTTTTTTAAAAAAAGGAAGAAAGAGAGAAATTAAAAAAATAGTTAAAAATTTGAATAATATCATCTATAATTTAAAAAAAAACTTTTCATATAGTATTAATAAATATTTATTATGCATCTTTAAGAGAAACAATATCGTATTATTAATTCTCCGTAAAATTTTACTTGAAATTTAAGGTTAAAAATAGCTGTGGCAATACAGTGTAACAATAATCCATAAACCACATTTGGCGTTATTATCGCTCAAAAAAAAGATGCCAAATTTCAAAACGCGAAAATATGTAAATTCGTGTATATCTTAGAAAATTTTGAATAAAAAAGTCTAATTTTTTGCAGATATGCTTAAAAATACACCTACTTTAAGATGATGGTAAAAATTTTATAGGTTATAATTCAAAGAAATTTTAAAAATAAAACACAAAAAATGGGTAAATTTTATTTGGAATGAACCTAAGTTTTGAAATGTGAAAGGAAAAATAAAAAAAATTTAATAAAAAAAGAGATATTAATACATAATTGCCAAATTCAATTAACATTGAGGAGCTAAAATTTTGAGTGCTAATATTTTAAAAACTACTCGTACGATTTTTACAAAACTTGGTACTCTGGCATAATTTGAGTCGTAGAATCGAAATATGTAAAAAAATTGGTATGTTATTTCAGAAAAAGTCCGATTTTGTGTCAAAATACCTATGTTAGAATAGAGCTATATATAAATCTAATATATATCCTAAGTCGCGCTTTCGAGACATGAAAAACGCAGTTTGAATTTTGTCAATCGGCCCAGTAGAACGGGAGATATTGTCCCCCCCCCTTTTTTTTTTTTTTTTTTTTTTTTTTTTTTTTTGAGAGCAGTGTACCTATGAGGGTTTACTTGATCTGGTAAAAGTTAAATAGTTCGAAACCTCCGACAGATGTGAAGTATATTATCGCTATGTCTGAAAGTATTTACAATATCATACAAAAGTTTAAATAAGCTTCTTATTTAAAAAGAACTTTGAACATGAAGCCATTTTCTGATGCTAACAAAATCAATAACAGCTAATGGTGATGAAATTAAAGAAGAAGAGTCTAATTCAAACCAAAAATGTGGACTAGTGGTCAAAGATTATACAATTTAATTTGATTCAGTAACTCACTAAGTAATTATTACGTAACGTGAATTAACATAATTATTAATAAGTTTGAGAATAAAATAAACTTCATGCAATTTATCAAGTAGTATTAAATATTTTACACTTATAATAGGTGGTCATATTTGAAAAATAAGTGGCATTTACGTTTTACAAACAGTTAGCCTTATCTTAATTTTTTTTATGTCTCATTTTGTCACATACTAGGTCTATCATATGAGGAAATAGAAGTGGGAAATTATAATAAAGGCTCAAATCATAAACTATTGGGTAATTTACATAATAATAACTGCACATATCTTTGAAGAATATTTTTTTATATATATTCAGTTTCTTTCTTCAAGAAGTTTCCTTTTCATTTTAGAATTTTTGGATTTAATTAAGGATTTCCGTTATTCTAAAAAACACTAAATGCATTTAGAATTTATACAAATGGTGGCTAATTTTATTTCTTTAGTAATATGAACATTCAAAAGAAATATGAAATATATATGGTAAAGGCCGGTTACAGAGCTGATGTGCCAGAATTTTTAGAATTTAGTGACACACCGAACAACAAAATCTAGAAATGGCAAAACTTTTAGAATTTAGAGCAGACACTGGAAGCAGAACTTAGAAGGGGACTAGGCAGCAGAATTTCGGATCCACAGAGATTGCATCAGGTGGGAAAAAAAGGTGTACCAGCTCTGTGTATGATGCATTAAGACATACTAGATTAATCTTTTAAATTGAAAGTTTTCAACCTATTTATTAATAAAAACATCCCTATCTATAATGCCTGCACATGTGATAAGATTAGAAGCGTTTTTGATATATTCCATGCTTGTGTCTAGTGAATAGTAGAGAAAATAAAGGAAAGATAAACATGTTAAGATTCTAGTATCAGAAGTAAAACATTCAAATATTATATTTTCATTGTTCTTCCTGACGTTCTCCAAAAAGTAAGAAATTCATTGCAAACTTTCTGTAAAATAAATCCATTATGTGTTGATACCATGGAGACATTTTTCATTTTGTCACATATTTCTCGAATCTTCTAGAATCATGGCTCTATAAATCTTGCCAAGCTGCAATCCTTTAAAAAAAATTTCCCTACCAATTTTGTAACAGCAAAAGGCCAGAAGCAGTTTGGAAAAAAAAGGGGGGGAAGTGTAAAATTAATTTTATAGAGAAAAACTGATGCATATTCTAAGAATTCTATATACTCCGGGACAATTACATGGAAAAAGCTCTTACTATGAAAAAATTAAAAAGACATTTTTAATTAATTACATAGATAATTTTCTTTTGCTAAGAGCTGTTTCATAAATTGTGCTTTATAGTATTATACCTTATTTATTTTTCAGATTCAAAATATTGTATAATAAGTTGCCAAAATAAAACTTTATAATATAACAGCAAAAAATAATAATGTTTTATTTTAATTGTTGTATCATAAATTATAATAAGACGTTTAGCTTAAGAGAGCTTCTCCTGACGCATGCGCCGTTCGCGTTTATCCGCGCGGTGATGATGACGTAACTGTTTATTACGTATGTATGTATATGTATACCCTTCTTACTTACTTCTTCGCCCTTTTTCTCTGCTGTAAGCAACTATGTTTAAGTTAATCTCTGTCATTAAAAATGTTCATTGATATTACAATCTATTTAGGCCCATTAATTTCTTCAATGGTTCTGGGCCCAGGAACGTCTCAACTGTGCCTAATTAGCACAATACTTATTTTAAAATGAACATTTTGAAGTTTTTGAGCATTGAACTCTTAAGCCTAATTCAGTGCAAGAACTGTTACGTCTAATCAACGGTACGAACTGATCAGCGTTCAGTTAAGCCTATTTTTATAGCGCTCAATCTTGTTTTTTTTGGGGGGGGGGCTGTGAGAGACTGTATTACAACATTATGTCGCATTTGACTACTATAGAAAAGCTCAGAAAAGATAATTTTGACAGTTGGAAATTACAAATAGAAGCAGTATTGATTAAAAACGACCATTGGGATTATGTAATCAGTAAAGAGCTAGAACCTGCTGAAGGAACCGAGGAAGAAAAGAAATGGCTCCAAGCTGATCAAAAAGCTTGCGCAGATATAATTCTTGCTATTAATCTTAGTGAACTGTGTCATATAAAGCATTGTGTGACATCAAATGCTGTGTGGAATAAACTCAAATCCGTATATGAATCGAAAGGACCTGCGAAGAAGGCTACATTATTAAAACAGCTTTTATTTAGAAAAATGGTGGAAAGCGAAACGATGTCTGAACATTTGAATTATTTCTTCGAATAAGTTGATAAGCTTAAACAAATGGAAATTGACATAGCTGATGATTTATTATCGATTCTTCTGCTCTATAGTATTCCAGAAAATTTTGAAAATTTTAGATGCGCCATCGAATCAAGAGATCAGTTACCTAGTCCCTAATCTTTGAAAATCAAAATGTTAGAAGAATGGAAAGCAAGAAAAGGGAAAATGTCTCAAGATTCACAGAATGCATACTATACTGATTATAAAAGACGAAATCAAGAACAGAAGAAAAATGAAAAATGGAAGGTAAATTCAAACAAAAATTTTCCTGCTGAAAGAAATTTTCGAAACTTGAAGTGTAATTACTGCTCGAAAATTGGGCACAAGGCATCTGAATGCAGAAAGAAAATATGTGCAATCAAATAAGGGAAATCAAGGTTCTATGATGGCTTCTAATTATGAAGGAGCAGATTAGTTTAGCTGTAAACAATGCTTATCAGAGGACCTCCTCATGGTGCTTAGATAGTGGCTGTACATCTCACATGTGCAATGACAGAAGGTTATTTTCAGAATTTCACCCTCCAACGAATTCAACCATAAAGTTAGCAGTTGACAAAACAGCAAAAATTACAAGAATTGGAACTGTCCTTATAACAGTACCTAACGGAAATAAGACAATTAAACTTAAGCTCAAAAATGTGTTATGTGTTCCGGAATCAAAATGTAATTTGCTGTCAACATCTAAAGCTACTGCAAATAATCGTTCAGTGATTTTTACAGAACGACATGCTAGAATAATAGAACCAAATGGATCTATACTATTGCAGGCTATTCGTCATGGTGAGTTATTTTTTGGCATCAAGCCAACTGTATCTCACTTCAAAGTATTCGGACAGAAATGTTTTGTACTTAATAAAAGATATATTTTATTCTGATACATATTCATTCTGATTCCGTACATATTTATTCTGATGCTCTCTCGGCCCTACAAGGCTTGGCAAATCCGGAACCAAGTAATAGACTTCTTTTGGATATAAAAACATTTATAACAAAATAAGAGAGAAAAATGCTATATATTTTCATTGGGTTAAGGCACATATTGGTGTTATCGGGAATGAAAGGGCGGATATGCTAGCTAAAGAGGCTGCCCTGGGAGAGGGTGATATTTATGAGGCTATTAATGATTCCAGAAGAATTACCTTGAGAAAAATGAAAGCAAGTATAATTGAAAAATGGGCTCATGAATGGAATGGTTCAAATAAAAATAAGGGTTACTTGAGGATTTTTACCATAAAAAGAAAAATGGATCTATTTAATAATATAGATACTATTCAAGTTATCACGAATCATGGTAGATTTCCGGCCTATTTAAAACGATTTAATCTCCAGGGCAATGATCAATGCTTGGCTTGTGGGAAGTACGGAAATGCAGCTCATTTTATGGAAGAATGTAAACTGACCGAGAGTGTGAGGACGAGATTTGGAAAAATAAATGAACAAAATGTAATTGAAAAAAGAAAATTCTTGAATAGCTATGCAACAGAAATTATGAGGATTGTGAATGAAAATATAAGACTATCATAGGAATAGGACTTTAAATATTTTAATCTTTTATTTATTTATTTATTTTATTATTATTATTATTTTGTTGTTTTTCTGCGTCGGGTTTGCTGCGTTAACCATGAGGCCGATTACTGTCGGCCAGGAGGGTTGCAGCATACTCGTAAACTAAACTAAACTTAATAAAAGGTCTAAAGGGAAATTCGATCCTCGATCAGAAGAACATATATTTGTAGGATACTCAAATGAATCGAAAGCATACAGGCTGTGGAATAAAAATTCCAGAAAAATCGTTATAAGCCGAGATGTTAGATTCATTGATGAATTTGAAAACTGTACTAATTATGATAAAGATTTTGAAGTTTTATTTCTCGAAAATATTCCTGATAAAAAGAAGGAAGAACCTCTGAATGTAAAGCAAATATCGGCTGATGAAATAACAAAAAACCCCTCAAATATGGCAGAAGCATCTGCTGAATCATCTGATAATGAAGATTCTGATTCCGAAGCATTACCTGAAATGCAGATTAAAAGGGGGCCAGGTTGTCCAAAGAAAGTCAAGACTGAGAAGCCAGGAAGACCAAAAAAGGAGTACCACAATATAAACATAGAAAAGGAAGAAGCACAAATTGCTGAAGAAGATACAAATCCGACATTAGAAGAAGCATTAAATGGAAGTTATGCTGAAGAATGGCATAAGGCTATGCAAAGTGAGTATGAAGCACTTGTTAAAAATGGTGCATGGAAATTAGTAAAGCGACCACAGAACAAAAAGGTAATAGGATGTCGCTGGGTTCTTAGAACGAAATATAATGCAGATGGAACAGTTCAAAAGAGAAAAGCTCGATTGGTTGCTAGAGGATTTGCACAGGAACCTGGAATTGATTTTAATGAAACCTTTGCTCCAGTAGCCAGAGCAAGTTCTATAAGAACTGTGATTGCATACAGTGCTGAACAAGACCTTATGTTATATCAAGTAGATTTTGTTATGGCTTATGTTAACGGAGATTTAAAAGAAGAAATTTTCATGGAACAAGCTAAAAATTTTGAAGACCAAAATAATCCTGAATATGTTTATGCTTTGAAAAAGTCTCTTTATGGTTTGAAACAAAGTGGACGACAGTGGTATGAAAATTTAGACCAAACACTCAAAAACTTTGGATTACAATCAGATAAGTGTGTATACAGGATGAAAACATCTCAAGGTGAGTTAATTCTAATTTTATATGTGGATGACTTAATAATAGCAACAAATAGCTGTGATTTATATGCTGAACTTTAAAGTTATCTTTCTAAAGAATTTCATGTTAAAGATTTAGGCAAACTTTATTATTGTCTTGGAATAGAATTTAATCAAGATGCAAATAATAATTCTATTAGTTTATCTCAGCAGAACTATGTTGATAATATTCTACGAAGGTTTAATATGCAAGATGCAAAACCAGTAGCAACTCCTTTAAATCCTAGTGTAAAATTAAGTAAAAAATGTGTCCTTCTGAAACTGAAAAGGAAGAAATGAACAATGCACCTTATCGACATCTAACTGTTTCGCTTACGTATCTTTCTGTGTTTACTAGGCTGGATATTACATATGCCGTCAGTCACCTGAGCCAATTTAATAACAATCCTGGAAAATTACACTGGTTGGCTGCAATGCGCGTTCTTCGATACTTAAAAGGAACTAAAAATTATCGTTTAAAATTTTGAAAGACTGGAAAAGCACTTATTGGATATACCGATGCCGGCTGGGCGTCTGATGTTAATACTAGAAAATCAGTATACAGGTTACCTATTCACCTTTGCTGGAAATCCAATAACATGGGAATCACGAAAGCAACAAACTGTTGCATTATCAAGTACTGAAGCAGAGTACATCAGTCTTTCAGAAAATGCCAAAGAAGCAGTTTATTTACGTCGTTTTCTTAAAGAATTAAATTTTACTGCTGATCATCCAACCATTATATATTGTGATAATCAAGGTGCACAGAAGCTTATGAAAAATGCTGTTTATCACTCGTGCACTAAACACATAGATATTAGACATCATTTCATTCATGAAATTTATGAAAGAAATGAAATAGACGTTAAATATGTGCCAACAGAGAATATGCCTGCTGATGTACTGACAAAAACATTAACTGCTTCGAAACATTCTAAGTGCTGTAAATTAATTGGAATAACTGTAAATGATTAATGTTTATTTTTTTTTCAGCTGCCAAACGTGGAAAGGGGGATTGTTGTATCATAAATTATAATACGACCTCCTGTCGCATGCCAGGTACGCGTTTATCCGCGCGATTGCTACTGGATGATGACGTAACTGTTTATTACGTATGTATGTATATGTATACCCTTCTTACTTCTTCACCCTTTTTCTCTGCTGTACGCAACTATGTTTAAGTTAGTCTCTGTCATTAAAAATGTTCATTGATATTACAATCTATTTAGGCCCATTTATTTCTTCATTAATCTTATTTTTTAAATATAATTTCAATATATTACCATTATTTTAATGAAATTTATCAATGTTACGATGTTTTAAAAAAAATCGTGGAAAAATTCTCAGATCTCGGATCTAAAATTTTTCTATAGAAACTAATCTTAAAATCCCCAAAATGTTGATACGTTGTGAAATTTAGGACTGTTTAATAAAATAATTCACATCCTCAAAATGAGAAGTTGTTTAAGAGCTCTTTATTAGAAAAAAATAATTTTAAAATGCTTATGTTTCACTTCTTGCTTAGAAATTCGAGTATCCCATCATTTCTATTAGAAATAGAAACAAATTATAAACCATGAACCCATTCAAAAGAAAACCATATATGTCAGTGAATCGCCAAAAGTATTCCTCCAAAATGCTAATTCACACTCAAAATGGCAGTCGTAAAAACAAACAGAAATTTCAGATGATTCAAATTAAGGACCTTCTACAGATTTTAGACAAAATTAAGGACTTTTAAGGACCAAAAACCGATTCCAAAAAATCTAAGGACTCTTAAGGACCGTACGAACCCTGCGATTTGTATTATGTGCAAAATTGATAATGCAAAACCTTTGGCAGTTGGGTTTAGAATTTGACGACGACATTCCAACTGATTGTAAGCAGATGTGGTCCGAGTGGAGCGGTGAAATTGAAAATTTCGAAATTTGAAAGGACCGTACGAACCCTGATTCATTTATTAACTTAAGTAAAACATCACTCATGTACATAACATGTTATTCTTCTTTAAAATAAGCCTATATTAACTTAAGTAAAACATCACTCATGTATATAACATGTTATTCTTCTTTAAAATAAGCCTAACTTAACTACAGAAACATACATTCCTAATTCTATAAATTGTTTTGTTGCCACTTCTAAGAAACTAAACTAACAATAATTAGTGGCCAAATGACATTAAATAAAAAATTAAAGGAAAGTAAGTAATATTAAATTGAAGCACATATAAAATAAAAACTACTTTCATTTTAAATCTAACAAATGCAGCTTGCATTACAAATTTGCCACATGCTTAGGAAGAAAGAACTGCTAAATCTTGCAGCTGCCGAAGGATTAATAAACAGGCTTACTTTAAATCTGAATTTGTGCTTAGATGGTCGAAGGACACAATAAGTCATATGAATATTCTTTTGTCTTTACAGTTCCAAGAACTGGAACTGTGTTGTATTTTATATGTGTTGGGTACGTGCTCAGTGATGATTACAAGATGCACACAAAACATCTTTTATTCTACATTGCTCATCTACTATACAGTTACAGTTACATATATAACATCTCCCCTTTTTTATAAAAAATAATAATAGTAGTAAAATTAAACATATTCTTTTAAATAATAAGGTTTCTTAACAGTCCTACCAGATCGAGTGACGTAGTTATGTCCATTTGAAAAATTTGATGATACTATACCTCGTTCACTATTTGGTGACACAACACTTCTGTTAGATTTTGAAGGACTTACAGGCACATCTAAATTTGTAGTGCTCCTACTATTTTCATGTATCTCGGGTTCATCTATAACTTCATTCTCATAGTTGTTTTGTATTGAAAACTCTTCCTGATTAGTTCCTTTAAGAAGGTCTCTTCTGTTCCTTTCTACAATTCTTCCATCTGTTCTTATAATCCTATATGAACGTGGTCTTTCTGCTTCTTCTATAATTTTCCCTCTTTCATTTAGTTTTTTCCTTTTCTCTTTTATGTAAACATGATCTCCTGTTTTCAGTGGTTTTAATGGTCTTGCATTCCTATCATAATAACTTTTTTGTAAGGTTTGTCTCTTCAGTAAATGTTGCTTATGGTCTTCATATCATTTAGCTTGGACAAAATTCTCTTTTATAGGCATCAATCCATTTACTTTTCTTCCAAACATCAATTCTGAAGGTGACTTAATTTCATCTGAAATAGGAGAGTTACGATATTCCAGTAAAACTAAATATGGATCCTTGTTGTCAACTAAAGCTTTTTCTAACATTCGCTTGACAGTTTGAATATGTCTTTCAACCATTCCATTAGACTGTGGGTATTTTGGATTTAAAGTTCTGGTTTCAAAATTCCATCTTCTTGCAAAATCTTTATATTTCCTGCAATTATATTGTGGACCAATATCCGAATACACTATTTTTGGAATACCATGTCTTGCAAAAATTGATTTCAATTGCTTTATCACTGCTACACTTGACAAATCTTCCAAATGTCCAATTTCAACATATTTGCTAAAATAATCTATAACTATTAGATAATCCCTTCCTTGAAAGTAAAAGAGGTCTGTTCCCAATACTTCCCATGGACCATTAGGTATTTCTTTAGATATCATTGGTTCTTTAGTATTAGCTTTTTGTAAACTTAAACATGTTTGACAATTCAGTACCAAATCTTCAATTTCTTTGGACATTCCTGGCCAATATAATATTTCTCTTGCTTTGATCTTGCATTTTACTACTCCTAAATGACCATAATGAATTCTGCTTAACATATCTTTTCGTAAACTTCTTGGTACAACAACACAGGAATTTTTAAATATTAATCCATTTGCTTCTGATAGTTCTTTTCTGAATTTAAAATATGGTTTTGCCAGTTCTGGAACCATACGTTTTTCATCTGGCCATCCAGTTTTAATTAATTTTTTTAAAACTTGTAGTTCTTCATCTTTTTCTGTTTCCAGTTGAAAAATTTTCATTTTACCATTAGACATTGGTATACATTCTACAACTAATCCAACATGAGCTTCTATTTCTCCTTCAAAGAAATCAGATCCTTTATCAGTGAATGATCTTGATAATGCATTCGCTATAAAAAATTCTTTTCCTGGTTTATATTTTATCTCAAACTGATATGGCTGTAATCTTATACGCATTCTTTGTAGTCTTACAGGACATTTATTTAATGGCTTTTTGAAAACTGATTCCAGTGGTTTATGATCACTTTCCACAGTAATATTTTTTCCAAATATATACTGGTGAAATTTCTCGCACGCAAATACAATAGCTCAAGTTTCCTTTTCAATTTGAGCATAATTCTTCTGTGTATCTGTTAATGCCTTAGATGCATATGCCACTGGTAAATTATTCTGCAGTAAGACTGCTCCTAGTCCTTCTTGAGATGCATCTACAGATAAAACTACTGGCATGTTTATATCATAATACTGTAAAACTGGTTTATTTACCAAGACATCTTTTAGTCTTCTAAATGCTTTTTCATGTGTTGCATTCCAGTTCCAGATAACTTGTTTTTTCAACAAATCTCTTAAACATGATGTCAATTCTGATACATTAGGTATAAATCTAGAAACATATGTAATCATTCCTAGGAAAGTTTCTAATTCTTTCACATTTTTTGGTGGTTTTATATCTAGAATAGCCTTAATTTTGTCTTCATCTGGTTTTAAACCATCTTTAGAAAATATATGTCCCATATATTTCACTTCATTCAGCCCAAATTTACATTTATTTAAATTAAATTTAACATTCTTTTCTCTGGCTCTGTCCAACAACTTCTTTAATCTTGAATCATGTTCTTTTTTATCTTTACCCCAAACTAATAAGTCATCTATATATATTTGAACTCCTTCTAAATCACTAAAAATTTCAGAAAAACTTCTGTGGAAAACTTCTGGTGATGAACTCAGTCCATATGGCAACCTTAAAAAACAATATCTACCAAACGGAGTGTTAAATGTAGTAAATTCACAACTTGAATCTGACAGTTTAATTTGCCAAAATGCTTTGTTTGCATCTAAAATACTAAAGACCTTTGCATTTGTCATTTGAGATGAAATTTCTTCAAAGGTTGGTATGTGATAATGTTCTCTCAGTATATTTTGGTTAAGGTGCTGAGGATCTAAACACACTCTTAAATTTCCATCCTTTTTCCTTACTACCACTAATGAATTCACGAATTCTGTTGGTTGGTTAACTTTCTTTATAATACCATCTTTTTCCATTCTTGCTAATTCCTTTTTTAATGGATTTAATAAGCTAAGTGGAATTTTCCTACAGGGTTCTATTTTACCAACAGCTCCTGGTTTTAATTTAATATGATATGTATATCCAGTTAAATTCCCAGTTCCTTTAAACAAATCTTGATATCCTTTTAAAAGTTCTGGTAACTTTTCATTAGAATCAGGATTTACTGTACAAATCCTTTGTATTAGGTTTAATTTTTGCAATGTAGGTAAACCTAAAATAGCTGGAACAGTTTTATCACATGCTACAACTTGAAATTCTATTTCATCCTTGTCATCTTT
The DNA here is from genome assembly GCF_044657685.1 of Stegodyphus dumicola. Classification (NCBI taxonomy): domain Eukaryota; kingdom Metazoa; phylum Arthropoda; class Arachnida; order Araneae; family Eresidae; genus Stegodyphus; species Stegodyphus dumicola. Next base: position 188,521,480 of record NC_140776.1, on the reverse strand, counting down.
CGATGTTTCACATAATAATTTACATTTTCCAACTACATCAATTGTAGTACCATTGTAATTATTTAAAGTGACTTTTGATTTAGTCAAACATTTCTCTCTTAAATTTAATTGTTTAAATTTAGGCAATGGTAGCACATTACACTGAGCTCCAGTATCCAACTTAACAAATAAATATTTAGATATGTTTACTTTTAGTTTTTCAAACCATTCGGTTTTATTTTTAGAAAATGGATTTATATCTTCTACTGACCCTAAAATATATTCATTACCATTATTATGTAACTCATGCTCTAAATTATTCTGTACAACATTAACATTTTTATAAGTGCACATTTTAGAAAAGTGATTTTTCTTTTTACAGTACAAGCAAATCTTATTATAAGCAGGACAGCTGTATAACTTATGAAAAGTTCCACATTTTCTACATGGTTTTGGATTATTGTACTTATTTCCTTGATAGTTTGAAGAAGATTTAGTACTTTGTTGCTTTTGTTTTACATGATAGTCTTTCTTACAAGGCTGACTTTTTTCCTCTGAAGGTCGAAATTTATTACGTTTGATAACTTCTATTTTATTTTCTTCAGTTAAAGTTTTCAGCTGAAGTTCTGCTAATTCAGAAGCTTTACACATTTTAATACATTTCTCCAATGTTAACTGATCTTCCCTTAATAATCTATCTTTGAGATTTTTATTTAGAATTCCACTTACTATTCTATCCCTTATTAAACTATCTTTTAATTCTGCAAATCCACAGTTGCTACTTAATTTCTTTAAATTCGTCAAAGGATTCACCTACATGTTGTGTTCACAGAAAAATATATGTCTATCAACACTTTCCTTTGCGAAAGCTTCAATTACTTTGTCAACATCCTTCTTATCTTCTTCACTTAAATTAAAAGTATTAAATTTTTCAAGTGCTTCTTCACCAATTATATGCAATAAAATAGCTACTTTAATTTCAGGTGATTTAGTTCCACCAGACGCTAACATATAAATTTGGAATTTTTGTTTCCATTTCTTCCAATTTTCGAAACTTAGATTACTTGGTGGCTTTAATCCATCCATATTTAATTTAGGACTTTAAATAGTTTATATATACATATTTTTAGCCACTTCCAATAAAAATAAACAACTCACTTACCAGCTGATTTCACAGTAAACAACTTCCCATGATGTTTTTGTTTAGAACATCTTTATGGAGGCTGCATGGTTCTTCAAAAAAGATTTTCTTTTTTAATCAAGGACCAGCTGCCCCATGTGTTGTATTTTATATGTGTTGGGTGCCATGTGTTGTATTTTATATGTGTTGGGTACCTGCTCAGTGAGGATTACAAGATGTACACAAACATCTTTTATTCTACATTGCTCATCTACCATACAGTTACAGTTACATATATAACAACAACTGGACATACAAGATGAACTGCATAGTTTCAAAATTATCCCCATTATATAATTTTAACATAATGGAAATAACTCTTACAAAATGATGCAACTTTAATATTTCTGTTGATTATCGGTTCTTTCTTTTCATTTTGCAATCTGAATGTTGGTTACTGTATTAAAATGCTTAACTGTTTAACATATTTTATTTTACCTTTTTAGTTTTTACAAACAGTACATTCAAAAATTTATCTGCATTATTTTTATAGATAGCATTTACAATTTTTATTTTTGTCCCTTCTAATTATCATATCACAACTGCCAATCTCCAAATATAAAAAAACCAGGAGTTTCCGAGAAGTCTCCATGGTGTCCAGCAATGCCATTGCAAAGAAACACCATGCTAATTTAAATTCACTTCATATTGCCTGATTCAGGCTATTGAACTATTTATATGCTTCTGATGTAAAAAATGTAAAAAAATGTAATGTAAAAAAGAACAAAATTAAATGAAAATATTAAGAAAATAAACATTGGTTGAATCTCAATAAAAAGTTGCCAGCCGTAGATTCTAGATTAAACAAAATTTTGTATGAAAAATTAAGCTGAACATCTTTAGGATGAGGGAATGGAATTTCATCTGTTTTGAGCTTAGGAACTGTTGAGCATGTCTTTAATACAAAAGTTCATTTAAGAATTGTTTATATGTTCCTGGAGATTAACCGATCGATATTGCATCTTGGATCAGGGCACCCTCATTAGAAGAGAACGTGTCGATCTAAAAATCTGTTTTGAGGAAACAAGGGCTAAAAATTAAAAGCGAAGACAATTAGCAGCTATGTCATATACATTCTTACTTTGAATATTAAGTTTAGAAATGTACGTTAAGATTTGTCGGAATTCACATGACTTATGATAGATATAATTACTCCACTAGTCAGAAGAAAAGAAATATATATTTAATGTCAAACTTTCTTGTTTAAATACATTACATTTTAAAGTGCAGAGTTAAAAATTCAAATGCAAGAATTTAACACAAAATGTTATTGCATTACAGTTTTTAAATAATAAGCAACAGCTTAAGCCAAATTCCTGCCCATTTGTAAACAAAAACTTGGAAAATACACCACTTATGTGACCAACAAACAAATCAGTTAATATGATCAAATTGTTATAAGGTAATATTGCCAAATAAAAAATAAATTCACTAAATAAACAAATTAAAAATTGCCAAGCAAAAAAATATCACAGCATAACAACTTGGCTTCAATTTCAGTCGACCATTATAAAAACTCGGGAAAAAAGCAACCTTAGTTTAACACATTTTGAATTAATCCATCCATTTTGAGGGCAATCAGGCATTAAGTCTTTCTTCATCAGGAGCAAAACACATTCTGCAGATTTTTTTAGGAATAAAAATTCCTGAAAATATCTAGGACAAGGTAAAGTTACCTTTTCGCTTAATTTAAAATTTTAGATCGACACGTTCTCTTCTAATGAGGGTGCCCTGATCCAAGATGCAATATCGATCGGTTAATCTCCAGGAACATATAAACAATTCTTAAATGAACTTTTGTATTAAAGACATGCTCAACAGTTCCTAAGCTAACTAAAGTGCAATGAAATTATTTAAATGTTTCTTGATATTCTGATATGAAATTAGTTAAATTTCATCGCTAATCTGAAAAATATTTTTCTCATTATTTAATGTTATCATTTGGTTAATACTAATGAAACAACCATGGACAAACATTATCACACTAGCGCCTACAGTAACATGACATTTACTGTAGAACATTTATTTTAGGCATCATAGACCAAGAAGAAATTGCAGCATTTCAGATGCTCACTTATCATCAAATCGTTTTTCCTACAGAACTGCAGTAGTCCCAGAATACAATTGCAATATAGTGTTAAGAAATGTACAAGCGCGGTGAGATAGCTTCCCCACAAAGCAGTTTTAGGGTTGCCGTAAAATGCCAAGGGAAGTGTAGGGTTGCCACATTTGGCAAGAAATCACCCATTTGGCGAAATTTGGCCACAAAATTGACAATATACCATGGACGGTTGGAGAACCCTCTGGAAAGAATTCTTACCGGTTTACTCCAGAATGTTCCCGAACACAAGCCGAAAGCTATATAAACCCTGCTCGTCCGCAGTCAGTCAGTGTGTGTGTCTCTCATCGAGAGAAAGTGTGTCTCTCATCGAGAGTGTGTGAGCCTCGTCTAGCGAGTCAATCCCTGCAGAGTCGATCGAGTTGACAGCCGGGCAGCGAGTGCCGAGTGTGTCATCAAGTCCACTGAAGGAGTCTGTTAGTGTATCGCAGTTAGTGCATCGTCGAGAGAGCATGTTGAGCTCGGGAAAGACTGAACCGAAGAGTGTGCTCGTGTGTCGGCGAGTGCATTGCAAGTTGCAGCATGGAGAGTCTCGAGAGTACGTGGAGTTCCAAGAACGACCAAGCAGAGCCGGGAACTGTACTCCGGAAAGCAGAGTCGGGTGCTTTGCATGAAGCTGTCTTCACTGTCATAGCCTGATAACCTGAAGGCTGTGTCGCTGATTGTTCCAGCGTGTTTATAGTAGATCTTCGACGACTGTAAAAGTGTTTTAGGGCGGTCCTGATTAATATTGATAAATAAAGTGTGTTTCGATACTTCATCCAGTGTCGTCATTATTCACTCCAAATCTACAAACCCGTACGAACGTGAAGTAAGAAAATAACGCAACAGCTAGTGTCAAAAGAATAGGAAAAATGCAACAATATTAAAAATGCCACCCAAAAGTCAAATTTAGCATCACGTAAAGCAAAACAACTATTTTTAGCATGCACAAATTCATAAATTCGATTCTTAAAAAAAGACTTTTATTGAGGGTTTAAGAAAAAATGTTCTACTGTTTATGCAGTTAGGAAGCATCTTGTGTCAAATCAGTCATAATCCCTTCTCAGCATGACGGACAAAATCAATTTATTAACAAAGGAATTCTGGAATGCTAGTTATGAAAAATTCCTTATTAACCCGATTTCAAATTAACTGGGCCTCATCTAAAAATAGTTTGTTATTGAGAAAAGATGGGAAAATTACTATCCCAAATGGTTATCATATAAAAGAAGGCTGTTCATGAAAAGTACAAAAACGAAAAGTTAAAAGTATTAATTTTACCCCTTGACGATGAGGGCACACTCGGCATCTGGACCGGACCTCGGAAGATCCTTTTTGAGGACCTAAATAAAAGAATATAATATTATTATTTGTTCAAACATAAGAGTTTGTAAAAAATACTGTTCAGCAATTATAAAAACTACAATATGAATTATAATAACATTAATACATACTATTTTCTTACATAAATATTCAATGGATCAAGAAAATTTTTAGCGTCCTAGAAGTTAGAGATTAATTTATTAGCCCAAATGGGTCAATAGTCTTGAAATGCAATTTTGCATTGCTTTACTTTAACATGTTCACAAGGCCATTCGGAAAAATATAAGATAATTATGTTTTAATCCTTTAACGGTTTGACCCGGATTTTTTCGTTCTTTTATGCAAGCTCCTTAACGGTTTGTCCCATAATATTGTCATTTTAAATATCTCCTTGAAAACGGACTGACCCGTGATTTTGTTAGACTTAAAAGAAGCGTCAAAAACGGATAGCCCGTAATTTTGTCTCACTTTCACCCCCAAGTGCCTAAGGGGACAAGAGGATCCAATCCTGATGACAATAGTTAATGAATGACCCTCAATAGCGCGGGAAGTTTTACGATCAAGAACTCTTCTTGATGTTTTACGATAACGGCGACCTTACACTGGTTCTAAAATAATAAGAAATTTGTTACCAGTTAGAAAGTTAAAGAGGAAATAAGAATTTCTGTTTTAGATGTTGTTTGAGAAATTAAAAAAATACAAAAAGGAGATTTTTATAAAATAAGCTTTTATTTATAACTCAAATTATTAGTAAATTTAAAAAGAAAAGTAATTTAGCTATTGTTCTGCTATCGGAAGGGATTCAGGAATGTACGTATGCACGTCATGTGCATGTGTCAGTGTATTTATATGTGCGTAAACACATGTATACGTTCGTATGTATACATATGCGCATACATGAACACATACAACCGTATATACATGCACAGGAATAAGAAATTAAATATTATTCTTTACAAAATTCATTTACAATATATTAATCATAATTATATCATGAATAATAAGAAAAAGTCGCGCCCTATATATATTTTTGACATTGGAAATCGACTGTTTGATTTCGTTACTTAAGTGTCTGCATTTTTATAACGAATATACATGCACAGGAATAAGAATTAAATAATATTCTTTACAAAATTTATTTACAAATTTATATCATGAATAATAAAAAAAAGTCGGGCCTATATATATTTTTGACATTGGAAATCGACTGTTTGATTTCGTTATTTAAGTGTCTGCACTTTTAAAATCCTTGATATAAATTTGCACATGAATATTGTAAAGAAGTTTAATTAATCTCTTGTTCCCAATAAAATATGCCACATATTATTTTTTGCCGTTGGCTTATTAAGAATTTTAGAAGTTTCGAATAAAATGTTTATGTTATAAAACGTTTTTAATTTAATTTAAATTTTTATCTTCTTAATCTTAACTTATCTCCAATGAAAATTTTCAACTGAAAAATCATTTTTCAAAAATGAATAAAAAATTTTTACTTCCAATAAAGTAAATGAAATAACAATGAATATTTTTTTTAACAATAATCGAAACCATTTTTTGACTTTTCACTCAGAAATCAGAAGTTACGTTAATAATATACAAATTTCAATTAAAAGAATATTTTATGTCAATGCAAACATTAAAGTTTTGACTTTTGTAGTTTGTCTTGAAAATGAAAACAGGGTTTGTACACATTTCCTTACATGAAAATTAAGGACTTTTAAGGACCATCAAAGAAAAAATTAAGGACCTATCAGCAAACAAAAAATAAATAGAATAAAGCAATTATCCATACAACCGACTTCATGCTTGTAATTTCACTTTAAGAAACTAACAGAAGTGTGTATTATGCACTATTATTAAATTCACTTTAATACTTACCATAAAAGAATTTTGAAAATTAAACTAACTCCCTACAAGTTATGAAGTAGATAACATTAAATTAGGAACATAATTTCTTTAAAAACATGTTATAAGTGTATTTTACACTAATAACAGTCACTATTTTAGAGATTTACATGATTAGTATTAACTTATTCAATATTTATTTAAACACAGTCAACTACTATTATAATCACAATGTAAGAATATTTTGCAGATTAAAATAACTGATTTGTAAACATACAATTTATTTCCTTGGTTTTTTGAAAGATACTAGAATAATAAACTGTACAATAAAAGATACAAAACATTTGTGCTTTTTTTAAATCTGAAATCTTTTCAGCTATTTTAACATCTAATTTATTTATGTCTATTTCCTTTTCTTTAACTATTCTTCTAAGTTCATTTGCTTTGATAAACAAATCAATGTTCATGCTGGTCTCAGCTTCATCTGCTAAAGCATCTACTTCTTCATTAATATCTTTAATGTCCCTTTGAAGAAATTTTTTCTTCTGCTTCATATAATCAATTTTTCTTCCTCAATGATATTTCGTTTCCTCTTTGAATTTTCAGATTTAGTTAAAGATTTTTGTTCTTCTAAATACTGCATATATTTAGACCTTGCAGAAGCTGCTGCTGATCTCATTTCTTTATTAATTTCGATATTAAGAACAACTCCAGAAAATTTTATGTAATCAAATACTGTGCGTTGAAAAATGTATGATGAGTCACTTAAATTTTCAATTTCAATTGCTTTATTTACAGAGAAGCCCCTTTCCACAGAGGCCTGTCCATGTGACAAGATAAGAATCATTTTCACTATTTTCCATAAATTTGAATAGTGAAAATCATGAAAATAAGAAGTGAGAAATGTGTCAAGAGAAAGATTTTGAGGATCAAAAGTAGAAAATTCATGTAAATTTGTCTTAACTACTTTGTCTAGAAACTCTCCAAACTGCAGCAGAATTTCATCCCAATCATCTTGTAAAACACGTTTATTCTGCATTAATACCGTTAGAACTATTTTCATTTTGTTCTGGGCTTTTTCTGGAGTTTTAACCATCAATCGCGGGTCTATACAAGATGCATTTCGAAAAAGAGAATAATTTATTGGACATTTAGATATTAAGTGTTGTACTATTGTTAAGACACATTGTTGACCTTGTTTCAATGCAAAACTTTCAGCTTGTGAAATGTCCTTCTTGCGGCATTTATCATTCATTAACTGCTCAGCAATGAATCCCAAATAAACTTTATCATTATAACATTATAACTTTATCATTATAAACTTTTATCATTATAACAATTTGGATCATTAAAATTAAATTTATAAAGATTTTCTGCTTTAGTTATTTTTGAATATTCTAGTTTCAAAATTTTAAAGTGCTGAAGGCAATCATTTACAAGTTTTAAGATATCTTCAGCAAAAAAGGATATAAGTGGTTTATCACTTTGATAATATTCAAGGAAAGGCAATAATACTTTCGACAGAGAGAGAAAAAAATTTAATTTTATAAGAATTGTTTTATTTTTAGCTGCCTCCAAAATATTTGAGAAGGATTTCGATGATTTTTTTTTTAAACTTCCCCATTTCAACTTCTTTAATGTACAGTAGCGAGTCATCCCATATTTCAATGGCTCTTTCAACTGCTGGGACATTTTGCAACCATCGGTAAAAGCAGAACTTCACAGGTAGCTTTTTTAAGCCAGATATACTTAAAAAATCTTCACGTCTTGCAGGAGAATCTTTAAAAATCCAATATAAGGAGGATAAGAATGATGGAATGTCCCAGCCAGTGGATAACATCCTATGCTTGAAAGCACAGTTAAGAATGTGTAAACTACATGTCCCTAATGTCAAGCATTGAATGTTATATTCCTTTGTCAAGTCCTGTTGCAATAAATCATAAAATTTCCAGTTTACTGCAGGACCATCCATCGATATTTGTAAGAGTTTTGACAAGTCTAGTTTTTCAACACATTCATAAAATTTGGATAAAATAATTTCACTTGTTGCATGCCCTACAAATGCAGAAGTAAGGTACTGAGTTCTGACCTTATTTTCTTGATGCCAGTACCTCACATAAATATCTAGTTGCTTCTTTTGATTTGTCAGATTAAGAGTCTCATCAAATAGTAATGTAAAAAACTCAGCATTTTTACTATGCTTTAGTAACAAAGTTTCAAAATAAGAGCCAAGACCAAAATAACAGACATAAGCACATTTCCTTTCACCACATGAAAACTATTTTGCAATGGAACTATCTTGGAACATTTTAGTGAATAAAGGCCCAATATCATCGCACGACTTAAAAGAACAGTGACTTTTGATGCACTTAAAAGCCCACAATATTTCTGCATCTGTAACTTCAGATTTGAAAAGAAAAGAATTTATTTTGTTATTTTCTACACTTATTGATGTTGAATTCGCAGTTACATCTTTTCCTGAAGTAGATGGTTCTTCTAACTTGACAAAATTTATGATACTGTTAGAAGAAACTCTGCAGTTGAGAAGGGAAAGATGTTTTGCAGCTAAAAGGGGCATTACATGCAAGGCATTAGTAAAATTAAGTATCGCATATATATGTATATAATGTACCTATCTTTCTATATATATATAATAAGAAATATATACTGAAAATATACATTTTTACTGTATATATATATATATATATATATATATACAGTACATATATATATATATAGTACATATATATATATATATATATATATATACAGTACAAATTCCGAGATCCGGACATCCAATATCTGGAATGATCTAAAATCCGGACATCAAAACCACCACCAACCAATTTTTTAGGGCTTTTTTGGAGGGAAGGGGTATGCTTTACGCATGCGCATTAGATTTTTTTTCCTCTTCTTAATCTCAGTTTGACGCTAAATAAAATATCCCATTACTGAAGAAATAATTATTTTGGCATAAATTTGTGTGATTAGTAACTTGACTCCATAGCTGCGTATCTGCTTGGCGTAATCTCAAACCGAAACATTTGTTAATTTTACACTAACTAATATTTTATATCCTTGATGCCGAAATCGCGAATCATTATTTATTGTATTTTGCTTTCATCATCGCATGTTTATCAACTGATGACAACTTGAGTGATGACTCATGCAGCTACGCCAAATAACAAAGTATTATCCGATTACAGATTTAAGTTTAATGCGCTAAAATGTTGACAAGGAGAGATTTAACAGAAATTTCTTTTCTTATGCCGAAAATAGATTTTGTAAATGATACTCATAGGACAAACGATTATATTTAGTGCTATTTGAATTAAGAATAACTAATTTGTTATTTACATAAAGCCAGAACCAGCGCCAGAGCTCGCATGGCCGCACCAGACGGCAGAATTTAGGGAACTTAAACAGAAGTTTTTCATTGCGATGACAATGCCTCAATCATCAATCAATTAACAGAGGGCAAAATCTGTAGTATGGTTCTAAATCCAGAAAATACAGCTACCGATAGTGAAGAAAGTAACAGAGAGGTTACTGAACGAGAAAAAATTTTGATTGACAAGTTATTCGGAATTCTCGACACAGCAATTACAGGACTTGAACAATGGAACTTAATAACTCAACAAGAAATTATATGTCTATAATATTAGTCTAAAGTATCAGCAGAGAAAACAAATCAAACAACTCACATTGAAAGAAATGTTTAATAAAGTAAACATATAAATATTAAGCTCTTTTTTCTTTTGTAAATTTTGATACCCTTTAAATCATTAATGGTTCATTATTTCATAAATCACGATTTCATATTTTCAATTTTATATTTCTACGTGCCATCTTGGTAGATTTAAAATGATCTAATATCCAGAAAAATCTCAAATCTGGGATCGCCGAAGTCCCGACCTCGGACTTTGTACTGTATAAATATATGGGGGCTCTGACCGGTATATTGGAGTATTGGTATATTTGAGTAGTTCATACTTGGATACTTCAGAGAAGGTACTGTGAAAACTTTGCTTTATTTCTTTCTTGAAGATAGTGGTACTTTTGTTTCGTTTTTAAAATGAGTTTCCTAAATAATTTAAAGAAAAGTGATTTAATAGTACTTGCGGAACAAATTGGACAGACTGTTCCAGAAAATGCTAAAAAAGCTGACATTAGAAAAATTATTGAAAATTCTGACATTTTCAAAACGAACGTTGAATTTGCTCGTGGCGTCGTCAAATCGATCGCAGAGGATCGGACGCCTAAAACCAGTAATGAACACTATCTGTTAGAGATCGAACGTCTTAAATTAGCTCAAATTGAGAAGCAGATTGAGCTAGAAAATTTAAAATCACAATCATTATCGAGTGATAGAGGAAACGCGCAGACTAGTGTTGAAGATATCATTAAAAGCGTCAAAACACTAACTATAGCTGTACCTCAGAAACCGGGAGCTATGCATTTGTTTTTTCAGTCACTTGAGAAAGCTTTTACTACTAAAAGTGTACCAGTGGAGTTAAAATCAGAAGTGTTGATTAATTTATTAGGTGATAAATGTAATAATGTTTTAACGTATGTTTCTGAACAAGAAATCGCGGATTATGATAAATTAAAAACTCTAATCTTGAAAGAATTTCAGCCGACACCGCGTGAATATTTGAACAATTTTAAAAATGCACAGAGACATTCATCTGAATCGCATGTTCAGTTCGCGTCTCGACTCCGTGCAACTTTCAATTATTATTGCAAGTTAAGAGAGGTAGATGACTTTAAGAAATTGTGTGATCTTATTGTATCTGATAAGTTGTACGAAACTCTTGATTCTAAAACAAAGGAACATATTCGGGAGGGCCAAAGTTGGTTCCAACCTAATCAGTTGGGGAGAGAATGGGATTTATTTTATTCATCCAGGGGTAAATCTTTAGTTTATACCAGTAACACGCGAATCGAAATTCCAGAAAATAAAAAGCTTAATTTTTCCAAAAACAACCTTAGAAAAGCTCAGAACAATTTCAAGGATTCAGGGAAGTTTGTAAATCAGGGTAGTAGTAAACCAGAACGTATTTGCTATGTATGTGAGAGTAAAGGGGAATTATTTCACTTTGCGAGAAATTGTCTCAAACGGTTAGGAAAGGAGGAAAGTTTGTCTCCAAAAAAGGTATCTGGGTTAGAGATTGAATCGGATAATGCAGCTAGAAATAAGTTAGAATTTATTGAACTGTTGATTGATGGTAAGAAAGTAAAATGTTTAATATATTCTGGAAGTGAATTGATAGTTGTAAAGAGATCTCTTTTTCCGAATAAATTATCATGTGGATGTATAGAGCTCAAAAGTTCGTTTGGTCATGTGGTTAAAGCGGAAACGGCGAAGTTTGTTTTATCTTTATGCGAAAGCAAAAAACAAAAAGAGATAGAAGCAGCAATGGTTAATGACTTGATAACAGACTGTATTTCCCCCTCCCTTTCCTGTCTAAAAATGATCTGTTGTGACCAGGTGATGATTACGCAATATGAAAATGATTCCGTCTCTTCGGAAAGGAATTTTTTGTCTTTTATTTCTGCAGCCATTGAGGGAGACAGCGAAATAGATTTTATGGCATATTTAGGATTACGCAATACTGTTTCCACTCTTATTAATGAGTATAAACCGTTAGAAAAGCCGCGCAGTACAAACTTAAAAATGAAAGTAATATTAAAAGATGAAATTCCAGTTTCTCAGTGTTCGAGGAGAATTCCTTTTGCTAATCAAAAAATTGTTGATAATTAAATAGATGAATGGTTAAAGGATGGGATTATAAAGCCGTCGTGTTCAGAATATGCTTCGCCAATTGTTTTCTATAGAAAAAAATGTGTGAAGACACGGATTTGACTTCAGGCAGTTAAATAAAAAAAAATAGTTAAGGATTCTTTTCCTACGGCACAAGTAGAAGAAGTTTTAGATCGTTTGGGTGAAGCAAAGGTTTTTTCGACATTAGACTTAAAAAATGGTTTTTTTAATGTTCCAGTTGAGGAAAGCTGCACCAAATATTTGGCATTTATTACTCATGCAGGATTGTACGAATTTCTAAAAGCACCTTTTGGTTTGTGCACGTCCCCTAGTGTATTCCAAAGATTTATTTATAATGTGTTTAGAGATTTAATTCGGGATGACACTGTTGTTACTTACATGGAAGATTTTATTATTCCAGCACGAAATGAGAAGGAAAGTTTAGAAAAGTTGAAACGCGTTTTAGAAGTAGCCAAAGAATATGGTTTGGGGATTAATTTTAAGAAAGGCCAATTTTTGAAAAGAAAAATAGAATTTCTCGGGTATGTTATTGAGGATGGTACAATTCGCCCCTCTACTGAAAAAAACCAGGGCTGTTCAAAATTTCCCGGAACCCAAAAACCTTAAGCAGATTCAAAGTTTCTTGGGCCTTACTGGGTATTTTAGGAAATTTATTGCCAATTATTCAAAAATAGCGAAACCACTAAGTGATCTTCTTCGTAACGGAGCAGAATTCAAATTTGGGCCTGAGCAAAAAGATGCATTTAATAAATTGAAAGAACTTTTATCCACAAGTCCGGTTCATCATATTTTTAAACAAGGAGCACCATTAGAATTGCATACAGACGCAAGCAGTCATGGTTTCAGCGCTGTATTGCTACAAAAGTCAGATGATGGACAGTTACAACCCATTTACTCCATGAGTAAAAAAACTAGTCTCCAACAAGAGAAGCTATCTAGTTATGAGCTTGAAGTTTTAGCTATAGTAGAAGCTCTAAAGAAATTCAGGATTACCTTTTAGGATCTAAGGTCAGGGTAGTTACGGATTGCGATGCTTTCCAGAAGACCATGTTTAAGAAAGATCTAACCCCTAAAGTAGCGAGATGGGCGCTACTTCTAGAAGAATTTGACTATGAAATTGTTCACAGATCTGGGCTACAAATGAAGCATGTGGATTCATTAAGTAGAAACGCTGTCATGATGGTTACTTGTTCTCAGGGAGAAGTTACAGCCAAAATTGCAGCTGCTGAAAAAAGTAATGAGCGTCTCCAGTTGCTAAAATCCTTAGTCGAGCAAGGACTAAAAAAAGATTTTCTAGTGAAAAATGGAGTATTATACAAGTTTGACAGTGGTCGTGAGTTACTTGTGGTACCTGAAGCATTAGAGCTAGAAATCATACGTAGTGTTCATAACAAGGGACATTTCGCAGTGTCTAAAACAGAAGATCTGCTGAAAACCGACTTTTATATTCCTAACCTTAGAAAATGAATTCAACAAGTTATTTCAAATTGTGTAGAATGTATTTTGTGCGACAGAAAACGAGGTAAGAGCGAAGAGTTGCTGAATCCCATACCAAAAGATAGTATCCCTTTGAGCACTTTTCATGTCGATTTTATAGGACCATTACCGTCGACAAATAAGAACTACAACCACATCTTAACCGTGGTTGATGCATTCACGAAGTTCGTGTGGCTCTATCCAGTAAAGTCTACATCAGCTCAAGAGGCATTGCAGAAGCTGAAACTGCAACAATCAACTTTCGGTAATCCTTTGAGAATTATAAGCGATAAAGGTACGCCGTTTACCTCTAAAGACTTTGAAGATTACTGTAGTCAAGAGAAGATCCAGCACATATTTACAACGACAGGCGTTCCTAGAGGAAATGGACAAGTGGAAAGGATTCATCTCACTCTGATTCCAGTCCTATCCAAATTATCCATAGATGATCCAACCAAGTAGTACAAGTATGTTGGAGATGTACAAAGGATCTTGAACAGCACTAAGAGCAGAAGCACAAAGAGTTCTCCATTTGAGCTTCTCACTGGTGTTAAAATGAGAAATCGAGAAGACTTAAAGATTATGGAAATTCTCGAAGAAGAAGAAAGAAATATTATGATGAAAGATCGAGAAGATATGAGAGAGGAAGCAAGGAAAAACATTCTAAAAATTCAGGAAGAGAATAGAAAAACAAAGAACAAGAAGAGAAAAGAGGCACACATATACAATGTGAACGACTTAGTTGCCATAGAAAGAACGCAGTATGGAGGTGGACTAAAGTTAAGGCCAAAGTTCTTCGGTCCATATCGTGTAACAGCAAGAACCGGCAAAGATCGCTACCAGGTGACAAAAGTGGGACACCATGAAGGTCCTGGATGTACCACTACAGCAGCTGATCTCATGAAGCCGGGGACTTCTACTATATAGGACTATGTGTGGTTCTTCCACACTTCTTTTTTTTTTTTTTTAAATTTATTTTCAGGTGCTGTCTTGATGTTCCAGTGTTGCTGATCCGTGTTTTCGAGGACGAAAAAGTGTCAGGACGGACGAGTTGTAGTATCTGTAAGTGCGACACAACCACCAGAGGGCCTCACTGATGCGCCAGCAGCGAGAGCGAGGTGAAAGAGGAGTATGACAGGCACTTTCTTCTGCTATCCCACGCGAAGGTGGTGAGATGTCTGTCTACACGTGAAGGTGTAGAGTAAGGAACTATAGTTTTCCACGCGAAGGTGGTAAATTGACTGTATAATACATCAGCAAGTGCGAGTAGGTACTAATCGGTTAAGTGATAAGACTGGCAAAAGCTATACAGAATCCTGTTTGTATCAAGCGGCACTTGTATTTAATCTAATTTATACCTTTTCTGATAATCTTTATTAAATGTTCTGTGGTGTGGAAAACAACGTTGGAATTGTTATTTAGCATCTTCAACTCCCCCACTACATATATATACGGAATGTATATTTTCAGTTAAACTTCTACCCAATAACTTTTTAGTAATTCTTGAAAGTTAATTTTGTGTCTAGTTAATTCAGGAACATTAGTTTCAATTACTTGTTTTCAGCTTTAAAAATATTAAAAAATTTTTAATTAGTTGGTTGTTTTCAACTAATAATTGTATCGCCATTAGCAAAAATAATGCATTACTATCAACAGCACAGGATTAAACCAAATACTTAATTGTCTACTGAAGCTTCAAAACGTATTTCCGAACTTCACTTTTTCTCGGCTACCACTACCGAATTTGCCCTTGGTGACCTAAAATCGAAATGGAGCCAACAGATTTCCCGCGAAATCAATAACAGACCCTCTGCAGAAATAAACTCATAATCCCGATATCCCATACATATAGTATGTGAAAAAGAGAATAAACTCTGTAGAAGGTGATAAAAATTAATTTATGGCTTAATTGAAACAAACACAGAAATTAAGCTAAGCAAAATCGTGTAAAAACAAATTGAAATGATAAAACGAAACTTAATTTTCATGTGAATTTTCAGCGCTGACTCTCCCATTATAGAAATTTCAATTTGTTTCAAACAAAGACCACATTTAGCTTTATAAGTATTGTCATCCATCAATGTCCAGTCTTTGTAGTCAGCTTGATGAAGCCACAGTTTATTGAAAATGCACTTTCCAGGCATCTCGTTCCTATTGGCGTCGGAAGGGTTGTGGCCTTCCAGGTTGGGATTGCTCTAATAAATAATGATCTTTCTTAAAATACTGCCCAATAAAACATGTCGAATAATTGACAATTTACAAGCTTGAAAGCTAAAATTCTAAAAAGATTCTGGAAAGATTGGACATCACATAATAAAAGAAATAAGTCTACAACTACAAAGGAAGAATAAGAGAAGAAACTAGACACAACAAGTCCTTCTTGCCATTCAATAACAGGGAGGCAATTTTATGGCTTATCCATCACACTAAGGGGAAGCAAAACATACTGCCCTATCTTAGAAAGATTTCAGAAGGTGTTTTTTTTTTTTTTTTTTTTTTTTTTTTTTTTTTTGACAACACGGCCATTTTCAAAGCATTCCCAAAGCATTTTGTTCAGATGGGTGGGGTCGTTAATGGGTTAAAGTTATTTGTTATTTGGTGTCCTACTCATGAATAAACTAAGATATTTAAAAGCAACAGATGCAGTTCTTAATTTTTTTAAACTATCGAATCCAATTCAGTTAAATAAAAATTCATGATATAGTTAATTTAAAATGTTTAATTCATGCAGAATTATTTATAATATATATTTTTTCACTTTTCAGATATAACCTCGGATCTGGCAGCACCAGTTGAATGCATGTTAGAATTGAATAAACTCAGAAGTTTTGAAGAAGCCTGATTCGTAATGTTCTTTTACCTTGGTGTTAAGTGTGATTTAAATTAATGTTTCTTCAACCAGGATAACTTGAAATCTTCACAGTGAATATAATATTTTACATTTTTGGCGCCCAACTGTTGTGCATGAACAGTTTTTTGATTTAGAATGCCGTTTTTTACGTTATTGAAAAATTATTCCTTTCCACTGAACGTGGCAGGATAAACGTTCAGAATACTTGTGAATGCTCACCAGGAAAGCAAGTTACTAAATTAGGATTAAATCATTTGAAGACTGCACAGGTAAGTGAATAAAATTATTTTTGTTGTTATTATGGCAGACGATATTGTTAAATCGAAAGCTACTAGAAAAACTATGAGACAAGCTATTTCTAAAATAATAAATGTTGCGGAACCTGAAATTAAAAAAGACATTTGGGACAAGAATATGGTAGAAGAAAATGTGTTTTTACTTACTTCTAAATAGTCTGCGTTGAAAGAAATTAATGAAAAAATATTGGATTGTTTTAAAGGGGATGAGTCTGAAATTGAGAAAAAATGTAATACTGTGTTAGAGTATGATGAAAAAATGAGTTTATGTATTTTAGGGCTAAAAAGAAACTTAATTTAAATTCTCAGATAGTGAACATTGGAAATGAATCGCCTGGTAACCATACTGCTGCTGTAAAGGTCGAAAACAAAACTAACATTCGGTTACCTAAAATTTCAATTCCTAACTATTATGGTGAGCCTAGTTTATTTTTGGAACTTTATAATTCTTTTGAAAATGCTATTGGTAATAATAATGAGTTAACAAAGGTTGAGAAATTTACCTATCTTAAATCCTTACTCGCAGGACCTGCTTTAAGTGCAGTATCTGGGTTTGCACTATCTAATGAAAATTATGACGCTTCTATAAGTTTAATTGAAGAAAGATTTGGACGAACAGATTTGGTTATATCTTAGTACATGAACAAACTCTTGAATCTTGAACCGGTTAGAAGTTTGTCCAATGTGAAAGCACTATTTTGGAGATGGCTGATACAGACTATTATGTAACGGCTGGGCGAAGACGACAAAAGACACCGCACTTGATTGGAGCTCAGAAGATTGAAAACAAAAGCTTAGGAAGTGACAAAATCAGTACGTTGTTTCGGCAGATTCAAGACAAATCCACACGTTTGGAAACAACTGAAGATGAAGTTTCGAATTGGTTGCTAAGTGATGATGCCCTTGAAGACTAATATTCCGAAGGTTTTTTTAAAGCAGAAGAATACCGAGACCAGTTCTGCTTGATCTGTTCGCTGTTAGAAAATGCAAAGAAGGGAAATTTGATTACGGAGAAACAACAACCGAGCAAAAAAGGAAATTCAAGCTTCCAAAACTTGAATTGAGGAAATTTAGTGGAGAACCGAAAGACTTTCTTGCCTTTTGATCTCAGTTTGAAAAAATTCACAAAGATGATTCTATTGTGGATGAAGAATAATTTCAATATCTGTGTGGTAGCAAATTCTAAAACGTCAAGACTGGTAACAAGTTTTCCGTCAACTAAAGGAAACTATTTAAAGGTGATTGCACAACTTAAAGAATGCTTCGGCAGAGATGAACTTTTGGTTCAGATTTATGTACAGGATCTACATTCCATAGTAATGAAAAATGCTGCTGGTCAGATTAAAGGAGACTTAGCTGAGCTTTATGATTTACTTGAGAGCCAGTTTATGGCACTCGAAAGCCTCGGTAGAAGTAAGGAAAAATGTGCAGAGTTTTTAGAGCCACTTGTCGAGTCCTGTTTACCAGAGGCTGTTCTTCGTGCATGGGAAAGAAGCCGCTCGAAGGAAGATACTGCGTGACAGCAAGATAGTGCGCGTTCTTTGGATAAACTTTTGTGCTTTCTTTGAAACGAAGTGCAATGTGAGGAAATGATTAAGCTCGCTCGTCCAGGTTGGGAGCTTCACGTTCTGCATTCGCGTCTACATTCCGATGATGCAGATTCCTCTACAGCTGCTGCCTTGGTAAATGTTCCAAAGCAATACAGGTAGGCGAAATTTACGTTGTATTTTATGTGAGAAATCGCACAGTTCTGCCGAATGTTTTTCTCCTCGAAAATTGCTTTAGAAGATAAACGAAAGCTTTTGGTGCAAAAGCGTGCCTGTTTTCGCTGCCTGAGAGTTGCATATAGTTCACGGGCATGCAAAAATAAAGTAAAATGTTTAACTTGTGATAAATTTCACTATACCATTATGTGCTCAAATGGCGAACCTGTAAATCCAAATGAAACTGACAGTACTGTTATTTCAAGTAATGTATTGTCTAATCAGTCAACTGTTAATGAAAATGTGTATTTTCAAACACTTGTTTTAGAAATAATATTCAAAGGTAGACAACTTACAGTCTGTACGATATTGGACAATGGTTCTCAGAAATCTTATCTTTCAGAAAGGGTCATCGTATTTTTTCAACTGCGTACTAAATCGAAACAAACCATTATATACGGTTTGTTTGGGGGGAGAGAGACAAGTCCTTGTTCCCATTTAGTGTTTGATGTTAATTTAAGAAATTTTGAGGGCACTTATGACCATAACTTTGAAGTACTTTCTCAAAACAAAATATGTGGATATGTTCCAAAAGTAGTTGATCACAATACCCCGAGATAATTAAAAGAAAGAAATATTACCTTGTCAGATTTGCAAGCTAAAGAATATGACATCGAGTTGCTTTAAGGAGCAGATGTCAATCAGGGACATTATTACTGAGAGCTCTCTGAAACTGAACTCGGGTGTAACTGTCGTTAAGACTAAATTCGGATACACTGTGATTGGTAAAGTAAACAGCTTATCTAAAGAACCTACTTCAGCTACTATTCCAGCATTACTAGAAAATAATTTGTGCAATAATGTAGTTTCGCTGCATTGTGCTAATCTTAGCGTAACCGAACTCTGGAATTTAGATGCCATTGGCATAATAGACCCAACTGAAGATGTTAAACGTAAACTTGCACTCTGACACCGTTAAGCAATTTAAAGAGAATTTAAATGTTCTTCCTGATAGCTGATATGAATTGTCACTACCCTTTAAATCTGAAATTCCGTTACCTAACAATAAGTCTAATTCAGAAGTCAAACAACAAAAATCAGCATTATACCTACAAAATTTTCACAGGACTAGTTTCGATGGTTTTACCGAACCATCATCTTCAGCTGCAAAACCGCAAATGAACAAGATAGGAAATAATGTTTAGATAAGATAAGAAAGCCTGGACAAGAATAAGCAAGTGGCGCTATCTGTTGGCGAAACCAGAACTAAAACATAATTTCTCTAAAAGCCGAAGGCAAATTTGGATTGGAATTAAGATCGTTAACTAGAACAGAAAGATTTTTATGAATGTGAAATGCCTATAGAAAATCCAGTTCTCCAATGGAAGATGTTTTTTGAATAATTTTGGGAGCAGAAAAATTGAAAGTGTGATTTTCGGACCAACAATGTTGAGCAACAGAAGACTTCTGAATTTCCTTTTTTCTAACATATGCCTCATGTTCTTTGACGCGAAATTTTAAGGCTCTCTTAGTTTGGCCAATGTAAATTAAACCGCACTGGCAAGGAATCCTATAAATACCCCAGGAATTCATATCCGGAATGGGGTCCTTGAGTATAGAAGTTGGAATTTTATTGATGGGAGAGTAAACAACCCGAAAGTTAAATTTCTGCAAAATATGTGCAACTTTATAGCTAATTGATGGAAAGAAGGGAATGACAATAGAATTTTTATAATCTCCTAAAATAAGAGTGTGGCTTTTAGTGTGTTGAGATGAGAATTTTTCAACTGCTTGATTAATAATGTTGGGTGAAAAGCCCCTGTCAATAGCTGTTGCTTTTAAATAATTTAGTTCTTCATCAAGGGCTAGTTTGGAGGAGCAAACTTGAAGAGCACGGAAAACATAGGAATAAAATGAAGCTAACTTTTGTTTAGTCGGATGACATGATTTAAAGTGTGGTGGAAGGCAAACCGATGAAGGTTTACGGTAAACTGTAGTACTGAAGTTGGATGTGTTACGTGTGACCAGAATGTCGAGAAACGGAAGAGAATTGCAAGTCTCAAGTTCAAAAGTGAACTGAATAGCAGGATCAATAGAATTCAATGTTGAAAGAACTTTATTTAAATCATCTTTAATACCTTCAAACAGGGTAAAAGTATCGTCTACGTAGCGGAACCATGCCGGGAAGTTTAAAGTTTCAAACAATTTTGATTCATAATAATGCATGTAGATATCAGCCAGGATGGGACTGAGGGGACTTCCCATGGCTAATCCCTCAGTTTGCTTGTAATATTTATTTTGGAAAACAAAATGTGTTTGTTTCAAACAGAGTTGAGTGAGAGAAATTAGCTCATCAATTTCGATGCAAGAGAAATGAAATTCGCGAAGTCTGGTTTCTAGACATCTTAATGCACCCTCCACTGGGACATTGGTGAATAATGATTTTACATCAAAAGAAACCATGAGTAAATTACTAGGAGAAATGTTTTTAACCTTTTTTACAAACTCTATTGAATTTTTTATGGTGTAAATGTTATTGTCTAATAGAGTGGAAAATCTAGAAACTAAATATTTAGCTAAAGGATACGAGGCAGTACCTAAATTTGATACAATAGGGCGGAAAGGAATACCACTTTTATGAATTTTGGGAAGAGCATATAATCTGGCACAATTCGCAACAGATGGGATAAGCGAATGTTTTAAGTTGCTTGAAATGATTTGCGAAGATTTGATCGCAGTTTTTATTTTGGATAAGTCCGAAGGTGAAGGATCTTTAGGGATCGGATTATATGGTCCTTCGTTTAAGAGTTTAGTGACACCATCGATGTAAGTGTTCTTATCCATGACGACTATCTGGCCACCTTTGTCGGCCTTTGAAATGATAATATCCGGGTTAGAAAGAATTTCGCGCATTGTAGCTCTTTCTCTCGCAGTTAGATTTGGTTTCAAAGGTTTATTATTGAATTTCACATTATGAGCGATAAGATGCCTAATCATTTCTTTCTGTGAATCTGAAACTTTACTGAACTTGAAAGCTTTTTCGATAGGAGCCAAAATCTTTGGAATCGAGGGTTTACAGGTTTGTGAGAAGTTAAAATTATATTTTAGAATTCTCTCTTGTTCTTCTGAAAGACTAACATTAGAAATATTAACTATTGGCTTGATGTTTACAATGGGAAGATTTTTTGAACTACTTGAACTGGAAGACTGTAAAAGAAGTTTTTCGAATTTAACTGCAAGGGTGTTTTTATGACGGTTAACTGCATTCTCTGTTCTAGACCAAGACTTTTGCTCAAGGCCAGTGAATTTTGGATATGATTTAGCGAGTTCCAGATGAAGCTTATAGAGTTCATGTTCAACTTTGGACAATTGTTGACGTGTATCCCTTATCACGGACCGAAGTAAGGCAAGCTTGCAATTTAACAGAATTCTTGAAACGCGACTCGAAAGTTTTTGATTAGTTTTGATTTGAATAAAATTGGGGATCAATTTTTTACATTTACATTTAAGTAAAAAGTCAAGATGATTCAGGAATTTTTGCCGTTTCAGGCATAATTTAGTGAAACGATTAACGGATGAAGGCATGATAAACAATGCAGAAAATCAAACTAAATTAACTGAGCAATAATAAAGTACACACAAAACAGCAGAAAAATCCCTCACTGAAATGAATAGAAAACAAAACGTTTCTAAGCAAAATGCATGAAATCAGACAAGCAAAGCACAATATCCAAATGTTCAAAACATAAACATAACTTGAAAATTGCAAAAATGTACTCACCGAAACTCCTACAATCACAAAATTTCACATTCACATAGAGGCATTTCACATTCATAAAAATCTTTCTGTTCTAGTTAACGATCCTAATTCCAATCCAAATTTGCCTTCGGCTTTTAGAGAAATTATGTTTTAGTTCTGGTTTCGCCAACAGATGGCGCCACTTGCTTATTCTTGTCCAGGCTTTCTTATCTTATCCAATCATTATTTCCTATCTTGTTCATTTGCGGTTTTGCAGCTGAAGATGATGGTTCGGTAAAACCATCGAAACTAGTCCTGTGAAAATTTTGTAGGTATAACGCTGATTTTTGTTGTTTGACTTCTGAATTAGTATTTATTCGGCGTGTTGTTGTGTCTTAATAAGTCTATGACTTTTAAAAGGCATCAAAGAATGGGTCAACGAATTAATGAGGAAAATCAGTTAGATGAATATAAGGTAGTTTCTAAGCAATTGGAAGACCAAAAAGTAATAGAAAAGGTTCCTGAAACTGAAATTGATAATTTGAGTTATTATTTGCCCCATAGGCCTGTTATAAAGCATACTAGCCAAAGAATATGTATTGTTAAGAAGGAAAGCTTCGCAGCAGCAGGAGTGGCTCCCTCCAAACGGAAAAGGACACAACAGCGCATGCGTGAAATATCTGTCACCAAAAAGCGCCAAAGCTCGAAGCTGATGTCGAAGTTCGAACAAGTTCAACAGTAACGTTTATCAAGAGTTTAAAGCTGTGTGACTCCATTTTTTCCCCTACATATTGACAGATGTAAAATCAGACATCAAACTGCGGTATGGATAATACAAGTTCAACTAGTAAAGCAAGTGGCAGGATGAAATTAAATTATCTTGAGAAAATTAGTATTACACGGTATGTAGAGATAAATGGGAATTCAGAGCTACATCTATTCACTGATGCCATGTAAGAGCTCCGATGGTGCATATGTCTACATTAGAACTGTAACGCCCGTGGGAGTCAAAATTTGATTGATCAGAGCCAAATTCAGGATAGTGCCATTAAAATCTGACAATACCCCAGTTAGTATTGATGGCCTGTTGCATTGGCACGAAACTGGTTCACTCTGTATACGCCGCCTTAGATTTGCCCGATTTGAAAATTATTGCATGGAGTGATTCCATGGTACCACTCTGGTGGATTAAGAACCGTAGTGATTGGTCAGTTTTCGTTGCAAATAGGGTAAGAGAAATAAACAGTCTGATTCCTTCTCAGTGTTGGCGCCATGTACCAGGTTATTTACACCCGGCAGATATGCTTTCAAGAGGCTGGTGGGAGAGGTTAGTTCGTGCAGTAAAGGAACTGTTGACAAGGACACTCGGTAACACGGTTCTTACAACTGAGGAGTTGTGTACAGTATTGTGCGACTGCGAGTCAATAATTAACTCTAGACCACTTACCTATCTGTCGGAAAATCCGGATGATTTAATTCCACTTTCCCCAACCATGTTTCTCATCGAGAATCGCAGCTTAGGTGTTTCCGATATTGATTTCTGCGATTCGAAAAGTCTTCAAAAAAGGGCTAGACATCGCCAAAAACTGCTTTATGATTTAAGGCATAGATTTAGGAAAGAATATTTAGGCCTTCTGGCCTATAATAAGAAGGACCCATCGTCAGAGCTACAGTTGGGTGAAATTATCCTAATAGGAGATGATATCAAAAAATGGATGCATTGGCCTTTAGCTAAAGTCATTCAACTAATTCCTGGGAAAGAGATGGCAAGGTGAGAATTGTAGAACTAAAGACTCAAGCTGGTACGCTGCTTCGTCCCATTCAGCGAGTCTTTCCATTGGAAGTGCAGTTAACAGACACACCCACTGATCCCATAAACGATAACTCTTACTAATCCTATTTCTTCTATTTCTAGTGATGAGCATTCAAATTCTAATGATTCTTCAAATGACTCTAGTAAAGTCCTGCAAAGTGCTACACTATCGAGATTTGGACGTGTGATCAAGATGCCTCAGAGATTAGATCTCTTCGACCAGGTACTGTATGTCTTGGAGCCAACCTGGAGTCGACTCAAAGAGGGGGAGAATGTTGGAGACAGCCGCTGCAGACAGACGATTACGTACGGCTGTGCAAAGTCAACAGAAGGAGCGCCGCATTTGATTGGACTATTTTTTATTATTCTTATTTTTTTCTTTAACTGCGAACTAAGCGGGAAAATTCCCTTTACACTCAGTATATATATGCAGTTGTTAAAGTAATGTAACGTTTTCAGCTTGTTTGAGATATCCATATTAAAATCTTTATATTAATAATCCCTGCTGTGATTATTAAATTTGTAACCTTCACGTTGTAGCCCTGAGAGTTGCAACACACTAAGAACACTTTACAATTCCTGTGAAATCAATATAAGAAGTTTAAATTCATTAGGTATTGTGTCGGAAGCTTCTATTAGGACCTGTTATTTTAAAGCTTTTACCAGACGATATGAATCTGGAGTTTAATAGAAAAAGAAACTCTAAAACTGCAATATAGCCTAACGGAACTTCTCGAATTCATTAGATTGGAAGTTGAGCGTCGAGAATCTTCTAATTTAATAATAAACTCAAAGAAAAGGGACACAAATTACGGAGTTACGCAGAATAAAAATAATTGCTTAAAGGGGGCAAGCAGTCTTACTGCTTCGGCATTAGCCACAGTGACTAAGCCATATTGTTTCTATTGGTAATCAAAATACACATGATGTAGGAAAATGTGAGAAAACAAATGAGCAAAAAAGGCCGATATTAAAATACCATGGACGTTGTTACAGATGTTTTAAGAGAGGTCATGTATCTTCCAGATGTAAAATGAAACTTCAGCCTTGTGAGTTGTGTAATGGTTTAAATCATAATAAGCTATTTTGTAAAAATATTGTTCTTGAAGTGGAAGCAGTTTCAGATGTTAAACAGAAAGTAGGAACAGTATCAGATTCTAAGCAGAATGTAGTTGCATCCTTGTCATTTAACTCTTAAGACTGTTTCTGAAACTGCTGATAAAGGTGTATACTTACAAACTTGCACTGTTTATGTTTCAGATACAGATAATACTAGAAACCAAATAGTAAAAATCTTAATTGATGGTGGATCACAGAGGTCATTTATTAGTTCGGTTTAGCTAAAGAACTAAAATTAAGGACTTTAAGGAAAGAAAGGTTATATATTTATTCTTTTGGGTATATCCAAGGTAGACTAATGGAATATAATGTTCAAATTACCCTGAAAAGTATACATTGCCTTAATGACTCAACCATGTTGAAGCTCTTGTAACAGATACAATTTCTGAAACGATCATAAAAATTCCCTCCAAAAACATTTTAGAAATATTAAAATCAGAAGATTTAAAATTAGCCGATAATGGTGAAGCAGCTGAAATAAAAATATTGTTAGGATCTGATTCATGTTGGGAAATGCAAACAGGAGAAAAGATAGTAATAAATTATTTGCGGTGTCTTCTATATTTGGTTGGTCCTTGGTTGGATTTTTGGAAGGTGATCAGTCTAGTGCCTGTATTTTACAACAGGTGCTTCTCACTGCTTGAAGGAAGATAATAATTCAGTTAATGACTGTTTACAAAGGTTTTGCACTTTTGGACCATTTGGATTTAGAAGAGAAGAACCCTGATGATAAATCAGTCATTGAGAAATTTGAAAAAGAATTGCATTTTACTAATGGTAGATATGTAGCTCGTTTGTATGGAAATCACATCATGAAAACTTGGGTAATAATTTAGAAAATGCCAAGCGAAGTCTAGTATCTTTGGTTAATAAACTAAAAAATGATGAATGGCTTAGGGCAAATTATGATAGCATAATAAACGAACAGTTAAAAAATGAAATAATTGAAGAGTACGAAGTTGAAAGTCGGGACAGCAGTAAAATGTATTACATGCCGCATTCTCCAGTGGTAAGAAAAAATGTATCAAAAACTAAAGTCCATATAGTGTTTGACGCATCTTCGAAGTGTAATGAAGTATCTGAACAATTGTTTGATGTCTGGCCCAAATTTGAATCCTTCTGTTTTAGACTTGATATTGCGGTTCAGACAATACAAACAGCATTCTCAGCAGACATTGAAAAGGCCTTTCTCCAAATTGGAATCTCTGAAATTGATAGAGATATGTTACGGTTTTTATACTTTGATAATAATTACAATTTGAAACATTATAGAATGACTCGAGTTCCTTTCAGTGTGTCGGGTAGCCCTTTCATTCTGGCGTGCACTATAAAAAAGCATATAAAGAAAATAGAGTTACAAAATCCAGATATTTTTTAGATGTTGAACTGTTCGATCTACGTAAATGATGTTTTCTATGGGGCAGATTCTGTGGAACAAGTACTGGAGCCTATTGCGTGCTTTAATATGCCGGAATGAATTTGCGTCAGTTTAATACAAATTCAGAGAAACTCAAAAAACTAATGGGATAATTGTGGAATAATTAAATCAGAAAATAAACTAAATAACTCCTTAAAAGTATTCAGGATTAACTGGTGTACAAGGAAAGATGTAATTTCCTTGAACATAGATAACTTGTGTGAAACATTAAATAGTTGTAGAAACACCACAAAAAGAAATATATTAAGGGTGACTGCTACTATTTTCGATCCAGTAGGTTTCTTAGCGCAATTTGTATTATGTGCAAAATTGATAATGCAAAACCTTTGGCAGTTGGGTTTAGAATTTGACGACGAAGTTTCAACTGATTGTAAGCAGCTGTGGTCCGAGGTGGAGCGGTGAAATTAAAAAATTAAAGAAATTTGAAATTTCTCAAAAATATTTTCCTCCAAATTGAATCAAAATAAAGACATCGAACTGCATTTATTTTGTGATGCATCTATTAAAGCGTATGGTTTAGTTTAATATTTTAGATTGGTTGAATAGTTTCATATTTTAGATTGGTTGAAGAAGGGCAGGTAGCATTCATTATAGCAAAATCTAGAATTGCACCAATAAAACAAAAACTCACACTTTCAAGGTTAGAGTTGTTAGAAGCATTAACATCGGCAAGACTCGCTAAAAATTTTAAAGAGCTGTTTTCAATCCATGAAGAAAATATTGTTACAAAATGTACAGGTGCCGTAAGATGGCTTCCTTGCAAAGCAGTTTTATGGTTGCCATAAAATGGCAAGGGAAGGCAGGGTTGCCACATTTGGCGAGAGATCACCCATTTGGCGACAAAATTGGCAATATGCCATGGACTGATAGAGAACCTTCTGGAACGAATTCTTACCGGTTTAGCCCAGAATGTTCTCAAACACAAGCCGAAAGCTATATAAACCCTGCTGGTCCGCAGTCAGTTGGTGTTGTACGGATCTTAAGTTTTACTAACGTTTATTTTATTTTAAATCTTTACTATCACTTTTACTACCACAATTTTCTACTTCCGGCCAGAATTAAAAGCTTTAACTTATTTATGCAAATTTGTTGGCGAACGCCAAGTACTTAAGTTGTGGCTTTTTGCCAAGCGAGTGAGAGGAAGGAGTTAGTAGAAGCAGGCTGCTTGCCTTAGCAGTTTTTACTCGGTTCCTGGTTGCCTTCCAGGCCAGAGGTTTAATCCTCTTGATAATTTTAAACGTATTGTAGTGTTAACAGTGCTCTGTACTACATACGGCTTCCTGTTAATATATGGTCAATCTTCCACGTAGGCCCTTGTTTATTATTCCAAAGTTAAGTTAGAGTTTAGTTAATATTTTTATATTCTTACTTTCAGACCACAAGTGGTTGGTCTCTGTATTCTGAAGTCCGGAAATTATTGTAAAGAGTGAAAAATAAAGGGTTTCGTATACCCTTCCTGTGTATCTTGTCTACTTCCCACATTTATTGAACATAGCTTTAGTAAGCTCCCTGTTCTGAGTCAGGTTCTTGTATGTTCCCCAAGCAAGTAAGGAGAAACACTGAACCTGATAGTGTGTATGCCTTGCATAGAGTGCGAGTTAGTATCGAGTTGGTGTCTCGTCTAGCGAGTCAATCCCTGCGAAGTCGATCAAGTTGACAGCCAGGCAGCGAGTGCCGAGTGGTTCGTCGAGTGCATCAAAAGTCTTGTAGTGTATCGCGGTTAGTGCATCGTCGAGAGAGCGCGTTGAGCTCCGGGAACGACTGAACCGAAAAGTCAGGAGCTGTGCTCATGTGTCGTCGAGCGCATTGCATGTTGTAGTGTGGAGAGTCTCGAGAGTACGTGGAGTTCCGAGAACGACCAAGCAGAGTCGGGTGCTTTGCAAGAAACTGTCTCCACCGTTATTACCTGACAGTGTGAAAGCTGTGTCGCTGATTGTTCCAGCGTGTTTATAATAGATCTTCGATGACTGCAAAAAGTGTTATTGGAGGCTGTCCTGATTAATATCAGCCAATAAAGTGTGTTTCGATACTTCATCAAGTGTCATCGTTTTTCACTCCAAATCCACACGAACCCCGTACGTGTGATGTATATTTAAAATAACTATAACTGTAAATAAATATAACTTTAATGACGCTCATGCTATGTGATTCCGTTGTTGTGATGCACGTGTTACTGTGCTAGCTGAATGTCATGTGAACTGCTTAAAAATGTATAATAAAATTTTGAATTCTTGAGATATACTCATTAGTTGAGTCTACTTTGAAAGTATAGAAGTTATCAAGTTTAACAAACAACACAAGAAATTATATGGTGCCAGGAGCAAAATGGATTTCAGACCACCTGCTCCGCTAACATTCTCTGTCGGAAATGTTAAGGAAAAATGGAAAAAATGGAAGCAAGAGCTAGAAAACTATTTACTTGCAACGGAAAAAGATGCCAAGCCAGATAAGACTAAGATTGCAATCCTTTTGGAATTTACTCGGTACTGAAGGACTCGAAATTTATAACACGTTTCGATTTGAGCCACCTGAAAATAAGGAGAAGTACGAAGAGGTCTTGAAGTCTTTTGAAGATTATTGTTCACCACGGCAGAATGTCGTATATGAACGTTACAAATTCTTTTCGTGTAGCCAACAAGAAGGACAAACAATTGAATGTTATGTCACTCAGTTAAGACTTTAGCGTTAACTTGCGAGTTTGCTGAACAAGAAAATGGATTGATTCGCGGCCGTATTGTATTAGACATTTGGGATAGGAGTCTGACCGAATGTTTGCTTCAAGAATCTAACGTAGGATTAGAAAAAGCTATAGAAATAGTCCGTGTCACTGAAACAAGCAAAGAGCAACTCCGGAACATGAAAGATGATCCTGAAATGCTAAATGTTGTTCACATTATTTCGAAATATTTGCCTGTGAGTGAAAGAAGAGTGGTGGAATTTAGGAAAGAAACTGAATCAGATCCAGATTTGCAAATAGTTATGAAATATAGTAAAGAGGGTTGGCCTAAATGTTACAAAAAAGTAGACAGTAGTGTAAAAACATACTTTAAAGTAAAAATTATCTTTATATTAATGACAACTTGTTATTTCTTAATGAAAAATTATTTGTACCTTATGGTTTGAGAAAAGATATGTTGCAATTAATTCATGAAGCGTACTTTGGAATTGAGAAATGTAAAAGTAGAACCCGTGAAATTTTTTATTGGCCAGGTATGACAAATGACATTGAGCAGCATGTTTCCAAATGTGAAATATGTGAAAAATTCAGAAATAGAAATCAAAAAGCACCTCTAATGCAACATGAAATTCCAACTAAACCATTCGAAAAAATTGCCCTTGATATCTTGCAATTTGGTAATCAAAATTACTTAGTAGTCATCGATTATTACTCTAAATGGATTGAGGTTTCTAACATAAAAGATAAGACAGCAAATGAAATTATGATAAAGTTAAAATGCATCTTTGCCAGGTATGGTATTGCAAATGAAGTCGTTTGCGACAATAATCCCTGTAATAGCTACTTATTTAAGAAATTTGCTGAAGATTGGGATTTCGAACTTAAATTTAGTAGCCCCAGATATCCTCAAAGTAATGGGTTGGCTGAAAAAGCTGTATGAATACTGAAAAAAATCCTGAGGAAAGTGCAAGATATAAGTGTAGGCTTGATGGAATATCGAAATACCCCAATTAGTGGAATAAATTTGTCTCCTGCACAACTGTTAATAGAAGATTAAGGACAAAATTACCTATCAGTAATAAATTGTTAAATACTAAAATAAACGAAGCTTATTCTAAATTTCATGCACTTCAAGCTATGCAAAAATATTATTATGATAGAACCCTACAGAAGCTGCCCGAGTTAAAACCTGGAGATAGTATAACCTTGTTCAACTTTAGAACTGGGCAATGGGATAAAGGTGAAATAATTTTCAAAACATAAAGCTGCTAGATTCTATATTGTAAGAAATTCAATTGGGGAAATATTACGAAGAAAAAGACGCCATATAAAATTTTTCAAAATCACCTTACAAAGTTAATAATGATTATGATGATATAGTATTAGATAAAGAAGAAAATTCACATGGAAGCCCTGAGAATGTTTCTGTGCCTGTTAATATAGGAAATCAACAGAATAATCTATCCAATAATACAATAACAAGAAGTGGACGGTTGATTAGACAACCTTCAAGATATAGAGACTTTGTCATAGAATAAAATAATGTAACATATTGCATGTATCATTTTTATGTAACTTTTTTTATTGTATATCATATTGTGAATATACTTGTATTGATATTACTTACTATTTTTATTATTGTTTATAAACTGGAGGAAGGGATGTGATGTATATTTAAAATATACTACAACTATAACTGTAACTTTAATGGTGCTCATGCTATGCGATTCCGTTGTTGTGATGCACGTGTTACTGTGCTAGCTGAATGTCATGTGAACTGCTTAAAAATGTATAATAAAATTTTGAATTCTTGAGATATACTCATTAGTTGAGTCTACTTTGAAAGTATAGAAAATAACGTAACAATATCTATCTGTGGACGGGTAGTCTGATAGTGGTTCACTGGATTCATAGTGCTCCTGAACAATGGAAAATGTTTGTAAAAAATCGAGTATCCATTAACTTTCCTAAATAACTGGAGACATAATGGAAAGTCCAATTCAGCGGACATTTTATCTCAAGGATGTTCAGCCGAATATTTGTTGTCTTCAAGATTATGGCAGTCTGGACCAGACTGGTTAGTTGAATCAGTGAGTGCGACAACAGAGTTTTCTGATCCTGAATTAGAAGTGTATAAATGATACCACAATACTACTGTCTATTGCAGAAAACTCTAAGTCTCTGTTGAATCCTGAAAATTAGTAAATATCCATGCAGTCACTCTAATAGCTCTAATTAATTAGTAAATTAATTAGAGCTATTAGTAAATTAATTAGAGCTATTAGAGTGACTGCATGGATATTTAGATTTATTCACAATCTGAAAAAAAAAAAAAAAAAAAAAACTGACAAGAAAACAGGACCCTTGATTGCAGAAGAACACTTTGCCGGAAAAATCTCAGCAGAAATTTTCATTATGAAAACTCTATGATAACTTAGAATCAAAACTTAGAGCATCAGAAGTTCTGGGTGTTGCTAGAGATAAATATGCAGTGATGTTATATCCTCTAGTCGTTTCATCATTGCCGGATGATACATTAACAGCCTGGCAAAGATTTTGAGTTATTATTCGCAGTCAGAGAAAATCTGAAAGTAGTGAGCAAAAAGAGAAAAATGCATCAACACATCGCATGGATTGAGATGGTTTGCTTTCATTTTTGCTGGATGAAATTGAAGGTGAAGAGAGAGTACATATAGCTACTCAGTGCTTTAAGCCAGGGAATGCTAAACACTTTGGTTTCAAAAACTGTGCAGACTTTTCCAAAACACCTTCTGTTTCTACTCTAATAGCAACATCAGAATAAAATTCAACTGGAAATCATGCATTTGGTGATTGCTTTAAAGGAAGACAGATGATGTCTGAGGAAAGGCAAAAAAGGTCTGAGGCGTCTGAGGAAAGGCAAGTAGTTCTAAATAGTCACAGTTGCATTTTATGTTTAGACAGAAAACATGTAATAGCTAAATGTAAAAAACGAACATTGTGTGTGAATTGTGGGAAGAAACACCATATACTTTTATGTAGAAATATGCAAGCTGAATCAAAATCTCCAGTTCTTGTTAGCATGAATAGGGATACAAATATGGATGCAGTACCTGAACGAGATGAAACCCTCGCCAATTTGGCGAGAACAGCAAATGTGTTTTTGCAAACTTACGTTGAAAGGGCGAGTAAGAAAGCGTCAGGCCTATGCTATTATCGATTCAGTTTCACAAAGATCTTATATTCTAAAAGCCCTGCAGATGAAATGAAATTTGAGAGTACATCTAAAAAAAGACTGAGCCATTCATTATTTATTCATTATTATACTGATGTCATAAACCACGATGTTTTTACACAGGGTTCGTAAGCCACATTTTAGTTTAAAAAAATAAGCACCTATAAGCACTTTTCAGGCACATTTTAAGGAAAAATATAAGCACCTGTCTAATTACATTATACACAACTACATAACCTTAAAAGAAAAATTACACTTGTAATTTAAAATATGAGCAATGCCATATTTATTAAGAAAATGAGCATTACCTCAACCATGGAAAACAATTATCTTTTTTTTTTTAATTTTAAATGACAGTTCAGTTTACAGAATTAGTTTAAAATGAGAGGGAAAAAAACCATGCAGAACTTAAATATATTACAAGATTTAATGATGAAATTTCAATTCAAAATATAGAAAATAAATAATAATAAGCCATATTAATTGTATTCATATGGCACCTAATACTAAATACAATTTATTTTTCCACTCATATTAATATTTAAATAATTTAACTTAAATCAAAATTCTGAACATTTTCTAAATTTTCATTGCATAACAGTTTTCCCTTAACATATATTCCAAGTAAAGTAATTTAAGTAAAAAAGAGGTACATTTCTGAAATCAGAAGACAGGAAATTGCTTCATGCACTCATCCTTTAACAGTAAAAGCTTAACTAACCAGCATACTCGGAAATTGCCGAATATTCCGTGTCGAGCGTAACTGGAAAAAGAGGAGGGGGGGATTGTAGCAGTTCTTTAGATTCCTCGGCTAAATAAATGATTTTGACATTGCGATATGTGCATCATATAAAAATAGACCAACGGAACTGAGAAATATTCTGCTTAGAAAGCACAGTAAAACTCTTAAGTCTACATAAATAAATCTCCGACTGAACATCAGAATTAATTATCAATGCTAAATACCGCAAACGTTACTGCGCAATACGTGCGGCGTAATTCTTCCACATGTGATATTACGCAATCGAAATCAACAGCTGCCGGTATTCAAAGAATAAAGAACCAAATAAAGGAAAAGAAAGAGACTTACTAATCTGGGGTGTTTCTGATTCTAATTTTCAACAGACTGCATTTAATTTCCGGAACTGATTCAATTTTCACTTAGGTTGGAAACCGCAAAAACTTTTAGTCCTATTCAATCCAGATTGGACAGTGACACAAAAAAAAAAAAAAAAAAAAAAAAAATCTGAAATGTTTTAGATTTTAAATTACGTCCAAAGGGGCGTTTTTTTAACTTTTTGAGTGTTACCTTTATTTATTAAATATCATGTTCTTTGCACTTAAACCATAAAATTCAGTTCAAGAGCAATATCGCAAAATAATGTTAAATTAAGCATATCTTTAGAATTTCCGATATACACAGTCTCGCGAGCTGGAGATAAAAGTATTTTTTTTTCTATATAACGTTGCCATTTCTCGCTTTTAAAGAACTAAGTTTGTAAATCAAAAATTCGTTAAAGTTTTACAAAATATAAAATCTATAATAAAACAAATTCCAAATTTGGGATTTCAGATGCCCATATTCGCAGTAGGATTTCGTCATTCAAAATTCGATGGCTCTATGTACCATTGTTTTATCACAATGCGAGAAATAGACAATCATTTATGCAGATTTTTCATTATTTAATTTCTTCAAATATAATGCAGGACTCTAACATTTTGTGGCAACAGTTTGAAAAGTGAACCGACGTTTATGAGTCCGACGCAAAATCGCAAAACGAAAACAATAGTCCTTCAGGGACAAAGCCCCTTTGGACCAAAAAAAAAAAAAAAAATCCGCTGCTTCAATATTAGAGATTTTGCGCAGAAAGGGGAGAACCTCCCAACTTCCGTACTGTATAATGTATTGGCAAAAAAAAAGAGAGAAATTATTTTGCCTATTCGATTAATTTTCTTTTATTTAAGCATTCCGAATATTATTCCCTAGAAAGCTAATCTGTGTAAAAACACGAACATTTTTGGAAGTTTATCTATACTTCAGCAGTTACTGCAACTATATTATTATAAATATTCATGCATATACTCATAACATAACCATAACGATCATAATAAACACGAATATGAACTGAGCACACGGAACGAGAATGTAAATTATTAAAATCTTGATAGAAATTCAAACGTGTGTAGTATTTGGGTGGGCGGAAAAGAATACCGAATGTAACGGAATTTTCTACAATTTTCGCAATTCTTTGACCAATAGAACGACGTGCACCTGTCTGTACTCTCGCGCGCACCATAGGTTACGGTAATGCAGAGAAGGAAGGTGGAAAGCATTTTCCGGGAGTATGATTCACCATCTGACGTTGCATATAAGGAAGAAAAGTTGTTTATTTAGTTTCGGCTTTGGTACGGGAAAAAAATGCGCGTTCATTAAAAAAAACAGGATTAAAAAAATGCACTAAAAGCAAAGAATAAGCACTAAAAACAAAAAATAAAGGCTTTAAAGAAGAAGTAAGCACCTATAAGGGCCTTTATATTTTATTTTCAAATATAAGGACGTATAAGCACTTGTAAGGACCGCTACGAACCTTCTTTACAGTGTATGGAACTTATCATCGTAACTTCAAAGCTCTTAACCAAGATACAGGAGTTGGACAAAAATATGGAAACACCTTTAAAAAAAACATATTTCTTTGCTTAATATGGTGTAGGAAACCCGTTGGCATCCAAAACAGCTTGCAGTCTTCTCGGAATGAATAAATACAGTTCCTGTATGTTTGCCAAGGGAATATTATACCATTCTTCCTGCAAAACGGTGGCAAGTTCAGATAACGATGTTGGCGGTGGATAACGAGAACACACTTTCCGTTCCAATGTAGACCACAAAAATTCGATAATATTCAGGTCTGGTGACTGTGGTGGCCAGGGGAAATGGGACAACTCATCCTCGTGCTCAGAAAACCAGTTCTGGACAATGTGAGCTGTGTGAACAGGGGCTTTGTCGTCTTGGAAGACACCCTCACCATCGGGGAACAAAGTTTGTACCATGGGATGAACTTGATCGGCCAAAATATTCACATAAGTCTTGGCAGTCATGTGCTCTGACACAGTTATCATGGGGCTAGCAGAGAACCACGATATGGCTGCCCAAACCATAACAGAACCCCCGGCCATGTTTCACTCTTGGCAACAAGCAGTCTGTATTATAGGCTTGAGATGGCGTTCTCCAGATGTAAACTCGGCCAGAAGTGGGAAACAATGTGAAAGAAGACTCGTCAGACCATATTACTCGCTTCCACTGCTCTATAGTCCAGGCTTTATGACTTAAACACCACCTTTTCCTGTTACGGGCATTAGCTTCACTGATGAGTGGCTTCTCGATTGCAGCACGGCCAGCAATTCCCTGTTTATGAAGCTCCCTTTGGTGCTCACAGGGTTCGGTAACACAACATTCATTTCAGCAGTAACTTTTGCAGCTGTGGTCTTCTTATTTTTCGTCACAATTGCCCTTAATGATCGTCTGTCACGATCACTCAGAATACACTTTCGTCCACGCTGTGATTTAGCAGATGATGTTTTTCCGATTTTCAAATATGCGGAATAAATCTTCGATACAGTACCTCTTGAAACACTAAATACGTCGGCTACCTTGCTTACGGAAGCACCTACCATACGTGCTCCAACAATTTGCCCACGTTCGAAGTCTGTTAACTCTGACATAATGCAATGACAATCTCACATAACAGTACTCCGACAACAACTGAACTGTTTAGCACATTTACGAAGTTGTATAGGTGGCGTCAGTAGTCAAAAACACCAGCGCCACCTACATATTTCATTAAAATCAATCTTTCTTTTCAAACATGCATTTCACAAGGTGTTTCCATATTTTTGTCCATCCACTGTATTATTTGTAGAAGTTGGTAAAGGCGAGTGGATTCGAGAGCTTCAAGAGAACAATATTTCTTTCTGTATGCGACAATAGTAATGGACCAAAAGAAATACTTATCGGCGCTGACATTGCAGGCAAGTTGATGACCTGAGAATTTGAATTGCTTACTTCAGGCCTTGCTGCTATACAAACTAAACTTAGCTGGACTCTCTTTGGGAAAAACGTATGTCAGTGGCGTAGCAAGCATATCTGGCGCCCGGGACAAAATACCTTTTTGGCGCCCCCCCCCACACAAAAACATTTCAGTAATATAATGTACAGAATATATTCGTAATAAGAAAATAATGCAAATAATAATAAAATGCTGAATCTGCCATAAAATACTCAAATATTTTAAGAATAGTCGCTACCTAACTGCACTACACTAGCCTTGGATTCGGAAATGCATCTGTGTCGGCGGAAAAATCAGACATACAATGATATTAGTTAAAAAGGTGTTATTTATTTTACATATAAGTGTTTTTAAAAAGCACAGTTTTAAACAATTAAAAGTTTAATATACATTATAGATAAATAGATATGTGGCAACTTGCCTACTACAACTCAACTCTGCCAGTCTGGTAACCCATAGCAACCAAAAACAAAAATAATATTTATTCCATTCAATTGTTATAATTATTTAACGATCTGTCTCAAAAAATTGTTCTAACATAATTGGTGACACGTATTTATTACGAATAGCAACCTTCAATGTTGCACGAATAAGGAGTTTATATGTCTAAATTCTGAGCAGCGGTAAGTTATCCAGTGTGATGAGATGCAAGTAAGACATTTTACCTGTCATTTCAAGCGTTGTGCCGCATTCCGATTAATCAACATATTTCTGTCATAATTTCAGCGGATATATGTATCGTCTGCTGCATTTGAGCCTCCAATTTCTCTGATTTCAAGTACCAAGAAACTGTGTCACTATATACATATTGATTATTTTTCTATACATATTATTAATGTGCAGCCCACCAGCGGCTGAGCGGTAAAGTCGCTGAACACTGGTAGTTCGGTCTGAGGTTCAAATCCCACGAACGGGCTGGCTGCATGGGCGTTTTCATGGTTTTCCCCATGTGTAACGTGTATACGAGCCAGTTTCCCTTAGAAAGTCCTCCACGAAGGCATCCCTCCCTTTAGGCAGATAGCCCTCGAGGCTTTGCCATAATTACACGCACACAGATATTATTGTACACTGCTCAAAAAAAAAAAAAATGGGACAGTGCTATATCTCCCGTTCTACTGGGGCGATTGACAAAATTCAAACTACGTTTTTCATGTCTCGAAAGCGCGACTTATGATATATATTAGATTTATATATAGTACTATTCTAACATAGGTATTTTGACACAAAATCGGACTTTTTCTGAAATAACATACCAATTTTTTTACATATTTCAATTCTACGACTCAAATTATGCCAGAATACCAAGTTTTGTAAAAATCGTACGATTAGTTTTTAA
Source organism: Stegodyphus dumicola (assembly GCF_044657685.1). Classification (NCBI taxonomy): domain Eukaryota; kingdom Metazoa; phylum Arthropoda; class Arachnida; order Araneae; family Eresidae; genus Stegodyphus; species Stegodyphus dumicola. The sequence goes on along the minus strand of NC_140776.1, from coordinate 188,483,541 downwards.
AATATTAGCTCTCAAAATTTTAGCTCCTCAATGTTAATTGAATTTGGCAAATATTTATTAATATCTCTTTTTTTATTAAACTTTTTTGATTTTTTCTCTCACATTTCGAAATTTTGGTTTATTCCAAATAAAATTTACCCATTTTTTGCGTTTTATTTTTTAAATTTTTATTTTTAAATAATTTCTATAGATTTTTCAAAAAAAATTTTGAATTATAACCTATAAAATTTTTACCATCATCTTAAAGTAGGTGTATTTTTAAGCATATCTGCAAAAAATTAGACTTTTCTACTCAAAATTTTCTAAGATATACACGAATTTACATAATTTCGCGTTTTGAAATTTGGCAACATTTTTTTGAGCGATAATAACGCCAAATGTGGTCTATGGATTTTTGTTACACTGAATTGCCACAGCTATTTTTAACCTTAAACTTCAAGTAAAATTTTACGGAGAATTTATTATATGACATTTTTTCCCTCAATGATGCATAATAAATATTTATTAATACTATATGAAAGGCTATTTTTTTAAATTATACATGATATTATTCAAATTTTTAACTATTTCTTTTTTAATTTCTCTAGTATCTTTTCTTTTTTTAAAAAATTTAAGAGTAAGTTTTTGTAAGAGTAAATTTTTACATTCGGCGTTTTATCGTCTGCTACTTTACTTCGCTTAAATCGAATTGTTTAAAACTGAGAATTTTCGTTTGATATTTATTTGAATTTTATGACATTAACTGCATAATTTATTTCTAAACAAACTTTGAACTTCACTGTTGCTTTTGAAGTGGCTGAAAGAGCGGCTGATACTATTATCCATATTTTTAAACCACAATATATTTTTATAGAAACATAATATTTAGAATAATCATTTTTTATAAAAGTCAAATTATGATATAAACATACAACCCTCTAGAGACTGAATTAATGGAAGTTCAATGGTTATGTAGAAATGATCTGCAGCTACTTAATGGCTGGATAAGTCAGCAGATTCTGTGGACAAGTAAGAATAATTATATAAACGACACCAACATTCTGGATTCAATAAACAACGAGGATACGATGTTTACTAAATGAATTAAGAAGTTTTAAAACATAAAAAATCAACTCATTTTTTTCCTAAAATGTATTTTTGTGCGTAGCGTATTTTCATTATATTCTTAAAATTCTAATTTAGAATGTAATTGTCAAGAACTGAATCCTAATCATCAGTAATATAATGAGTAATTATTGCTGTTATTAATAAATCCTTCTTATAAAGTAATTGCAAATATTTCAAAAAACTTTCTGTCTGAATGCAAACATTTTTCTATGCAAATATTTTTAATTTTATATTAATCAAGATTGCACACCATATTACTTATTTCCACTTCAATTCTTACCGTCAGTTCTAGTAGAATTTACAAATCAATTATATTTAATTATGGCAAAGCACACGAGGGCTATCTGCCTAAAAGGAGGGATGCCTTCGTGGAGGACTTTCTAAGGGAAACTGGCTCGTATACACGTTACACATGGGGGAAAACCACAAAACCGCCCATGTGGCCAGCCCATTCGCGGGATTCGAAACTCGAACCGAACTACCAGTGTTCATCGTCTTTACCGCTCGGCTGTTGGTGGGCTATTTAATTAAGGAATGACCATCTAAGTTAAGAAACAGCGTACCGTAACAATATTTCAATTATTGTTCCGTATCTTTCATGTTACTCCCGATTGGCTAGCTACAGGATTTTTAATGAGTATTTGGATTTTACTAGTAACTTCACTTGGAAATCGCGCTTAAACTAGGTTAGTTGGTTATTTGAACATAGAAAGAACATGGGAGCTATTTGATTAAGATGCTTTCATAGAGAATCTTTGTAAAGAGAACCTAAAAAACTACGAAAACCAACCATGCAGCCTGGGTTAGACTGAGCAGCAAACAATTAGTATTTAACAATATTTTCTTTTTCAAATGCTAGGCAACTGATGAGGCTTCAATTAAATCTCCAATTTAATATTTTATTTGTAAATATTTAAAATATTGTTGTATTCTTTGACACAAAAAGCAGAATTTAAGTTTTGTTAACTCGTTAGTAAACTACCAAGCCGTAGTGCATATGAATATTCAATTTCTCTGGCAATAATTGTATTCACTTAATATTCTTGGAATATGAGCTAAAGAAGGAACGTTCTCGGAAGATTAAAGAAGTGTTTAAATCCGGTGATATTAGGTTTGTCTTACAAGCTCAGGATCAAAACTATTCTGCAATTGCCCGAGTAGTTGACTTGTAAATGGATGTGAATTAAGCAGATGACTTTTAATCTTACGTTATTCAGCCAAAAAACGTATTCCAAATGTTTTGTATTGCATGACAATGCATCTTTTCATTATTCAATAACCAGTCGGAGAATCGCTTGTGTTCGGAAAATAAGTATGTATATTCAATCGTCCTGCATGTTCTTCAAATTTGTCTTCTTGTGATTTTTTTTCTTTCTCAAAAACTAAAGTTGCCTCTCAAACGAAAGAATTTTGACATTCAAGAGACAGAAGTAGTATGACATCTACTTTTAGAGGCATGTGAAAAACAGATCTCTACAAACCTTCTCTTCCATTACATGTTGTGCAGTCAGACAAAAAGTTACATCAGCGTTAATTCTATAATCTATTTTTATTACACTCTGATTACTTTATTAACATACAGTGAATATATACTAAATCTTTAACTTTAGCTTAAGTAATTCGGAATTTTTGACGGAATTGTTGTCGGAACTAGGACTTAGAAGATAAGTCAAATTAAATATTTCGATAACCCAGTAAATTCAAGTTCGAAATTTCAATATTTTATTTTCGGAGGGAGGGGAAATGTTTTCAGTTTTGGTCCATTATACTAAGTATAATTAAGACACAATAACACGCCGAATAAATACTAATTCAGAAGTCAAACAACAAAAATCAGCGTTAATTTGCAAAATTTTCACAGGACTAGTTTCGATGGTTTTACCGAACCATCATCTTCAGACCATCATCATCTGCAAAACCGCAAATGCAGTTGATTTGCAGCTGAAGATGATGGTTCGGTAAAACCATCGAAACTAGTCCTGTGAAAATTTTGCAAATTAACGCTGATTTTTGTTGTTTGACTTCTGAATTAGTATACTAAGTATATTTGCTTCGATTTTTTATTTTTCCATAAAAGCGAAAATTTTACGCATGGTATACATATAACGCATAGCTTCAAATTAAAATTTAATAATATACAGAGTGGTTATAATTAAAGTTCCACATTGAAATGGTCATAAAAGGAAAACTACTGGATCAAATGTTATCAAACTTGGAAATCGTGTAAAGGAGGTCATGGAAATTTATTTTCCGCGAAAAAAAGGAAGTTCGAAACCTCACCACCAGGGAGGGAAATGGCGCTGTATGCAATATTGTTAAACTAAATATGGGTCGGAATCTAACTTAACCTTTTGTTAAACGGGTTTAATATGTTGTATACCCTTAAGAAACTTTGAAGTAGGCAAATTATTATTTAAAGACGTTAAATTCGATAAATGTCAAGTGCGCCATCCCTGTAAGTGAGAATTTCGTCTGTGAAAACCACGAATTAGCGATTAGAAAATGTGTGATCGCAAATCACTCTCACAAGTGCGTACAATCTGGAAATCGTTTTCTTACAGATCTCTAATTTGTAATTTTTTAAGCCTGAATTCAGCACTAAAACATGAAGATACTGATTCAAAACGCTTTTAATCGATTTGGGCCAAAGAAATCTCTCATGTTATCTATCTAGTTCCATTGCATTCTCCTACGGCATTCGATTGCAGAACAGTCATTTCACACCGTTTACTGTTGAATGACAGCTAGTTTTATAACTGAACCATTTTTTTCTGAAGAGCAGTCGACAGCTGGACCACTGCGATTGCAGTTCCTTAGAGCCAATATTAAAATGTTTCGTGATACATGAACTGCAGTAACGTGGCATTTTAGATACTACGATTTTTATGCAGAGCTGGGCACCACCTCAAGAGTGTTGCATAGTTACTTAGGCAACATTTCAAAAATGAACGTCTTATAGGCCAACACTTCCCCTCTTCCCACCAGACCTCAACCTCTGTGACTTTTGTCTATGAGGTTATCTCAAAAGCACTGTTTATGGTGATAATCTAAACAATGTGGCAGAAATGAAAAATGTGATACACTGATAACATTCCTCCTGATATGCTATGTGTAACGTGTATACGAGCCAGTTTCCCTTAAAAAGTCCTCCACGAAGGCATCCCTCCTTTAAGGCAGATAGCCCTCGAGTGCTTTCCCGTAATCTAATAAAGCAACCCAAAACCAAACCTGATATGCTAAGAGCTGCTGTTGAGAATGCAGTAACATGATTTAACTTGCTTTCGGAAAATGCTGGACGCTACATTGAACATGCTTTGTAACACGTTTCCGAAAATATTAAACACATTTTAAACAGATGTTTTCGTGTCTTATTTCATTTAACAGTATTGTATACAGCGCCATTTTTCCCCTGATGGTGAGTTTTTGAACTCTTTTTTTTTCCGCCGAAAATAAATTCTCATAACCTCCTTTACACGATTCCTAAGTTTGATAACATTTGGTCCGGTAGTTTTCCTTTTATGACCATTTCAAAGTGGAACTTAAATAATAACCACCATGTAAAATAAGGTTTAAAAGTCTGACAGTTTGGTTCAAGTCCCAACTTTAAAAAATATATATATAAATATAAATTTTGATATTAATTCTCTTAGAAAGCATGTTTTAAGAAGCTAATGTTTTCTCTCGCGTTATAGATTGTATAAAAAAACATGATCTTTAATATGATTTAGATTGTTTCAGCCGATATAAGAATCGGGTTACTCTGTGGTACAGAATAAACCCTGCTGGACTGCTTTATTTCTTTGTCATTTAGCAAAAATCTTTTAATTAAATTATTTATCCTTTGGACTTCGCTTTAAACTTTATTTATAGCTAAAATGACTAGAAAATGAAAAGCTGTCTTTAGCTGAAATGCAATTCATATAATTGATATTTTAAAAAATTGACAAGAATGCAAAATGTATGGAAGTCTAGCAGTCGAAAAATCTTAATTTTCCTGTGTGAGCACTGAAAATAACTGTAGAAGGAAAGAAGAAAATTAGGGAGAAAAGTAAGCAAAAATTTGCAGGGAAATTTGGCTGTCAGACGTACCAAGATGTTCAAAAAGTTGGACGCTTTCGAATATACTTTCAGGATACTTCAAAGAATTTAGGTGTTCAAAGAGAAAACACTTGGACGAGTACACCAGCAAATACCATCAATTGAGCTTGTGTTAACAGAAAAGACAAAACGATATCATTGCAGATTAAAGTGAAGAGCGACTGGTTTTAAACTATATGGTTATGTAAATTACGTTATAGAACATCATATCGTATCATAAATGGTGAATCCCATGATTTCCTCAGTCGAATTATTTGAAGATTCAGGAGTTTATCCAGTGATGTATGTGGATGTCACTTAAAGATGTTTTTTCCCCTTCCTGATGAACTAGCGGCCGAGCGGTAAAGTCGTTGAACACTGGTAGTTCAGTCCGAGGTTCGAATCCCGCGAACGGGCTGGCTGCATGGGCGTTTTCGTGGTTTTCCCCGTGTGTAACGTGTATGCGAGCCAGTTTCCCTTAGAAAGTCCTCCAGGAAGGCATCCCTCCCCTTAGGCAGATAGCCGTAGTGTGCTTTGTCATAATAAAATAAACCAAAACCTTTTGATGCCAGTCTTTCCTTTCATCTCATAGCTTCAAAATGACTGATAAAGACTCTGACGAAATACTTCGTGAAGAACTTTCTAAGGGAAACCAGCTGTCATACGCGATACACATGAGAAAATCCACGAAAACGCCCATGCAACCAGCCCGTTTACCGGGGTTCGAACCCCGGAGTGAACTACCAGTGTTCAGCAACTTTACCGCTCGGCCGTTTGTGGGCCTTTATGAAATGGAAGGCGATAACTTTATTTAAAATGATTGTCAGAAATACCAAAATGTTTCGAAAAGTTGGATACTTTTCAATATACTTTCAGAATGCTTAAAGAAACAGAGAAGAAAAATAAATTTTTTTGTAAAATTTAGTATTCGTATTTTTTTAAATTTAAAACTTTTCAATCTTATGATATTTGATTCTTGCGATTTCAAAAATAAAATATTTGACTAAAATATGAATAACATTTTAAGAAACCAAATGTAGGATAAAATTGTGTAAAGCAATGGGCACAATGATAAAACTGTTTAAAGCAGTGTATGCAAGTCATCCTAAGTTAAAATATCGGTTATACATCTCTCTTATTTATATATATTTTTTCTGAACGGAACATTGAAAGGCGTGTAAAACTGTGCTTTACTGTATTTTCTCTTTTAATATAGTATGCAGTTTTCAAACGCATCGTAGTCTGGGTTACAAAGTATTCTTCCGAAAAAAACGCAGTTCAAATAAATAAAATCAAATTCTGGAAAATTGATATTAATAAATATATTTAAAATGCTCAGTTCGAAGGAATAAATAGAAAATTTTAAAACAATTAAAATAAAAGTATAAAAATTTTAAAATGACCTAAAATAATAGCTATGACGAAAAATATATATAAAGAAAACTATTTGAAAAAAAAATAAACGCTGCACCTTTATTTACGCAGTTCGAATAGGTAAATAGAAATTTTTAAAACAGTTATTCGAAAAAAAAAACGTGCAACTTAAACAATTAAATTTGAAAAGAAAAAATTACTTAAAATAATAAGTTATAATTAAAAATATAATATAAAGAATATTATTTGGAAAAAAGGAACGATGGTGACTTTTTTTCCTAAGGAAACTAGGTTGCCATATATTAAGAAGTTCGCCAAGTGAAGTATTCTTGGCGCAAACTGACAAAAAAGTGCCAACATAAATTTGTGAATTTCTCCGTAAATTTCACTCCAAATTTTACAAAATTTCATATTTAGGCGTAATTTGAGTCGTAGAATCGAAATATGTAAAAAAATTGGTATGTTATTTCAGGAAAAGTCCGATTTTGTGTCAAAATACCTATGTTAGAATAGTGCTATATATAAATCTAATATATATCCTAAGTCGCGCTTTCGAGACATGAAGAACTTAATTTGAATTTTGTCAATCGGCCCAGTAGATCGGGAGATATAGGACTGTCCCTTTTTTTTTTTTTTTTTTTTGAGCAGTGTACATATTTGATTGATCTAAAGTATTTGACAACGATGCTGCTTTGCAATTGCAGCGAGTGGCAGTTAAGCCACCGCCTTTATTCTCGCTGAGGCCCATCGTTATGGTTCATTCAATTGGATGCGCAGTTGAGTCACATTACTGCTGACGAAACTCAATTTTATACAGCGATCACCGCGTTAGAATCAGAGGTACTGCAATCAGCTCGTGAAATAATTTTGAATCCACCGGCAACAGACAAATACAAATCTTTAAAAAAAAAATTAATTTCTGTTTATGAAGAATCCGAGGCAGTTAAAATCGAGCAACTGTTACACGATTTACGGTTGGGTGATATGAGGCCTTCTCACTTGCTGTCTAAAATGTCAGACTTAGCCGCCGGTAACCTAACGGATAACATTCTTAAAATATTATGGATGAATAGACTCCCATCTAACATGCAAACCTTTTTAGCGGCCAGTAGCGAGCCACTTAAAAATCTTCCCAAAATCGCTGATAAAATTCACGAGCTGGCCATTCCAGCGCAAATATACGCAGTGCAGGCTCCTGGTCCAGGTATTGTGGCATTACAAGCTTATAATAATGATTTGTCTAAACAGGTTGCTCAGTTAGTAGTCATCCAAGCTGAACCTTTTCAGCGCAACCGTTCCACATCACGTGGTCGAAATACACGCCGTAGCCAACTCAGAAAACTTTATAAAAGCCCTCCTCCGGTTTTTACCACCACAAATTTGGAAACAAGGCAAACAAATGCCACTCACTGTGTCAACCACGGAAACGAGAAGGGCCGTTGCTCGAAGTTGGGAACCACAGCGGCCGGAATTTTGCACGCCTTTTTGTCATCGAAAGCGGGCTTAAGGTTTCTTGTAGACACCGGGACTGATGTCTTTGTGGTTCCACCACATTTTCATGAACAAAAGCACCTTACCAAGTTACAACTTTATGTAGCAAATGAAACTCCTATTCAAACTTTTGGTGAACGCCTGATATCTGTTGATTGAGGATTGCACCGCAACTTCCAATGGCCATTCATTATTGCTACTGTTTCATGCCCTATTAATGGCGCTGATTTTTTCAAAAATTTTCTTTGCTTGTCGATCTTAAGAATCGCCGTTTGATAGATTCCACAACCAACTGAACTTATCCGGAAGTAATTCGCAATAGTCAAGATTTGAGCACTAAACTGATTTCGGGTATAAATCCCCATGGCATCAGCTTCTCAGAGAATTCCCTACAAACACACACCCAGTTATGGGTATTTCCAAACCCAAGCACGAAGTATTACATTATATTGAAACTACCAACCTCCGATTGCCGTTAAATCAAGACGCTTACCTCCGTATAAGCTTAAAGTCGCCAAAGAAGAATTTCAATACATGATGGAACACGGAATTTGCCGTCCTTCAAAAAGTTCATGCGCCAGTCCGCTCCATCTAGTTCGGAAATGAAATGGTAAGTGGCAATTATCGCTGGTTAAATGCAGCTACAATTCCTGATCGTTACCCAGTCCCTCACATTCAAGATTGTATGCAAGTTTTAGAGTGAAAAGCTATTTTTACAACCATTGATCTTGAGCGGGCGTATATCCAAGTGCCCGTTAACTCAGTTGATAATTCCAAAAACTGCAGTTATTACGCCTTTTGGACTATTTGAGTTTCCGGTCATGACTTTCGGCTTATGCAATGCTGCTCAAACGTTCCTACGCTTCATGAATCAGGTGTTAAACGGCCTCGACTTTTGTGTACCTTATTTTGATGATGTCTTAATCGCCTCCTCTTCAGAGCAAGAACACCTATCACATTTGAGAACAGTTTTTTTAACGTTTTCAAAGGTACAGTGTCAGTCTTAAATCTTTCCAAATGAGTTTTCGGCCAACCAAGTGTATCCTTTCTTGGTCATGAAATTTCCTCTGATGGCGTTCGACCCCTTCCAGATAGAGTCACCGCTATCCGCGATATGCCCGAACCATCTACACAGTGAAGGACTTAAGAAGATTTCTTGCTATGCTAAATTTTTATCGACGTTTCTTACCTCAGGCAGCAACCATACAAACACCTCTAAATTCTTTTTTCGTTGGAATCAAGCAAAACGATAAACGTGTTATAACCTGGACCACAGAATTTCACGAAGCGTTCCGAAAATCCAAAAATGATTTAATTTCGGCAACAAATTTGCAATATCCTTTCGCATCTAAACCATTATCACTCTACGTTTATAAGGTATTTCACCCGCTTTCCTAGCGTGCCTTCGTGGTGTAGTGGATCTGCACTCTGGGCCGGTACTCCAGAGGTCCGCGGTTCGATTCCCGGTGAAGGCGGTTGCTAATTTTTCAATCTCTCTTGCTTCCAAATATCCTAATGTCTCTACAGTGGCGCCCGAAGTAAAAGGGGTGTGGAATGAGGATTCTCCACACCCAGGATTTAGCGATTGGGTCCCCTAAAATCCCCAGTCGCCCTTTAAAAAGGGGAGCATATAATGTATTTCTTCCGCTTTCCTAGCGTGCCTTCGTGGTGTAGTGGTTCTGCAGGCTGGGCCAGTACTCCAGAGGTCCGCGGTTTGATTCCCGGCAGAGGCGTTGCATATTTTTCATCTCTTCTGCTTCCAAAAAATAAACTAATATCTCTACACGTTGACGCATCAACAGCAGGTATAGGAGCAGTTTTAAAACAGAAAGATCAAGAATTATGGAAACCATTTTCATATTTTTCTAAAAAACTCTCACCAGCACAAACCAGATATAGCACTTACGATCACGAATTATTAGAAATTTATGAAGCTGTCAAATATTTTCGGCATATGCTAGAAAGACATATGCTAGTATGATCTTCACAGTTCACAGAACCTTAACCTATGCTTTTCAACAGCGTTTGGATAAAGCTTCTCCTCGCCAAATGAGACACCTAGACTTCACAGGGCAATTTTCAACAGATATCCATTATATTGCGGGTTCGCAGAATATTGTAGCAGACATCTTGTCTCGTATTGAAGAACTAGCCATTCCTTCGCCAATAAACTTTGCTGCCCTTGCGGATGAACAACACCGGGATTCAGATCTACAAACCCTCTTGAAAAGCAAATCTTCCACCAATCTCAACTTGCAACCCATGCAGCTGTCACCTGGAAAATCACTTTATTGTGATGTTCAGGATTCAAGATTTCGACCTTATGCTCCCTCCGGATTTCGCCATGCCATTTTTAGTCAGTTATGTCTTCTGCCACATCCTGGCATCAAGGTTTCGAGGAAACTGATATCTCAACATTTTGTATGGCCTAGCATGCAAAAGGACATAGCCAACCGGACACGTTCGTGCTTGGAGTGCCAAAGATCTAAAATTGTCCGACACACCACTAGCCAACTTAAAAATTTTAATTTGTCCTCATCTCGCTTCAATCATGTGCACCTCAACTTGATCGGACTCTTATATTTATTAATATTAATGTAATACATGAATAAAATTAATTATTTTGTATACATTTTTCTTACCTTGGATGATGCAAATTTATCATTTACTTCATCAAAGTCGATCCTTTCAAATTTTTCTCTTTCCTCACTTAAAAATGCTAGATGACTTAAAGGATCTTGTTCCATCGTTGATTATAAATATGTGAAAATTTATTTTTAATTTGCTGAACGAACGTACATAGCTAGCATTTGATAATGAAATAGTAAGTAGTATTTGAAGTGCGACTCTTAGGTTTGGAAAAACATTTTCTCTATATTCTGTAGTAGAGTTTTAGGTTCCGTTTCTTTTCTACTGCGGAGTAACGTCATACAGTCACATTCACTGCTCAAAACAATTAGGGGATATTGTGGGTTCGGTATGAAATGACCATATAATCGATAACCTTTTTGAACAAAAGAAAATAGAAGAGATTATAAAGGAAAATTATAACGTTTACAAAGTTGGGAATATGCAAATTTAGTCTGTGATGTCGAAAACTATGCGTTTTAGATATGGAGTAAGGAGCGACCTGCAGTATTCCTTTTGTAATAGAAGATTAAAAACAATTCACATGCATTGAGTGCTTCATAGCAGTGAATATACGATGTCTCAGCAAGATGACTTAGTTGAATCGGTAGCCAGGAAGGCCATCAGTCGTTTACAGGAGAGTCAAATGCAATCTATTGTTGCGGAAGAGTTACGAATTTTCCAAAATGTCATTTCCAGATTATGGAATCGGATTTTGGATGTCGTGTTTTTATTTTAAAACGATAACAAGGTCGTGTTATCGTTTTCAAATAAAAAGCGGGAGATATACAAGCATTTCGTTTAAATAATATATCTCTACTTTTTAGAAATAAAGTGGTCAGAAAGAACGTTTTGGATGATGTACTGCAAACATTTTATTACACATTTTATCAGACAAATCAAGAAAATAAATAATTAATTATATTACAATAGTTATTAATTTTAAATATATTTTCCAGAAATCAATCAAAGTAAAAGCTGAAATTTTCCGGAAAATCTTGTTTGGAGACCGTTTGGCGCCCCTCTATAAGCTGCGCCCGGGGCATCATGCACCCCCTCGCTACGCCACTGCGGTATCTGTGAGATCTCGGACAATTCCGCATTGCTTGTCACATCCAGGTTGAAAGGAAATATCGATATCCGATCTATAGTCTCTAGATTCACTTGGAATTCTAGATCCCTCAGAGAAGAAAAATAAACTGGAACTTCAAGAAGAGGCAACAGATCATTTCTTGTCTACTGTAAAGGTGAATGATGAGGGATATTTTCAAGTCAATTTGCCATGGCTTTATAAACATCTACCGCTAAAAGATAACTACGACTTAGCTGTAAAGAGATTAGATTCTACAGTAAAATGACTAGAAGTTGAAAAACTTTATCATGCTTATGGAGAAGTTTTTAGTGAATGGGAATGAGAAGGCGTCATAGAAGAACCAAAAAGCGAAATTGATGTAACGTGCCATTATCTACTACATCGACACATAGTAAAAGAAAACAGTACTACATGAATCAGGCCAGTGTTTGATGCCAAACAGAAAGGATCACCTAGTCTCAATGATCGTCCAGAAAAAGGTCGGAACCTTGTCGAACTGATTCCTTCAATTCTTCATAGATTCCGAATGAACAGAATAGGAGTTTCTGCAGATATACGAAAAGCATTCTTACAAATAAGTCTCAACCCTAAGGATAAAGACTAAGATTCTTATGGTATAGAACTGATGGAAAACTGAAGTATTACAGACACTGTAGGGTAAAATTTGGAGTTACAAGTAGCCCTTTTCTGCTAGTTTCTGTAATTCACCATCTTCTAGAATCCACTTTGAAACAACTAAATGGAAACCCAAAGTATAAAGTGGATATTATTGAGCAATTGAAGAAGAGCTTTTATGTAGATAATTGTTTAGTGAGTGTGAAAAATAATTTAGAATTGCAACAGTTCATACAAGTTGCTTCAGATACTTTAGCTACAAGAAAGCTAGTTTGGTTAATGGTTTACTGAGATTACGGCAAAGCACACTAGGGCTATCTGCCTATGGGGAGGGATGCCTTCGTGGAGGCCTTTCTAAGGGAAACTGGCTCATATAGACGTTACACATGGGCAAAACCACGAAAATGCCCATGCAGCCTGCCCGTTTGCAGGATTCGAACCTCAGACCGAACTACCAGTGTTCAGCGACTTTACCGCTCGGCCACTGGTGGGCCACAAGAAAGCGGGAATTACGTGGTTGGAAATACAATGATGACCCAACAGATAATTCCTCTAGTACCACAAATGTATTAGGAATGGTTTGGGTATGATACTACCGTACCCAAACCATTCCTAATACATTTGATGTTAGTAATATTAAGGCAAAGGTCACCTACTATCTACCAGAAATTTTGTCTAAAAGAGAGATTTTAGCTACTACACACAAAATATTCGACCCTTCAAACGCCGTTCCCACTGGGGTTTATCTGATCTAACAAAGTCAGTTCCATGTGTCGACTAGTTCCGCTGTGCCTACAGTTCAGATTTCTCCACTTGCTGCCCTACGGGGAAAAACTGGTTAAGGCAACCAGTCTGTGCTACGTCACAAAATCTGCTTTAGGGCTCGTGGCATAGAGTTCAAAGTTTTCAACTTTACGCCGAGTTTGGGATAAACGTCGACCAATCAGAGCGAAGCTAAAACGAAGTGGCATTCTGCAGAAGATTCCGCTGTTAAAAAACAAACAGAGCGAACGCTGGAAATCAATCGAGCAGGAGAACAGCGTGGGAAAGTTGCAGACACATCCACGCATGCGCAAATTTAGTTTCTCTCATTGGCCACGGCTTACATCCCATCCTCGCAGGAGTAGACGGAACTCCTGTATTTTATGCCCTTATGACTATGCCTCTATGCCCTATACGCCACTGTCTGAATACAGCCTTGGGAATAGCTTGCCCCATAACTCTTGTGCCGAAACTTTTACTTCAGCACCTATGGGAAGTTATCTTAGGACAAAGAAGTTCATACAAATCCAAAATCACAATTCTGTAAATGGTGGAATGATTTGAAGTGTCTGGAAAGACTGAGAATACCACTGTGATCGTGATATAGAAAATGTCTCACTTCATTTCTTCAGTGATGTGAGTAAACTTGCATATTCAGCTGTGACCTTTGTTCGAGTACAAATAAGAGATTTGGTTCAAGTTCATTTGGTGCAAGCTAAAGCGAGAGTTGCACCCAGCGGAAGGAAAATGACAACAATAACTCGATTGGAACTTCTTGGAGCTACAATATGTACATGTTTAGCATCCAGCATAATACCTGAATTTCAAGCTGATGATATTTATTTTTGGACAGATTCGTCTACTGTGCTAGTTTGGATACAGAGGAATGAAGTATGGGACGTATTTGTTCACAACAGAATTAAGGAAATAAAGCAACTGACTTCTATTGAGTTTTGGAGGCACGTACCACGATCACTGAATCCTGCTGATTTGCCCAGTAGAGGATGCTCTGTTTCTTAATTTAATTAAATCTAAATGGTGGGAAGATCCTAAATGGCTATATTTATCCCCAGAAAAATGGCCAAAAGAAGATTTTAGTGCTGATGAAAAAGAAATAGCTCTTGAGAAAAAGAAAAGGATTAGTTCTTCCTTAATAAATCTTAATGCTAGTGAAATAGTTGCTACTAGATTCTCACGTTATCGTAAGACAATCAGACTGGTACCATGGATGTGTCGTTTTGTTTACAACTGTAAACATCAAAACAAGAAAAAGGATGAACTTACCGTACCCGAGTTAAATGAAGCAGAGAATATCTTGATTCGTTTAACACAAAATGAATCCTTTAATGGAATAGAAGATGAACGGATTTTAAGTCTTAATCCATTCATCATCAGAAAACAGCGATATTTCAAAGAGAAAATACATCTGAGTTCTGAACTCCTATTTTGCCAAGTGATCATCCTCTTATAAGAAGTTAAATAGTGGAAGAACATAGAACTTATTGGAGTTTCTCACGTCCTAAATTCTTTAAGAGAAAGATTTCGGATATTAGTGGGAAGAAGAGTTGTGTCATCCGTTTTGAAAACTTGTATAACCTGTAAGCGTTATTCAAACAAAAATGTTAACCCACCTGCGCCACCACCTCCTAGAGATCGGGTACAAGATGCCTCAGTATTTCAAACAACCAACATAGATTATGCTGGACCTATATTTCTAAGAAAATACAAGAAGGCACAGATTTGCCTATTCACTTGCACAGTGTACCATTGTGTTCATTTGGATTTGGTTACACCCTTAACAACAGATATATTTCTACAAGTGTTTCATCATTTTGCTGCTAGACATGGGAAGCCATCCATAATTTATACTGATAATGGAACAAATTTTGTTGGAGCATGCAATGCACTTGCTTCAATCCATTTCAATGAAATTGCAAAAAAGGAGCTAATGAAAGTATTATTTGGAAGTTCATTCCTCCAGATGCTCCATGGTGAGGTGGCTGGTGGGAATGCCTCATAGGAATGATGAAAAGAATATTAAGAAAGGTTCTTGGGAGAGCTTGCCTTAGTTATGAGGAAATGTGTAGCATTTCGTGTAACTGTGAAGCTATCTTAAATGATAGATTTTTAACAGTTGTATCGGCTGATTCAAGTCTCACTTCCATAAGACCTGGAAATTTTTTACAGGAAATGCAAAACCATTCAGTGCCAATTGTAAAACATGACTTCAATACTAACTTTTATAAACGTAGATTGCGTTATATCCAAAATGTTAACCACATTTTCAAGAAAATATTTCGCCAGGAATATCTGGGAACTTTGAAAACAACAAGCAAAAAATTCGCTAGAAGTTGTAAATTAAAAGAAGGAGACATTGTCTTAATTGGAAATGATGACAAAAGGAGATTAAATTGGCCTCTTGGTAAAATCATATAATTATTTCCAGGTACCGATGGTGAAAGTCGACGAACCAGAATTAAAATGCAAAACAGAGAAGTCATAAGAGCTGTACAAAATCTTTATCCTTTGGAATTATCGACTGCCGAGGAACTTCCATCGAAATTCAGCAGAAGTCAACTATGCAAAAACATTTTGGTGGAGAAAACTTTAATTGATGATGCACCTGTAGATACAAATAGAATAATCCATACCCATTTAAAATCGCCCACGATAACCAAATCAGGAAGGACAATTAGAGCTCCTCATCGATTAGACTTGTGAGAACAATGTTTAATTTTTATTATTTTGCAATACTCAATCCTGAATTTCATATTGCAAGGTGGGAGGATGAACAATATTTTGAATCTTAATATTTTTATTTACATTTTTTTCTAGCTGTAGCTTCTGAGTAATATTGCATGCGTTTCAAACAGATGTAATTGTTTTCTTTACTCTATAGGGTTTTGTTTTGGTTCATTATCTATTCATATTATTATCTATGCTTTGTATAGTTTATGTCTCAGAGAATGGCAATATATTATGTTGTTGTTCTTTTTTTAGAGAGTTAGTGTAACTTTGTTCCCCCCTTTTAGAGTATGAGTAAAGGAATTATTTAATAATTGAGTCATAAATAACTAAAGAGATATGGATAGTTATTTCCGAGTAACAAATAGTTTCTTGAGGTAACAAATTTAGTGAGAATTTTTGAACAAACCCAATATATGTTAGAAATAAACTTTATTTTATTTTTGTGATGTTGTGTCTGCCAAAGCAATGCTACAATTATAGACTCTATGTTCCTTAATATTCATGTGTAGCTCGTTTTTGTTTTTTGCTGAATGGCAATAGTTTAGTTAGTCAAGTTAATAAACGTGTAACATGCATTTGTAATTTGCTTAGTTCTTTCTACTATATTACAAAATATATCTGCGATTATAAGTAATTTCTATCACATTATCAGCACGATATACTCAAAAGAAGTTTATTTCACAGAGATGAAGAATTTTTCGAAAGAAAAAGAAGCAACATCCACAGTGCCTGGAAAGCTAAGCCTAACATGTTGAAAGTGACCCGATGGAAGAAATTAAGATTCAGAAACTCGACAAAGATAATCACAATGCTTGGAAAATCTTAGCACGAGCTGTTTTAATTCAAAAAAATTGTTGGGAAGCAATTGATCCAGGTTATGGTGTTGAATTAAAAAGTGATGTAAAGAAAATTAATGAGGAAGCCCTAATCTTCCTATTCTTAGTGGTTGAAGATCAGTTTTTAGATAACATAGCTGACTGAGAAACAGCAAAAGAAGCATGGGATACTTTAAAAGTACAAAATCCATCCTAAAATCATGTCTCATCGTTGAAGAGAGAAAAAGTTGCTGCACTACACAGAAGTGAAATCAGAAGCTGTTACAAGTGAGGTCATGGGAAAGAAAGCCCTCACTCGAGATAACTACAGAACTAAAGCTAGCAGCCATTACAGAAACAGCATAAAAATACTGACAGAAATACCCACCGCTTTTCTCGTGGGGAGTAGGATCATATTGCAAAAAATTGCTCTGCTGCTAAAACCCCCACATGCAAAAAAGGTTTCTAATGAAGTATATCAAGCACTGTTTGTTGAAGCCACTGAACATACTTGTTCTCAGGAGCAGAAATTTATGAATTCAGTTTCAGTGAAATCACCAGTTCAGATAGCCAATTTTGAAAAAAATTGAAGTTTCTGGCACGGGAGGCATTATTTTGAATCCTTTCAGAGAATATGGGAAACATGCTATTCACCTAGCAACTGTTCTGTATGACCCTAAGCTTCTATCAATAGAAAGAATAGAAGAAATAGGAATGACTGTTTCCTTTGAAAGGGGCAAAGCAATCATAAAACATCAAAGACAACAAGAGAAGGTCATCCTCACTGCACACAGGTATGGAAGATTCTACAAAACTGAAGAGAAGCAAATGCACAAAATATACCTTTCCAGACACGAAGAAATCATGCATCAAAAATTAGGACATTTCCAACATGATGGAGTTAAGTAACTTATGAAAAGGGATGATTCGAATATGACACGTGAAGAAATCCAAGAAAAGGATGTTGTTTGCTAAACACGTGTTCTCGGGAAAATGACGAAGACTCCATTTAAAGAAAAGGCCAAATGTTCAACTAGATTACTTCCATTAATACATACTGACGTAATCAGCGTGGCTGTGGAGTCAGAGTTGGTCAGATTTTGTGATAAAAGGAGTTGGAGCTGGAGTCGCTAAAACACATCGACTCTGACTCCAGTTTTTGTTGGACAGTTTAAATTTGATATGAAATTAAAGTGAATTTTAAAAAATTAATGACAAACTAAATTATTACTTTTATTTACGGAATATATACATTAATAAATAGTTATTTTCTATTTTATTGACATATTAATAAATAAATATAAGGGAGGAGGACTAATGTGATAATTGACATTAGTGATTAAACTGATTCATTTAGTTACAAATATCACTGGTAAATATAGGTAAACAGCAATAGCAGCAAGAACTCCCAAAATTGATGCCATTCTTAGGAAGCGCAGGATAGAGTGCAATTATTGATCAAGCAATGTGATGAGGAAGTACATATTTGATGATATAGAGGTTGTTAGAATTAGGAACATTTTTAGAAGATGAAAATATCCCTAATGTTTCAGTAACAGGAAGACAGTAGAATGATCTTTCAGAATTGGAAACTCTTCTTTCTGCATCGTATAAAGCCACAAAAATGCTACAATCTGAAGAAACAGGAGGCAAGAATGGAAGAATGTGAGGTTTGTTCTTTCTGAAATGGAGGGTTTATTTCAGAAGGAATGAAGAAAAGAGAAACTGTTTTGCTAGACAATGAGATCTTGCTGGGTTCAATATATAGAGATCCAAAACACCAGATTTTGTTGGATAACGAACAAAGCCATCTATAAACTTTCAATATGAATGAAATTATTTTCAGAGCAATTGGAGGATTCAAATCTCTACAGTCAAACTGCAGACATTGCAACTTAGTCTCTATTATCCTCTTTCAGTGATAAATTAGATTTTGAGAAAATTTTTTGGATAATATTGAAAGCACTTGTAGAGACATTAGGAATTTTTTTCAGGCAGGCAAGATGAAAAATTAGCAATGCCTTAGGCGGGAATCGAACCACGGACTTCTGGAATATGCGCCCAGCGTGCAGACCACCACACCACGATGACATGCCAACAAGGCAGGAGAAATACCTTATATACTCCCCCTTTTAAAGGGCAATTGGGGTTTTTTCAGGGAACCCAATCGCCAAATCTTGGGTTTGGAAAATCATCATCCACCACCCTTTTAATTCAGGTGCCACTGTAGAGACATTAGGTATTTTTTGGAAGCAGGCAAGATGGAAAATGAGCAACGCCTCTGCCGGGAATCAAACCGCAGACCTC
Organism: Stegodyphus dumicola; assembly: GCF_044657685.1. Classification (NCBI taxonomy): domain Eukaryota; kingdom Metazoa; phylum Arthropoda; class Arachnida; order Araneae; family Eresidae; genus Stegodyphus; species Stegodyphus dumicola. The sequence goes on along the minus strand of NC_140776.1, from coordinate 188,464,524 downwards.
TGGAAATACACACCCAGTGTGCACACCACTACAACATGAAGGCATGCCAAGAAGGCGGGAGAAAGTCAGTGTGGAAAGACGTTTCTCAGCTCTAAAGTTTATCAAATCGGATCTATGGTCCTCCAACAATGAAGATCTTGCCAAAGCTATACTGTTTCTTAGAAATACAGGATTCGTACACATTTCTGCACATGGAAATTAAGTACTTTTAAGGACTTTTAAGGACCATTAATGAAAAAATTAAGGACCTATGAGCAAATGAGAACTGAATAAATTCAATTAAAAATATTATTCTATGCCTGAATTTCACTTTTGTAATACCATCCTAAAAATAAAAGATCCCTAAGTAGTATGCATTATTACTAAACATGAATTAACATAATTATTAATAAGTTTGAGAATAAAATAAAGTTCATACAGTTTATTAAGTAGAATTAAATATTTTACACTTATAATAGGTTGGACATATTTGAAAGATGATAAGTGACATTTACGTTTTACTAACAGTTAGCTTTATGTTGAATTTTTTGTCTCATTTTGTCACATACTTGATCAGTCTAGAGCAAAAGTTCTCAACCGGTAGTACGCAAGGAAAAAATAGATGGTATACAAAGAATTTGCTAATTTGCTATGCCACTAATTTTGTTTCTGTGACATCTATTACTTCTTTTATATTAAAAAAAAATACGCTATAACCCATGTGTATATGTTTACATTATACATATATGAGGGAGTCGGTCATTTTCCCTACAGACTGGTAATTGGACCTATCACACCTACATTAAAAGGTGGAAAGTACGTTGTTACCTTTGTTGATGACTACTCAAGTTATGCTGTGGTTTTCAAGTCCTTGAAAAATTCCAAGGAATATAAAACAAATGTTGAAAATTTCCATGAACTCAATATCACTACTCTATGAAGTAACAATGGAAGAGAATATGTCAGCAATGAATTTGATGATTTCCTAACTAAAATTGGAATAACAAGACAACTCACAATTCCCCGGACACCACAGCAAAGCGCAATTGCAGAAAAAATGAACCATACTCTATTTGATATGACTAGATGTCTTCTCCTAGATTCCAGCATCCCACAAGAACTGTGGGCAGATGCTGGGACTATTGCCTGTTATTTGCACAATAAGTGTCCATCAAAAGCTACCAAAGGAAACATACCTAAAGAGGTCTGGATCAAGAAGCCTGTGCAAATTAGTCACCTGAGAATATTTAGCTGTCAAGCTTTTGCTTAAATTGATAAAACGCTGCAGAAAGGAAAGCTAGGGAAGCGTCTGTGTCTTTTGAAGATATCCCAAAGGGGTGAAAGGACACAAACTATGGAATACAGAGGACGATAAGTTTTACAACAGAGGAATTAAAAATTTTCTATAGAAACTGATCTTAAAATCGTCAAAATGTCATCGTCAAATGATCTTAAAGTCGCCAAATTTAGAACCGTTTAATAAAAGAATTCACATCCCCAAAAGCAAAAAGTTGTTTAAGAGCTCTCTATTAGAAAAAATGAATTTTGCTATGCTTATCTTTCACTTCTTGCTTGGAGCCTCGAGTATCCCATCATTTATATTAGAAACAGAAACAAATTATAACCCACAAATTATAACCAAAAGGTAACCATACACATCAGTAAATTGCCTCCAAAATGCTAATTCACACTCAAAATAGTAGTCATAAAAACAGATAGAAATTTCAGATGATTAAAAATAAGTACCTTCTGCTGATTTAAGCCAAAATTAAGGACTTAAGGACCAAAAATCAATTCTAAAAATCCAAGGACTTTTGGACTCTTAAGGACTGTACGAACTCTGGAAAATTAAATGATCTTTAACTTAAATCATAAGTACAATTCTGACAGTGAAGTAAATGTTGTTCCATTAGAAGTACCCACGAGTTGTACCACCACAGGAGTCGAAGATGTTGAAGCCCAATTAAATGACACAGCAGAAGAAATTTAAGGCACAGAATCAGCATTATTGACAGATTCTGATAGTGCTAAGACCTAAGACACTATATGGAGATCCAGTGTTATGTAAACCTGCTTGTGAAGAACAACCTGCCATCAAAATCTGTAAGAACCCAAGAAGTGTAAAAGAAGCAATGAATTCACCACCCGCAGAGATGTGGAAAGAAGCCATGAAGGAAGAATTGTCCAATTTGTATGAAAACCAGACATGGGAGTTGGTTCCAAAATCAGCTGGTATCAGACCCATAGGATGCAAGTGGGTACTCAAAGAAAAACAAAATGCAGAAGGAGAAATAATCGAATTTAAAGCTCGATTAGTAGCTAAAGGCTACTCACAAGTCCCTGGTAGATATTTTCCAGAGACTTTCTCCTCTGTTGTCAAGATAAAAAGTCTATAAGAATCCTTCTAGCCCTTGCTGTCAAGTTACAAATGGAAATTCATCAAATGGACATCACTGCTGGTCTATCTTAATGGCTTACTCAAGGAAGACATATACATGGAACAACCTGAAGGATCATAAGAGCAAGAGCATTTAGCGTGCCATTTTATAGAAAAGCTTGTATGATTTAAAGCAATCAGGAAGATCATGGAATGAATGCTTTGATACTTTCTTGAAGAATTGTGGACTATCACGCTCAAAATGTAATCCATGCATTTATTATCACCCAAACAAAGCATTCTATCTTGGTCTCTATGTAGATGGCATGTTAATTCTTGGCACCCCTGAGGAAATAACCACATTTAACCCCCTCCGGTATGAAAACCCCCCGGTTTTTTTATTTTGAATGCATAAATAAAAAATATTTAAATATTGAATTTTGAAACAATATTGAACGAACTTTTCACACCATTTAACTGAAGTTAATTTTTCACACCAACCATAAATAAATCTTACAAACTTCATAAAACTTAACACTCAGCGACTTTATCGCTTGCGCCAGCGAAATGGAAATTTGCGCCGGCCAAACGGAAAAGTACCATTTTTCCTTTACAGAAATATATATTGACCGATGCTCACACTAAATTTTTACAAGAATGAAATCTTACAACAACAATTCGGCCGTGACTTGTACCAAGAAATTTTAAGGGTAAACAATATGTGATAGGATCTGTGATCTTTCCACAAGTAAAAAAGGTGTTGCCAAATTCAGTACACTAGAAATTTTAAACTAAATTAATTATCATATTCAACAGTATGCATGATGAGTGTAGCTCGTCATTGTGCGATATGGCATGAAAAACCAATGACGAGCTAGACTCATCATTTTATGCGAAGGGGTTAAGCATAAAATTGCAAGAGACCTTTTGACCTTTACTATCTATGAGGATCCAGAAGCATACTGATGGCACCTTAACATTAGATCAAACAGCTTACACAGGAAAAATTCTGGAAAACTTGAAAGTAGAATCAGTCAGGGGAGATCAACACCCATGGTTCCCACTGTAAAACTCCAAGAGGTAGATGATGAAGAGTGGAGAGATATAAAAGCAGAAAGTGAACAAGTTCCATATGGGCAAGCCATAGGTAGTCTATTATAACTTGCTTGCAAAACAGTAGATGTTCGCACTAGATGGCGCTTCATATCGGAAACTTGGGGGAAAAACGTGAAATTTTTGTGTGGTATTTTGACTTTTTACGATTACAAAAAATTTATTTAAAATTGATATAATTTCTGCTCAATTAGAACTTATTTTACTTCTTGCTTTGTGTAAGAGAAGCAGAATTCAGTGGTTTATATTAATATCTGAGAAATGACTGCAGCAAGGAGATGCAGATAGTTTAACTGAAGAAATACGCTTGAACGACACAAAATTCCTTTTAATTACTTTCGCATGAAACTTCATAAATTCGATGAATTTCTAGCCCTTATTGAACTATTTATTCAAAAGCAGAACACTAATTTTTGTCAGAATATTGCAGAAAAGAATCATTCGGAAGATAGGAATAGTTTATACAGATTTACTGTTCAAAATAGAATTATGCAATTCTAATTATCATTTAAAATATTCATAAATCCCAGAAAAGGATCGTTGTATATATCAAATGCTGCATATATATAATTTAATTTTTTATGAATATTTTAAATGATAATTAGAATTGCATAATTCTATTTTGAAGAGTAAATTTTTCATGGGGTAGAATACCAGAAATGTTTTTGCAGGATGTACGAACTTTCCTTAACTGATTTAAATAATGCAATAAAAAGTACATTTTATTTAAATATGTGCAGGATTTACAACATTACTAAATTAGGATTTACAACATTACTAAATTAAATACCACACTATTTTAAGTTAATAAACAACACCAATTATTTTTAAACAATATTTTAGTTCCTGCCTTATGTACATATTTTTTACCTTAAATGTTATAGTAATTACTTCAGTTAGTCAATTATATATTAATAAACAGCCACTATCTTAAAGTTTATTTTATAAGGTCACTTTTATCTAAAACTCTTTGAAGTAACTGCATTTTATATAATACTTCTTTCTCTTCAAATTTGCTAATGCTCATGCAAAAGTTCTTTAATTAATGAAAAATTATCAAGATTAAACCTTTTCGAGAAGTGGTCAGGCACGTTAAGAAAAACAAACACATTAAAATGCATAGAAGTGCAGTCAAAAGTCGTTAATTCGGACACCCATAATCCGGAATGATCTATAATCCAGACCTCAGAGCTAAAAACTTTCTGCGCATGCGCCGAGTTGACACATGCGCATAGGCGTTTACGCGTGCGCGTAAGACCTTTACAACTGCGCATATGCATGTATGCAAGCGAAGAATACGTTTTCGCGTGCGCATTTTATGTATAACGGACGGTATAAGCTAAAATTATCTAATTCAGTTAATGCTGATGATTGCGTTGTTCCTTAATCTTGGAATTAGATCCGGATTATTATTTTTTGCAGACTGTAAGAGCATTTTTATAAAACTAAACTTGAACTTTCGATAATGTCAAATAGAATTTCTGATGCTGGAGCTCTCAAAGGACCTACAAAACGAAAGTATGTTTTGGTGTCCATCAAACAAAAAGTGGAATTGCTGCAAAAAATGGATAAAGACATGAAGAAGGTGACAGAGAGGTTAGTGAAAGAGAAAAAATTTCAATTGACAAGTTAGTCGGTATTCTCAGCACAGCAATTATGGGACTTGAACAGCGGAACTTTGTAACTGAACAAGAAATTATGTCTGTTTAATAGAATTAAAGAGAAAGTATTATCACATGAAACGAAGCAACTTAAACAACTTACATTGAAAGAAATGTTTAATAAAGTAAACAAATAAATATTAAGCTTTTTCTTTTTGCAAATTTTGATACCCTTTAGATCATAATTGTTCTTTATTTCATAAATTACGGTTTCATATTTTTAATTTTAGAATTTCTGCATGCCATCTTACGAGATTTAAACTGATGATCTATAATCCGGAAAAATCGATAATCCGGAATCGCCGAAGTCCCGATGAGTCCGGATTAACGACTTTTGACTGTATTCCATAAAATCAGCTACATACTAAGCAGCTTCTTTTCTGTATAAACAACAATTTTTTAAATTTTTTAAAATAAATGGTTTTACTCATCATCACTCGTTTAAAATTCAGACATCACTAAATTTTTTAATTAGATGAAACAGCATATTTATATTAATAGCAGTATCACTTTTGCTAGTCTCGTGTTAGCCAAAATAGAATCAAATCATAGTAGTATAATCATAGTAGTCTTATTATTAAACCAAAGACTTGTTGTCAAAAGAAGGATAATGCACGCAATGCCGAGCAAAAATTAGGTTTATATGACTGAAATGAAAAATAAATGCAAGCTTCTTCTGTCCCCCCCCACTCCCCCAAAAAAGTCGCAGTTGATTAAAAAAAAATCGTATATTCATACATTATTAGGGTAGGAAAAAAGCAAGGCCCGAACCCGCAACACAAGTTCCTAGTAAAACTGAATTTTCAACTTTAGCGTGTTACCTCCGCACTAAGGTACCTTGGAGACAAGCTTCACCTTCAGGAAACTGAAGAAGCATCTGGGCTACTTTGAAACTAACGATAATATTTTCTGTAAATATCTTTTTTAAAATACCAACTCCATTACACCACCACTCATGGTGATGATTAAATCCAAAATCTTTAACTTGAGAAGCCAACGTTTTATTCCCCCAAGGCGACAAGAGCAACCTTAAACTGACGTAGACATATTTTAAGAAACATTTAAAATCTGGGATTTTGAAATCCATCATTATTTTCTCCCAAGAATCTAGTGCTTTAGATTATTCTGTAAAATTTATCAACCATATATCATTTATGGTTGATTATTAAGATTTACTATTGCTAATAAACTTAAGAATTTTCCTTTAAATAATTTATAAAGCTATTTATTTTATTAGCATATGCATTTTTTTAATTAAGATTAGTTCATTTGCTCTTTTTTTTTTCATCAAGAAGAATTTTTGAAAGTACAATCATTTAAAAATCATGATATAAACTGGACATTTGAAACGAGGCGTCAAGCGTCAAAAAGTTCCAAGTTTAATCAAGTCACGCAGTCTCCGGCCATCCAGCAAATGCCACCTCTCAGCTACGCATGAGCACATTGATGTGAATGCAGCTTTTATACTATTTACTGCATAGCATGTACAGTGGCTCCCAAAACTGTTTGTAAACTTAAATAACTTGTAAAATAGCACCGTAGCCCGGAGCTGAATTCGAATATAAAGCTCAGTATGTTTTCATATCATATATTTTTATTTCATATCACTGCGATTTTGAATATAGTAAACTTTTTTAAAAAATACTTATTTTCTTTACCCAAAATTGAAAAATGTAAGGAGATAACAAAAGTGATCATACACTAAAATATTTTCGTAAAATTTCATAAATAAAATTAGCGTCTGCCACTTTTTTTTTTTTTTATTAAATTTTTGTGTTTCGTTGATGTTTAGAAATTCACTTGACTTTATTCTTTGCTAGCTTACTTTATTATGTTTTATTTAATTTTTCATTCTATAGACAAACATAATTTTTTGTTAAGTTTCACTTTTAAAGATTTGCAATTGCTGGGAATCTGGATAATGGAAATTCTACTGAACATGTACAAAGACAAGCAAAGTGAAAAAGGATAAAATCTTACCTATCCTCCTCTGCGCTCACTGGTCGTTTTTGGCTCCTTCTAAATGAATAAAATGAAAAACTGTGAGCATTACAAATAAGAAATATAGTTTCATATTATGTAATAATGAAAAATGCAGTTTTCTATAATTAAAAAAGTATGTACAATTCCGTTACCGAGACCATATCAAATCGCAGCCACAGTATACCCACAAAAGCACCAAATGTGGCACACATTTAATAACAAACTGCACATAAATTTAGATTTCTCTGCATACAAGTAAATTTAGACTGCACCTTAAATTTAGATAGTTCTAGGCCCATTTTCAAATTTTGCTTACATATGTCCCAGAAATATTATATACTGTCCCAGAAATATTATATACCTCCTTATATACTGTTCCAGAAAGAAAAAAGAAAATTCAAGATTAGTTAATATTTAAAGTTCAATATAAGCAATGCATTGCATAAAATGACTATAAATATATTACTACGATTTAAAATATAACAAAATCAACTGAAATTTTTTAGATATAAATCTTAAAAAATGTGATTGTTGGCAAAAATGCCTGACCCTTCCAAATTTTATGTTATTCAACCTGTTTTGTAACCTAATTTATTTTTTTAAATAAAGAAGTTTAATTATTTTAAATATGAACTATTGGTGCGTTATATTAATGATAAAAATTAATTGCAGAAGTATTTTTTTTTTCCCTTACAAAATTTACAAACTTATTGTGGGTCAAATAATCTTAAAGTAAGGGACTTGGCATGAAGTGGAAGACAAATTATTTTTATTGATTTGAAAAATATTTTAAGTGGAGAAATATATTTATAGCCATCTTTATGTTTATGTAATATTTTGCTCAAATCAAACTATATCAAATATAACTTAATATTGAAAGTTATCTTTAATTTTCTTTCTTTTCTTCTGGGGCAACATGTGTACGCAAAATTTGAAAATGGGCCTCTAAATTTTTAAGTTGCCACTGAAATATTGGTTTAATTTTTAGGTTTTTTAATATTGCTCTGGATCTTACTATTTGGAAACTGCTCGAAGGTAAAACATTTGCAAAACGAGTTTTCCAAGGAAAAGGCATCATTCATGATAGAAAATTAAATTCAAAGAACCAGGAGGTGAAACTGTTTTATCAAGTATTCGACAATGAAATGGCACTGCAGGAAATAATCTTATAATGAGAAGAAGGATTAAGAACATAAAACTAGTTTGAAGGCTACAGACATGAAGTTCATCTACTTTTTATGTCAGAAATATAGTGATTTTTGTAAACTCTAAATTAATATAAACATCTATACAACTATAAACTGAAACAGTCACATGTGTGAGGTGTGTGCCACATACTTTATTTGTTCGGCCTATGTTGAGGATCAGAAGAGGAGATGAGAAAATTATTTAAGCACAGGAAAGACCTTTTTCACTCAATCTAAAAAACAGTGACAAGAGTTCTTTGGCCACAATGAGTTTTTGGTGGATTGTGCAAAGAATCAAATGATTTTGGGAGGGGGGGGTCACTGTTCAAAATCTATAGGTGAAAACTTTATTGTATGTCATAGAGGTTGGCACCTATCTCTCAGCTGTATTGGACGCTATTTCTTATCCTCTGACAAGCTTTATATAAGTTGCATATAAACTGGTTCGGGAAAGTCGAAACTTTTTGAAGCCCTTCAAAAACTATGTTCATTAATGCAATCTACATTTTTATATCTTCAAACGGTCAGGAATTATTTAATTTTGAAATCTGCAAACTGTAAGTTATTTTGTCTCAATAATATTTCTCCATTAACTTCATTGTTAACATCTATCTGAAACCTTTTAATGAAACGATTCCCTTCAGTACCATTACTTTTTATCTTCAATAGCAAACATTTTTCTCTTTTCAAGCATATAAGACTCGTGTATACATATTTTTCAAATAATATTATAAATTTTTATTTAACTTTTTCAATATAATTAAATTTGAAATGTTTTACAATTAAAGATTCTTGTAATATTTAACCATTGCAATAGATTTTAAGGCTAGAATTAAGTTTTAAAGTTTAAAGTTTGTATTATTTGAAGGATAATTATATGTATATCATGTATTTATATCATTTTAAAACTTATTTTTTTCTCTTTTTAACCATACAGGTTTTATTAAAATATTTTCATATTTGGAAAAAATATTAATTAAATACTTAAATTCATTTAGTATTTATTTTAAAGTTTTTCTAAAGTATTTTGTTAAACATGCAACATTAAACTGCACATGTCAATATTATGACTCTTAAATAAATAAATTTAACATTTGATTTTGATATAAAATATTTTTGTCTAACAAAAGGATCTTAACTACTCAATTTTTGAAGCTTTTGACATTTGTTTTCATTTTATTGTATCTTATTGTTTATTTATTAATACAACATTTATCCACGCATGCCGGTATCATATCCATAAATAAATAATTTTTACATTAGACCTGTTTAATGTTATTTATGGCTACCCTTTATTATAAGCCCACCCAGATTTATCACTAAAAATTATTGCCAAGCATGGCGATAAATGATAGGATGTGGGAACTTATACCATTCAGCAAATGCAATGTAAACAACCATTAATTTCTGGAATTACGGTTACAGCTATTAGTGGCCAATTACATTTATTCATTTTCAATACAAATTACAGAGATATTCATTTACTCAAAGTTAAATATACAAGTGACCCTGTATATTTGAAGATGGGCTATACTGAAGCTGTTCCACATTTATTATTGTGTTAATATTTTTACCAAAAGGATCCTAGCAACTCAACACTTGAACTTGTAATACTATTTGTTTATATTTCATTGTACCTCATTGTTTACTTATTAATGATTGAATTTTTCAATTGAATATAATATTTTAAGCTGTATTCTTAATAAATTTATATCTACAATGTTATGTTTTTATACTATATTAAAACTCAATATTTTCTCTTCTGAATCACATAGTTTTTATTACGACATCTTTATTTAAGAAAAATCTTTATCATTCACATCTCACCTATTCTTATTAGCTTAGATTATTGTATATGAATTTTGTATTAAATGAATTAATGTATACACTATATATTCTTGTACATATTTCAATAGAAGAAAATTTACAATCAACAACAATGCTTAGATCTGCATCTTCAAAAAATTCAGGGAGACATATTCATTAAGTGAACCAAGGATCACTACCAATATTATCTCCAGTGTCTTTAAGCGTTGACCAACACAATGATGATCATTTCTCTACCTGCATGACCACTGACCAATGTCATCCTCAAACTAATGCACTCACTCCTGTACCAGACTCTGCAGCATACGAAATCTACTCAAGATGTTTGAAAAAAAAAAAAGCAATTCTAGATACAGATCAAAACATATACTACCCACAGTCATAAGACAGAATTACAGGATTTACTCACATCTCTATATCAAATGAATGTTTCTCCAACCAATGATTCTATTACTTCAGCCCCACAAGAACTCCAACTCCACCACAATTCCAGCTCAGCAAGTAGCATAATACCTACCCCACAACAAAGACAGCAAATCCCTATTTCTACACCAATAACGGAACAGTGCACAATTCAAAGTACTCATCAAGAACTTTTGAATGTTGAGGAAAATAGATCAAAATATTACTGCAAATCAGGATAACGAAGAAGTACAACAATGCCGTACATATGCTCAAGCATTAAAAACAAAGCAAAATGATCCTACACTCCTAATCTATACGAACGACTCATGACACATCTTTAAACTACCTAATAAACTGCAAACCATAACATAACATTAGTGGAGCTTCCTTTTTATGAAAAGAAGGAAAAGAGCTTAGACAATGTTGCCCATTGCTCTTCTGCCATTTGATCATTTAAATGAAAGGTTTTAAATGTTAACTCCCATGAAAGGAAAATAATAAATAAATATATAAGATCCCAAACTGACACCAAATATATAGTATCCGCAAAAGATCCCATCTCTAAATTCAGGGTGTCGGTTAAATCGTTGAAACTTCCCAATTGGATGAAGAGCCTATTTAATCCCTCCCAAACCTCCAAATGCAAACTCATGACCAAACAAGGAAGTGCAAACCATACTTCCGATTGAAAAAGTTACTTCTTTATGGGGACTTTTTCCTTAACTTCAAGTTTAGAAAATAGTCCCCATAAAAAAAAAAAAAAAAAAAAAAAAAAGATAGAGAGAGAGAGAGAGAGAAATTGCCGTACACTGTAAGACCAAAGAAGATGTTAAAGAATTAAATAACTTACTCCAGCAATCTGAACATGCCCACGATATTACACATACTAGAATCCAAAAAAAAAGTGAACACCAAAATGTACAATACAACAACTCCCACTAAATGCTATAGGAGAAGTCACTGCAAATATTCTTTCACGAGTAACAAACCATAATCTATCAGAATTCAAACCCTTAGTCAAACTTCGAGATTAAAAAAATACAATTAAATGGATTATCGAATGTACCCCTACTACTTTTCATAAATGCATTTCATTGAAAACAATCCAGTATGGCTAGCATACCTGCTATATCTCTGAATTTATAGGTGCTGAACGATGCAACAACTGTCATATCTTAGAAGATAGAACAAATAACTGCCCATATCACTGTCACTGCGCTTACTGTGATGAAAAACATGGAGAAGTTGAATGTCCTGCCAATAAACCACATTGCATTAACTACACCATAAATAATAAAAATTCTAGAATGCATTATTATTGTGATCATCCTGCATATGCTCCACATTGCCCATCTTACCAAGAAAAGATAATGAAAATTCATAGTAGAACCCAGTATCATAATTAAATAGAATATGTCAATTTCTAAACCTCTGATAATATATAATATGAATCCAATACGTACAAATATTATACAAGCAAATTTCCAGAATGAAATAAAATGCCTTCAAATAAATCGACAAAAAGCCCAGGCTGCAACTGTACATGCCATTATCTTTGCTGTCAATTATCAAGCTGACATTCTATTTCTTCAGGAGCCGTTTACTAAGGATGGAATAATAGTTGGTCTGCCATTGCAATGAAATACCTTCCAAAAGGCAGATGTTGAGCAACCTCCATGTGCTGCCAAAGTTATTTGTAACTCCGACTGGACACCGCCAATCTTGAAGATGATAGAGATCATATTGCGGTTTTCCTAGAAATAATTGGCCTTACAATAGCTCTAATTTCAATCTACACACCACTTACTGCTTCACTTGATGGAGTTATACATTTTTTGGATTCTTTTCAGCAATTTCATACTTCAACTAATCAGCTTATTGTCAGTGATTTTAATACCCACAATACCATTTGAGGTTACAATACAACAGACACTAAAGTCAGCCAATTAGAAGATTATATCTGCTCAAAAAATTTCATAATTCATAACAGAACAGACGCTCCTCCTTTACACCGTATTTTTACAATAGGATGGCTTGACTTAACAATATCCAATCAATTCTTAGCACCATATATTCAAGAATGGACAACTTCTGATGTATAGTCTTTCAGATCATAAATATATAACCTTCCACATTGCACAAGTTTCATCTACTATAATAATCAAAAGATACAAGTTGCCTGGTAAGGAAATTCAAATATTTACAGAGATTATATGAGGTACGGTACCACAGCTTCAATTATGTGAAACAACAGAGGATCTTAATAACTTTACAAATAACCTCCTACAAACCTATGAAGACACTTGCAAAAAACATCTTCCACAACGTCAAACCAAAATATTACAAGCCATTAACTGGTGGAACAAAGATTTCCATATCCAGCAAGTCAAATGTAGGTCACTCCATCGAAAATCACAAAATCGATGACTTGGTATACATACACAAATCTTGGAAATGTATCAAGGCGAAAGAGCCAGATACAAACATATGATTGCTTAAGTGAAAATAGCATCATGCTGAAAATATTGCACAGAAAGTGAAATATATGGCATTCATCATAAAATAGCTACTAACCACCTATATAAACCACCTCAACTGCATTGCAAACTGGACCCGACTATCAACCAAGTGATATATATAATTTATTGCAGCTAATTCTTAATACCATTTTTGGCACTGATAACTCACTCGATGATACTTCTGAACAACATATAATCAGATATGCATCTATAAGCATACATATTTCGGCATACCAACCATTTACGACACCAGAAATAAAAAATATCCTTCGTCACCTCCCAAAAGATAATAGCTCCAGGGATGGATGGCATTGATTATAATATTTTCAAAGTTTCAATACAATCAAATCTTCAGTTCTTTAACCCGTTTAGGACCAGACACAATGATACACAACACAATAATTCCTCTCTTACAAGCACAGCTTCCCAGATACGCGATGTAACAATTCTCTCCTACTAGCCCAGCATCGCGTATACGTGACATTAAAACGGAACAATTTATTTGAATTTTTAAAAGCCAGTAAATGGAGCTAAGTGGTAATTGTTTTCACAGGGATTGATTCCTACGGCATTTGACCTTCACGTACTGGCATTAGTTTCTGTTTTGTGTTTCTGGTTTTGAGAGATTTATTGAAATAAACTCGAAACCATGGCTCTTTATAAGTGTGCCTGTGACAGGGTTCGTACACATTTCCTTACATGAAAATTAAGGACTTTTAAGGACCATCAAAGAAAAAATTAAGGACCTATCAGCAAACAAAAAAATTAATAGAATAAAGCAATTATCCATACAACCGACTTCATGCTTGTAATTTCACTTTAAGAAACTAACAGAAGTCTGTATTATGCACTATTATTAAATTCAATTTAATACTTACCATAAAACAATTTTGAAAAATTAAACTAACTCCCTACAAGTTATGAAGTAGATAACATTAAATTAGGAACATAATTTCTTGAAAAACATGTATAAGTGTATTTTACACTAATAACAGTCACTATTTTAGAGATTTACATGACTATTATTTAACTTATTTGATATTTATTTAAACACAGTCAACTACTATTATAATCACAATGTAAGAATATTTTGCAGATTAAAAAAAACTGATTTGTAAACATACAATTTATTTCCTTGGTTTTTTGATAGATACTAGAATAATAAACTGTACAATAAAAGATACAAAACATTTGTGCTTTTTTTAAATCTGAAATCTTTTCAGCTATTTTAACATCTAATTTATTTACGTCTATTTCATTTTCTTTAACTATTCTTCTAAGTTCACTTGCTTTGATAAACAAATCAATGTTCCTGCTGGTCTCAGCTTCATCTGCTAAAGCATCTACTTCTTCATAAATATCTTTAATGTCCCTTTGAAGAAATTTTTTCTTCTGCTTCATATAATCAATTTCTTCCTCAATAATATTTCTTTTCCTCTTTGAATTTTCAGATTTAGTTAAAGATTTTTGTTCTTCTAAATACTGAACTTCTAAATAACAAACTCCACTTCTTGCAGAAGCTGCTGCTGATCTCATTTCTTTAATAATTTAGATATTAAGAACACCTCCAGAAAATTTTATGTAATTAAATACTGTGCGTTGAAAAATGTATGATGAGTCACTTAAATTTTCAATTTCAATTGCTTTATTTACAGAAAAGCCTCTTTCCACAGAGGCCTGTTCATGTGACAAGATAAGAATACTTGTCATAGTGAATACTTGAATAGTGAAAATATACATTTTTTACTATATACATATATTATATATAATTTATTTCCTAAACAATATTGATTAATTGATTATATTATCTCCCAAGTTTAATTAAAGTAGAATTATTTTAAAAGAGTGAATCCATACTGGTAAGTTTTATTTTGAAAGATGTATATATATTATATACAAAGTCCGAGATCCGGACATCCAATATCTGGAATGATCTAAAATCCGGACCTCAAAGCCACCACCAACCAATTTTTTAGGGCTTTTTTGAAGGGAAGGGCACGCGCATTAGATTACGCACGCGCATTAGATTTTTTGCCTCATCATAAAAAAACATGCCGGAAATCCCGATTCTTAATCTCAGTTTGGCGCTAAATAAAATTACTCAATTTAATAGGTCATTATATATAATGTCTTGAATGATGATTATACTTTGGTATATAATGTATTTACTGTAATGTAATTATATATAATGTATATATTGACAAGATCAGTAACGGATATCCCGCCAGTGGCGGTTTTTCTTTGATCACTTTCCAGTCATTGTGGTTTTTGATTTAGAAAAACAGTAAGTTTTCTGATATAAACCTGATGTCACACAGTGTTTGAGGTTGAAATATTTTTTTAGTGTCCCCATTCAGAAAGAAGATAAATCTGAACAAACTGCAATAACTACTAAAAATGCACACACCCAGTTTGAAAAAAAAAAAAAAAAAAAAAAAAAATAGATTGACCCTTCAGTTTAACAATTCACAAAAAAGTACATGCCAAGTCATTTTGGATTATTCTAATAGTATTTCGAAAAATAGCCATACTGCAATTTCTTCTGCTCATCATTCATTGAAAATTTCATCAACTCCGAAGCCACAATGCAATCAGACAGCTAAGACAACTAAAAATTATTCTCAAGAGTTTATGCCAACAATAATTAGCACAAGATCAGAATCAACTACTGAAAATAATAATAAAGGAAGAAGACCCTCAACAGCACTTTAAATAATCCCGAAAGGACATACTAATGAACAAATCTTTGATGATCTAGATAGACATATCAAAATCAAGAAAAAAGTGAAGCTCAAATGAGGAGAAAAAAGTGAAGCTCAAATGAATGCGACAATAGCATCTACATTTTTTCCTTGCAAGAATTCATCATTAAATCAAAAATACAGAAACTAAAATGTAATCTCCATAATGTTCCATCCAACTATACTGAAGAGGTGTTGGCGATAATTTTCAAAACTGCGCCAAGCCCAGACAAAGAAAAAAGGAAAACGTTTCGACGCATTCTTTTTATATAGAAACGTTCATTTTACTTGCTTTGCACGCGACGCTGTCATTTCGTCTGTTACTTATTTAAAATTTTCACATTGTTCTGTTCAATGTCAATTATATCGTCAAGTTCCTCACGATCTTTTATCCAAGCGCCAAATAAGTGGACGATTCTGCGTATATAATCAAAGAATAAAAACCCTTTAAATTTATGTTATTTAATTATAATCGTGAATGAAACTTTTACATGTCAATAAAATATAAATACTACGAGTGTATATATATATACAAATTGCAGTAAACAGTGAGTAATAAATAACACATACATTAAGCAAATAATATAGTTGTACAAAAAAGCAGAAAGACACCTGAGTCAGAGGACCAGCATTGACAAGATACATTTAAAAAATATATGCATTCTGTCTTTTTGACATTTTAGATATTACAAGGTTTAAAAAAATGGTGAATGTTGTGAATTTTAATCAGTTTTCTTGGAAAAGTAGTCATTTTAACATTCAAGCTAGAGCCGCAAAAGTCAAAAATTTGACAAATATATGTGTTTCTGAATAATAAAGATTAAAACAAAATGATCAAATAGGCGCAATTTTATATTCATTTAATTTTCCATAAAAAATTTACCACTAAAGATAATGTACCACAAGTGGTACGTGTACCACAGTTGGAGAACCAGTGGCTTAACCTTAAACTTTTAACATTCATATCTTTATCGATAATTGATTTTTGTCATTTCAAATAATGCGGAAACCTTATAATTGTGTATATGATTTGTTGCCAGTCAAAACATCATAGATAAGAGTTCCTAGATTTTCTCAGACTAGCTAGGATTACAAAGCAGTTTAATAATAATTCTATAATTTCAAAATTTGGGTTAGATGGTAGCAGCATTAGAGGTCTTTCGTTAAGTAACAATTACTGATGTAAAAAATTAAATACAAATATTAACACTTAATTAAACATTTCATATAATAGACTGACGCTATACTACATTAATACGATATA
The DNA here is from genome assembly GCF_044657685.1 of Stegodyphus dumicola. Classification (NCBI taxonomy): domain Eukaryota; kingdom Metazoa; phylum Arthropoda; class Arachnida; order Araneae; family Eresidae; genus Stegodyphus; species Stegodyphus dumicola. Next base: position 188,447,468 of record NC_140776.1, on the reverse strand, counting down.
TTAGAAGAATTCAACTACAGTTTATTATGAAAAACTTAATGCGGATAATTTAATTTTCATCAAAAAATTTTCAAGATTTAACCGGCAGATCGGTGATACCGACAAACCGAGTGAAGTGATAAAAAATAAATAAAACAATATAAATACGCAAATATATAAATAAAAATCCCTTACCTGGAGCTGACTTTCTTCGACTGCATTTTTGACATTTTTTTTTTTTTTTTTACACAAATAAATTACAATAAAAATATTAAAATAGAAAAATGTTAATGGTTAGTTGAAAAACAGAATAAAAATTTATATACAAAGATATTAATAAAAATATTATATAAAAATGTTAATGTTAAAATAAGAAGGTTAGATTAAATACAAAAATATTAAATATATGAAATAGAATTAGAAAATTAAATAAAAAATATATGAAAAATATATAAAATAGAATATGAAAAAATATATTAAAAATCACTAGAATGGGTAGAAATTTTTAGATCATCTAGACAAAACCAAGTTTTAATCTAGTATGAGCCGTAATGCTTTTGCACTTAGTCGCGAAGTCAGTGGCGAACGGGCACGTGACCTTTCTAGCCAATCAGGAAAATCAGTTAAAAATTACACTAAAATTTCATTGGATGGATTTGCACCGTTTGCTAATCCCAAATTCAAATCGTTTGTTACCATTTCAATTAATGCATTATTTTATCTGATGCAGAGTAACAGCTGTCACCCTCTTTCCATTCGGCACAAGCAAGGTGTTTTTTTAGTCTAAAACAAACACTTCGTTTCCGAAAACTGCCAGATGTAAATTGAAATGGGTTTCACTTCAGTTTTAGACAAAGGAAATTGATTTGGCTAGCTATTTGTGGGAGGGGGAATATCTTATTGTAGCAAGTACGGTTATATAAATGGCGGGAAAAACTTTCTATTACCACCTGGCAAGAAACTTTCATTTAAAATTGAGAAAAATCTTTGTTATATTGAACTCAGCATATATAATTATAATTTTAAAGATATTAACAACAAAAGAGGCTTATGACCATTTTAAACCAAAGTTTTATTACCGAAACTCAATGTATTTTTCCCTTACTTTATTTTTATGTATTGTTTTTTTTTTATATTTCGATGTCTTGAGTATTCTTTCCACTTTTTTGCATCATTTGTGTTCTAGGTCATGGTTTCTTAAACTTTTTTCAGTCGCGACCCCTTTTTATCACTGAGATTTTTTCGTGACCCCCAGGACCCCATAATATTTACAAAAATTTTGTGGGACCCCATAAGTATTGCGCAAATAAGACACACGCGTGAGTGAAACTGACATTTATTTTTTCATTTGTCTTGTAATATACAATTCCAAGGTCATTAACTTTAATTTCTAACTTTAAGACATAGAACGTGTGTGTGTGTGATTTATGGCAAAGCCTCGAGGGCTATCTGCCTAAGGGAAGGACTGCCTTCGCGGAGGACTTTCTAAGGGAAACTGGCTCGTATACACGTTACACATGGGGAAAACCACGAAAACGCCCATGCATTCAGCCCGTTCGCGGGATTCGAACCTCGGACCGAACTACCAGTGTTCAGCGACTTTACCGCTCGGCCGCTGGTGGGCATGACATAGAACGCTGTGAAATTTTTAAATAGGTAACAAACGAAATGACAGCGTCACGTGCAAAGCAAGAAAAATGAACGTTTATATTATAAAAGGAATGCGTCGAAACTTTTTCTTTTTTCCTTTGTCTGTATTGTCTTATCTTTATTTATTTTCAGATACATTGTGTCAAAATATTTCGTAACTGTAAAATTATTATATTAAGTTAAAAAAATATCAAAACTGCTAAAATTTCGGCGACCTCCTGCTGCAGATCCCGCGATCAACACGGGGGTCGTGACCTACAATTTAAGAAGCCCTGTTCTAGGTAAAATCCTAGTATTCTGCAATTCGATAATATTATCCAAATGATAACATTATTTTTTCCATTGAACAGCTGATGTTTATCCATTTTCACATTAAGTCGCACTTTCCCGTAATTTTGAAAATACTCTCTTGCATGCTGTTCGGTTGAAAACAAGTCTGAAATCATTTTTTCCAAATGCATTTGAAAAATAGATAACTTATACTGTTTTTTACAGAATTTAAACCACTTCAGAATTAATCGGGTTTACATGAATACAAAGTGTTATTATGGCAATGGTACGCAAACTGGGAGTCGCGAACAAATTTGGGGGGGGGGGGGGGTCGCTAAATTCAAAAACATTTATTTGACAACAAAAAATATAACGGCATTTGAAAAGAATTTTGGATGTTTAACATTCACCGGGAATTTTAAATTAATCATTTCCATATATTAATTTTGATTTTATTGTTTTCACCTTGATTCAGGCGTTTTGCTTGAACAACTCGAGAATCGAATTTCAAAGCGCGCAGCAATAATTGTAATATCCATGGTTTACACACTGTGTTCCTTATTTCTAACCAAATTTGAAAAGGACAAAATTTGAAAAAAGGACATTAGCCCACCAAATGTGCATGTGTAACGTAACGTAATATACGAGTGTGCTGAAACCAACCAGCCCGATAATAAAAGGCCTCCTGGTTAACGCAGCACAACCAACACATACGTGTATATGTATGTAATTTGGAAAAAAAAAACTTTGAGAGTAATACAACACGTGAAAGCTTAAAGATTTATTTTTTTTTTTAATTATTATTATGGCGGGCACTACTAAGGTCAGAAAAGGAGGTCGTTTTATTACGGGGCACCTAACTGGTTACCTCCTATGAAGGGACAGACAATTTACATCTATGCCTTCTCTGGGATTCGAACCTAAGCTCTTCAATACGGTCACTTTCCCGTCCGGACGGTAACTTTCGTAAGTTTTTTTTTTTTTTTTTTTTTTTTTTTTTTTCTGTTTTGTTAAATTATTGCAAAGTACGCGAGGGCTATCTTTCTTAGAGAAGGGATGCCTTCGTGGAGGACTTCCTAAGTGAAAGTGGCTCGTATACACGTTAGACATGCGGAAAACTAAGAAAACAGCCATGCTAGCGCGTTATCCAGGACTCGAACTACCAGTGTTCAGCGACCTTTACCGCTTGGCAGCTGGTGGACCTCCTACGTTAAAATTTAACTGCTATGAATAGGAATGGCATAACTGTTAAGCATTGATACATTTAAAATGGTTTATTTCACTCTGATAAAAAAATGAATAAAGTTTGTGGAACCTAAACAATGAGTAATAAAAAAAGATGTAAGACCAATCCTTTTTTTGCCAGTCATATTTTATGTTGATTTTACTTTCTTAATTATATCATTTTCTTCTTTTCACTTAATTGCAAAATTGAGCGTGAGTCATTATAATGTCAAATCAAAATTGCTTCAACTGTCTCCACTCCCAACTTGTTACTTTTATCCGATTATTGAGGACCACTAGGGAAAATATTCGCTGGAAATTTGCACTGTGGGCTGGAATGACAATTACACGTACAGTGTACAATACAATGTACGTATTAGCTTAGCTTCCTTGGATACGATTTCCGATCAATATGCTTTGTAGCTGCAAGAAATTTAGCCATTTTCAAAGTAGCTACACAGTTTTAAATGGTATTCTTTTTTCCCAATTAATCTTAGTTACCATATGGCAACCCTAGCTACTACGAAAACGTTGGAAACGAAAAAGCAGATGTTATGAAATTCATGACTCAAAAGATTCATTTCATCTGCAGAGTTTTAAAAGGCAGATGCAAAGTTCATAAAACAGTATCTATTTTTCTACTTTGGCGCCTATCGAAAGATGCAAAGTCATCAGAATTTTATTCGTATTATTTGTTATTATATTAAGACATGTCCGTTAGTGACTCGCTGGGAAATTTTGCTCTCGCTGTGGCCTTTCACCTCAAAAGAACTCAGACAAATCTATAACGAAATGAAAGAACTTTTATTTTTGTTCTTTTTTTCCGGTTGGTTAGGCACATGCAGAAGCTGTTCCCACATTTCTTAGACCAGCGATTCTCAATCGGTGGTACATGTACCACTGGTAGTACTCAAGAGAAAAATAGGTGGTACGCAAAGAAACAAAGTATTTTTAAAAATTAAATTCAGGAATCTCCTGAAGAAAAAGAACAATTAACAGAAATTTCCTGTGATCGAACTCTAACTGAGGACTTCAAAAATAACACAGTGCGTTCTTTTGTGGGATTCCGCTAATGGATTGGGGGAAGTTGTCCGTGTTTTAAACTCACATGGCTTGTTTGCAAATTCCGTATCTTCCAGGAAATATTTTGTTGAGAGGAGAAAATAAAAAAACAGTTTGTTACTTCGATTCTCACGCGTTTGCGTTTTCAGGTTTTTTCCTGTACAAATACGGCTTGGAGGTCAAATATCAAAGAAATTTTATTTTGGGAAGCTCGGCTGCTAAAATTCTTCGGAAATTATTTTAAAACCGGTTGATCTTTACATTATGGTAACTTGGCGATTTTTTGGCGAAAATTTGGCGACCAACTCTCCTACAGCAACCCTCTATTTTTTTTTCCCCGCCGCCATTTTGTCTTCACGAAGTAAAGACATGTTTCTTTTCTTTTTATCTCCTGAACACTTCTTCCAACAATCTACTAGCCGAATTACACTTATGCTAGAAATTTTATCAAACAAAACTGCTTAATCATGACAAATATTCACTGCAAAATTAGGAAAAACTGCACAATACCATTCTCCTTACGCATTTTTCAAAATAACACATACACATAAACCATGTACACGCCGACTTATTTTTACTTAAAAAAACATCCCAGAATTGCACAAAAATGGCATTGCGCACACTCTTCACTATATCCATGTACACTGCTTTTTTCTCATAAATTACAAAAATTTCACGAAAATACATGACAATTTTCTCAATCTTTAAACCCGGTAAAAAGAACATATATGAAATTACATGATCGCGAAAAAGTATTTACCCTTTACAAATATGAACATTTCCACATATAAAATAAATAAAATATCCAAAACCTTTTACCTCTAAATCATCTATTACATTATACACGTCACCAACGAATTCATACCGCAAGCATTACAAATACTTAGTATCAAATATTTAAATTATTTCCATGCACGTTTATTTCAACTTAAACGTATACCAAATTCCTACAAGCATAAAATTCACAAACTAACTATCATTTCATTAAAATATCACTAAACCATGTACACGTCGACTTATTTTTACTTAAAAAAACATCCCAGAATTGCACAAAAATGGCATTGCGCACACTCTTCACTATATCCATGTACACTGCTTTTTTCTCATAAATTACAAAAATTTCACGAAAATACATGACAATTTTCTGAATCTTTAAACCCGGTAAAAAGAACATATATGAAATTACATGATCGCGAAAAAGTATTTACCCTTTACAAATATCAACATTTCCACATGTAAAATAAATAGAATATCCAAAAACCTTTACCTCTAAATCATCTATTACATTATACACGTCACCAACGAATTCATACCTCAAGCATTACAAATACTTAATATCAAATATTTAAATTATTTCCATGCACGTTTATTTCAACTTAAACGTATACCAAATTCCTACAAACATAAAATTCACAAAATAACTATCATTTCATTAAAATATAATTAAATTCAAAAACACTACTTAAAATATAAATGAGCACATACATTAAATTAATAAAAATTACCTTACAATCCTAATTACTTTAAACTAAATCATTGCTAATAACAATTTTCCCAATAATACCAAATTCCTTTCCACCTTACATTTACAACAATGCATAAAAATAATATCCTCAAATAATTAAAAATACTAACTTACCTAATCTTCTTCAGAATCTTGATTACGTGGTGGATACACTTTTCTTACTTCTGTTTCAGAATCTTTAAAATCATACTTATCTTTCAAAGCAAGATACCAGGTAAAATAAATAACATAATAAAACATCTTTATTTCTCTCTCGCACAACCTTAAAAAACATTTATTACTATCCTTTTCAATACCACTAAATACCCATTTCGAATTCACTTTAGTTACGGCCATGGGATCCAAAAATTCACAAACACTATTTCACACAACACAGAATAAAGCCAAATACAAAATTGCCAGATTTTTTCCCGATTAAAGAACAGTAATTCGTCCATTAATATCACATAACATATCCCATGATCTCTCATTTCCCTCACACAAAATAATGCGTAATCAGAACTGAATACTACTCACATTCTTAACAAAGTCTAACTAACCTAATCTTCTTCCGAATCTTCCTTACATGGTGGATACACTTTTATTATGGATTCAATAAAATTACTGAACGATTTTTTTTCCGAATTTGATAGAATTTGATAAAAAAAAATTCTCTTCATCACATCTACAATTCACTTTAGACAGCGCCATACAATCCCAAAATTATTCAACCCTACTTCACACAACACACAATGAAGCTTAATACAAAATAATATACATCCACAGATACTTGTCCAAATTCCCCCCTTTTCCGATTAAAGAACCGTAATTCGTCCATTAATATCACATGACATATCCCATGATCTCTCATTTCCCCGACACAAAATAATGCGTAATCGGAACTGAGTACTGCTCACATTATTACCAAAGTCCCAGGTAGTAACCTTTATCGCCTCCAAAATGTCGCCAAACTACCAGTTACCATATTGTAAAGATCAACCTTAAAACCTTGAATGTATTTAAAATTGCATGATTTTTTTCAGTTATTTCTAATTAATTTTTTTTTAATTTGGTTTCAATTCGAATTTGAAACTGTCTTCGTTTCATTCTTTTTATAAGCGTTTTTATCACCTTATTCCAATTTTTAGTATAAGGCAGTGTAGTAATGTAAATGTTTCAGGTAATGAAAATTAATTTTAATGTTATTTCTAAATAACATGCATTCCACGACTACCGCTTACTTGAGTGACATTTTGGTTTGCTATGTTCTAAATGATAACTAGCGGTCGAGCGAATAATACTCGTATTTCTTTAATCTTTAACTATTCAAATTCCGATGAACGGATTGACTGCATGAACGTTTCTTGTTCTCTCACGTATGTAAAGGGTATATCAGTCAAATTCCTTTGAACGCCCTCCACGAAAGCCCCTTTTGCTTAGGTAGATAACACTTTATTTAATTCGAAAAATAAAAATAAAATTATATTCGAAATAAGAAAGCTAAACTTATGAGCGTTTCATAACTATGTTTAGAAACCCTTCCTTTTATGAATCATTTTAATGACAAAATGAATTTTAATTGTGCGACAAATGAAATACGAATTTTTATTATGGAACATTATTATTGAACAGTTATTATGGAACATTTTCTAATTCAAAATTTTAAAAAGTTTCAAAACTTATTAATTTATCCTTTGTTATATGATTTGCGTCTATAATGTCATGTCTGTATCAATTTGTTCAGAAATTAGATACGTTAGTTTAGGTTAATTGAATATGGGAAAGCACACGAAGGCTTCCTACCTAAAGGAAAGCATGCCTTCGTGGAGAGTTTTAGGAGAAATTGGCTCGTATTTACGTTTCACATGGGGGAAACAACGAAAACCAACCATGCGGCCGGCTCGATCGACTGACGTCGAACCTATGTCTAACTACCAGCATTCAACGGCCTCAACCTTTCAGTAACTTGTAGTGTTCAGAAAGTAATTAATTTTACGTGAGAATCGTGTTTTGGAAGCAATCAAACAAGATATTGGAATACTAAGCATGTATACAGGAATTCAGATGTGTACTACTTTTTAGTTTCCTGAATTTAATCATCAGTGCGAATCTTCATTAATATTAACTCAGTACGAATCTTCATTACTTCGATAGAAAGCAACAGTAAATAGCTTGAGATCTGAAAATTTCGCATAACAGTTTGATACCTCAAAGGCGATTTTAGCATTCTGAAAATGTGGATCATAAAAAAACTGAAGAAATATTTCGCCATTCGACAAACATGTTTACATTTTGAAATTCCAATGCGTATATGCAATTTTGCATTCAAAGAAAAAATGAAGTAGCAATATAAATCATCGAACAACTGTTCCTTTTCTATTCTAAGGTCAAAGTAGTATCTTACATCTCTAAGTGATAAAACAAAATTTTTGAATACATTAAAACTCAAGATTTTATTTTCTAAAGCTCCAGGGTTTGCATCTGCATTTCTTTCTTGAACCAAAAACTATGAAGCGATTAAATAAATTAAACATCTTATATCCCTGATGTAAAGGCAGATCAACTCTGGGACCGCTATTTTCAATGCCACATGGAAAAAAATAAATAAAAAAAAATAAAAAAAAAAATTCTTGGCTCATGCATTGTAAATTTTTCTTACTGCTGGCGTTGTTCAATAATAATTTAGTGCAGTACAAACGCAGTGAGCAAATTCTATTTCTCCAGGAATGAATATTACCAGAGGTTCAGAGGTTTCTAATTCAAAAATTCTGCTGTGTGTGAAATAATTCAAAACAAGGATCGACACACAGTCCTACGTTGCAAATTTCGCACTCAAAATACGTTATTCGCATTCGCTTTTCTTTGGTTTTAGCGAACACAACGCATCTTCTCCTACCTTTATTACCTTTTCCTTCAACGTACGCCGACCAGCGGCCGAGCGGTAAAGTCGCTGAACACTGGTAGTTCGGTCCGAGGTTCGAGTCCCGCGAATGGACTGGCTGCATGGGTGTTTTCGTGGTTTTCCCCATGTGTAACGTGTATACGAGCCAGTTAAAAGTATTAACACTCATTTTGTAATCCGAAAATGCTTTTTAAATGGCACTTGCAATAAATAAACTCTATTTAATTTGCTCTTCAACATCAGAATAATAATACTATTAAAGATGAAAATGCACATATTGTTTGAAGGCAATGTTTGAATACATTAAATCACTGAATTTTCGGTACGATGACAAGTGAATATATTTAACACTGATTACTTCGCTAGTTTTTTAGTACATAATAGAGGTGCAAGTTTAAAGAACTATTTCAATCGTAAAATGGAACATTTTTTTAGAACAAAATTTCGAGTTATAGCATACATTTCATTTGAAGGTAAAATAATACTTACTTTTTTTTTTTCTTGGGAAAACTGTATTCATCTACCTGCAGTGAGAAAGCGATTAGAGTACATCCTGCATTCTAACGCCCTGAGCGTTGGAACTAGATTGAAAGGAAATCCTGAGTGTTTGCCTGACTGTCGACAAAAGAACACTAATCACCCACTCCTTAAGGACTCGATTCGATAATTTTTCCCGCTTTCCATAACCATGGAGGTACACAACTGTTTTTGGAGCCCATGGGAGAAGGTTAAAAATAAAAGCAGCCAGTCAAAATTAAGAGGGCTGTTGACAGAAAGCCTTAATTAAAAAGTAGTTATAGGAAATGTTAATCGATGCTTAGTATCATAATCTGGATGAAACACTTATTCACTATTTGATCCGTCAACGGCCATACCATGCTGAAAGTGCCGGTTCTCGTCCGATCACTATTTGATCAAGTGTATAGTAAAATGATATTCGGCACTTATAAAGGAAAAAAATGGTTAATGAAAATAACTATGCGTTATATTTTCGCTTTTCCTACTGCAAAACCGTTCTAAGAGATTGTCGATTTAATCATCAAATTATTCCTGTATTATTCGGAACAAGACAGCCATTATTCTTGAATATAATTCCTTAACCCTTTAAGGACTAGTGCCGGGAGAACGAAGCGCAGTCACGGGATCGGACCTACTGAAATGGATCGTCGCCACCGGTCCGCGCATTTTTCAGCAGTTAGGCCTAATTTTACAAAAAAAAAAAAAAGTATAAAACCAGCATTTTGATAACATGACATTTGATAATATGAATTTTTGAAGTTGCGTATTTAATGTACTTGTTTTTAATGTGTATTAATATAAAGAATATCATAACAGGTGTATTAATATAAAGAATATCATAATAAATTAAACAGGCAAAATACTAAAATCCTAACTATACACACAGAAATAAATACTATAAACACGAAAAAAAAAATATTTACAAATACAAAATTAAAAAATAAACACAAGAATTACCTGTAGGTAATTAAATTCTAATTCAAAAATTCTGCTGTGTGTGAAATAATTCAAAACAAGGATCGACACACAGTCCCACGTTGCATATTTCGCACTCAAAATACGTTATTTGCTTTCGCTTTTCTTTGGTTTTAGCGAACACAATACATCTTCTCCTACCTTTATTACCTTTTCCTTCAACGTACGCCCACGAGCGGTAAAGTCGCTGAACACTGGTAGTGCGGTCCGAGGTTCGAGTCCCGCGAATGGGCTGGCTGCATGGGTGTTTTCGTGGTTTTCCCCATGTGTAACGTGTATACGAGCCAGTTTCCCTTAGAAAGTCCTCCACGAAGGCATCCCTCCCCTTAGACAGATAGCCCTAGTGTGCTTTGCCATAATCTCAATAAACCGAACCAAACCTTCAACGTACATTTTCGGAAACTGTCTTCCAGTTAGACGGGAAAATTGAGTGTCCGGTGATTTTGGACAAATTTTTTAAAGTTTTTAAGTAAGTCTCTTAGCCATGGCTAACGAAAGGAAACTGAATATAACCCCAACAAAGCTTCTTCAAAATACACTCAGAAATACTTCATCCTCAAAGACTGTGTGACATCAGGTTTATATTAGAAAACTTTCTGTTTTTCTAAATCTAAAAACAGCGCTCATGATGACCGGAAAGTGATCAAGGAAAGACCCCCCACTCGCGGGATATCCCTTACTGATCACTCAATATATACATTATATGTAAAACACATTGTATACCAAAATATAATGCCTGTGTCATTATATATAATGACCATTCAAGGCATAATGACCTATTAAATCCAGTAAGAAAAACAAAAACACAGGCTCTTTCCTGAGAAATGTGAGCAAGACGCATTAGGCGTCCTGAAAGCTGATAGTCTTTCTCCATCTGTAATAATGTTGTAATGTTACTTTTTAATTAAAAGCTTATGTTAAGTTTTAAGAAAGCTTATGTTAAGTTTCAAAATAAATAGAAAAAAAGTAAGTAAAATAAAATACAAAACAAAAAACAAAATCTGAAATGTTTCAGATTTTAAATTACGTCCAAAGGGGCGTTTTTTAACATTTTGTGTGTTACCTTTCTTTATTAAATATCATGTTCTCGCACTTAAACCATAAGATCCAGTGCAACAGCAATATCGCAAAATAGTTTTAAAACGAGCATATCTTTAGAATTTCCGATACAGAGACTCACGCGCTGGAGATAAAAATGTTTTTTCTGCACAACGTTGCCATTGCTCGCTTTGAAATCCTTGAGTTTGTTAATCAAAAATTCGTCAAAGTTTTAAAAAATAGGAAATCGATCAATAAAACAAATTTCAAATTTGGTCTTCCACATGCTCATATTCGTTGGAGGATTACGTTATTCAAAATTCGATGACTCTATGTACCGTTGTTTTATCACAATACGAGAAATATACATACATTTATGCAGATTTTTCATTATTTAATTTCTTCAAATATAATGCAGGACTCTAACATTTTGTGGCAACAGTTTCAAAAATGAACCGACATTTATGAGTCCGACGCAAAATGCCAAAACGAAACTAATAGTCCTTCGGGATTCGAATCCCTTGGGACTAAAAACAAAAAAATCCTAAAGAAATGAACAAAACCACCTGTTACTCTTAAATTCAAAGGCGCACTTATAAAGAGCCGTGAATTCCAGTTTGTTTATTTCAATAAATCTCTCAAAACCAGAAGCACAAAACAGAAGCTAATGCCAGTACATGAAGGTCAAATGCCCTACGAATCAATCCCTGTGAAAACAATTACCACTTAGCTCCATTTACTGTCTTTTAAAAATTCAAATAAATCGTTGCGTTTTAATGTTACGTATACGCAACGCTGGGTTCGTAGGAGCAGAACCGTTGCGTCGCGTATATGGGACGCTGGGCTGGTAGAAGTGGAATTGTTGCATCGCGTATACGCGACGCCGGTCCTGCAAATGACTAATTTGGTTTTAAATGATGTTCCTTAGTTACATTGATGGTGTAAATGTTTGTAGAAACTATTAGTAAAAACAGTTGTTTAAACCTTTATTACTGATCATAAATATTTACTATATTACTAAAAAGTTTACTTTTTAAAAGTAGCTCAGTTATTGCACTGATAAGCTGTAGAGTCATTAGGTTATTTTGAAGCAGGAGTGAGGGCTTAATTTCTAAAATTAGAAGTGCCGGAGCCCTACGAAAAACTATCAGAAAAGAAGAACAAAAACAAACAAATACACAAAATGACTAGAAAAATAATTAATAATTAAACTTTTAAATAATTAATTATTAAAATTAAATAAATAATAATTTGAATAACTAAAAATGTAATATTAAAATTTAACAAAATGTAAAGACATACATAAGGTATTTCTCTCGCCTTCTTAGCATGCCTTCGAGGTGTAAGGGTCAGCACGCTCGGCGCGTATTCGAGAGGTCCATGGGTTCGAGTCCTGGCGAGGACACTGCTCATTTCTTCAGTTTCCTGACATTGAAAAATTCTGTAGGAATTACTCTACAGTGGCGCCCGAACTAAAAAAAGGTGGTGGATGGTGGTTCTCCACCACCATGATTTGGCGATTAGTTCCCCTAATGCCTAGTCGCCATTTAAAAGGGGATAAGGATTGTAAGAATTGGAGGCTCCCTTCAGCCCACCTGGACACTCGGGTCCCCCATAGCTCAAAAGAAGGGCCCCCCCTATATCCACAAACGAGGGCAGGCAGTAAACCAGCCACCCCCAAACAACAAACAAAAATACTAAATCAAAAATAAATAACCACATCTAACACAAAATTACAGACCAACAAACAAACCAAAAAATATCCATAAACACAAATTCACAACATAGAACACCACAGATATCTAAAACCCATATAAATACAAAATTCATTTAAAAGGGGGTATTTCTCCCACCTTCTTAGCATGCCTTCGTGCTGTAATGGACTGCACGCTCGGCGCGTATTGGAGAGGTCCGTGGTTCGAGTCCCGGCGAGGACATTGCTCATTTTTCACGTCTCCTGCTTAAACTAACATATAAATACTCTACATATAAATACAAATATAATAATTTATTAAATAAATTGGAAATAATTAAATATTAAAATAAAATACTGGACCTAGACACCAGTTTTGGTTTCGGCTGCAATTACCATTTCACACAAAAAATAAAAAAACAGCTCAACTGGTCTCTAGTCTAATTTAAGCTCTGAATATTACTATTTCAAGGGATGATAGAAATGCAGATCATTCTTTTTTCAGCACACCAATAAAAAATGTTAAAATGGTTAAAGCGTCACTAATACGAAAATGTAGAGAATGCTATAAATAACTTTAGCGGATGACCTGTAGGTATGAGGGAAAAAAAAAAAAAAAAAAAAAGAGTCCAACATTTTTTGACCACGATCTTCTCTCAATATAATTCTAGCTGTTAAGCAGAATATGACAGTGGACCAAATTTTCAGCGAAAGTCGCAAGTGACAATTTGCATCCCCCTACCTTTGGTTATATCATTTCTAAAAAGTCTGCAGGTGTTCCTTTTCGCGGGAAGACATTACCGCTGGAATGAAAAATTTACCCGCTGTCATAAAATCATGGTACTTTCTAGAGAAAAAGAATACGAATTTTTGATTAACAAAGTCAACGATTTCGAAGCGAGCAAAAGCAACGCTGTATGACGGGGGGATGTTATTTTATTTCCAGCGCGCGAGACTGTGTATCGGAAATTCTAAAGATATGCTGTTTCTAAAGAGAAGCTAAGTTAGGTCATAGTAAGGGTCTAGCGAAAGCTGGTGCTCGCTTTATCATCAAGTGATTTTTTGAACAGCGGATGAAATGGGACACAGAAAATCGGTGGGGAAAGGCAGTGGACGAAATGGCACTATTTCGAGCCAGGGATGAAACGAGAAAGGACAAAAGGACACTAAGCGGTGCCACTTAATCCCGGAGAAGGTATGGATGTTTGTAAATGTATAGCGTCGATGCGGCATAGAAGCACTCTAAATATGCGGCGAGCTCAAAGTCCTCTCGAGAGGCTTTTGGTAGGGGAAGATCGGTGGCAGACCCTGGGGCCCGTCCCGCGAGGTTTTTTCCATCAAAATTCGGGCCAATCTGAGCGAAGTCGCACTGCAACCTGTACGGTGGTCTTGCCAACGACAGACGCAATCTTGCCCTCCTCGCCACCAGAGCCTACTGGAAATCTAAAATCTAGCCGGAGCCAATAAATAAGAAGCCTTCGAAATGTCTTTTATGTAACTGAGCACCAACTTCAGTAGAAATTTGATCTCGAAAATTTTATTTTTAGTAGTAAAAGTAGATTAAAAATCGCTTATCAAATTTTAATTTATCACTTAACGTTATATTAAATTTTAACTTTAATTATTAGTCCAAAGGGGCTTTGCCCCTGAAGAACTGTTGTTTTCGTTTTGAGATTTTGCGTTGAATCACTATACATGTCCGTTTCACTTTTCAAACTGTTGCCACCATATGTTAGAGTCCTGCATTATATTTGAAGAAATTAAATAGTGAAAAATCTGCATACATGTATGTATGTTTCTCGCATTGTGAGAAAACAACGGTACACAGGGCCATCAAATTTTGAATGACATCATCCTCCAAAGAATCCGGGCATGTGGAAAACCAAATTTCAAATGTGGAATTTGTTTTATAATCGATTTCATATTTTGTAAAACTTCAACGAATTTTTAAGTAACAAACTCAATGATTTAAAAGCGAGCAATGGCAACACTCTACGAAGAAAAAAAAAAAACTTTTTTTTTATCTCCAGCGCGCGGAACTGTGTATCGGAAAGTCTAAAGATATGCTCATTTTAAACTTATTTTGCGACATTGCTATTGAACTGAATTTTACGGTTTAAGTGCAAAGAAAATTATATTTAATATATTTAATAAAGGTAAAACACAAAACGTTAAAAAAAACTCCTTTGGACGTAACTTATAATCTGAAACTTTTCAGATTTTTATGATTGTATTTTATTTAATTATTTAGTCATTAATTATTTAACTGTTTTAGCAATTAATTAATAGCCCAAAGGCTATTAGTATCAAAACGGTGTATTGCGTTCAATCAGTATAAAAGTCTGAATCACTTTTGATATTGTTGCGAGCAAATGTTATCCATTGCCTTGTATTATATTAAAAGATATTAATAATAAATAAGTAAAAAAAATTCTGAAAAGTTTCAGATTTTAAATTACGTACAAAGAAGCGTTTTTTTTTTTTTTTTTTTTTTTTTTTTTTTTTTTTTAAGGTTTTGTGCGTTACCTTCATTTATCATTTATCATGTTCTACGTGCTCAAATCATAAAATTCAGTTCAACAGCACTATCATAAAATAATTTTAAAATGAGCATAACTTTAAAATTGCCGATGCAGAGCCTCGCGCGCTAGGGATACTTTTTTAGTCCAAAGGCGCTTTGTCCCTGAAGGACTATTGTTTTCGTTTTGCGATTTTGCGTCGGACTCATAAACGTCGGTTCACTTTTCAAACTGTTGCCACAAAATGTTAGAGTCCTGCATTATATTTGAAGAAATTAAATAATGAAAAATCTGCATAAATGATTGTCTATTTCTCGCATTGTGATAAAACAATGGTACATAGAGCCATCGAATTTTGAATGACGAAATCCTACTGCGAATATGGGCATCTGAAATCCCAAATTTGGAATTTGTTTTATTATAGATTTTATATTTTGTAAAACTTTAACGAATTTTTGATTTACAAACTTAGTTCTTTAAAAGCGAGAAATGGCAACGTTATATAGAAAAAAAAATACTTTTATCTCCAGCTCGCGAGACTGTGTATATCGGAAATTCTAAAGATATGCTTAATTTAACATTATTTTGCGATATTGCTCTTGCGATATTGTCCTTCAGGGCAAATTGCCCCTTTGGACTAATGAAGAATTTTCATGAATGTATCCATTTTATGGTTTAAGTGCAAAGAACATGATATTTAATAAATAAAGGTAACACTCAAAACGTTAAAAAAACGCCCCTTTGGACGTAATTTAAAATCTGAAACATTTCAGATTTTAATTTTTTTTTTGTAAATTATATATATATATATATTTTTTTTTTTTTACAATGTTGCCATTGCTCGCTTTGAAATCGTTTACTTTGTTAATCAAAAATGCCTTGAAGTGTTACAAATTATGAAATCGATAATAAAGCAAATTCCAAATTCATATGCAAAATTTTCAACGCAAAATGCCAAAACGAAATTAATAGTCCTTCAGGGCAAATTGCCCCTTTGGACTAATGAAGAATTTTCATGAATGTATGCATGTTTTTCGCATTGCGAAAAAAGGACGGTACCTAGATCCATCAAATTTTGAATAACGCAATCCTGCAAACAAACATGGGCACCTGGAGGCCCGAATTTCGAATTTGTTTTATTTATTTTTTCATATTTTATAAAACTTTAACGAAGTTTTGATTACCAAACTCATAAATTTCAAAGTGAGTAATGGCAACACTGTACAGAAAAAACTTTTTTTATGTCCAGCGCGCGAGTCTCTATCGGAAATTCTAAGGATACGCTGTTCTTAAATACTTTACTGTATATTTCAAATTTTGCAAAACTTTAACGAATTTTTGGTTAACAAACTCAACGATTTCAAAGCGAGCAATGGCAACACTGTACCGGAATAATAATTTAAAAAAAAAAAAAAATTATTTCCAACGCGCGAGACTGTCTATAAGAGTTTCTACAGATGGGCTATTTTTAAATAATTTTAGCCTAAATGTGTATGAGCATGTAATGAAAAAAACGCCCCTTTGGACATAATATAAAATCTGAAAGATTTAAAAAATTTTTAATTACTAATTATTTTATTATTCATTTTAAGCTTATTTAATTTTTTTCGAAATGTGTATGTGCATTTAATGAAAAAAACGCCCCTTTGGGCATAATATAAAATCCGAAAGCTTTAAAAAAATTTTAATTACTAATTACTCGTGTTTTTTTAGTCATTTTAAGCTTATTTATTTTTTTTAATTATTAATGATTTTTATCAGTCACTTTTATTTATTTATTCTTGTTTCTATTTTCTGACGGTCTTCCATAGGCTCAGGCGCTTTTAATTTTAGAACGATAAATGCTTGAAAACTGCTTGAAAAAGATTAATTTCTTGAGCTTTGGTTCTGATGTTACTGTCAAACAAGTGAGATAAATGACAAACCATGGAAGGAGGAATAAAAAATAAAAGGGAGGGGAAAATGGTTGCTGCAAAATTGTGCACATGCAGATGCTTTTCCAACTCTCTCTCCATACCCTTGGTTTAGAATTCAGTGTTTACAGTATATTTCTGCTTATTCATCATTACGCAGCTAACTGAATTACAGTCGAAGTGGCACTCGAGAGTATAAAGTCGTTTCCCACTACAACCATCTGCTTGATCAAGGTTCTTCAATTAAGTTGATGCATTCCAGTTTTATTTTGCCGGGTCTGGTAAATGAACCTAGGAGTGGAAGATTTGAAACCAAAATATGCTCGAGTGCTGCATAATAAATTTGCAACGAGAGCTTAATGAAAATGGCGAATTTGAACGGCTTAAGCAATTGATGCATCCAGATGCTGCTTTTTGGGTCTGGTCAGTGCAATAAGCGGTATTTTTTTTTTTTTTTTAAATAATCATGACCTGAAATAGAAGATGTATTACGACACCTCTAATTAGTCGTTTTCTTCGAAATAATAAATAAAAGCGAAAGATGGCATTTTTGTTTTAAATAATATAAATTAGAGATTTTCCAGTCGGCATTTTATAGCTCATTAGAACCTGTTTATATGTAATATTCAAACACTCATGGAAATTATAAATAATAATAATAAAAAAAGTTTGATAGGTTTTAAATTTTATATTACGCCTAAAGGGTTTCTTTTTTTAACGGTTTGTGTGCTGCTAGAATTTCCGATACAGAGTTTCACGCGCTAGAGCAGTGCTCCGCAACCTTTTCTCACCTGCGACGCACAAAAAATCTTTCTGGAATTTCGTGGCACACCAAAGAGTTCCGAGTTATCAAGGAAGTGCCGAAAAAATTCAAATGCTGACACACTTACAATCACACACACAACAGTGAAATATATAAAAACATTTAAAATAGACATTATTAAGGGAAAAAAAATTGTCATTGTGTATTAAATACATGATAAAAAATTTCAAAATGTCAAATACATGTATTTGATTGCGGCACACCTATATCCTACTCATGGCACACCAGTGTGCCGCGGCACTCCGGTTGCGGAGCACTCCGCTAGAGATAAAAATGTTTTCTCTGTACAACGTTGCCATTGCTTGCTTTGAAATCCTCGAGTTTGTTAATCAAAAATTCGTTAAAGTTTTACAAAATATGAAATCGATAATAAAACAAATTCGAAATACGGACCTGTGTTCGGTTGGAGGACTACGTCATTCAAAATTTGATGGCTCTAGGTACCGTTGTTTCTTTACTATGCGAGAAACATTCATTTACATTCTTCATTATATAGTTTCTTTACACATGGCGATAATGTTTCGTGGCAACAGCTTCAGAGGTGAATCGACGTAAAATGCCGTTTTTAAATTAATAGCCCTTCTGGGCTAATAATCTTAGAAATCTAATATTTAGCAATCGTAGGTATTATTTTCCGTTCCGATTTTTCAAGAAATCACAAAGACCACAAGATTTTGCAAGAGTAATATTTCGCACCTTTAATTATTATGTTTTTTCGCACTTAAAACATAAAACTCAATTCAACAACAATATCAAATTTAAAAGCGCATATCTTTAGAATTTCCGATACACAGTCCCCCGGGGTAGAGACTACCCCACCACCTTCCGTACAGTGTTACCACTGCTCGCTTTGGAATTGTTGAATTTGGTAATAAAAAATTCGTTAAATCTTTACAAAATTTGTAATACATATAAAACAAATTCCAGGGTCGGGCTTTCAGATGCTCATTTTTGGGTGGAGGACTACGTTATTCAGAATTTGTTGGCTTTAGGTACCTCTGTTTTTTCACAATGCGAGAAACACATGATGGCAGCAATTCGAAAAGTGACGAAACGCTTTTACTGATTTTTAGGAGTTTTTTTCATTTACACACAAATACATGTTTCGAGAAAATTTGGCTAATGTCCCTTTGGGTTAGAAACATTTAAAAACAGCATATCTTCAGAATTTACTTAGAAGTTCCCCCCTCAGGTGCAGTGTAATCACTGCTCGCTTTGGAATCCTTGAGTTTGTTCGTTAACGCTTTACAAAATATGAAATAGACAATAAAAGAAATTCCAGATTCGGGCTTTCATGTGCTCATATTCGGATGGATGACAACGTTATTCAAAATTTGATGGCTTTAGGTACCGTTGATTTTTCTCAAAATGTGAGAAACATACGGTGGCAGCAGTTTGAAAAGTGATAAGACGCTTTTAGTGATTTAACGCAAAATGCCGTTTGGAAACTAACATCGCTTCTGGGCCAACGCTCCTTTGGGCTATAAAAAAATAAACGAAAAAAAAAAAAAAAAAAAACTCACTGCTCATTATGTCATGCAACTTTTAAAAAGTTTAAACTTCGGCGTAATTTAATTATTAATTTTGCAACTTTTAATCCTTTCAGGGGCGATGGTTTCGCCTTGAAACCGCATTTTCAACATTTTTTTTTTTATTTAGAAAATTTGGTTTCATTTTCTCAAAACCGCTGCTAAAATTAAATTACTTCTTAAAGCTGATAACAGATGGCAGCACTAAACCTTTTTGGGCATCCATTAATTGATAGGAGTCGTTCAAATATAGCTTGTTTTTTCACTGTTTTCTTGGGGGCTATTTTAAGAACAAAAAACACAACAGTTTTTAATTTTTCCACAATATATTTTATAAGCAGGCATCAATGATTAATGAAATGTCCTTAGTTCACAAAAAAAAAGTAATGGAACCCAGTGGCGTAGCTAGGGTGGGGCAAGGGGGGACATCTGTTCCAGGGCGCAGCATCCAGGGGGCGCCAAATTAATGCTACGAAATCTTTTAAGGAAATGTTTTCCATTCTTGGCACACAGAAAGGGGCGCAAATTCTTCAGTTGACCCCGGGCGCTGGAAACTCTAGCTACGCCTGTGATGGAACCCTTTTAATTTTGAATGTTTTCAGCGCGGTTTCAGTACGAGACCACCGCCCCTCTGAGACATCGAAGAAAGGATCAGATGACGCAGTCGAAAGATTTTTTACAGCTGTGTTTATTGCTTTCGAATCACTGCTGTAAGCAGTTGCACCATATCTTCGTTTGAGTGGCTTCAAAGATGAAGATTTATGGAGCTTTTGAGAGAGGGAAAACATTTCTTATTTTTTACAGAGCACACTGAAGAACACTCACAGTTGCGTTTTTATTCTGCTTCTCTAAGCCGTCGCTTTTCTCATTCTTCTAGTTCATAGTAAAATATTTGTATACATCTAAATTAATTTTAATTTCACATATAATTGTCTTAGTTTTTAACATAATTTTTAAAAATATTTCATAGTTTTATGTAAGTAATTTAGTGCATTATTAGTTACTTTTTGTCTCTTCCTGTTTCAAATTTTTAATTTATAATTAAAAATGCGTGTTTATGCAAATATTACTTACTTCATTAGTTGTTCAGTAATTTACTACTGTAATCTGCAATGTGGGTTACGTTCCAATACTTTCCAGCAAAGTAAAGATAAATAAGCAAAAGCTTAGTCTTAAATGCTCTAGACGGGCGTTGGTTTCAAGGCGAAACCGGTCCCCTTACCATAAAGGGACACAAAAAAAATTTTTTTACACTCAATTATATTGTCTATAGGACCATTGCATGTCATTATGCTTACTTTTTCATACCTTTTAAAAAATTATAACATTGCGCCCCTGAAAGGGTTAAAGGAATAGATTTACTTAAAACCGGAAGTAATTTTAGTCATTTTTACTTTTTTATTCGGAGACCACTGTTAATTATTTTTATCTGTTAAGAATCGTTCAAAATGCAATAATTGGTCTTAATATCTTCATCCTGATTCTTACTGTTTACATCGAAATATTGATTTGCAGAAATTAAACCCTTCTGACGCACTGGGGAAACGGTGTAGGACCCTACCCCTTGTAGAACAAATATGTTATTTCGAATACTGTCATGAGTAACTAGTATATATATATATATATATATATATATATATATAATTAAATGATGTTTTTTACATTTTTTATTATAAAATAGAGATAAGATAAGAGATAAATTAAAAGATAAATTTCCAAAAAGACTAAAGTGTGCGTCAAGTTTCAATAGACCTGAAGTGCTATCTGGGAAGGCCGAGAAAGGTGGAATGAGCTGGCTATAGCCTGATGCAGAAAAAACATTCGTATATATAATAGGCAAAGTAGTGTGAGTTTCTTGGTGCGCTAGTAATAATTAAACCTTAAATCTATAACACAATATGAAGAGGTACATATTAGATTAAATAAGTTATACAATATGGGTACTAAGTATGGCCATAGACCGTTTAATATTATTTGGGTCATTAAAGTCGTAATCGTAAATCCTTATAACTGGGTTGTTAATATTAACAAGATTGGCATAAAAGTTCCGGCGAGCCGGCAGTAAAAACACTTAAGTTATTCTATACCCAATTCTTCATGTAACTTTTGATTTCGAACGTACCAGGGCGAATTGGTAATCTGTCTTAGGACACAATTTTGAGCCTGTTGCAATTTTTTTGATTTCGAACGTACCAGGGCGAATTGGTAATCTGTCTTAGGACACAATTTTGAGCCTGTTGCAATTTTTTTGATTTCGAACGTACCAGGGCGAATTGGTAATCTGTCTTAGGACACAATTTTGAGCCTGTTGCAATTTTTTTCTATAAGATTTGCATGAATATGCCCAGACCGGGTAGGCATAGTATGAGACGCAATACGGTTTTATAAATAAACAACTTTTTGTCTACATTGAAAGTACACTGTTTCGTTAAACCCTTCTCCGCGTCTTTAATTCTCCTAGTTTTATAATATTATCCATTTAAAATTTTGACTAACCCACCGTTAGGGAGATGGCTCTCGACAATCTGCAATAATGATAATAAAAATAACAACAATAATACTCTGCAGTTTTTGCACACGCATTCCCTGCAACCGTCCCTCTGGGCAGCAACCTGAACATTTTCATAAAAATGCCAGCGACTTCAAGCAAATTGGTCATTGTTCGAAAAGGCAGAACTTTCAGAAGGATGCCGACGGGGATGCCCTCTTTATGCAAATCAATCACTGTTCAAAAAGAAAAAAATCTTAGAGCAGCTTTCGATCTTTTATTTCTGCCAACTCTTCCTTGAAATTTTGTTAATGATCTGAGGGAACTTAAAGATTTTATTTCTTCTCCCACACGTCCAAGAATATTATGACAAAGAAAACATTATTTTTAATCTAAAGGGGCAATTTGCCCAGCAGGACCGTTAATTTCGTTTTGGCATTTTGCGTTGGTTCACTATAAATGTTGGTTCACTTTTCGAACTGTTGCCACCAAATATCATCTCCCTGCACTATATTTAAAGAAATTGAATAATGAAGAATCTGCCTGAATGCATGCATGTTTCTCGCATTGTGATAAAACAACGGTACCTACAGTCATCCAATTTTGAATAACGTAACATTTCCACCCGAATATGGGCATCTGGAAGCCCAAATTTGGAATTTGTTTTATTATCTATTTCATATTTTGTAAAACTTTAACGAAATTCTATTAACAAATTCGACGATTTCAAATCGAGCAACGGCAACATTGTAGAGGAAGAAAAAACTTTTTTATCTCCAGCGCGCGAGACTGTGTATCGATAATTCTAATCTTCCTGCTAATGTGCTTTCTTTTACGCATCGGATGATTATCTTTATTAATTACAGTAATAATTTTGAATCCTGAAATTGAATTTGATTTTGTATAAAATAAAAATATATTCATGTAATGCTAAATACACCTCGTTCATACTAAATAATATTCTTCTGCAGGTTTTATAATTTCTAGGTCTTTAAAACTCTCATTAGTACACAACTACCAAATCAAAATAATCAAATAGAAATAGATAATTTGCATTTGTACTAAACATGGTTACCAGCTTATACGAAATTTAATGGCAAATTTGAAAAATCTGATTGCATCACATTACTTTTTTTTTCATGAATTTAATACGGTGATTTACTTGGAAAAAAAATCTCAATCAGACAGAGAGATATAGGTATTTACTTTTCTGAAAACAAATCCAGAAGCATTTACATTTTACAGCATTGCTGTTTATACATACAGCAGAGTCCCGCAAACTCGACATTATATGGACTCAGTTCGGTTATCTGATTTAAACAGCTTTTAGCAGCCCACTTCTTTAACTGCCTGTCATGGTATTGCCCCAAGGAAAAATTAGAATAAGGCGGTAACCGCCGCGCCTCAATAGGCGGAGCTAGAATAGTACATGAGTACACAATGAAATTTAGAATTTAGAAGTACATCGGGGAAAACTGTTTGATGAGTTTCCGAAATGTCGCGTTTTACAGAATAAGCAGTGGGTTTTTCAGAACTCTTAATATTTAACTCTTTCATGAGCGCGATATTATTTCTATAATGTTTTAACTAAAAAACTCTAGAAATTAAATATTATGATTCTAGAGACAAATAATATATGAATTAACACCAGAAAGACTGAAACATAGTATATACCTATATTGCCATAAAAGCAGTCAAAATGCTGTTCTCATGTGTAAAGAAATTTGTTTAAAATTATTATTTTTTTTTTTTTTTTTTTTTTGTATTTTTTACTTGCTTGTAAGTATTAACAATAAAAAGAATTTACTTCACTTGGAAAAAAAAAAAAAAAATTATGCATTATTCGTACATTTTAAGCAATTGAAAATGGAAATCTTTTTATGTGTACATCTTCCGCAAACATACTTTTGACATTTTTCACATCTATTATTTGTTTTGTTGTTGTGGCAAAGTCGTACTTGACAAATTTTTCGTTTGTTAGAATATATTGTATTTGATGATGTTGCAGTTGATCTTTGTGGGTCTTCATGTTCTGATGAATTTTCTGTCTTGCTGCTCTGTAATCGTCGGAAAGCTGTTCTGCTAATTCAAACGAGACCTGTTTTCGTTGTATTTGTCATCTTGTTGCTTCTTTGTAAAGGATGGGTTATGGGTTATTCAATTATGGCAAAGCACACGAGGGCTATCTGCCTAAAGGGAGGGATGCCTTCGTGGAGGACTTTCTAAGGGAAACTGGCTCGTATACACGTAACACATGGGAAAACCACGAAAACGCCCATGCAGCCAACCCGTTCGCGGGATTCGAACCTCGGACCGAACTACCAGTGTTCAGCGTCTCGGCCGCTGGTGGGCTCTTTGTAAAGGTTCCAAGCATTTATAGCAGCCACAACTGCAACTTATCATGCATATGCCCAAAGGGACAATTTATCATGAACTTGTATGTTATCATGTGACAGTAATAAATATATGTATATATATATATATATATATATAAGCTGTTATTCCAATCCAGAGCCGAACTGGTCATATAAGAAATTTACTCAATTCAGTAATAAAAGTCCTTCAATTATTTAACATTTTCCAAGTAGTCAAAACGACTACTTTTGGGCAATACATGTACATATATAATTTATTTACTAAAGAAACATTGATCATATTATCTCCTAAAATAAATTTAGTAGAAGCACATATATATACATCGGGGGGGAGGCAACTACCATGATTTAATAAACTTATTTATATGTTGTACAAGTTGTCAAGTGTTGTCAAATGTTGTCAAGTCACAAAACTATAAGTAGCTGTGTTATTATATACGTAATTTTTTTTTTAAATTGAAATTGAAAAGCAGTCAAAATGGCTTTAGGCAATCTAGTGTTAAAAAAAAAATCTACTCTTGCCCCTTTCGTATTCACCATCTTTCATAAAAAATCCGTACATATTCTCTTCACCCACCAAGGACTTGTTCGAACCTAATCTTTTCCCACCCTATCAAAGTAGTTCGTCCAACACCTAAATCCTAGGTAATTTTTTTTACACTTTCCCCTTTGTTCAGTCTCTTTAAAGCATCTTGTTTTATTGCCATTGTCCTGTTAGCTTTCTTTTCGAAAGACATTTTCATTTAACAGAATATCAAAAATTCCCCAAAATATGTTAAGACTGTAGAGTCATTAGGTTAATTGGAAACAGAAAAGATGAAAAATATGCAACCGCCTTCGCCGGGAATCGAACCACGGACCTCTAGAATACCGACCCAGCGTGCTACCGTTACACCACGTTGGCACGTTAGGGAAGTGGGAGAAATACCTTATATACTCCCCTTTTTAAAGGGCGACTAGGGTTTTAGGGATCTAGTCGCCAAATCCTGGGTGCGGAGAATCATCACCCACAACCCATTTAGTTCGGGCGCCACTTGTAGAGTCATTAGGATAACTGGAAACAGAAAAGATGAAAAATATGCAACCACCTTCTCCGGGAATCGAACCACGGACCTCTGGAATACCCGCCCAGCGTGCTGCACCACTACACCACGAAGGCACGCTAGGGAAGTGGGAGAAATACCTTATAAGATTTGTACGCTTAGATATGAACTGAGGAACAATACCCCCAATGAACTGGTGTGAGTTTAGTTTGCAATAAGATACAGTCACAAAACTTCATTCTCCTAACGCTGGAATCCTCAACCGGTGGTACGCGTACCCAATGGTGGTACCCAAGAGAAAATAGGTGTTATGCAAAGAAACAAACAATTTTTAAACATTAAATTCAAAAATCTCGTGAAGAAAACTGGCTAACTTTTGGTTGAACCGGGGGGGGGGGAATTAAGGCATTTCATATAAAGGTGTTAAAAATTTTATTCCATTTTTTGCAAAACCTATTTGTGTGAACAAAGATTGAAAAATAAATACAGACCAAACTTAAAAGTGGATCCTAATTTCCGGTTAAAACGAAGTGAAAAAAAACCAGACATAAAGAAACTGATCTCTCTTAAACGGGCCCAAATTTCGCACTAAATTTTAGAATTAAAATATTATCACTTAAATTTTGATAATTAAAAAGCTAACCAATTTTTAATCGAATATTTTTTATGCGTGCATATTTAATACAAATAAACAAGGTTGTGCAAATGGCAAACTATACTTTTTTTTTTTAATATTTGAGAAATTGAAAAATAATCATTGTAAAAATGAAGTTGTGGAATTAAAGTTTTTTAATTTTTGTTTAGATGATACGCGTTAGACAAAAGGTTGAGAACAGCTGTCCTAATTTCTAAAATTAGAAGAGTCGGAGCCCTACCGTAGACCCTCAGGAAAGAGAAACAAGAAGAAATAAATAAAATGCTTAATAAACTCATTAATGATTAAAATAATTAATGATTAAAGTGAATTATTAGATTAAATTTATTAAAAATCAGATTATTAATCCAAAGGGGCTTTGTCCCTGAGTGACTATTGTTTTCGTTTTGCGATTTTGCGTCGAATCACTCTGAATGTCCGTTTCACTTTTCAAAATGTTGCCACCAAATATTATCCCCTGTATTATATTTGAGGAAATTAAATAATAAAAAATCTGCATAAATGTATGTATGTTTTTCGCATTGTGATAAACAACGGTACCTAGAGCCATCCAATTTTGAATGACGTAATCCTAGTGCGAATATGGGTAACTGAAATCCCAAATTTGAAATTCGTTTCATTATCGATTTCATATTTTGTAAAACTTTACCGAATTTTTGATTAACAAACTCTACGATTTCAAAGCGAGCAATGACAACGTTGTAAAAAAAAAAAAAAAAAAAAAATCTCCAACGCGTGAGACTCTGTGTCGGAAATACTACAGGTACGTTTAATTTAAAATTATTTTGCGATATTTATCTTGAACTGAATTTTACGGTTTAAGTGCAAAGAACAGGATATTAAATAATTAAAGAAAACACACAAAATGTTAACAAACCGCCCCTTTAGACGTAATTTAAAATCCGAAACCTTTCAGATTTTCTTTTTTGACTTTTTTTAATTTATCTCTAATTTTAATAAATCTAATAAGTAATTTTTAATATAATTTTATTGCTAAAAATAAAATTTTCGAGATCCAATTTCTACTGAAATTGTTGTCCTATTCCATGAAAGTACCGGGGCCTTCTAATTTAGGGCTCCGGTGCGGTCTGAGTAGAAATTTAATTTATCCTCAAAACTAAGAAGTACCGAAGCCCGGCTCCGGCGCAATCTAAGCTCTCTCTGGTTTTGCAACAATAGAAAGGAATGTGAGCCAGCGGCCAGCAGCTACCCGACTTTCTTCGTATCCTCCAAAGAAGCAAACAGCGTTGCTATGTATTACAACATATCTTTAAATTTGTTCGACAGTTTTAAGAATTAACCGCAGAATGCGAAAACGGCAAAAATTACGGAAAAAGAACACTCGAATCCTTGAACAGAACAGGAAAGATAAACGCGTAAACAATAATTATACATACTGTACGTAATATTTGCTCTGTTTGGCCTAGACATATCTTAAAAAAGTTGTCGAGTTAATACGGAATGTCGAGATATCGGGAGTCGAGTTAATTAGATTTACGCATTTTCGCATTTTAGTAATTCATTTTTGTTATCACACATTTAGAACATGGGTGGGAGGTTCGAATCCCGCGAACGGGCTGGCTGAATGGGCGTTTTCGTGGTTTTCCCCATGTGTAACGTGTATACGAGCCAGTTTCCCTTAGACAGTTCTCTTTAAAAAAAAGCCCATAAGGCCTATTCATTTCGTTTTGGCATTTTGTGTCGATTTACCTTCTGCGTCGATTCACGTTTCAAACTGTTGTCACCAACTATTACAGCGCTGTATTACATTTAAAGAAATTAAATACCGAAGAATCTACATAAATGTATGTTTCTCGCATTGTAATAAAACAACGGTACCTAGAACCATCCAATTTTGAATAACGTAATCCTCCCGCGAATACGGGCATCTGGAAGCCCTAATTTGGAATTTGTTACATTATCTATTTCATATTTTTCAGACATTAAAGTATTTTCGATTAACAAATTCAACGATTTCAAAGCGAGGAATGGCAACACTGTACGAAAAAATAAAAGACATTTTTATTTCCAGCGCGCGAGACTGTGTATCGGAAATTCTAAAGCTATGCTCACTTTAAAATTACTTTGCGATATAACTGAATTCTATGGTTTAAGTGCGAGGAACACGATATTTAATAAATAAAGGTAACACACAAAACGTTAAAAAAACGCCCCTTTGAACGTAATATAAAATCTCTTATTTTTTTATTTATTTTTTAATCCAATGAGCGGATATAATTTATCTTTGTTAAGTTACTTAAAAGATGCATCTGCATGGGTAATCCACGCATGGCGACGAAAGCATGGAGGTAGCAGAGATGCGAACGTAATGCAGCTTCGAACGCAATTAGAGAAGAGAATAAAGGAGGGAGAGGGGGGGGAGTCAAATCGGCAGCTGGTTCCTGCAATTTATGGTCAACAGTTACTGATAAAGAAGTGTGAAACAGAATTCCTTTCGTGGCAGCTCTTGACACTTTTCGATGTTTTCTTTTTTTTCCCTCCAAGTATTCCAGCACGGTAAAACTGCTCCCAAAACAAAAATGGGCGGGAAGAGTGAATCATGGGAAAAGGGAGTGAAAGATTTGTTTATACTTTTGTAGAAAATTGCTGTAATGAGAGGAGTGAACCCAGAAAGGTCAGATCACACTCCAAACATTCAGAATAATAAATTCGGCTCTCGTCAAGGGCTTTCAACAACTAGTTCTCAATTTAGTAGAAAAAAATTGCAGCAGCTTTTAACCATAAATCCTGCTTCGTCGCCTGCTTCCTGGACATCGAAAAGGCGTTCCACAGAATTTGGCTTACAAGTTTGCTCCACAAAATCATCCAAATTAAAAAAGCGACATTAATAAAGCATTTCTGCATAAATGAATGTCCCAATATTCCGCTTTTCGTTCCCATCATTGTAATAAAATTGTATTTTTATAGGTCCAAAGGTGCAATTTACCCAGAAGGACTATTAATAATTTCGCTTTGCCATTTTGCGTTGCCTCGCTATAAATGTCGGTTAACTTTTCAAATTGTTGCCACCGAATATTAGAATTCTTCATTAATGAAATTAAATAATGAAGAATCTGCATGAATGTTATGTATGTTTCTCGGATTGTGATAAAACAACGGTACCTAGAGTCATCAAACTTTGAATATTGAACATTTCCACCCGAATATGGGCATTTTGGAAGCACAAATTTGGAATTTGTTTTATTATCGATTTTATATTTTGTAAAACATTAACAAATTTTCGATTAACAAACTTCACGATTTCAAAGTGAACAATGGCAAGGCTGTACGGAAAAATCATTTTTATCTCCAGAGAGTGAGACTGTATATCGGAAATTCTAAAGCTATGCTAGCTTTAAAATTGTTTTGGAATATTGCTGTTGAACTTAATTTTATGGTTTAAATGCGAAAAACGTGATATTAAATAAATAAAGGTAACGTACAAAACGTTAAAAAAGCGCCCCTTTGGGCATGATGTAAAATCTGAAAGCTTTCAGATTTTTTTTATTTATATTTATTTGATTTTTTTCCCCTTACAATTATTATTTGAAAATTGTGCTACTAGTTAGTAATTTTCTTTCAAATAATAAACAAAAGCAAAAGATCAGATTTTCACTTTGAAGGTAGGCAGTTAAAAATATGAGACAGAAATTTTGCAATCGGCTTTTTTTACAGCTTGCTAGAAAGAAACCTTCCTTAGGAATGATACTCGTAGGATAAAATAACACTCACTATAAAAGTTAAATGATACTACCCAGATAAAATGAATTTTAAACCATCAATTTACGCTGTATTGAGCAACACACATTTTTAATAGCACATATAAGTAAAAGATTTTTTTTTTTTTTCCGTTAGAACACAGAAAAGAGACTTTTCTTCAAGATTTTTTAACTTTTTTCCAATTTGATTCTTTATAGCGGAAGCGTATAAACCGTATCCTAAATGATCTAGTTTTCGAAAGATTTCTGTTAATTCACAACAAATCAAATGAAGTGTTAATTAAACGTAATCGCCTTGAATGAGAAGGAATTAATACATTCCAGTCGAACATATCAAAGAATTATTTGCAACTCCTTATTAACCACGGCTCACCAGCGGCCGAGCGGTAAAGTCGCTGAACACTGATAGTTCGGTCCGCCGAGGTTCGAGTCCCGCGAACGGGCTGGCTGCATGGGTGTTTTCGTGGTTTTCCCCATGTGTAACGTGTATACGAGCCAGTTTCCCTTAAAAAGTCCTCCACGAAGGCATCCCTTCCCTTAGGCAGATAGCCCTCGAGATCAACTTCTAGGAGTTCTAACTAGTAGTTAAACATTTTACCAAAGGCTCTTAGTAATCATAGAGGTGTATTGAAAAATGCACCACATCCGAAGGCGAGATCGAAGTCATGAGATAAACTCAGTAAATAGTCATTTTTAAATGCAATTAAATGGCATGTCATTAGCAGTGGTCGGTGCAAAATAAATCCTAAGTTTCATAAAATTGCTGAATAAAACGTAAAATAAGACTGTAGAAGTTCAAAAAGGCGAATTTGAAGAGATAATAATGTCCTTATTCTTCAGAAACACAATTCGGGTACAGTACAATTAATTAATCATGCAAGAAAATTTATTTCCTTAAAGTTGTAGAGTAAAAACCACGTGATGCGAGATGGCCAGTAGCGAGTGAAGGAGTCATAAGACCGCGAACTAAAATTTTTCACTGTAAGCAAAGTCTTTGCTATAAAACACTACACAGTACTAAATAAATTCTTGGTTAAATAGAAATAATAAGTACAATAAGTAAGTAATCTAAGTTGCAATCAAAGTCCATAAGCTTTGTCAGAGCATAGTCCAAAACATAAGCAAAACTTGATTCAATGAAGAGTATTAAAATACGTGAAATAAGTAGAATAAAATATATATACTGTACACTACCACCCTAATGCATTATGATGGATAGTTCGCCGTCTTTTTACTACATGTTTCTCTGTAGGATCATAATTTGTGAGTTCTTTAATAGCCGGGTATTGCGAGTTTTTCATTTTTTCAAATGAGTTGTGTGCAGTAGTTAGTATTTGATCGTGAATTGGCAGAATCTTTAAATCCTTATGAATTTGCGCGTTACGCACAAACCAAGGTGCTTTGGTAATGCTTCGAAGAATCTTATTCTGTAAGACGTTTATTTTCTGGCGTTCAGTTTTTCCAGCAGTCGCCCATGCAAGAACTGCATAAAGTAGAATTGGTCTGATGAGGGTGATGTAAAGTTTTCTCTTGATGTTGAGACTTAATTTACATTTCCTTCCAGACAGGGAGTAAAGAGACATGAATG